>NC_073256.2:121343000-122006500 GCF_029289425.2 Pan paniscus | reverse complement strand
CACACACATACACATAGAATACATAATATAAATTGAAGCTTTGATATTAACTTTAATTCCTCCACACTCAGGAACTTATTGAAACAAAACTTTCAGCCATACATACTTTTAAAATATGATTCTGAAATGTTTTATTTTATCTCCATTATAAGAAACAATTTCTTTTTTCAGGGCTTTCATAGTCATTGCAGAAAATTATTTCACTGCATACAATTGCTCAAACTTCAAACCCTAAGCATAGTATCTCAGGGTTCATAAATCAACCTCAGTGTGTTTTATAAGGTCATTTTTTCTTTTAGTTCAAATTGTACCTTAAAAGGTATCATAACATCATGGGTGTTGTGCTTAGTGGCAATAAAGACACCAATATCTTACTTGCAGCCCACTTCGTGCTTTTATGCAATCCTCTTGGTCCCTGTTTACATTTATGTTAGTTGCTTGGCTCCTGTATGCATTTCAGTTTATTATCTCTCATATTATTTTCATAGCTATATCTATATATCATTTTATCTGCTACTACTCAGATGCACATAATATGGGATTTACAGTGCCTTCATTCTCCCCCAATATTCATTTGCCAAAGTTGTTATTGCTGCTGCTGTTACTGCTGCTGCCTATAGCTAGGAATTCTTTCTCCCACCTCCTGCCCCCTGTTTTCTCCTTCTGTCTCCATTTCCCCCTCCCTTATTCCTTCCTACACCTTCCTCAAGGATTATAAATTCAGACTGAGTATTACCTGAAAAGTGACCTCCACAGTACCAAAGTCATGACACTAGCTTACTTCCTGGGTTACACTATTAGGCACCAGCCTGGGTCCTGGCCAGCCAACTCCTGCAGGAACACCAGTTAGTAGTTTCATGGCCTTCCATCAAAAAGCCTGAATAAACCTATTTTTTAAAAAGGCTAATTCATTACATCATTTGAGAAATCTTTCACTCTGCTCAGTTAGATTGTAAATCAGGCGACTCTACAGCATTAGACATATTTCTAATCAGCATCTAATTACATCATATCACAAACCATCAGCATCACAAATTGTTTATATTTCTTATCTTCAAACATAATCTACCTTTTTTAATTCCAGTGTTTTACATCTCTCTGCTTAGGAAAAGAAAATGTAGCAGTTCTAATAACATTTTTAATTTTGGTAAGGGTGGCATGGACACTGTTCACTATGGCAATTATCCTTCTCTCCCTGTGTTATGGATTGAATGTTTGCACCTCCCCCAAATTCATACCTTAAAGCCTTAACCCCTAATGTGATGGTATTTGGAGGTGAGGCATTTGGGAGGTAATTAGGTTTAGATTAAGTCATGAGGATGGGACCCACATGATGGGGTTAATGCTCTTATGAGAAGAGGTAGACAGATCTCTCTCTCTCTTTCTTTTTTTTTTTTCTCTCTCTCTCTCTCTCTGAGCAAACAGCAAGAGGGTGGCAGTCTGCAGCCAGAACTGTGAGAAATAAATGTCTATTACTTAAGCCACCCAGTCTATGGTATTCTGTTATAGCAGCTCCAGCTGACTAAGATACCTGGTAATGAATGTAATAATCATAAAAATCAAAATTAATAAGTTGCACATCTGATGACAAGTCATCAGCACATTAACTTCTCTGTATGCAGAACTAGACATGTTGCCTTATTTGTTGGTGACTCTGAAATGATCTGCATTAAAACGACCATCTGCTCTGCTTGATTTGTAAAGTGGAATTAAGAGAAGAAACAGTAAGTTTATCGTTAGTACAACTTAAGCTTATGTAACAGAAGGTAAATGATCTTTCATTTAGAGGAAGTGAACAGAATATTCTCCAAGGATATAACTTAAATTAATGCTTGTTTTGTGACAATTCACGTGGATTTTTCATTTGGATGGTTTTGTCTCCAGTGGACTTAATGAAAGCTGAATATTCACACTTTTCTGACTTGAACATTGAATTGTTGCATTTTATCACTCTTCCATGCTTCATCTGTGATAAGAAGCAGCAAACATTATATAAAAATTTCAAGGTCAATTAGGTTATTAATGATTATTTTTACTTTCTGTTCTGTGCAGACTATTGATGGCATCTTGTTTATAGAGTTTCCTGCTGATTATGGTGTTAGAGGATTCTGTGATGCTTTATGGCAGGAGTAAGGCTGTGCTCAATACTTAACATGAATGGACATCCTTCTGCAAGCTCTTTAAATGAATTGTCTGTAGTCATTTTGGCAGAAGTAGAACCTAAAAGCACTAGGAGCTAATTGGAAACAGTTAGTTGAACCAAACAATATAGAGCTCTCAGAATCAAAGCAACATTGGACAAGACGTGTTATTGTTCACAATGCATTCTTCCATAAGAACTGAGAAATTCTTAGTTGCTTTATGTTTGTGCACACAGATATTCAGGATTACTATGGTTTTATTTCTTGGCTGCTTGTGATTTTTCCAGAGCTTTTAAAATTATGTCCTTTCCACTTTTATGGATAATTTCCTATTACTGCCTGCAAGGATAATCAAATTATTTTTATCACTTCTTCCAGGTCATTAAAAATGATATCCAATGTAAGTGGCCTAATAATAATAATCTCACTAGCATTCTCCTTAGATAACCTCTTCCTCTGTCAATTCACAACAGGACCATTTTTCATTATGTTTTATGTGCTCTTGCTCCCCCTCCAATCTATTCTCCACACAAGAGTTCAGAACAATCTTTCTAAAACATGTCATTCCTTAGCTTAAAACCCTTTATTACCCTTCTATTATACTTAGGAGAAAGTCCAGAATCTTTCAACCATATGAAGGGCCATCCATGAGCTTGTCCCTAGCTAACTTTCCAGCCTCATCTCATGCCAGTTGCTCTTTCGTTTGCTAGTCTAGTGCCTTGGCTACCTTTTAGTTTTGCAAACATGACAAAGTCCACTTTACCTGAGGGCCCTCACACATACACGGGGAATAGGGACTGTATCCTAAAACTTAAGCTTCATTAGCTTCATGTTAACTTCCTTCTCTTCCCTCTGAACTTCTTTATAACATGTAACACAACATGGGCGATTATTTTCTGCCTCCCTAATTTGACTGTGAGCTCCATAAAGGCAAATCTGGGTTTGCCATATTTACCACCATATCCTCTTCTACAGATCATAAGTACTCCAACAATATTTATGGAATGAATAACTCAGCGAGTAAATAAGTTTTTTTTAATAATAAGCTTACATTTGAATCATTTAGCATTTACTTACAGATTCAAAAGAAAAAAGAAAAAAAAGGAAAAGAATTGCTTTGATTGTAATAATGACAAAAGTTTCACTTCAGAAAACCATAACACTTTTTCCTTTTTGGTCATCTCAGTAAAAAGGCAAAAAAGAAAAAAGAGAAATATATAAAGAATAACTTCATGCCATAAAAGAAGGATGGTGTTTATTTCCACTATGTTTGAAAGTTTCAAGTTTGGGGCATATTCTAAAGAGACAGTCTAGTTCTTTCAATCATCTGCCTACATACATGATAGGTTTCATTTGATCATCTTTCATTTCTCATCAAGTTATGAAAGACAAATAGTTTGTACAGTCTTTTGACATAAACATTCTACTTAGTATAACAAAACTATATCCAGTGATGTGCCACTAAACATTTAATAACCAGTTAGGTATTGGGGGAAAATAAGTATGTACTGTGGCATTTGCCTATTCCTGTAGTGTAAATAGTACCAACATTGGGCCAGATGTGGTGTCTCATGCCTGTAATCCCAGCACTTTGGGAGGCTGAGGCAGGTGGATCGCTTGAGGTCAGGAGTTTGAGACCAGCCTGACCAACATGGTGAAATCCCTTCTCTACAAAAAAATACAAAAATTAGCTGGACATGGTGGTGCATGCCTATAATCCCAGCTACTCGAGAGGCTGAGGCAGGAGAACTGCTGGAACCCAGGAGGCAAATGTTGCAGTGAGCAGAGACCACACCACTGTACTCCAGCCTGGGCAACAGAGTGAGACTCAATCTAAAAAATAAATAAATGGCAATAAATAAATAAATACTACCAACATGACCAATTCCAAGCTAATCATGTTTAATAACCAGCTTCCAAAATTCCTAAAAATTTAACAATTGGTTCCTACAAAACTCTATTAGCATCTCTAACATACCATTGGCTACATAATTTCACAAAAATATTTTTGTGTTTTTTACATACATACACATACACACAGTTGTAGAGCATATAGAATAAGTTACCAATAGTAAAATTCACCTTCAAAATATATGCTCTGTGTACTATAATGTGGAAGCAAAAAATTGTAGGTATAAAGAATGTATTCTTTCAGTTTACCGTGATGAAGTTTATTTTGTAATTGTTTGATTTCTTCATCCTATTTCCATTTAAGAGTCTGCCCCAAAGCTATTTCACGGCTTAAATCCCATCTGTTCCACTTTATTCTAAACTTTTAAGTAGTAAGATTGTAAGTGTTAAAGACCACAATAATACTTTCCTCCTAGTTACTACGAACAACAGTAGCTTACCATTCTCCAATTTCCTCCCACTTACTGTCTGCCATAACTCATGCATTATGGAGCATATATGAGTATTTACTATGAGCCACTTACTGGGATGATAGGCTCTGGGGATTCAATAGACACAACCCCTAGCTTCAAGGAGCTCACAACCTGGAAAGGAGATGGACAAGGATAATTCCAGACAGAAAGTAACCACCTGGGGCCAAAAGAATACACAGAATGTGTGTATAACTCAGCACTCAGCCAGCATTGAAAAAGCCAACAATAATGTTTGAACTTGAAGAATGAGTAGGAATTGGCCATGAAAAGAAGGAGGGGGAAAGGCATTCCAGGGAGATGGAAGAGCAAGTTCAAAATTATGCACAGGCAGGTACAGCCGTGATTGAAACAATCAAAGCACAGAGTGTAAGAGGAGGTGGGAGGAATCCTGAGGCTGCAAAGACAGGTGATGGGGCAGCTTCAGGGGCTCATAAAGATTCTGTTGTGTTATGCAAAGGAAATTGGGTTTTATACCAAAGACAATGCATCAGAAGCATTTAAGGCAAGTTGGTGAATGACAGGATTGCTGCTTTAGAAAAAGTATTCAGACACTGGATTGAAGTTGGGTGAGACAGAAGTGAGAGACCACATGTTGAACAATGAACTCAACTGAGTAATCAACTCTCCTTCCATCACAGTTTTCCCCTGAGTTCTCTATTCATCTTAATTCTCTGCAATTACCAAGTGACATCTTTTTATGTTGAAACAAAAATGGTTCCACTCTATTGTTTCCTTTGGTCCCTAAATATCTCTCTTAAGTCCACTTTCTCTAAAAATGGCACTCAACGTGAGTCAGCATTTTGCATCACAAATTTAATGGAGAAAAAAGACATAGACTTAACAAAGTAAAAGGATCAAATGCCCAGAGCAAGTGTAAGTTTAACCAAGGGAATGTCATGTCTATTGTGGTTATCTGTTGCTACATCACATACCACCCCAAATTTAGTGGTATAAAACTATAGCAATTGTCAGTATTATCTCTTCATAATTCAGAGGGTTGACCAGATTCAGCTACATGGTTCCAGTCTCTAGTGCCATTGAATTCAAAGGAGGATTGGTGTGGTGGCATCTCAAAGGCCCTCTCACTCATATGCCTGGTGGTTGTTGCTGGTTATTTGTTGGGACCTCAGTGGGGGCTGTCTACCAGGCCTTGTTATGTGGTCTGGACTTCCTCCAAGCAGTGCTGGGTTTCAAAGTCAGTATTCCAAGAAAAAAAGTCCTTTTCTACCCTAAACTGGTTATTCACATAGTGTCACTTCTGCCACATTCTGTTTTAGAAGTGAGTCACTATGGCCAGTCCATTCACAAAGGGAAGAGATTTAGAGTCCACTTCTTGATGGGAGATATGTCAAAGAATTTTCAGATGTCTTTTTAAAAACGATCACAATCACTTTCATGTTTTTGACCAATACAAGAGATATCCATTTTCATTTTGGCACACCAGGCAGGAAGTGACGAAATATAACAATAACCAACAATATCCAGAATACACTGAAAAGGAGTAAAACCTCCCATATATGCTCTCTCATAAACACTCAGTTCTTAAGAGGCTGGACTGAAAAATAAATATGGAGACCAAAGCTGAGACCAGGTCATCAGGGTCCGTTTCAAAAAGCCAACATCTCAAGAGCAGTAAGAAAAGAATCCAAGTCTGTTCCCGTTGTATTATGGGATAAAGACTAATGCAATTTCCAAAGTGAGAAGAACCTGAAGACTGCTAGCAGAATCATTTTACTTTGAGGTATATACATATGTATGGGAAGTTGTAAATAGTTGTCATTATAGACTACGGGTTGAATAATTACCAAAAAAGCATTTACACTTCCAAAAGTTGATAAAGAACATCTCTAGCTATTATGTATATAGATACCTGGATCCTAAAGTGGGCAAAACTAGGTAAGAAGCTTACCTGACAGAATTTTCTCTTAACAATATTTATTTCTGTCCCAGTGTGATACACTTTACACATCTACCATGTAAGATGAGATATATTTGAAATTCACACAGCTTCAGTAGGT
The DNA here is from genome assembly GCF_029289425.2 of Pan paniscus. Taxonomy (NCBI): domain Eukaryota; kingdom Metazoa; phylum Chordata; class Mammalia; order Primates; family Hominidae; genus Pan; species Pan paniscus. The sequence continues at coordinate 121,999,957 of NC_073256.2, read as the reverse complement.
TAGACCAATGTAATTTACAATACCTACAACACTCAACAGTTATTTTTTTAAATCCTGATTAGAAGAGAGAAAAAATGAACACACTAGTTGTAAATACTTATAGAAAAGCTGAAGGGAGGCTGTTTCTTCTACCTGTTTTTAACAGTACTATTGGGACATGAGAAGAAAGCATTTTTATTCTCACCCCTTTAAAGGCTGCCTAATTTCTCAGTCTATTCTTCAGCAGGGCTACTTGGGTTAACAGAATAGAATGAAAGGATAATCCCTAGATTTAGCAATACTTTGTAGCCCTATATTTATTACCTAGTAATGATCATTTTGACAGATAGTTCTCAAATTTAAAGCTCATAAGAATCATCTATGGAACTTATTAAAAACTCAGATTCCTGGGTATCATCAGGAGACTTTGATTCAGCAGCATGTTTGGGGAGAAAAGTAAAATTTATTTGAGTATTTTCTGTGTGCCAATCACTGTTCCAGGCAGAGGGGGTGCAACTGTGACGACACAGTCTCTGCCCTCACGGAGCTGACACTCTAGACAGTGAGGCAGACCACAATTAAATAAATGTATTGTTTCAGGCAGCGAGTGCTATAAAAGACAAATAAGCATTCTAATTAGGCAGAGAGTACTGGATGGTACTCTTTTACCTAATTTATTTATTACTGTCATTATTGTTAATATTTTTGAGATAATCTCACTGTGTCACCCAGGCTGGAGTACAACGGCACTATCATGGCTCACTGCAGCCTCAACCTCACAGGCTCAAGCAACCCTCCCACCTCAGCCTCCTGAGTAGCTTGAACTACAGGCATGCACCACCACACCTGGCTGCATTTTTTTTTTTTTGAGAGATGGGTCTCACTATGTTGTCCAGGCTGGTCTCAAACTCCTGGGCTCAAGTGATCCTCCTGCCTTGGCCTCCTCCAAAGTGCTGGGACTACAGGCATGAACCATAATCCCTGGCCTGTTTTACTTATTTTAAATGGGATTGTCTTTATTGCTTATTATAAATGTAACGTATCTAAAGGGAAAAAAGCAAAATACCATATGTGTAAAATAGAAAGAGGAGGTCCCTTGACAGAGAAAAATGATTAAATTTTGCCCATTTTCCTGTGCTACTTCTTAAGAAGAAAATGATAGGAAACACGTTGAACATAATAGTGCAGAGATCTTAAGATTCATTTGTTCGTTAAACCATTATTTATTGAACACTTACTATGTTCCAACCACTGTTCTAGGAGGTGGAAACAAAGCAGGGAAGCAGACAAAGAACCTGCTGTCTTTAGGGGTAGAAATGCAGGCATTAAATAAACAACTAATATAATTTCAGGTTGTGATAAATACTATGAAGAAAAGCTAGGCAGGTATAGTAGTCCATTCTCACACTGCTGTAAAGAAATACCTGAGACTGGGTAATTTATAAAGAAAAGAGGTTTAACTGGTTCATGGTTCCACAGGCTGCACAGGAAGCCTAGCAGCTTCAGCTTCTGGGGAGGCCTCAGGAAACTTACAATCACTGTAGAAGGCAAAGGGGAAACAGGCACATCTTACATGGCTGGAGCAGGAGGAAGGAGGTGGTGCCACACACTTTTAATCAACTGGATCTCATGAGAATTCTGTCACGAGAATAGCACCAACGGGGGCAATCCACCCTCATGATCCAATCACCTCCCACAAGGCCCCACCTCTAACATTGGGGATTACAACTCAACATGAGATTTGGGTGGGGACACAGATCCAAACCATATCAGCAGGGATAGAATAATATTCAAGTTTGGTTTAAGGGATGGTGGGAAATAAATGGAATCAAGAGTGAAAATATTTCTTGGCAAATAAAAGCAAAGAAATTTTATATCAGAAACAGGATAGAAACAGCAAAGAAGGAGTAGAGATAGAGAAATCTTAAAGTGAAGAGATAGAACCAAGTTTATGTCAGATGACCTTGGCTTTCTCACTCCAGTAGAAGGCCTTGTCCTAAGGAGATGCTAGAAACCAGAAAGAAGCCTGGGAATCCTGGGGTGAAAGAAAACTTTTGAATGATTGCAGTGGAAAAAGCAGAGTGAGAGTCAACAAGACACAAATTAAGAGATTGCTGAAGATCATAAAAGCCCAGAAAGCATCTCCATTTTGAAAAACTTGGTCCAAGCTTCTGTCACCTGTCTTCTGAACCACTCCTATCACATCTCCCCACATCCATCAAAAATCTCCTCTCTTGTCTCTCGACATCCACTCCATTCCAGTCTCCACAATGTGGCCTGATCAGTGTGCCTTGACCTGGGTCTTTTTTCACCCATCAGGCTCAAAATTCATGACCTTCAATTCCAGGGAAATTTAAAAAATCATTTCATTAATAGTTGCTTCACCTCTGTTTAAATTTTTTTTTACTATGAAATATACTATAAATTAAAAACCATACATTTTATAATATGTCATATTTTTATAAAGTCACGATCTCTGTAACCACCACTCAGGTTAAGAAATAGAACACTACTGGGATGCTAGGAGGCTGGGGAGACTAATTTAGACAGCATAATCAGGGGGAAGGCCTCTCTGAGAGCTAACACTGGGTGAAAGACCTGAATTAGACTTGAAGATCTGAGGGGAATCACATTCCCGATAGAAGGAGCAGTAAGGGTAGAGAGTCTCTGAATTTGGAAAAATCTTGACATGTTCCAGGAACAGCAAGAAGGCCCATAAGAATAGCACAAGGTGAATGAGAAATGTGGTTGAAGATGAGGTCAGACAGAGGCTCAGAGCAGCTCACAGGGCAGCATAGACAATGGTAAGGAGTTAGAATTGCATTTTGAGTATGATGGAAACTACTGAAAGATTTTGAGTAGTAGCTTATGTGATGTGATATACTTTTGAAATTATCACTCTGGTTATTACATGGAAAATTGATAGAGCAGGCTATCAGGAGCAGGGAGACCATCCAGGAGATGAAAAGTTACTAGATCTTAAATGTTGTAAAATATAAGCCAATAGGATTTGTTGATGGATTGGCTGTGGGGTGTGTAAAAAGAAAGAAAAATGTCAAGGATGACTCTTGGGGTTCAGATATGAGCAATTAAATACATAGTGGTGCCACTGACTGAATTGGGGTGCCCTAAGGAAGGAGCATATTTTTCAAAAGCCATGGATACAAGAGTTAAGTTTGAAATGCATATTAGATATTCAAGTGGAAATGCTGAGGAGGCAATTGAATATGAAAGATTGGCATTCATGGGGAAAGATCGGGGAACTCAGTGCAAAAGTTCACCTAGGAAGTGAGAATAGATTATGAAAGCAGAGAAACTAGCCCTTCAGTTCTTCAAAATTTACAGATAAGGAAAGGGGGAAATCAAGGAAAAATAAGCTACTGCAGTAGGAAAAAATCCAAGTAAGTGTGCTGTCTCTGAAGACAAGTGAAGAGAATTTTCCAAGAATCAGAAAGTGATCAACTGGGTAAAAGGCTGCTGGGAAATTGAGAATTGGCCATTAGGTTTGACAAAACTGAGGTTGTTAGTAACCTTAGTAATCAAAAAGATCAGTTTCTTGGAGTAGTGGGAACAAAAGCCTGATTAAAGTTGGCTGGAGCAAGAAAGCAAAGTAAGAGACAAGTATATAGAGTTTTTTCAAGAGGTTTTGCTAAAAGGGAAGCAGAGATATGGGCAGTAGCTACATGGGAATAAAGGGTCTAGAGAGTTGTTTTAAAACTAGGAATAATACAGTATGTTTGTGTACTGAAGGGAATGATCCAACAGAGAGAATTTAATGATGCAGGAGATGGGAGTGGGCTTGAAGGGAGGGTAATTGTGATGCAAAGTCCTCGAGTGAATTAGAGGTGATAGGACTGAGTACACAAGTGGAAGAACTGCCTTACATAGAAACAAGTCGAGTTCGTCTATGGTAGCAAGAGGAAAGGTACAGGAATATGGATTTTTCATGTGCACCCTAGGTGATTCTAATATGGTTGGACCCATAATTCATCTGGAGAAAGACTTGTTTAATTAAACATTTCTTATGCAAGGAAGGGGAGTAGATTCATTCAGATGCCAACAAGAGATATGAAGAGAAAAAATGACTCTGCAAAGGGCTGGTCCACTTTCATGTAAACTGGGCTGTCAACATCATCCCTAAAATGGAGATGCAGTGAAGAATCACGAAGGGGTATTGTGGGACATTGCTACCATCATTCAAATTCTAAAGATAGCGCACTCTGGCTGTTTGCCCACTGCCACTTCCTACCAAATTCCTTCCCAGTTGCTCTAGGCCAGTGAGGCTTAACATTCTTTGGGTCACTGACTGAATTAAAGAGCTAATAAAAATTTGTACTTTCTTCCCAGAAAAATGTACACATTCTCTAGAGCTCTTTTGGTTGCAAACCACGGAACCATCTTTGGCTTCCACAAGCAAAAATAATTTATGGAAGCAAATGAGAGATGTGATAGTTAATTTTACGTGTCAACTATTTTACACCATGGTACCTAGATATTTGCGGGGGTGGGGAGAGAGAGAGAGAGAGAGATGGAGAGAACTTGCCAGCAGACTGCTTTCAGACTTGGACTGCAGCATCAACTCTTTCTTGGGTCTCCAGCCTGCTGACCTATCCTGCAGATTTTGGACTTGCCAGACTCCGCCCACATTCATGTGAGTCAGTTCCTTAAAATCTCCCTCATTTTCTGGAGAACTCTGACTCACACAGAGAAGTTCACAAATACAATGAAGAGGCTAACGGACTGGAAAAAAATAGAATTATGTAATTCTAAAGGGTTTTGGTCATAGGATGCTCAGATCATCTCTGCTAGGATGAATAAACTCCAACTGATTTCATTCTTGTATCACTTGATTCATGATTTAAATTCCAAATGGTGGCTGTTCAATTCGCTTAACATGGGTCATATGCCTAGACCCAGGCTACTGAAGCACAGGCACCTTTGTGAATAGCTTCCCAGAGTGGAATCAATGAGGAAGAAGCTATGCTCCCAAAGAAAACCAGGATGATGCTATTACTAAAATAATGTAGAATTCAGCATACTAGAGTACCAAAAATATCTAATGTTTCAACTACATGTAAATACAAAATTTTACATATAATTTTGGAAGGCTCACAGACTCTCTCTCACTCTATATACAGCCTATATATGTATCTTCTGGGATTGTTGAGCCCTGCCCACCACCAGGTCAAGAACCCCTTGTCTAAACATAACTACTGTATATTCTTGGTTCTCACCTCACTGAATGGTTAGGCTACTGGGTTATTCTGTGAAATGGAGAATGTGGTGGCTTCTTCTGTTTCCTCCCATCCCCAGTCTCAGAAGGTTGGGTTTGCATCTTCTTGAAGGAGAAAGACAGCATTAAACTGTTGGCAAGAATTTACTGTAGCCCCTCATGATACAGGAAAAGAGGTCTGAAACAAAAGAATATGGATTTGAATTCTATTCCTATCAACCAAGAGACCTTCAGCTTGAGGACCTCTTTGAGCTTCAAGTCCTTGTCTTTAAATTTCCCTGCTTGCCTCAATAGATATTGTGAGGTTCATGTAATTACCTCAGAATACATTTTGTAAACTAGAAATTTATGAACAAGTTTCAGATGCAATCCCTATATCTATGTAGATCCATAGATTGAGAGAGAGTGAGAAAGGAAGGAAAGAAGGAAGGAAGGAAGGAAGGAAGGAAGGAAGGAAGGAAGGAAGGAAGGAAGGAAGGACGGAAGGAAGGGAGGGAGGGAGGGGAGGGGAGGGGAGAGGAGAGGGGAGGGGAAGTGAGGGGAGGGGAGGGAAGGGAAGGGAGGGGAAGGGAAGGAAGGGAAGGAAGGGAAGGGAGGGGAAGGGAAGGATGGGAAGGGAAGGAAGGGAAGGAGGGAAGGGGAAGGGAAGGAGGGAGGGAAGGGGGAGGAAGGGATGGAGGGAGGGAAGGAGGAAGATGACAGATGATAGACAGTACTTCAGTGGTTGTCAAGCCTGGTTAATAAAAGAAACATCTGCTAATATTTTAAAAATGCAGATTCTCAGATTTCCACCTAGACCTACTAAATCAAAATCTCCATAGGTGAAGATATAGATATCTTCATGCATACATGTCAAGTTTCCCACATTATTCTTAAATTTTCTAGATTTCAGGTCCCCATCACATTTCAAATCAGAATTATTCACAGTGTGTTATTTTGATAAAAGTCAGTATTACTATTTGCAAGACTATCTAGAGGTTGACTGGATAAAAAAAATACTGTTAACTTATTTCACACATGTAACCAATCATATATAGTCACAGAATCCAACAGCCCCACTGGTGAAATGCCAGTATAGCAATAACTGGCTTAGAACAAATTCTGCTCTCATTTATATGCTCAGAATCATTAGAGTAAGATTTTACAGCTCATGATCATTTTAAGCATCATCAATTTATGAGTATGGCTATTTCCACAGTTTCAAAAACTTTGCAGAGAAATCTATAGCTTCCTGCAGCCCTTTAATATGGAGATGATGTAATGTATTCTTTAGTGGGGGAAATTGAGAGAAATTAAGGAGAATGTAAAATACAAAATAATGGTGCCAGCCTTCGTGGTAGCAACATTTTCTTCAACATCTGATATGTCTTTATCATTGAAGTATGAGGATTATTTTCTTCAATGTTTCCTTAGAGGAGAAAGAAATTTCACAAAGTATTTAAAAATAAAGGCAGAAGTGACCTTCCATAAATACCTTTAGTTTCCTCAATCTTCTCCGGTTTCAGCTTTGCACTGTTTTACACTAGATCTTAATAATGTCTTCATGCTGCATCACATTTTTAAAAAATGTTAACTCTTATAACATAAGCCACAGATAAGCATGACAGAGGTCCTGTCATCTCTCTTGCAGTGAGTACTAAGTTTCCTGGCTGAGGGTGATGTTGCTTTTAGTTCTATTTTCCTGACAGAATAAAAGCAACATGTTTCATCTGAATGCTGTGTCAAACTCTTCCAGTTTGGCTGCCTACAGATGGGAGCACCAATTCCTTCCTTGCTAGCATCTACTACACAGAAGGACCATCTTAAAGACGCCAAAGTGAGGTTAGGAATACTCTTAAGTCTGGATGTTGATCCTTGAATGAATGTATAAAGATGTTTAACATTTTAAAATTCTAAACAAAACTGATTAAAAATGTAAACTAATAAGTGAAAATACCTTCTTGCATAATTACAGTATCCCTCCTTATAATTTTAGGTGCAAATGACAGCCCCCAGTGCACCACCCATTGCAACACTGGAGCCCCCATCACAGGTTAGAAAGAGTTCATTCAACCTCTCCTCCTCCTGGGTCCGCCTCTCCTCCTCCTAGGTCCACCTCTCCTCCCACTGGGTCCACCTCTCCTGAATATTCAAAAAGCCCCCAGACTGCTTTCTGGAGTCCAAAGCTCTAATGAATCTAATCTCAAATCCCATTGAGGCCAGAATTCATAGAAGCTCCCTTCAGATGGGTGGAAGCTCAGCAGGAATGAAGGCTGGGCTTCTTCAGAAGTTAATATCATGCTGCTTTTGGCAGGGCACAGTGGCTCACGCCTGTAATCCTAGCACTTTGGGAGGACGAGGCAGGCAAATTGCCTGAGCTCAGGAGTTTGAGACCAGTCTAGATAACATGGCGAAATCCTGTCTCCACTAAGAATTAAAAAGAAAAAATTTAAATTAAAAAAAAAAATAGCAGGGTGTAGTGGCACACACCTGTAGTCCCAACTACTCAGGAGACTGAGGCATGAGAATCACCTGAACTCAGGAGATGGAGATTGCAGTGAGCCAAGATTGTGCCACTGCACTCCAGCCTGGGTGACAGAGTGAGAGCGTCTCAAAACAAACAAACAAACAAAATCGTGCTGCTTTTGCCACCATTATGTAGATATCGCTGGCCCCTGACTTGTCACTAATTGCTGATGCTGCGATTTGTACTTAAGCTCAAAGTTACCACTTGTGGAGACTAACAGGCCAGTCCCATTGATTCTCACCTTGTTAAAGCCGTGCAGCTGAAGGAGTCCACCTCTACTGAGGGCTGGTTGTTCTAGGATAGCAGTTCTCAAACTTTAGCCTGCATCAGAGCAACTCAGAGGAGTTGATAAAATACAAAGTGCTCATCCCCACTCTCAGAGACTTTGATTGAGTGGGTGTGCGGTGGGTCCTAAGAACACACACTTCTATCAAGTTTCCAGGTGATGCTGATGCTGCTATTCTGGGTCCACACTTCCCAGAACTGCACCCTAGGAGAAGGCCCTTCCCAAGGCTATCTGAAGAAACCCTCCATTTGTTTCTGCGGCTGCTGTTCTAAGGACATAAACTCTGCTGGTCTAACCTAAAGCAAGAGAGCTGGACTGAACCACTCCTGTGGTAGAGACTCCTGGCTGAACTGTACTACTTCTCATGGAGTGAGAGAGGAAGATCCTTCTCTGACCTGGGTTCCTGGTATCCTAGTTCTTAGAATCAGCCACTCAGACACCTCCTTAGAACTCAAGACTGCCACCTGGATGTAGGTAGATGGGTTCTCATGCCTACTGCCTCACAGACCCCAGAAAAACCCTTGATCTTTAATCATCTAACTTTTGCTTAAACTTTGGCTTATGGTAATTTTATCTCAGAATTGTATCACTGGAGTGTGTTTTTTTTTGGGTTTTTTTTGTTTTTTTTTTTTGAGACAGAGTCTCACTCTGTTGCCCAGGGTGAAGTGCAGTGGTGCCATCTCAGCTCGCTGCAACCTCTGCCTCACAGGTTCAAGCAGTTCTTGTGCCTCAGCCTTGGAGTAGCTGGGATTACAGGCATGCACCACCACACCTGGCTAATTTTTGTATTTTTAGTAGAGACGGTGTTTCACCACGTTGCCCAGGCTGGTCTTGAACTTCTGACCTCAGGTGATCTGCCCACCTCGGCCCCCCAAAGTGCTGGGATTACAGGTGTAAGCCACTGCACCAGTCTATTGCTGAACTGTTTATGCCTACCTTGCCATTGAGCCTTACACAGGACAAGTAGGCTGCCTTAGTAGATTTGTATAACATTGAATTTGGACCCTTCTGTCCAAATCCAGGGACCCTTCTGTCCTAGAGGGTCCCTGGATTTCTAACACAATTTAATTCTTCCTTGTTTTAGCAATCTTCAAATTCCATGTTTAAGGGCCAGAAAGAGACCAAGTGTGACTAAGGGCTGTCAGTAGATTTTATCACTTTAGGTAATAAACTCTAGCTAACAGATACAATGCATTTTTGGAGAACAAATGTGTACACATACACACACATAGACACATACATAGGAAAAAGGAAATTACAGATTTTATAGCAGAACAAAGAAAAAAATCATGCAAGGCTTTCCTTTGTAATGAGATTGCTCTGCACCTTGGCAGTTCCCTGCCTAATAGTGGATTGAGCATTAAGTTATTCAGTAAATCAATAGTTGTCAGTCACATTGTACAACGCGTCCCCAAGTCCTAACCTCGGTAGTGAGCATTGCAATGTTAGCAGAAATGTGATCATCATTACCAAGTAGATCAGTAGACAGGTAAATCTTTTTTCATGATTGTTGACCTTTATTATTTCAGCAAGGTATTTTATTATATACGTGTCCCTAGTAGTCTTGGAAATAAATATTAATAATTACAAAAGCCTTACATTCTCACCAACATTTCCTTATTTGATACGTATAGGGTTTTCTATGCAAAACAAAGGCAAAATTTGCTCAAGGTTATTTACTACCAATGTTTACTCTGTAAAGTGCCTCAAGGCATTCTCGGTATAAAGGCTTTTATATAAAATATTATTTTCTATCCCTATGATAATCTAATAGCTAGAACACCTTCTAATATTGTTTAAATAAGAAAAAAATCACTCATCATCTTTCACAGGTAAACAGTAATGAAGTAGCAAATAGTAATTTAATAAAATATAAAATTTTTTCTACTGCAGATAAAAATTACATTTGTGTTTAATAATTTAAATGATATAAACATGACATAAAGATGTCAATAATTTTTAAAATTTTTTCTTCATAAATTTTTTCTTTCATTTTCTACATTTTGAAGTGTAAGCATTGACTTTGCTTTTATTTTATTGGACAAGTAGTACACAAATTATACATGGGTGATGGTCAATATTGAGTGTCAACTTGATTGGACTGAACGATGCAAAGTATTGTTTCTGGGTGTGTCTGCAAAGGTGTTGCCAAAGGAGATTAACATTTGAGTCAGTGGACTGGGAGAGACAGACCTGCCCTCAATCTGGGTGGGCACCATCTAATCAGCTGCCAATGCAGCTAAAATACAGCAGGCAGAAGTTAGAAGGGCTTGACTTGCTAAGTCTTCTGGCCTCCATCTTTCTCCTGTGCTCGATGCTTCCTGCCCTCGAATATCAGACTTCAAGTTCTTCAGCTTCTGAACTCTTGGATTTACACCAGTGATTTGCCAAGGGGCTCTCGGGCCGTTGGCCACAGACTGAAGGCTGCACTATCAGCTTAGCTACTTCTGAGGTTTTGGGACTCAGAGCTTGCTTCTCAGCTTGCAGCTGGCCAATCATGGGACTTCACCTTCTGATCATGTGAGTCAATTCTCCTAATAAACTCCCCATTCACATATACATCTATCCTATTACTTCTGCCCTTCTAGAGAATCCTGACTAATACAACATGGGTGGTGCTTTTATGAATTTTTTTCTTCTGTGAAATATAGCAAATAGTTATATGCACAAAGTAACAATGTGGAGTTCAACAAAGTGTCACAAAGGAAAGAACTAGCTAGGTATAACCAGAGTCAGAAGATGCTAGCAGGATGGGGGATTATTCTGCAGGTCAATAGACACTGTCAGTAACTGAAAGCCTCTGATATAGTTTGGTGTGTGTCCCCGCCCAAATCACATATTGAAATGTAATCCCCAGTGTTGGAAGTGGGGCCTGGTAGCAGGTGATTGGAACCTGGGGGCAGATTTCTCATGAATGGTTTAGCACCATCCCTCTTGGTACTGTCCTTGCAATAGTTAAGATAAATTACTCAGTCTCAGGTATTTCTTTATAGCAATGCAAGAACTGACTAATACAGCCTCCTACCTGTCCACTTCCAAACATTAAAATCCCCTCCCTGCAGAGGTAAGTACTATCCTGACTTACACACCAACCACCACCCTGCTTGTTCTTAGATTGACCACCTAGGCTTGCATTTCCTAAACCCTGGAGTTTAGTTTTGCCTCCTTTTTGAGCTTTATACAAATAAAATTATACATCACGTATTCTGTTTTGCCTGGCTTCTTGCACTTCACATTGTGTTTTTGAGATTCATCCATTATGAGTACATAAATGTAATTCATTCATTTTCATAGCTATAAAGTATTCCACTGTATGGAATAACATAATTTTCATATTCATTCTATTGTTGATGGACATTTGGGTTGTTGAGACAGTTGACACTATGAAACTATGAAATTCTTATAGGTCTTTGGAGCAATAACTGTTTCAGTAAATCACTAGCAGTCAGAAATATACAACACATTCCAATTCCACATCCTCAGTGTTGAGCACTGTGATATTGGCACAAATGTGAGCACCATTACTAACTACATAAGGAGACAGGTAATTCTTCTACATAATTCTTGGCACACACTTGTGAGCATTTCTGTTGAGTGTATATCTGGAACTCCTGAGTCATAGAACATGCGTGTCTTCAACTCTCCTTATATTACACCAAAGTGTAGTATTAATGTACCTCTCACCAGCATTAAATAAGTGTTCTGTTGTTATTCATTCAGGTCTCAGCTCCAATTTTATCTCTTTGGAGCGTCCTTTTCTGGCCATCCTAGTTTATGTATTCCACCCCATCTTCCCTTATTCTTTAGTCCATTACTCCAATTTATTTTCTTGGTCCCCTTCCTGCTCTGTGAAATCACCTTATTTGTTTCTGGGCTCCTCCACTGAAAGGTAAGCTCCATGAAGACAGTGACTTTTTCTTGCCCCTAGCTAGGATAGTGTCTGGAACACAACAGACTCTGATAAATATTTGTTAAATGAATGGTTGGGTACTCCTTGTATATATATAGTATATGTTCACAATAATGCCAGTAGAAAAGACTTTACAGAATATAAACTTTGAATCTTCTCTTTGCAAGGAGCAATACTTTTTGAATAGGAGTTTCATGATCCATGTAATATGTTTAACAGCTAGCGTTCAGAAAAATAATTATTCATTTAGATTTTCCTGGTAGATGACCATCATGACGTATGTTGAATAATAATTTTTCCTGTCTCATGAACACAGTGAATACCAGCATTTCATATCCACTGTGAGAAAACAGGTGCCTGTAAATCAAGGCTTCATGTTCTTTAAAGTGCAGACCATAACAATCAATTGACATCCTTCTGCAAATAATAATGCATGGTTTCTCAAGGAACCCAGCAGGTAATTGATTCCCTGGTCTAAAGAAGCTCTAGGACTGTGATTTTTTGATATCTATAGAATCTCTCAACTGACTTTATTGTCTTGTTTTTAGCTAGCACTTGAAATAAAGGTTCATGAATCTTTATTATATATCCAGTCTCTCTGGAATAGAGTAGTAGTGGTGTGTACGCTTGGAATATGCCCAGTCCTATCTGCATTTCTACTGTAAGGCCACAGTGACAAACCCAGTAGGGTAGGAGGATGTGGGTTTTGTGCATGTCTAGAGCCATCCCCAGGTGAATCCAGACACCTGAGGCAGGCGATGATATATCAGATTATATTTTACAATGGGGCTAACCCCAAAGCCCCAAATCGCCAACTACGAATGTGGCTATATAACAGAGAGGAAAGTTTTGTGTTCTAATGCGTTACTGTTCCATGGTTTCTGTTTTTTAAGGAGAGCTGACCATGTGACCTTACTACTCTGATCACAGTTAACTGGACCAGGAATGGGTGCTTGACTCAAGGCTGGCCAGTGACCTGTGAAATGGCATGAGACCTCTGCCAACAGGGCTACTCTTCTTGGGAAAGTGACCAACTAAACAAATTAGGTTATCTTTCTTTAAATGCAGGACATAGGTACCATTAGAGGAAGGTAGGAGAAAAGGAAAACATAGAATATGTTATTTTAAACTATATAATTTGAGATATATAAACCATAGTTTTATCTCTTCTATAATCCTGAAAATATTAAAATTATTCATGAGGATAGAAAATAAAATCAAATAAAAACCATGAGCATTATCTTGTGCAAAGATCTACTAATCTGTGGTTTAAAACTAACTTATGCTCTAACTTCTACCCAGACAACAACAAAACCATCTGTTGGGTAGAAAAGCCAAGCAGTCAGAAATTCAGAAAAAGGCAGGAGGTCCAAGCCATGAGGCAGGAGAATCTGCAAGGTGAGAGAAACCACAATAAGCAGAAACCAGGACTAGCAAGTAGGAGAGTAGAGAATGGTAGTTTTGTGAGCTCAAAGGTTGTGACTGAAAATAAAAAAGCAGAGTCATTACATTGATGGCATGTTAAGATAAGTAACAATAGCATTAAAGAGATAAAACCCATCGCCAGAAACACTGAATCACAAAGTCCTTACAGTTTTCTGTGAGACCAGCTTGTTTGGCTGTTGTGTTTCTTAGTCTTCCTCTCAGTAAAAATTTGGTGTAGATAATAATCACCTAGGATGTGAATTAAAAATCTACTGCCTAAAGCCCTGAAAAGGTTCTGATCTAGAGGATGTGGTCCATGACCTAGGAATCTTCATTTTACATATCTGAGCCTGATAGTCCAATAAATCAGCCCTTAAGAAACACAAATCTAAGCTATCCTGAGGTTGTATATATTCCTTGAAACTGGAAAGAAAAAATCTACCTAATATAGAACCCATGTATGATTTCAATTTTGCAGACGTAGCCCAGAGTTGGAGCATCAGGGACACATTGCTGTATTGGTTTTATAATTATCTTTGCATTAAATAAAAGTCACTTTTAGAAATGCTACATTTTAAGTATTTTAAAATAAAAGGTTCTCCCTGTCTTCACCCCAAAGGACTGTATGAGGCTTGTATTCCTCTCTTCCCTTGAAGAACTCTGCTCTACTCAAACTCATTGATTCCCAAACATGGGCCAAATTCTGTTCATGTCTAAACCAATGCATATACTCACCCACCCTATCCCTACTTAGAGGAATAGCGAGGAAGGAGCTCAGAAGCTCAACTAAGGTTGACTGGTGTGGAATATTGGGTGAGGACACTGTTGGGTCCCACAAGACAGGGTCTGGGTGTTGGAATGGGAACTAGAACTTCCCCCTAAAGATAATCCAGCTGGGAATCAAGACAATAGTCAAGTCAAAGTCCTCTGGTGAATACCAAGTTTTAAGACTGAAGACACTACGTCCAAAGACCAATGCAAAAGTTGGAGGCAGGAATCAAGGCAGAGGTCTTGAGAGGTGACAACATGCCAACAGCCCTCACTCACTCTCGGTGCCTCCTTGGCCTCAGTGTCCACTCTGGCCATGCTTGAGGAGCCCTTCAGCCTGCCGCCGCACTGTGGAAGCCCCTCTCTGGGCTGGCAGAGGCCGGAGCCAGCTCCCTCTGCTTGCGGGGAGGTGTGGAGGGAGAGGCACGGGCAGGAACCGGGGCTGTGCACAGCACTGGCAGACCAGTGCGAGTTCAGGGTGGGCGTGGGCTCGGAGGGCCCAGCACTGGGAGCGGCTGGCGGGTGCCACTGGACCCAGGCAGTGAGGAGCTTAGCACCCGGGCCAGCAGCTGCAGAGGGTGCGCCGGGTCCCCAAGCACTGCCTGCCCATCCACTCCGTGCTTGAATTCTTGCCGGGCCTCAGCCGCCTCCCCATGGGGCAGGGCTCAGGACCTGCAGCCCGCCATGCCTGACTCCCCCCACCCCATGGGCTCCTGCGCGGCCTGAGCCTCCCCAGTGGGCGCCACACCTGCTCTGTGGAGCCCAGTGGATGACCACCCGAGGGCTGAGGTGTACAGGCACCACACGGGACTGGTGGGCAGCTCCGCTCATGGCCCCAGCGCAGGGTCCACCGGGTGAAGCCAGCTGGACTCCTGAGTCAGGTGGGGACTTGGAGAGCTTTTAAGTCTAGCTGGAGGATTGTATATGCACCAATCAGCACTCTGTGTCTAGCTCAAGGTTCATGGATGCACCAATCAGCACTCTGTATCTAGCTAATCTGGTGGAGACTTGGAAAACTTTTATGTCTAGCTGGAGAATTGTAAATGCACCAGTCAGCACTCTGTGTCTAGCTCAAGGTTTGTAAATGCACCAATCAGCACCCTGTGTCTAGCTCAAGGTTTGTGAATGCACCAGTCAGTGCTCTGTGTCTAGCTAATCTAGTGGGGACTTGGAGAACTTTTATGTCTAGCTAGAGGATTGTAAATGCACCAATCAGCACTCTGTGTCTAGCTCAGGGATTGTAAATGCACCAATGAGCACCCTGTCAAAATGGACCAATCAGCTCTCTATAAAATGGACCAATCAGCTCTCTGTAAAATGGGCCAATCAGCAGGATGTGGGTGGGGCCAGATAAGGGAATAAAAGCAGGCTGCCCGAGTCAGCAGCAGCAACCCCTTTACGTCCCCTTCCAAGTTGTGGGAGCTTTGTTCTTTTGCTCTTTGCAATAAATCTTGCTGCTGCTCACTCTTTGAGTCCGCACTGCCTTTTTGAGCTGTAGCACTGACCGTGAAGGTCTGCAGCTTCACTCCTGAGACCAGCAAGACCATGAACCCACAGAGAGCAATGAACAACTCCGGACGTGCCACCTTTAAGAACTGTAACACTCACTGCAAAGGTCTGCAGCTTCACTCCTGAAGTCAGCGAGACCACAAACCCACCAGTAGGAAGAAACTCTGGACACACCATCTTTCACCATCTTTGAGAACCGTAACACTCACCATGGGGGTCCGTGGCTTCATTCTTGAAGCCAGCGAGACCAATAACCCACCAATTCCGGACACAGTCTCAGAGCTAGAAGGACAGAGCAGGCAGAAATAGAGTCCACATAAAGTACCTGGTCACTCTAGGCTAAGTGGCACCAATAACACTGAATGGTTGCAGCTGAAATTCATGAGCTGATGAGTACATGGAGATGTACACCAGCTTAAAGCCCTTGTGAATCAATCTGTCTTCTAACAACTCTTGTTCAATTCTCAGGACAGAAAGTTTGCCAAGACGATCTTTGCCCAGATGCTGGTACCATTTGTGGGCAGAACTTTCTTATGCTGTTTGGTCAGTACCATCTATTTCTGGACTGATGTCTCAATATCCTTATCTATAAAATGGGAATTATAATAGTACCTAACCTATAAATTAGTGATGGTTAGAAGAATTAATACGTGAAATACGATAATATATAAGTGCCTGGCACTTAGAAAACACTAAAAAATTGTTGATTGGGGATGAAGGTGAACAAAATGATATAAATGTATTTATTGCCACCGAACTATACACTTAAAAATGGCAAAGATGTTAAATTAAAAAAAAAAACTTGATTGCTGCTGCCACCATTGTTGCTGCTGTTTGCCAGTGTTACTATAATTAACAATTTCTCATGAACAACCAATTATTTTGACACCTTTCTCCTTTATGCTGGGTTTTTGTTGTTGTTGTTGTTTTGTTTTGTTTTGTTTTGTTTTGTTTTTAAGACATGGTCTTATTCTATCACCCAGGCTGGAGTGCAGTGGCATGATCATGGCTCACCATAGTCTTGACCTCCCAGGCTCAAGCAATCCTCCCACCTCAGCCTCCTAAGTAGCTGGGACCACAGGCATATGCCACCATGCTCAGCTAATTTCTTTGTAGAGATGGGGTCTCACTATGTTGCCTGGGCTGGTCTCAAACATGGGCTCAAGCAGTCCTCCCACCTCAGCCTCCCAAAGTGCTGGATTATAGGAATGAGCCACCATGCAGCACACCGTATGCTGAATCTCTTGATACTGACTTCCTGCCTAGGTCATGACACATGTTGTTGGCTGCTTGTTTCCTTCTAGGTACTATGTTTCAGACAGAATTCCCTCATGAAAATTAGTCTGTTTGATACCACCGCCTACCACTTCCTGATAGTGTTACCCATCTCATCAGGTAACAGGTCATTTCCATTATGTCCCCAAATAACACAAATTTCTTCTTCCTTACCAGATATTCTTGAAGACCTGACTCAAATACTTTCTTTTTCATAAACTTTACATAACCTGAAGGGTTCTCCCAGCTCTCTGGAGTGCCTACTATATGTAAGCTGAATAATGAATCTACCAATTAATCATTTGCTTCTTCATAAAATCTTTTCTGTAAGTCCCTCAAATTGTTATTTAAATCATGTATTATTATTTAACTTATCATACATCCATCTTGTGTACACAGAAAGGTAGTACCCTCCTTGATGATAGCAACTGTTATTCATCTTTGTATGCCCCCCAGCTAAGCACCACGCTTTTCACAGAACTCAACAAATATATGTGATTTGATTTGAAATGCTTAGTTAGAATACCATAAAAGACTACCCATTCCACATTCAGAGGAAGTCATTAAGATTTAAAGAGGCCATTAAGGACTAATCCAATAACTCACAAGAGAGTAAACTGCTTACTTTCAGGCAGATGTGCTAACTTTCTAGGCCACTAAGGTTCTATTTAAGCAATTTACCATGAGTAAATTATCAAATGGATCCAGGTAGCTCAAAAAGGTTAATACCCGCTACTTCCTACTAAGAGGTAAGCTATGCCTCCTTTGCCTGCTCTGAGCAATGGCAGGCAAAACCATCTATTGCTTATAATGTACTGAGAATGATATTTAAAGAGTAACCATTTGGACTGAACATACATAGCTGAAGAAAGCAGTTCCATAAACTGTAAGATTACACTGCACTACTGGTACCCAGATGCTACTGACTTGCCCTAACATTGACATCACTCTTCTTTTCTTCCTACCCCATATTCTAAAATGGTCATATGTAACATGAAAACAACAACAACAACAACAACAATGGAAGAAGAACTCAGTTGCATTCACTGTTTTGTTTGTTTGTTTTGTAGATGGGGTCTTGCTCTGTCACCCAGGCTAGAGTGTAGTGGCACAATCTCGGCTCATTGAAACCTCCGCCTCCCAGGTTCAAGAGATTCTCCCACCTCAGCCTCCCAAGTAGCTGGGATTACAGGCGCGTGCCATCATGCCTGGCTACTTTTTGTATTTTTAGTAGAGACGGGGGTTTCACCATGTCGGCCAGGCTGGTCTCGAACTCCTGACCTCAGGTGATCCATTCACCTCCGCCTCCCAAAGTGCTGGGATTACAGGCGTGAGCCACCGCACCTGGCTGTGTTCACTGTTAATTGTTGCAGAAATTGCACTCAATAGTAGGGATACAAAGGGATTTAAAGCCTGAAAACATGATACCTGTTTCATGAAACTACCATTCTAGTTGTGAGTAAAGTGGTGGAAAGGGGAATGAGAGAGGAAACACAAACAATCATGAAACAATGTGGTGCATATTACAATAACGATATTTGCAAAGTGTTCTGGTGAGGATTGGGAACTCCTAACAGCTTTGGGGTAGGAGTAAGAGAAGCAGATGTTGAGCTGTGCCTTAAGGGGGCATCAGGAATTCTCCAAGGGAGACAAGAAGAGAAAAGGCAAACACAGAGAGATGCATGAACAAAGAAATGGTTTTGGCAAAAAGCGATCTTAGTGGTACTTTTGTCCAATCTGTAAATGTTATAGACCAAAGAGAACCAAAAATAAGACTGAGGGATGTTAGGTGACACATAGTCACAACTGGAAATGAAAAAACCAATCTTGAACCTGCATCTGTCTGACCGATGTCAAATCTGGTGGTTAGCCTGATTTGATAAATTGCATATTTAGTGGAATTTCAATGTAAAAAGGAGGCTTGGTAAGTAAATCCTGCTCAATTGGAAGTTCATTTTTACATTCATTCATTCAATCACTCAACAAGTACTTATTGGCATCAACTAGGTGCCAGGTACTCTATTAACAGATAGGAAACTAAGACGCAAAAATAACGAAGGCATTCAAAAATCATGATCTCATGGAACTAACAAATTAGTAGAGGATATGAATAAATAAGCTGGCAGTTAGAGATGAGTGTAAGGGTTGTGAAGGGGAAGTACAGAGTGCCATGGGGGCAGGCTTGGGAGAAGCTTTACTGCATAGAGAAGCATCACCGTGTAGGCTAAAACCTGAGGAATTAGAAGGAGTTAGCAAGGTGTTCCATGAAGGGATAACAGCACATGTAAACGCACGAAGGAACAAAGATCCAAAAATAAGAGAATGTATTATGTGTAAGAATTCAAATTTCAGTGTGAGTGGTGGTCTTCCTCCCTATGCTATCCCTTAGCCAGCTCCTACTTATCATTTACATTGCAAATGGCATGTAATAGCCTCCCTTTCCTAACACTCTAAAAATCAGCTTCCCATACTGCCCAAGGTAATTTACAGATTCAATGCCATCCCCATCAAGCTACCAATGACTTTCTTCACAGAATTGGAAAAAACTACTTTAAAGTTCATATGGAACCAAAAAAGAGCCCGCATCACCAAGTCAATCCTAAGCCAAAAGAACAAAGCTGGAGGCATCACACTACCTGACTTCAAACTATACTACAAGGCTACAGTAACCAAAACAGCATGGTACTGGTACCAAAACAGAGATATAGATCAATGGAACAGGACAGAGCCCTCAGAAATAACGCCGCATATCTACAACTATCTGATCTTTGACAAACCTGAGAAAAACAAGCAATGGGGAGAGGATTCCCTATTTAATAAATGGTGCTGGGAAAACTGGCTAGCCATATGTGGAAAGCTGAAACTGGATCCCTTCCTTACACCTTATACAAAAATCAATTCAAGATGGATTAAAGACTTAAATGTTAGACCTAAAACCATAAAAACCCTAGAAGAAAACCTAGGCATTACCATTCAGGACATAGGCATGGGCAAGGACTTCATGTCTAAAACACCAAAAGCAATGGCAACAAAAGCCAAAATTGACAAATGGGATCTAATTAAACTAAAGAGCTTCTGCACAGCAAAAGAAACTACCATCAGAGTGAACAGGCAACCTACAAAATGGGAGAAAATTTTCGCAACCTACTTATCTGACAAAGGGCTAATATCCAGAATCTGCAATGAACTCAAACAAATTTACAAGAAAAAAACAAACAACCCCATCAAAAAGTGGGCAAAGGATATGAACAGACACTTCTCAAAAGAAGACATTTATGCAGCCAAAAGACACATGAAAAAATGCTCACCATCACTGGCCATCAGAGAAATGCAAATCAAAACCACAATGAGATACCATCTCACACCAGTTAGAATGGCAATCATTAAAAAGTCAGGAAACAACAGGTGCTGGAGAGGATGTGGAGAAATAGGAACACTTTTACACTGTTGGTGGGACTGTAAACTAGTTCAACCATTGTGGAAGTCAGTGTGGCGATTCCTCAGGGAGCTAGAACTAGAAATACCATTTGACCCAGCCATCCCATTACTGGGTATATACCCAAAGAACTATAAATCATGCTGCTATAAAGACACATGCACACGTATGTTTATTACGGCATTATTCACAATAGCAAAGACTTGGAACCAACCCAAATGTCCAACAATGATAGACTGGATTAAGAAAATGTGGCACATATACACCATGGAATACTATGCAGCCATAAAAAATGATGAGTTCATGTCCTTTGTAGGGACATGGATGAAATTGGAAATCATCATTCTCAGTAAACTGTCGCAAGAACAAAAAACCAAACACCGCATATTCTCACTCATAGGTGGGAACTGAACAATGAGAACACATGGACACAGGAAGGGGAACATCACACTCTGGGGACTGTTGTGGGGTGGGGGGAGTGGGGAGTGATAGCATTGGGAGATATACCTAATGCTAGATGACGAGTTAGTGGGTGCAGCGCACCAGCATGGCACATGTATACATATGTAACTAACCTGCACATTGTGCACATGTACCCTAAAACTTAAAGTATAATAATAATAATAAATAAATAAATAAATAAATAAATAAATAAAAATCAGATTCCCTTAATGTCTTTGCTGTGAACTGCAATTACTGATTTATCATATGGCTTCCCCACCAAACTGTAAGCTCTTTGAGGGCAGGTATGATGTTCTTGATCCTAATCTCTTGAACCTGTAAATGTTACCTTGTGGGGGGAAAAGGGTTCCTTGTAGATGTGATTCAGTTAAGGGTCTTGAGATGGGAAGATTATCCTGGATTATCCAGATGGGCCCTAAATGCAATTACAAGCGTCCTTCTAAGAGAGAAGCAGGGGGAGACTTGACTACAGGCAGAAGAGAAGAAAGCCACAAGACCACACAGGTAGTGATTGGAATGATGCAGCCACAAGCCAGAGAATACCAGGAGCCACCAGAAGGTGGAAGATTCTAGATTCTCCCCCTCTGCAGACTCCAGAGGGACAAGCCCTGCCAAACCTTGATTTCAGCCCAGTGATATTGATTTCTTTTTTCTTTTCTTTTCTTTTTTTTTTTGAATCGGAGTCTGTCTCTGTCACCCAGGCTGAAGTTCAGTGATGCAATCTCAGTTCACTGCAAACTCCGTGTCCCAGGTTCAAGATATTCTTGTGCCCCAGCCTCCCAAGTAGCTGGGATTACAGGCACATGCCACCACGCCCTGCTAATTTTTGTACTTTCAGTAGAGATAGGGTTTTGCCATGTTGGCCAGGCTGGTCTCGAATTCCTGACCTCAAGTGATCTGCCCACCTTGGCCTCCCAAAGTGCTGGGATTAGAAGGTGTGAGCCACCACGCCTCACCCCAGTGATACTGATTTTGGATTTTGGGACTCCAAAATTGTGAGAGGATAAATTTCTGTTGTTTTAAGCCACCAAGTTTATGATAATTTATTACAGCAGCCACAGAAAACCAATACAAACACTGATATATATCTTTTCCCTTAAGAATTGTTTTGGTGTTTTAGCGTTAATTCCTTTGGATAGATTCCTAAAAGTGGAGTTGTGAATCAAAGTGTATGACCCTTATTTTAGGTATAATGAAGATTACTGAATCAGTTTCATAAAACAATTTCTATAAATACCAATAACGTAAGAGTGTATCTATTCACACCATCTTCATCACTAAATATTTTCATTAATTTGAATGTATGCTATTTTGATATGCAAAAAGTTTTTCAATACTGTTTTAATTTATATTTCTTTGCTTGCTAATGAAAATAAATATTTTCCCATGTTTACTTATCAGCCTTATTTCTTTTGTACATGTGCAAAGTTTATTTTTTTAGAGAGATTTGTATGTATTTCTCCTAGAGCAAAGATATCACACTTTTGTTTCTTAAATTTGCTTAAAATGATTTATCTTACTCTATTGTTTGCCAGTTTTTTTAGGTTGGATTTAGGTTTCTGTCTTTTTAAAGGGGCTGTGCAAAACTTTCATCTATACAAATAAGACAAAGTACTGATCTTTTCCTTGGTGCTCCTTTTGTTTCTAAACTTAGAAAGCCCGCCACTCCTCTTCTAGAAGAACACTATAGAGTAAATTCTAGTTTCTTTTAGATTATTTATGGCTTGACTTTATATTTAACCCCTTTTCTATCTGAAATGTACTTTTGTTGTGTATAGTGCAAGTTGAAGAACAAATAATCAATTTTTTCTCCGCTGCTTTATAACACTTCTTTCATTATGTATTAAATTCTCATATACAATGGTATCTGTTTCTATATATTGTGTTTCTCTAATCCAATTACCTATGATAAGGTAAGTATTATATAGTTTTCAATATTGCATTTTAAAATTTGTTTCCAAATACGGTAGGCTTGCCTCATCACCATTTATATTACTTTTTTGAAGTGTCTCTTTGTGTTTTTAATATTTCAGTAAGTTTGCAAAAGTTGTTTAAAATTTTGTATGCTTTTATATCAAATTTATCTAGTTTCCTCCACAACAGAAGGTATAGTGACAGATCTATGATAAGCACTTATAAATTGTAGTGATTATTGCTAAATAATAACTTTTAAAAACATATTTTTGTCTACTTGATTTCTGAGCTATGTAATATTTCATTTTACCAATTATGAAACAACCAAGTCCAGGAATTTTAGCCAATCATCTTTTTTGTTGTTGTTTTTCAAATTTCATTATAGGTTCAGAGGGTATATGTGCAGGTTTGTTACAAAGGCATACTGCATAATACCGAGGTTTGGAGTACAAATAAATCTGTCTCCCAGGTAGTGAGGATAGTAAACAATAGTTCATTTTTGAGCCCTTCTCCCACTCCTTCCTTTCCCTCTCTTGTATTCCCCTGCATTTATTATTCTCATCTTTATATCCCTGTGTACTCGAGGTTTAGCTCCCATTTTTTATTTATTTATTTATTTATTGAGATGGGGTCTCTCTCTGTCGCCCAGGCTGGAGAGCAGTGGCACAATCTTGGCTGGCTACAACCTCCACCTCCCAGGTTCAAGCGATTTTCCTGCCTCAGCCTCCCAAGTAACTGGAACTACAAGCGCATGCCACCACACCTGGCTAATTTTTGTATTTTTAGTAGAGATGGGGTTTCACTATGTTGGGCTGGTCTCGAACTCCTGAACTCAGGTGATCTGCCCCACTCGCCCTCCCAAAGTGCTGGGATTACAGGCGTGAGCCCCCATGCCCAACTAGCTTTCATTTATAAGTGAGAACATGCAATATTTGGTTTTCTTTTTCTGTGTTAGTTTGCTTAGGATAACGGCCTCCAGCATCCAAGTTGCTGCAAAGGACAAGATTTTATTCTTTTTTATGACAGCATAGTATGACCCCATTAAAAGATGGGCAATGGACATGAACAGACACTTCTCAAAAGAAGACATACAAGCAGCCAAATATAGAATGATTCTAGGTTTCTTACTATCCTCCTTTTTTAAAAAAATCACAGATTTATCTCCTTTATATGTTGTAAATAATTCTATAAAGCAATATAACATTGCCAATTTCTTCTTTCATACCCTCATCATTTCTTGCTTTTATCATAACCAATATTATTAGTCAGTTTATATAGTTCCTGGTTCGGTCAATATTTTTTGCATGTTTATATGAGAAAATGCTCATCATCACTAATCATCAGAGAAATGTAAATCAAAACCGCAATGAGATACCAGCTCATAACGGTCATGACCTTGGTTTAAAAAAGTCCAAAACATCTAAAAACAGCAGATGCTGGTGAGGCTGTAAAGGGAAATACTTATACAGTGCTTGTGAGAATTTAAATTAGTCCAACCACTGTTGAGAGCAGTTTGGAGATTTCCCAAAGAGCTAAGAGTTGAACTACCATTCAATCCAGCAATCCCATTACTGGATATATACCCAAAGGAAAATAAGTCATTCTACCAAAAGACACATGAGCCATTTGTTCATTACAGCCCTATTCACAGTAGCAGAGACATGGAATCAACCCAGGTGCCCATCAGTTCTGAAATGGATAAAGAAAATATGGTGCATATACACCAGGAATACTACACAGCCAGTCTTCTTTTGGTGAATAAAAGCTTTGCTAAAACTCCACCCCCACCAACACACACACACATTTCTAAGTGGTGTCTGTTTTAAAAGACCTTAAAATATATAATTAAGAGAATGATTATTCCCATAGTAAGTTGAATAGACACAGTCTTTTACAAGCCTCTTCTTCAAGTCTTTAAAACTGCTGAGCTATACTTGACTCGTGAGCCCTAAAACCACATGTGCACTTCAGCAAAAACTAGGTCAATAGTGAAATTTGACTAGTGTGAGAAACCATCACTTCCTCATATTATTAGACACCTTGCTGTATCTTTCAAAATACAACAGCACAACAATGCTTATTAGAATTCATTGATCTACTTGCCTCCTTTTTATCCCTTGCCATGCATGAACAAGGCTAATCCTTAGGGATCACCTATGTATTCATTTAAATGTTATTTATTCTACATCTGTGTGTATCTTCTATGAGCTAAGTGCTGGGAATACAAAAATTAATAAGACCCTGACCCTGCCATTAAGAAGCTCAGATATTGCAAGGGAAGTAGACAAATAAACAACTGCAATGGGACCCTGAGATAACGACTCGCTTCCTTCAAATGGGGTTAGCAAAGTTTTTATCTTAAGAGTAAGGCAGAGTAGAAACCACAGGAATCCCTCCCCCAACCCTGCTTTTCTTACTTTAAAACAGCAGCTGGTATCTCCTGTAATGACAACGCAATGACATGAAAATTGCAACAATATACTATGGCAGATGTCAACAGAGATGGTATTTAAACTGCACCCTAAGGAATAAGATGGAAAAAGGATGGAGGGCATTTCAGGAAAAGGTAACATGAGGGTGTGAGAAAACATAAAATGTTCTGGGAAAAAAAACTACTCCAGCATAGCAAAAGTGTAGAATTTCACTACACACAAATGTAGAAAAGATAAGATACAGAGCAGGGAATCAAGTCTTGAAAAATAAATTGGAGATAGAGTATAAAACTTAAATGCATTTGGTCTCTATGTTATTGCCAATGAGAGTCATATCAGACTCTAAAGAAACAGAGTAAGACAATTCATCAACCCAGTACTTTGTGGCTCTTGTTGCTACCACTTCACTAAAACTATACTTGTCAAGGTCAAACATAGTCTCCATGTTGCACATTAGTGTTTTTAAAACATTACGTTGGTGGCTATATAGAAAGCTGATTGAAGAGGGTTAAGACTTGTGGTAGCAGTACGAGTTGGGAGATTGCTGCTGCCACAATTAAAGCAAGAAATGATGAGGGTATAAAATAAGAAATTGGCAATGTTTATATTGCTTTATTGAATTATTTACAACATAGAAAGGGAGAAATCTGTGATTTGTAGTAAGTGGAGCACAGTGCGAAATCTAGGATCATTTTCTAGTTCCTAGTTTGGTCAATTGCATGAGAAAGATGAGCAATTTAAGGAATCATGTAATAATTTCCATGGTAGACTGTGTTGAATTTGAGTTGATTCTGGGTCATTCAGGCAGGGGATTCAAGGTAGAAGTATGTGTCTGATACTCACATGTAAGAGTAAGGGCTAGAGATATGGATTTCAATATCTTCTGAATTCGCCCATATTAATCTTACGTTCTACTTCTGTTCTCATGGAAACTTATATTTTAATCTGTATGTTCAAAGGGAAGATCATTCTACTTGATTTGTTATCGACAGCCAATATTATTAGTCAATTTACTTAAGTCATTCATAAAACATAACTAGTACTGAATCTGAATTTAGTGAAAAAGTTGAGAGCTGACTGTAGTCAGAGAAGAGATCTATGTGAAAACTACAAGGACATTATTAGCTCCTAGGAATATTCCTAAAATGGTAAAATCATGTGTTTACATATTTGTGAGTTAGCTCTCATTCATTTGAATTCTTATTTTAGAATTCATTTGTCTTTTCAAAATAATTTGAATTTGAATTCTAAAATAAGAAGTGTTATAGTGTTTATCAACCTACTCCAATATGGCTTATATATTCCATGGAAACTATTTTTGTCAAGTTCACCAACAATCTTTGTGTTGAAAATTCAGTGGGCACTTTTCTTCCCTCATCTTAAGCAACTTCTCTCACCTTTCCACATAGAAAGGTACTTCTTTTCTTGACATACTCTTCTGGCTTTGGCTTAGTTTCCTCCTGTCTCACTGACTATTTCTTTTCGGTCACTATCTCCTTCTCCTTCTCCAATACTCCTTCTCCAATACTTGACCTCTAAATGTCCCAGAGCTTCTCTTTTCTTTATTTGTACACTTTTCCCCAAGCCATTCCTGTACCTTCAAATACTTTCTATTTTTTGTGACATCCAAATTTATATTTAAAAGATCTAGGAAACAGACATATATATCCAACTGCTTATTTGATATCTCCATTTGGATGTTTCATAGGTATCTCAGATTTAACAAATCCAGTACAGATCTTTTGCTTCTTCTCCATCCACACCTCCCAAAACTGTTCTTTTCCTGATGTTCCCAATCATGGTAAGGGGCAGTTTCACAAGCCAGAAACATACAAGTCAACCCTGATCCTTTCCTTACCCACATTCACAATCCTTCTGCCTTCAGTCCATCAGTCATTTCTACCTCCAAAATATACTTAGAATACTCTCCACTGTCTCTGTCTCCTCTGCCACTACCCTAGTTTGAGCCACCATCATGTCTCACCTGGACTAATCCATTCAATATCTGACTGATCTCTCTGCTTCTTATGTGTCCCTCTCCAATCTACTCTTCATCCAGCAGTCAAGTACTCTTTTAAAAGTATATGTAGATTTATGTCAGTTCCTATGTAAGAAAAAAAAATCATTTACTTCCCAGAGCATTTGGAATATAACCCAAACTCTGCAAGGCCCCACAAAACATTTTCTCTTAGCCTATTCAACCCATTGCTCCCTGGGATGCAGCCACACTGGCCTCTCTATAATTCCTAGACCCTGCCAGACCTGTTCCCTTTTCTAAGAAGACTCTTTCCTTATTCTTTGCATAGTTGCTTCTTCATCTTCTGCTTGGATAGTAAATGTTCCTTAGAGAAATATCCCCTGGCCACCTTATCTAAAGAAGCCTGACCCCTTACATGTACCTCATTCTCTACCACAGAATTATCTTTATTTTACAGCACTTTACAACACAAATTATAATCATTGTTTATATTTATATTTATATTTATATATTTATTCTCCATCTCCTCCACTGGAATACAACCTCCAAAAGGACACAGCCATGTCTGGTGGTCCATCGCTACACTGTTATCTCTCTGCTTGAAATAATTCTTCCTTTGGTTAACAGAATGACTCTCTTCAGTCCCGTGCTACTAATATTGCCACTCCTTCTACAGCCAGATCCCCCTCCTCCCTGGTCCTTTAATGTTGGTAATTGCCAGGGATACTGTCTTTATTTATTTCCAATATTAACATTCTCCTATGTTTCCCAGGCCTGGCGCATGGTGGCACTGAATAAAATGCTGGGAGGAAGGAAGACAAGAACAAGATGCAGGTAGGAAGGGAGAAAGGCAGGAAAGAAAGGAGAGACAGGCTGTAGGTAACCAGAAACTAAAGGTTTTATTTTCAGGGAAACTTCAGAGGATATTACATAAGGACAGTAGCTTCAGTTTTTGCAGTTCTTAAACACTGTGTCAGAAGAACTTCTGTAAGCAAACATTTGGAATTTGCCTTGTGACATCAACATTCACACAACCGAGAGAATTAAAGCTGGTAATTAAGGCTGGCAATCAGGGTTTTTCAGCTCTTACGGATTTAATAACTCTTAATTTGCAAATGCTTGTACCAGAAAGACTGCATCTTCAAAAAAATCAAAAACATGAAAACACAACTAATAAACAAGCACCCATGTTTGATTAAATATCAGAGGAAGAATGAAAACCTGAAGAAAACATTCAAATGATTTCATCTGTCCTAATAAAACATAAGGAAGAGAATGTTTGAAGGAAGTTTTGGAGCGTGCTTGGCAGAACTGCGGTTATGCCAAATCTCACCTCCTTCCACCAAGTTTCAAAGGAAGAAGTATCTTTCTTGTTCTAAGCTAGCCCCTCCACCTGGGTTCCTGAATCCATTTCCTCCCATGTCCTCAAGTACTTTGCTTTAAATGTTATTTCTTCTTTCTCCTGTATTTCAACATCTTGCCCTCTCCATAGGCTCCTTCTCAAAAGCTTAAACAAGCTTAGCTTCCTATTTCAAAATACACACTCATTGGCTTTTAATTCTCCACTAGCTATCTCCATCTCTTCTCAGCAAGCTCATCCAAAGACTAGTCTTTCTTCCATTATTGCCTCTTCAGTGAACTGCCGTCAAGATTCTGCTCTTACTACTCTTGTGATACTGCTCTGGTAAAAGCCATCTTTGGCATCCTAATTTACCAGTCTCTTTTTTTCAAAATCTTGGCTTCTCTGCATCAACTGACCATACTGTTATCTCTCTGCTTGGAATAATTCTTCCTTTGGTTAACAGAGAATGACTCTCTTCAGTCCCATGCTACTAATATTGCCGCTCCTTCTACCTGCCAGATCCCTCTCCTCCCTGGTCCTTTAATGTTGGTAATTGCCAGGGATACTGTCTTTATTTATTTCCAATATTAACATTCTCCTATGTTATCTTATCCATTCCTATATCTTCAGTTAACACCTACATATCAGTATCACTCAAATTCGTGCCCCTAGGTCAGATTTCTCCTGTAATCTCAAAGTGCCTATATTGACTGGATTAAACACAGACGTCTCAAACCCATCTCCAATCTCTACTCTATGTTTGCTCCTCTTCTGAACTTTCCTCATCTTAGTGAATGGCCCACTATCTACCCAGTTATCCCAGCTGAGAATCTGGGTATCATCTTAGACTCCTCCCTCTTCTTCATTCCAATTCACAACCAAGTCCTATTAACTCTGCCTTTTCAAAATCATTTTTCCTATTGATCTCCTTGTTTTCAACTTGTGGCTATTGCCTCACTCAGTCTCATAGAAATCATACTCTCAGGCTCTCTCTGCCTCCAGTCTAACATTCTTTTTATCCATCCACCATGTTGTCAGAATTTTTTTTCTCAAATTACAGTTTTTTCTCTATGCCCCATTTCTTATACTTTTATGTCTGTTCATCTGCATTCTTTGGCCTGGAGTGTCTTAGTCCTTGTTTACTCACAGAGCATTTACTCACTTTCCAGGCACATTTCAAGAATAACCTTCTCTGTGGAGATTTCTTGACCCTCCCAACCCCATAAAATCAATGAGTCATCCTTTAATCCCATGACATTCAGTACTGACATGTGTCATGCCATCCTAACAGTGGATTGCATCTAAAGATAATTCTACTATATTCTAAGTTCTGTTTGCTCTATTTTAGGGTTTCTTGATGTCAGGAACTGAAACTTACTTATCTTTCTCCTCCCAGCACAAACACAGTGTGCAGCACATAATTGACAATAATGTCGCTTGCTGAATGAGTGAATAGCCCTTACATTGTCAAAAAATAAAAATACTATCATGAAAGACAGTCCTCTTGAAAGACATGAAAGACAATAGAGCACATTAAAAATTCACTACATCAACACTCATCTCTACCTCAAAATCTGGTTCTGCCTTCAAACTGAAATCCTAACTATAACAATAATGAAATATTAAATGTTCATTGAATAATATTTTCCAAGGCACATAGAAAGCATGGGTTTTCATGATTGCCTGGAGATTTGCTGTACAATCTAGTAAGACCTTTCCATTAACCTCAGCTCCTCTGCTCCTGCCCCACATAGAAGCAGTGTGCCTCTGCACTTCTAAATGTTTCTTCCGGCTACAGTTACACACCTGTGGATCCTGAGCCCTCTATGTGCTACTGATGCATAAGAGTGAAGAGGTCAAAGAACAGGAGCTGCATTGTTTTACATCAACACTCTGTACTTTAAATGATATCCTTGGTCTGGGGCCAAGCCCATGCTGGGCTCCTACTGAAGATGTTATCCAACACTCCTGACCTTGCCTTACTTAACTTTCTCTTCCTTCCTGAATTATTTGACTACCTGGATCTGACCCATTTTTTAAATCTAAACTTTAGTTCCTTCTCATCATTAGTTCCTGGAGGACATGGAACACATCCTAGAAGCAATGGGAGACAGTACCTAGGTAAGAGGAAATTCACTAAAATTTGGTGAGAATAATAAGAACAGAGCCAGAACAGGGGTCCCCAGTACCAGAGGTCAGAGATCAAGATTTACAAGGAGCTATTTGTTGATGCAGTCCAGTCTCAGATCCAGTTCCTTGAAATAAAAGATTACCTGATCCAAGGAGGTATATGCTGGGTAGAGCTTCAGAAGTAGAGATGGGAGAGTAGACCTGTCAGAATCAGAGGCAAGACATACCAAGATTTGGCCTAGCCCCCAAGAACATACAGTGGCGGAGTCACAACAATAACCCAGCTGTCAGACTCCAAAACTCTGTGCTTATGGGCCGAGCACCCTGAAACTTCAAGAGTGTCAGTAAAGATTAGAGTTAAGGTGCATTAAACACCTGGCTCAGTGCCTGGCACATAGGATGTGGTTACTATTCACGCTACTATTACTATCTTACAATTGACCCTACAAAGCCATCGGCCACTTTTTTCTTTCCTGATATATTTTCACTGGTTCAACAGTTCACCATTTGAAGAAGCTTTGTGTACTCTTCAAACTCAACAACTCCATTATGCTCCACAATAATTTTTTTAAAGATATTGATGGATAACTGTTATGATTTTTTCCTAGGGAATTTCTTCCACTGTGAATATTTCTCTGTGCAGATAATTACTTGGTGTACTTACCCCTTCTCCAATATACTTAAATAATAGGACTGTGATTTCAAACTATGGTCCCCTTTCTACTGTGACTCAATTTTGTTTTGTTTTGATGATAAGCTCCTGCACTCTCTTTAGGTACACATTTTCAGTTTCCTTGCGAGGCTTCTTTTCCTCCACTTGACCTTTAACTCTTAGAATGTCAATACACTCTGAAGAGTTGGGGTATAATAATATCTCATCAGAGGTCTTAAATATTATTATTTCTCCAATCACTAAATATCCAGAATGGACTGATTCCAACACCTTTCCTACTAACATGCTGATGCAGTAGTAGCTAAGCTCTTGTTTCCTATAAATGTACAACAAAAATCACTGATAAAATGTATGTTATTAGTGTATGTGAAAAAGAGGTGCATTTATAGGAGGAATAATCTTACTAAAAATTAATGTCCTGGGATATGAAGCACATAAGGAAACAAAACATCTTTTATGTAAGTATAACAACATTATTTTGTTTTGTTTTTGAGACAGGGTCTCACTCTGTCGCTCAGGCTGGAATACAGGGATGCTATCACAGTGCACTGTAGCCTCAATCTCCTGAGCTCAGGCAATCCTCCTGCCTCAGTCTCCCAAGTAGCTACAACTACAGACATGTGCCATCATGCCCAGCTAATGTTTTAATTTTTTGTAGAGACAGTGTCTCTCTATGGTGCCCAGGATGGTTTCAAACTCCTTGCCTCAAGTGATCCTCCTACCTGAGCCTCCCAAGGTGTTGGGATTACAAGTGCGAGCCACCATGCCTGGCTGACAGAACTTTAAAAGATATTTTTAAACACACCACTTAAAAGATATTTTAAAAGATACCAAGTTTGGAAAAGATCAACAGGAGGAATTTTGTTTATTTTTGTCATGTTTGTATTTTGAGTTCTAAATAATTGACTCCATGTAGAAATTGAAGGATCAGAGATTTTTAAATATACTCCAGGCAGGGCAAGATGGCAGACTTGAAGAAGCTAATGTGCACCACTGTCATGGAGAGGAAACAAACAGGTTAGTGATCACTGACCCTGTGGGCCAATCATCTAAGAAACCACATGGATCCATCAAGGAAGCCGGGGGACACAGAGAGCAGAGAGGAATGAAACTGGGCACCAGCCTACCTGGGCTCAGTGTGGAGCCAGGAAAACCTCTCCAACATAGGAAAGAGTGAATGAGTGACAGCTCCCAGGGAGATTCATTCTCTCCACAGGAACTGTGCAAGACTGAAAATAGAAGAATTCCCCTGGTCCCTCATGCACCATCCTACCTTCTAGACTGAGGCAGAGAGCCACCTGGACATTTTACAGGGGCACCTCTCAAGTTCAAGGGGACCTGTACAAGCCTTGGGTCCCTTAGCAGATCAGCACTGCCACCATCGCCCCAATAGAGGCTTTAGTTACAGTGCCTGGGAACAGTAAGTTTGCTCCACACCCCCTTGCTGGATGGGGCTTGGTGCCAGTTCTGGCCCAGGAGTCCCACCTTGTCCCAAATTCAGCTGGTCCCTTCACCCACCCCTACCACTGGTACTAACAAGCCTGCTAGAGCTTCTGGCCCAGAGGTATTGCTTCCGTGGCAATTCAGCCAGTGGGCGCAGCCTCCTGTTATCCCAAGAAGCATCTGGATGGCAGGGCAGGTGTCCCCACTGACCCCCACCACTGGTAGCCAGGAAAGCCATGCCTGCTACAGCAGGAGTCCCCACCCCTGGGCCACTGACCAATACTGGTTCATGGCCTGTTAGGGACCAGGCCGTACAGCAGGAGGTGAGCAGTAGGCGAGCAAGCAAAGTTTCTTCTGTATTTACAGCCACTCCCCATCACTCACATTACTGCCTGAGCTCTGCCTCCTGTCTCCTGGATAAAAAGGCAGCATTAGATTCTCATAGGAGCACAACCCTATGGTGAACTGCGCATGTGAGGGATGTAGGCTGTGCACTCCTTGTAAGAATCAAATGGCTGATGATCTGTCACTGTCTCCCATCATCCCCAGAAGGGACCATCTAGTTGCAGGAAAACAAGCTCAGGGTTCCCCTGATTCTAAATTATGGTGAGTTTTATAATTATTTCATTATATATTACAATGTAATAATAATAGAAATAGAGTGCACAATAAATGTAATGTGCTTTAGGCACCCTGTAACCACCCCCTGCCCTCCCCACTCCAATCTGTGGAAAACTTATCTTCCATGAAACTGGTCCCTGGTGCCAAAAAGGTTGGGGACTGCTGTGCTAGAGCTTCCAGATCAGTGGTCCTATTTCTGCCTGAATTTGCTGAGGGGCATATCCTCCTGTTGCCCTGGAAACACCCAGGTGGCAGGGGGGCAAATGCACCTCTCTGCCTCTCATAACCAGATGGGCCACACCCAGACAGCTTCCAACCCAGTGGTCCTGCTTCCACCTGAATTCTGCAGGCAGGTGCAACCCCAAGTTTCCCCAGGAAGCACAAGGACAGCAGACTAGGGCCAACCTGGCCAGGGTACAGCTTGTCTGCCAACTACAGCTCCTGCCTGAGGGAGCCCCATGGACCAGAACACCCAACAAAAGAAATGCAGGCATGGAGATAGTATACAGACTCCTCCAAGACCCAAGAGCCGACTAGAATTGAAGTCAGTCAACTGAGCCCATCTTATACAATAATCAAGCCAAACGGCATC
Source organism: Pan paniscus (assembly GCF_029289425.2). Lineage (NCBI taxonomy): Eukaryota > Metazoa > Chordata > Mammalia > Primates > Hominidae > Pan > Pan paniscus. The sequence continues at coordinate 121,966,043 of NC_073256.2, read as the reverse complement.
AGAGAAGAAAAAAGAAAAAAAAAAAATCCAAAGAGCAACTTCAAAGATTGAAGGAACCCCACACAAATGAAACAGAACCAGCACAAGAAATCTGGCAACTCAAAAGGCCAGAATGCCTTCTCTCCTCCAAATGACTGTACTAGTTATTCAGCAAAGGTTCTTAACCAGGCTGAAATGGCTGAAATGAAAGAACTAGAATTCAGAATATGGACAAGAACAAAGATCATTGAGATTCAGGAGAATGTTGAAACCCAATTCAAGGAACCCAAGAATCAAAATAAAACAATACAAGAGCTGATAGATGAAACAGCCATTATAAAAAAGAACCAAACTGATCTGATAGAGCTGAAATACACACTACAAAAATTGCATAATGCAATTGCAAGTATAAACAGTAGAATAGACCAAACTGAGGAAAGAATATCAGAGCTCAAAGACCAGCTCTCTGAAATAAATCAGACAAAAATAAAGAAGAAAGAATGAACAAAGCTTCCAAGACATATGGGATTATGTAAAGAGACCAAATCTATGACCTGTTGGTGTCCACGAAAGAGACAAGGAGAAAGCAAGCAACTTGGAAAACACATATTAGGATGCTGTCCATGAGAACTTCCCCAACCTCACTAGAGAGGCCAACATTCAAATCCAGGAAATGCAGAGAATCCCTGTGAGATATTACACAAAAAGACCATCCCCAAGATACATAATTATCAGACTGTCCAATGTTGAAATGAAAGAGAAAAATTTTAGAGCCAGCTAGAGAGAAGGGGCAGGTCACCTACAAAGAGAACCCCATCAGGCTAATAGCAGTTTTTCAACAGAAACCCTAAAAGCTAGAATAGATTTGGAGTCTGTATTCAGCATTCTTAAGTGAAAAAGTTTCCAAACAAGAATTTCATACCCAGCCAAACTAAGATTCAGAAGTGAAGCAGAAATAAGATCCTTTTCAGACAAACAAATACTGAGGGAATTTATTACCACCAGACCTGTCTTACAAGAAGTCCTGAAAGGAATGATAAATATGGAAAGACCATTATCAGCCACTACAAAAGCACACTTAAGCCCACAGACGAGTGACACTATAAGGAACCACACAAACAAGTCTGCATAATAAGCAGCTAGCAACACGATGAAAAGATCAAATCTGCACATAACAATACTAACCTTGAATGCAAACAGGCTAAATACCCCAATTAAAAGACATAGAGTGGCAAGCTGGATAAAGAACCAAGACCCAATGGTATGCTATCTTCAAGAGACTCATCTCACATGCAGTGGCATCCATAGGCTCAAAATAAAGGGATGGATAAAAATCTACCAAGCAAATGGAAAACAGAAAAAAGCAGGGGTTGCAATCCTAATTCCAGACAAAATGAACTTTAAACCAACAAAGATCATAAAGGACAAAAAAGGGCATGGTAAAGGGTTCAATTCAACAAGAAGATCTAACTGTCCTAACCATATATGCACCCAACACAGGAGCACCCAGATTCATAAAGCAAGTTCTTAGAGACCTACAAAGACACTTAGATTGCCACACAATAATAGTGGGAGATTTCAACATCCCACTGACAGTATTAGACACATTATTGAGGCAGAAAATTAACAAAAATATTCAGGACCTGAACTCAGCACTTGACCAAATGGACTTAATAGACATCTACAGAACTCTCCATCCCAAAACAACAGAATATATATTCTTCTCATCACCACATTGCAGTACTCCAAAATTGGTGAGATAATTCAAAATTTAAAAAGTACTCAGAAAATTCCAAAAAACCCAAAATCATACCAACCACACTCTTGGACCACAGCACAATAAAAATAGAAATCAAGACTAGGAAAATCACTCAAAACCATACAATTGCATGAAAAATAAATGACCTGCTCCTGAATGACTTTTGGGTAACAATAAAATTGAGGCAGAAATCAAGAAATTGTTTGAACAAAGATACGACATACCAGGATCTCTGGGATACAGCTAAGGCAGTAAGAGGGAAGTCTATAGCACTAAATGTCCAAATCCAAAAGTTAGAAAGATCTCAAATTAACAACCTAATATCACAACTAAAAGAACTAGACAGTCAAGAGAAAACCAATCCCAAACTAGCAGAAGACAAGAGATAACCAAAATCAGAGCTGAACTGAATGAAATTGAGGCATGAAAAACAATACAAAAAAAATCAATTAATCCAGGACTTGGTTCTCTGAAAACATTAACAAGATAGAAAGACGCTAACTAGACTAATAAAGAAAAAAAAAGAAGTTGCAAATAAACACAACTGGAAATTATAAAGGGGACATTACCACTGACCTCACAGAAATTAAAAAAAAAAAACCATCAGAGACTATTTATGAACACCTCTATGAACACAAACCAGAAAATTTAGAAGAAATGGATAAATTCCTGGATGCATACACCCTCCCAAGACTGAACTAGGAAGAAACTGAATCCCTGAACAGACCATAATGGAACATTTGGAACATAATGAGTTCCAAAATTCAGTCTGTATTAAAAAGCCTACTAACCAAAAAACAGCTTAGGACCAGATGAATTCAAAGCCTAATTCTACCAGATGTATAAGGAAGAGCTGATGTCATTTCTACTGAAACTATTCGAAAAAATTGAGGAGAAACGACTCCTCCCCAACTCACTCTGAGGCCAGTATTATCTTGATACCAAAACCTGGCAGAGACACAACAAAAAAGGAAAATTTCAGGGCAATATCCTTGATGAACATAGATGCAAAAATCCTCAACAAAATACTAGCAAATCAAATCCAGCAGCACATCAAAGAGCTAATCCACCATAATCAAGTAGGCTTTATACCTGGGATGCAAAATTGGTTCAACATACACAAATCAATAAATGTAATTCATCACATAAACAAAACTAAAAACAAAAACCACATGACAATCTCAATAGATGTGAAAAGGCTTTCAATAAAATTCAACATTCCTTCATGTAAAAAAATCCTCAGTAAACTAGACACTGAAGAAACATACTTCAAAATAATAAGACCCATCCATGGCAAACCCAGAGCCAACATAATAATCAATGGGCAAAAGCTGGAAGCATTCCCCTTTAAAACTTAAAACAAGACAAGGATGCCCTTTCTCACTACTCCTATTCAACATAGTATTGGACATCCTGGTGAGAGGAATCAGGCAAAACGAAACAAAATGAAAAGAATCCCATTCACAATTGCCACAAAAAGAGCAAAATACCCAGGAATACAGCTAACCAGGGAGGTGAAAGAGCTCTACAGCAAGAATTACAAAACACTATTCAAAGAAATCAGAAATGACACTTGTAACAAATGGTAAAACATTTCATTTTCATAGATAGGAAGAATCAATATTGTTAAAATGGCCATACTGCCTGCCCAAAGCAATTTACAAATTCAATGCTTTTCCTATCAAACTACAGATGACATTCTTCACATAATTAGAAAAATAAAAGTATTTAAAAATTTATATGGAACCAAAAAAGAGCCCAAATAGCCAAGGCAATCCTAAGCAAAAAGAACAAAGCTGGAGACATCACATTACCCAACTTCAAACTATACTACAGGGCTACAGTAATTAAAACAGCATGGTACAGGTACAAAAACAGACACATAGACAACTGAACATAATAGAGAGCCCAGAAATAAGGCTGCACACCCATGACCATCTGATCTTTGACAAAAAATTAATAAAAGCAAGCAATGGAGAAAGGATTCCCCATTCAATAAATGGTGCTGGAATAACTGGGTAGCCATATGCAGAAGATTGAAACTGGACTCGTACCTTACACCATATACAAAAATCAACTCAAGATGGACTAAAGACCTAAATGTAAAACCTAAAACCATAAGAACCCTGGAAGATAACCTAGGAAATACCATTCTGAACATAGGAATTGGCAAAAATTTCATAATGAAGACACCAAAACCAATTGCAACAAAAGCAAAAACTGACAAATGGGATCTAATTAAACTAAAGAGCTTCTGCATAGCTCTTTAGTTTCAGGAAGGAAACTATCAACAGAGTAAACAGACATATACAGAGTGAGAGAAAATATTTGCAATCTACACATCTGACAAAGACTACATAAGGAACTTAAACAAATTTACAAGCAAAAACCAAAAAACCTCATTAAAAAGTGGGCAAACGGCCAAGTGCAGTGACTAATGCCTGTAATCCCAGCACTTTGGGAGGCTGGAGGCTGAGGCAGGCAGATCACCTGAGCTCAGGAGTCCAAGGCCAGCCTGGGCAACATGGTGAAACCCTGTCTTGAAAAAATAGAAAAATTAGCTGGGCACAGTGGCATGAGCCCGTAGTTCCAGCTACTTGGGAGGCTGAGGCAGGAAAATCTCTTGAGCCAAGGAGGCAGAGGTTGCAGTAAGCCATGATTGTGGCACTGCACTCCAGCCTGTATGACAGAGCCAGACCCTGTCTCAAAAAAAAAAAAAATGGGCAAAGAGTATGAACAGACACATTTCAAGAAAGACATACAAGCAGAAACAAGCATATTTTAAAATACTCAATATTATTAATCATTAGAGAAATGCAAATAAAAACCACAATGAGATATCATCTCATACCAGTCAGATGACTATTACTAAAAAGTCAGAAAATAATAGATGCTGGTGAGGTTGCAAAGAAAAGGGAATGCTTATACACTGCTGGTAGGATTGTAAATTAGCTCAGCTATTGTGGAAAGCAATGTGGCAATTCTTCAAAGAAGTTAAAACAGAAATACCATTCAACCCAGCAATCCCATTATTGGGTATATACCCAAAGGAATATAAATTATTCTACCATAAAGACACATACATGTGTATGTTCATTGCAGCACTATTCACAATAGCAAAGACACAGAACCAATCTAAAGCCCATCAACAGTAGACTGGATAAAGAAAACGTGGTACATATATACCACAAATGCTATGTAGCCATAAAGAAAGAACAAGATCATGTCCTTTGCAGCAACATGGATGGAGCTGAAGGCCATTATCCTAAGCAAACTAACACAGGAACAGAAAACCAAATATCACATGTTCTTATAGATAGGTGAGAACATATGGATGCTAGGAGGGGGAGGATCAGAAAAAATACCTATCGAGTACTATGCTTATTACTCATTTGACAAAATTATCTGTACACCAGACCTCCATGACATGCAGTTTACCTATGTATTAGTCTGTTCTCACACAGCTATAAGGACATACCCAAGACTGGGTAATTTATGGAAAGAAGTTTAATGGGCTCACACTTCCACAAGGCTGAGGAAGCCTTACAACCATGGCAGAAGGTGAAGGAGGAGCAAAGGCACATCTTACATGGCAGCAAGCAAGAGACTGTGTGCAGGGGAACTGCCCTTTATAAAACCATCAAATCTCATCAGACTTATTCACCCTCATGAGGACAGCATGGGGAAAAACGCAACCCCATGATTCAATTACCTCCCACCAGGCCCCTCCCCCACATGTGGGAATTATGGGAGCTACAATTCAAGATGAAATTTAGGTGGGGACACAGCCAAACCACATCATTCTGTCCCTGGCCCCTCCCAAATCTCATGCCCTCGCATTTCAAAACCATCCCTTCCCAACAGTCCCCCAAAGTCTTAACTCATTTCAGCATTAACTCAAAAGTCCACAGTCCAAAGACTCATCTGAGACAAGGCAGGTCGCTTCTGCCTATGAGCCTGTAAAATCAAAAGCAAGTTAATTACTTCCTAGATACAATGAGGGTACAGGCATTGGGCAAATACACCCATTCCAAATGGGAGAAATTGGCCAAAATGAAGGGGCTACAGGCCCCATGCAAGTTCAAAATCCAGTGGGGCAGTCAAATCTTAAAGCTCCAAAATGGCCTCCTTTGACTCCATGTCTCACATCCAGGTCATGCTGATGCAAGAGGTGGGTTCCCATGGTCTTGGGCAGCTCTGCCCCTGTGGCTTTGCAGGGTATAGCCTCCCTTCAAGCTGCTTTCATGGACTAGCACTGAGTATCTGCAGCTTTTCTAGGCACATGGTGCAAGCTGTCAGTGCATCTACCATTCTGAGTTCTGGAGGACAGTGGCCTTCTTCTCACAGCTCCACTAGGTGATGCCCCAGTGGGGACTCTGTGTGGGGGCTCTGACCCATATTTCCCTTCTGCCCTAGCATAGGTTCTCCGTGAGGGCTCCACCCCTGCAGCAAACTTCTGCTGGAAATCGAGGTGTTTCCATACATCCTCTGAAATCTAGGGAGAGGTTCCCACACCTCAATTCTTCTCTTCTGTGCACCTGCAGGACCAACACCATGTGGAAGCTGCCAAGGTTTGGGGCTTGTACCCTCTGAAGCCGTGGCCTGAGCTGTCCCTTGGGCCCTTCTGCCACAGCTGATGCAGCTGGGACACAGGGCACCAAGTCCTAAGACTGCACACATTGGCAGGGGGCCTGTAGCCAGCCCAGGAAACCCTTTTTCCCTCCTAGGCATCTGGGCCTGTGATGGGAGGGGCTGCCGGGAAGGTCTCTAACATGCCCTGGAGACATTTTCCCCATTGTCTTGGTAATTAATGTTCTGCTCCTCATTACTTATACAAATTTCTGCAGCTGGCTTGAATTTCTCCCCAGAAGATGGGTTTTTCTTTTCTATCACATCATCAGGCTGCAAATTTTCCAAACTTTTATGCTCTGCTTCCTCTTGAACACTTTGCTGCTTAGAGATTCCTTCTGCCAGATACCCCAAATCATCTCTCTCAAGTTCAAGATTCCACAGATCTCTAGGACAGAGGCAAAATGCTGCCAGTCTCTTTGCATAGCAAGAGTGACCTGTACTCCAATTCCCAACAAGTTTCTCATCTCCATCTGAGACCATCTCAGCCTGGACTTTATTGTCCATGTCACTATCAGCATTTTGGTCAAAGTCATTCAACAAGTCTCTAGGAAGTCCCAAACATTCCTACATCTTCCCATCATCTTCTGAGCCCTCCAAACTGTTCCGACCTCTGCCTGTTACCCAGGTTCAAAGTCACTTCCACATTTTCAGGTATCTTTACAGCAGTGCCCCACTCTCTGCAGTACCAATTTACTGAATTAGTCCATTTTCATACTGCTATGAAGAAACACCTGAGACTGGGTAATTTATAAAGAAAAGGAGGTTAAATGGACTCACAGTTCCACATGGCTGGGGAGGCCTTACAATCATGGCGGAAGGTGAAGGAGGAGCAAAGGCACATCTTACATGGCAGCAGGCAAGAGACTGTGTGCAGGGAAACTGTCCTTTATAAAACCATCAGATCTCATGATACTTACTCACTATCATGAGAACAGCACGGGAAAAACCTGACCCCATGATTCAATTACCTCTGACCAGGTCCCTCCCAGGACATGTGGGGATTATGGGAGCTACAATTCAAGATGAGATTTGGGTGGGGACACAGCCAAATCATATCAACCTATATGACAAAACCTGCACATATGCTTCTGAACCTCAAATAAAAATTTAAAAAATACACTCCATGCCACATAGAGTGATTCAGTAATGATATAAATTTAGTAACACAGATTCCTTCAGATGAGTAATCGCATTGTTTCACCTAACCTCCACCAGACTCATAATCCGATTTTATTGTTTATAATATTTAAAGTGTTTTAAAATTAAAATCCGACTTCCTACACGGTATAAATTTCTGTGTTATTATTTTTCCTTTGTCTCAAATTTTGTTGTTGTTGTCCCATAGGACATGTGATTGAATGAGTGCAGAGTCTGCCAGGCTGGAAAGTTTGGCAAGTTTGCCACGACTACTAGAGATCACAGCACATTACTCACATAATCAGAACTGAGAACAATTTCTGCCTAAATGAAAACTCATTTATTGCTGATACTTACTGTTGGTAGTAAATAGTTATACTCACTCCTTAAAAGAAAGGAGCGAGGAGGAATTTGGAGTTTAGAAATTGATTCTTTCAGGGTCTCGAGTTTTGTTTTACAAACTTCACAGCATTATACTGATGAAGCCATGATTGCTTGCATTTCAAATGTTGAAAGAAGTGACCAAAGTGATTTGGCTATTAAACATGGTGAAAAGGGAAAAGAAAGATGTAGAGTTAAATGGTTATCCTCGATGCATAGATTTAAAAATATCTTTACAATTGCTAGTTACATCTGTTTCTAAAGAGTAATCTAATTTCTGATTTCTGTATGCTTGGTTGGGCTGTCTTTTGTTGTTTTTCCTTAATGGCCCACAGTTATCCTTCATGGTGTGAAAGGGTTATTTAGTGCTTTTAATGTGTTTCCTCTGCATCCCTTACTTGCATTCACTTCATTTAAGTTTTATGTACAGGAAATGCTTAGAGTTCTCATTATACAGCTCTTATATCTTTCAATATCCATTAAAAACTCTATTTTTAAAAAAATAATCTTATACTACCCTTGTTAAAGCCATGAAATTTGGAACCAGAAAAGCAACGAGACTCAATTTTGCCACTTACCAGCCTTGTAAACATGAACCAATCATTGATCTCTCTGAATCTGTCTCTTCTTCTGTAAAATGGGAATCATAATGACATCTCCTTTACTTACCCAACCTCCACCAGTAACTTGTTATCTGATTTTTGGCACATTACTTATCCTTCTGGTGCCTCCGTTTCTTCTTTTACAAAGGAAAGATAATAGTCCCTACCTTATAAGGCTATTTAAGGATTAAAGAGAGAATATATGTCAAATGTGTAAAACAGGTACATATTAAGTGTTCAAAAAATGTCAGCACGTATTATTGCTAAAAAGATAAAATGAGCTAGTGTATGCAGCATGACGCAGTAGAAAGAACAAGGGCTTCAGAGTCTAACAGATGGGTTCAAATCATTCCCTGCCATTTATTAGTTTTGACATCTTACATAAGTTACTCCACCTCTCTAAGCTTCGGTTACCTCAATTGTCAAAATTATGGATATTAACAATATTCATATGCATAAAGAGCAGTGTGGGTATTCAAGAAATGGTGGTTATTATGAGCATTATGCAAAAGTAACTTTTGTAAAAAATCACTGCTCAAATAATATTTATAAGAAGCTCCTATCTCAAGCCTGACCAGAAGCAAGAAGAAAGCATATTCTAAAGAAACAGGAAAACAATAAAAACAACAGTGAAACAGAACAAATATATGACCATAACAAAATCCTTTACTGATGAATTTGTCAGAAATTTCACAAAATGAAGAGAAAGGTCTTTGGATTCACAGCTGTACACTTCTGCTCAGAAGGTTTGTCAAATATCAACTTCTGCTTGGTAGGTTTGTTAAATAGCAACTGTGTAATAGGAAATACACATATTTCCTTCTAAGAAAATCAGACTTAGTCAATGGGTGGTCTTCACCATAATCATAACAAAAATATTCATATATCTGGAGCTAAAAATGGGTAATGTATATGTAGCATAATGTAACACTAAAAATTGGGATGGTAACTTCTTGTTGGACCAGTTTGATATGCTAGGCTAGCATATCATAGATTATATAATGACATATTTAGTCCTATTTGCTGTAGTGAAGTTGATAGAATACTAACATTTCTAGGATCACGTGCCTAGAAATGGCACATGAATCAGTCCATGAATGATATTCATGGTGACATGAGAAGACAGTTCATAATCATTACCAATGTTGCTATTATTAAAGCCAAATGCCCAGTACTCATTATCATATGATATTCTAGAACCATTTTTATAGTTTAAAAACAGGAAGTAGGGAAAATATAAAAATATATGTTGAGTAAACACAAGCACAGAGAATGCCTGTGTTCTAACACATGTGATAAATATCTCATGTAGTGTTTTATATGTGGTATTAGGAAAAATGAGGCAAAGTGTTATAACAATTAAGCAAGTATATTCAACATATATGGCTAGAATGTCAATGATCTGGGCTATCATGCCCTAACTTACTCTAACAACTGAAGACTGTGTTACACCTATCTGGTTACTTTGGTTCCTGATTCAGGAGCCAATCTCATTCCTATGTAACAGGACAGTAAAACTCTCTAGTTAAGTAGCAAATTGACCCAGCATTAAGTCAGACAATGTGGAGTACATGTCCCCTGGGTTTCCCATTACTGCTTCCACACCATTCTTCCTTTCTTCTCCTTTCCATTTCCACTTAAGTTTGATTCTCATTTCTTCACATAATACCACTGTGATGGTTAATTTTGTGTCAACTTGGCTGGGCCATGGAACCTAGATATTTTGTCAAACATTAATCTAGATGTAGCTAGATTTTTTGAAGGTATTTCTTAGATGAGATTAACATTTAAATCAGTAGACTTAGAGTAAAGCAAATTAGCCTCCATAATGTAGGTGAACCTAATTCAATCAGTGGAAGGCCTTCAGAGCAAAAACTGAAGTTCCCCCAGGTAGAAAGAATTTTGCCTCCAGACTACCTTTGAATTTGAGCTTCAATACCAACTCTTTCCTGAGTCTCCAGCCTGCCAGCTTGGCCTGCAGATTTCAGACTTGCTGGCCCCCACAATTGCATGAGCCAATTCATTAAAAATTTCTCTCTTTCTCTCTCTTTGGTTCTCTCTGTCTCTTTCTCACTAGGAAGACAATGCTAGGAGATGAAGTCAAAGTGACAACCGGGGTCATAGAAGGAAGTTGCAGCTCAAGGGATGGCTTGTACAAATTGAAAGGCCTTTAGTTTCTCTCAGAATGAGTTAGGAAGTCCTTGGACATTTCTGAGTAGGTTGACATGATTTGACATGTTTACAAAACTTTAATCTGGCTGTGGGCTGAGAAAAAATCACTACTCACAATCATTTAATTTTTCTGTACCCAATTTGCAAAACCAGTAAGTGAGAATTGGAGATCCTTTTAGGTTACATTGAACTTTTAAGACGTCATAAAAATACGAATGGAAAGGGTATTTTTTAAATCCCTGGTTTAATTAAATGTTTTGTAATTGATGGCAAACAACAAATCAGTTGCTCAACTTGATACCATTTTTAAAATAAATGCTTGGCGTAATTCATGATCTAAGCTACTCATCAAAGTGCCCTTCAAATTATCAGATTTTCCTATTTGCCACGGCCTCACAGTTATTTTCACATGTTCCCACTAAAACTTGGCTTAAAGAACTCCTGAAAGGAAAAATGGCAGAGATTCAGTAGATGCAAGATTTATTGTGACTCAAATTTAGATGAAACCAATCAAGTCTTGGCATGGGAAATTGAAGTACAATGTATTGAGATGTGTTGTTTTCCTGGTAACACTTAAAAAAGAAATCCAAATGCTTCTGGCCTAATCAGACAAAGCTCTTATACTTGTGATGTTGAAGATTTTTCTGCATTTGACTGACTTTCAGTGTGAAAACAGGCCATGTGCATGAGCCAAGTTTTCCAGAGAAACAGAACCAAAAGGATAGATAAATAGATGATAAATATATAGATAGAGATTGATTTTAAGAAATTGTCTCATGTGATTGTAAAGATTATCAAGTCTGAAATTTGTAGGACAAATCAGCAGCTGGAATTTCAGGCAAGAGTTGATGTTGCAGTCTTGAGTCCAAATTCCACAGGATGGAGACTGACGCAGTTTCTATGTTGCAGTATCAAGGAGAATTCCTTTTTCAGGAAACCTCAGTCTTTGTTCTTACGGCCTTTACCTGATTGGAAGAGGCCCATTCACATCATGGAGGGTAATCTGCTTTACACAAAGTCTACTGATTTAAATGTTAATTATTTTTTTTAAAAAAAATCCTTACAGTAACATTTATACTAGTGTCCGACCAAACAACTGGGTACCACATAGCCTAGTCGGGCTGACATATAACATTAACCATCACACCATGTTAACCTTCAGTCCAAAGCTCCTTCACAGGGTAGGGTCTAAGCAAATGCTGAAATGCATAACATTAATTTTCAAAGAACACAGATTATTCTACTCATCTGAAATCTGGTATCGTATTCTAATTATATTTTCATTTTCTTCACTTTTCTCTTTTTGCTGGAAATAAAAGCAAGAGGCACTATTCAAAGTTCTGTTATTAAATTCATGCATGAGAACAAATAATATTATTAATGAGGAATGAAAGAACAAGCTTTCTTCTACTTCTTTATTCCTATGTTGCTAATACAAGTTATATTTGAGAACTGCTACAGTAAAATCCCTAGATCAGGTTCATCTATTGTCTTAGACTGAATGTTTGTGTCTCCTTCCCAACACCCACGATTAATATGTTAAATACTAATGACCATGTGATGGTATTTGGAGGTGGGGCCTGTGGGAGGTAATTAGGTCTTGAGAGAAGAGCCCTCATAAATAGGATTACTGTCCTTATAAAAGAGACCCCAGAGACCTCCTTCACTTCCTCCTACCGTGTGAAGTTGCAGCAAAAAGACTGCTGTCTGTGAACCAGGAAGCAATCCCTCACCAGAAACTGAATCTGTCAGCATCTTAATCTTGGGCTTTGCAGCCTTCAGAACTGTGAGAAATAAATTGTTTACTAGCCACTTAGTCTATAGTATTTTTATAGCAAATTGAATGGACTAAGACATCTATTAAATGTGAAAAGTAACCTGATAATGCACAAAAATTGCTTTAAATCAAGTTGAGTCCGGGATATTAGTAGCGTCTAAATGTAGTTTCACAGGATTTGAAGCCCTATTCTCACAGCTGGAACCACTGAATTTCCACATACCAGGGTTTCTTAGAAAAATCCTTCTCTTAAGAAGAATGTAGGGGCTTCTACCTTAGCATCTTGGAACACACCATTTTTCTACTTTGTTTCTGTGAGCTCTGACCCTGTGCCCCAGTACTAGGAATCTCTCTTGCTCCAAAGCTGTAATACTCACCTTGAACATCCAGTCTAATGATGCTGATTATCTATTTTTAACCTAATTGGCAACCCAGTCTTTCTGGGATTGAAGCCTTGTCTTGCTCTTGTTAGACTTTCCTTCTTTCTAGGGGCAAGACATCTGCCTCTGGATTGAAGATGAATAACTAAGGCCCCAGCTACCAGCTCAGGGTTCACTACCTACCTAGATGTACACGTGCCAACAGATTGGCCTCCCAGTAACAGCTATGTGCTATCCATCTGTTGGAATACTCCTGCCATCTCAGCCCTTCATGTGCCATGCTCTTCTTTTTTTGGAGACAGAGTCTCACTCTGTCTCCCAGGCTGGAGTGCAGTGATGCGATCTCAGCCCGCTTCAACCTCCGCCTCCTGGGTTCAAGCGATTCTCCTGAATCAGCCTCCCGAGTATCTGGGACTACAGGCGCCTGCCACCATGCCCGGCTAATTTGTTGTATTTTTAGTAGAGATGGCATTTTGCCATGTTTCTCAGGCTGGTCTCAAACTCCTGAGCTCAGGCAATCTGCCTGCCTCAGCCTCTCAAAGTACTAGGATTGCAGGCATGAGCCACTGCGCCCAGCTTTGTGCCATGCTCTTTCCGGGAGTTTGGACTTCCTTTCTGAAAACCAGCCTGTCTTTCCTCCCTCACCTCTGCCCAAGGTCTACTTCTAGGTCCCCATTTCCCCAAGAATGCCTGTCCCTCAACAGAATTCACAGGGTATTATTACCCTTATAAAAATGGGCCTGGGTTTTCTCACCTGTAAAATTAGAAGATTGGACTAAAGATGACCCTTTCCGTTCTGACAGTCTTATGATTCTATAAATGCCTCTTCTGCTTAATGGTCCTTGACAACACCTCAGAGAAAATACAATCACACCAGGTCCTGAGTAGATTATTTCTATTCCTACATTTCTGTGCCTAGCTCTCTTTTCTGATAATAAAGTTCTCATCATTCATTTGGAGTAATGCTTCTATTTCTTAGAGAGTACTTTTCTTTAAATACTATAGTCATTATCAGTTCACCCAGTCTATTCTAGTGAGACTATTAAGGGACGTACTAGAGATTTTCCTTCGCATTTCTTACATAACACAAATTAAAGGGAAAGCATTGCTAATCCACTGCTTCCTGCCCATGAGGAGCGTTAAGACTGAGCATTCTGGGCAGGATGAGCTCGCTGGTCCACACACGCCTCTGATAATGGGCCTTTGATGGTTAGGATATCTTTGGGCTTGTACACTTTCTCCTCTCTTTTGGTAAAAGAATATTTTTACACAGTGCGTTTATTAGGAACCTTGCTCCCTGAGGCTTAAATGTTAACAAAGGATTAAGAGCATAAATAATTTACATGAGATACAAACATATCCATGACAGCATAACACATTTTAAATGATACACTGAACAAAAGTTAATATAGTTTTCCATTGCATATGAGAATAGGCAAATCCTCTTTGTCATTTACCTTTACTTTTAAAAACGAAGTTCATAACAATAAAATTTTTCACTCACTGAGCTATTATTTTTTTCCAATCAGAGAACTTCGGCAGAGACTGTTTTAGGAAACGTGGTATCTATACTTACTGCACACATAAAATGAATCTTAAAAACGAATAATGAGATTGTTTTCCCTTTCTAAACAACTGAATTAAATTAAAAGCACGATCAAACTACTTGGCTGTACAGAAATCAGTTATTAATACTGATTAAAAAATGTAATAGGGAACAGCTGATTCAGTAGACATAGATATATTTGGCTTCTGTAGAGCTGAACTTGTCTGTCCCATACCACATTTGAAGTTATTCCAATAGTGCCAAGCAAAATAGTGACAGAGTAATTGGCATTAAACAAGATAAAGGGTACGTGTTCTTTGGCTATTATGTTAGCAACTGAGTACACTGAAATACTATCAGCCAAAAATATAATTGCCAAAAAGAACATTACTGATATAATAAATGTTTGTGACCTTTAAGTCTTCTAAAGGTATAGTATGGCTCTAGGAGGAATAATTAGGCATTCTTGCACCAACTTGTCTTCTATCTCAGGGAAGGATTGCTGTGCAGTAAGGGGTCACCTTAGAAGGGAATTGGGGAAACATCCCTGACCTCAAATCTCTCCACCCTGACACTTCCACTAATGACCCATTAAATTATAAATACTCTAGAAGAGTAACCATATTTGGCTTCAAGATGGATTTGTTTATAAAGTTTTTTTTTGGGGTTTTTTTTTTTTTTTTGCCAGGAATCATTTCTGATGGAGGAAGGGAGAGGGTAAGAAAGCATCAACACACTGGGAGCCTGAAGTCGAAGGAAGAGAATGTAAGCAAGTCTGGGGAGAACAGAGGGGAAATAAAAAAGGAACCACTGGGTGGTGAAGACAAACTTTACATACTTCAATGTTGTATCCAGGGTCCATGCCGAATTTAGAAATCCCTAAGTTTAACTTTGAAATGGATAATGCTGTAACCTAACAGGCTGAGGGGAAAAAATAAAAAAGGACAAAATTCTTGATGAAATCAGAAAAAATAAATAAATAAAGATCACCAAGAATTCAGCTGTGATCTAAATCAAAGGCCAAAGAATTTTCTGTAGAGGCCTCTGGATAAGAACATTAGACTTTCTTGTAGGCAATTCTGTTAGTTCCTCTTGACCTCTTGACCTTTTATTACTTGAGCTCTCTCTGGCACAGACGCACTTTACCTTTCCTTTTTTTGTAAAATTTTCTTTACTTGGTGTCTACAATACCAGACTTTTCTTCGTCTCTTCCCACCCACTGGCCATACCTTCTCTCTCTCTCCTCTTATTGTAGGTTCCTCTTCCTCTACCATCTCTGACCCCTGCAATACTGATGTTTTCCATATTCTCTAAGGGAAACTTCATCCTCTCCAGAAGCAATCTTATCAATGCCAATCATCTTCTACCTTGGGCCCATTTTTCTCCTCTGAAATACGCAGTATACCCAATTGCCTGTTGAATTTCTCTACCTGAATGTGCTGGTTCTAAGTTACACTCATTATTTTCTCTGTCCTCTTCTCCCTACTTCACTCCATCTAGTTGCTCAAACTAGAAATCTCAGAGTCTTAAATTCTATCTGCTACACAACCACTGACTGTGTTCTCTACTCCCCATTCCTACCGCTCCTGGGCACTCCTCAGTCCATCTAATCTCCTTGCTGCTGTCTGTAACCCCCTTCTGACTGCTCTCCACCTTTCCATTTCCTCCCATGCTGGGCTCTATCAAAATGGAGCCTGACTCCTCTGCTCAAAATTCTTTCAAGGCTCCCCAAATCCTGCATCATACAAAATAAAACTACACTTATTTGCATGTCACTTATAATCCTTGGTGATGTAATTCCTGATTATAGTTTGATTTCCTCACCTTCCTCTACCCCTATTGAATCAGCAATACCAAACTACTTTATATTCCCAGAACACACCCTGTTCTCTTCTCCTATCTCTACTTGACATTCCTCTGCCTTCAATGCTTTTGTATTACCCCTCGCAAATCTCCTTCTTTACTGGCCGTCTCCTACTCATTCTTCATTTCTCAAATCAAGTGTTTCTCCTCTATGAAAACTTCTCTAATTCTCCCCTGTGGTTCTGCTGTATCTCACACATATGTATCTCTACTGTTACCATGTTTGTTCACTGAACAGTCTCAGCACCTGCAACAATCACTGGCACATACTAGGTGCTCAATAAATACTTACTGAATGAATGAGTGTTGTTTATATTTATTGATATATCTGTTTCCCCCACTAGATTATAAGTTCTGTTGTATCTACAAGGACTAGCCTGACAGAGTAGAACCTCCATGGTTTAGTGATTGAGTCAGGTAATGTGAACATCTACACTGTCTACAATCTTTAGCATATTTCAAGTATTCAAAAATATAGAGTGGATTATGAGTAAAATCTCAATAACATTCTAGTTAATTTTTAGAGAATTGATTTTATTTTGCTGAACCATCAACTTTAGCAAATACACATTGATGGACAGAAGACAATATTGGTAATAGCAAATGATGAATAATAAAGATAATTTATTTTGGAGTTTCAAAGTTGGAAAGCGCTCTTTAAACTTATCGTTCTCATATGTTAGTGACTGATGGCCCAGATATTCATAATGCATTGAACACATCTTGAATTCACACTTCAAAGATCTGGCTATTTGGGTTCCCTTCTCTGTTCCCTGATCCTGACTTCACACTGGGCATTAATTTCATCACCTCTTCAACTAATTCTAAGGAACAGTTTAACTTGACAGACAACAGAATTGGAATCTGTCTGCACATCTGAAGCAAAGTGTTAGCTCACAGCTTTCTGAAGAATGTTTTGAAAAGACTTCTTTTCTAAGGGCTTCTGCTGAGTTACAGAACAAAAGTCCTGTTTATTTTAATAGTCAATAAAATAAGTAGTATCCAACTTATAGGTCACATAAGGCCAACTGAGGCTATAAAAAGACCACAACTAGTATAGAGGAAATATTAAACATTGACAATAAAATAATAGAAAACTATGGCTTCAATACCAGATTTGTATTTGAAAAAATCTCATTAGGCAATATGTTGAATATCAGCACATGAGAATATGTGGGTCTCATCCTGCAGTGATATTTATTGGCTGTTTCTAAGACCAGGCATCAAAGATTCACTCCCTTTGTGCCTGGGCTCCAAACCTAGCAGTTTTCACTGGAAGGCCACTCGGGCACTAATGTCCAGACAAGTATCTGTCATATCTCTCTCTCTCTCCACTGCATTATCCCTGCCTAATAACTTGGCTTCTCATTTTCCCCAAGAATCTATTTAAGTCTTGAGCTTCTTTATTCATTCACTGAATAAATGTTTACGGAGCATCTATTTGGTGACAGGCCCTCTTTCAGGTGCTTCCAGTGAACAAAACACAAAAGTCCCTGTCGATCTGGAGCTTTCTCTCCTCCTCACTTTCCTTATTTCTCTTCCTCAATGAAGATAGGAGAATCCGAATATTCTAATTCTACTCCCCATATCTGCAAATGCACCAATCAATAAGCTATAGATGGGATTAGTGAATTGAGAGTACTTCTCTCATCTTCAGAGAGAGGTCTATGTCTCAATTCTTAACACTATTTGTTCAGAGTTATAAGGAATGTCCATGAAGTGCCTTGCCAGCAAGAGGAGCCTGTACCAGGAGGAGGCTTGTGGGGAAATTGGTTAACTATTCTGATGAGTGTGGCCAATGCTATGAGAACAGACTTCTTGAAAGACATCATCCACTGAACAGGAAGATGGGATGTGAGTGGGGAAGAATAAGTGTGCATGGTAGGCAGCCTCGGTGACTGCTTCTGCCTGTCTGAGGCAATGAAAAAGCACAAAATGTCCAGAGGAGCCTGGTGCCTATATATCCCAGTCTCTGGAGTGCTGAAGATTAGAACTGCTGAGAATCTAATCCAGAAGGAACACAGTCAGCACAGCTGCTCTAGGACTTGACCTTTCTTCCCCACTCACAGGCCAGTTGAGGCAACCTCCAAATAACAGGTCTCTACTTGTTCATTGCCATTAATTGCCTTTAAGTCATGCATTTAAAAGCTGGAAGTATTTTGTGAAATTGTGTATGTATGGGTATTTATAAATTGGAGTTACCATCTGAGGAGTGTCTGTACTTAAACAGAGCTACTAATTACATAGGAAAAAACGTTGTCGTGACTGGAGTAAAGTGCACTGGTGACTAGAGCCAGTCAACATAATGTTCTAAAGTGCTTAACTTTTTTCACTTAATTTGCTTTATTGAGTACAAGAATAAAATTTTTAAATTGAACTGCTTTTGACACAATTTCTTTCATGTCCTGTGCTGTGCAAGTGAGGCAGTGGACTCTGGGAATCGAAAGGCTTAGACTGTTCTTTTCCATCACAGCTGGTATGTATTCAAAATGCAAACCGGCCTGGGTATTTCCAAGGAGAATATTCTTTTCATGATGAAGCTGGAGTAATCTATTCTTTGGTAGAAATGACCTGTGTTTTCATGGCTGATAACTGAGCAGTTTCATATGATTTGATGTATTCTTTGAGATCAGAAAAAATCTGTCATAGATCTTTTCTGAAGATTAGGGCAATAAGCAACCTAGGGTTCTCTGATCTTCAAAGGAAACTATAAATACTGACTCCAAGGTCAACAAAAAAAATTACTACAAGCAGCAAAAAGCCAGACTTATGGCTCTTCTAATTTATATTCACTTGCTATTTTCAAAAATTCAAGGAAATAAAACTATAAAAAATAAATCTAAACGAGGTTTATGTCTATTTAGCTTAAACAGAATTTGAGTTAGTATGGGTTATTTCTGGGAAACAGGAGACAGAAAAATAACTATATAGATTTTATTTTAAATTGTATGATATGAGAAAATAGGATCATTTTGCTTATGTCATTTATATGTTTAATAACAGTAGCTGCTATTTATTGAGTACCTCGTAGGTGCCTGGTGGTATATTAAGTGCTTTACATACAACTTGGTAAAATGATTTAAGAGAGCATGCTCTAGAGTCAAACTGCCTGAGTCTAAATGCTGTCCATTTACTGTGATCTTGAGATAATTACTAAATATCTCTGTGCCTGTTCTTTTGAAAAATGGGGATAATCATAGTATCAAAATCACAGGATTGTTTGAGGACTAAATGCATAGCATACCCTAGGCATTCAATATATTGTAGCAATTATTATCTCAAAGGTATGTAGATGATCAAAGAAGCCCCCGTTTTTTTCCTGTTTTATAGGAGGAAATATGAGGTAAAAGAAGTTAGGTTCTTTACTAAGGTTGAACACCTAGATCAAACCCAGCACAGTTAAACTCTTAGGCTTATACCTTGTAATAGTCTGTTCTTGCATTGCTATAAAGAACTACTTGAGACTGGGTAATTTATAAAGAAAAGAGGTTTAATTGACTCACAGTTCCACAGGCTGTACAGGAAGCATGGCAGGGGAGGCCTCAGGAAACTAACAATCATGGCAGAAGGTGAAGGGGAAGCAGACACATCCTAAATGGCTGGAGCAGGAGGAAGAGAGTAAAGGGGGAGACACTACATGCTTTTAAACAACCGGATCTCATGAGAACTCACTATTGCGAGGACAGCAAGGGGGAAATCCACCCCAATGATCCAATCACCTCCCTCCAGGCCTCTCCTCCAACACTGGGGATTACAACTGGACATGAGGTTTGGGCGGGTCATGAATCCAAACCATGTCAGCCTTTATCTGTTACAGTATACTATAGAGTTGACCCTTGAACAGCACAGGTTTGAAGTGCTTGGATCCACTTATTATGTGGATTTTTTTTTTCAACCAAACATAGATCAAATATTGATGGTATGAAACCTGCATATAGGAAGGCTGCTGTTATATAGGTGGGTTCTGGTCCCGTAGAGTCCACTGGACTTAAGTATACATGGATTTTGCTATATGGGAGAGGGAGGTGTCCTGGAACCCATCCCCTGCATATACCAAGGGGTAACTATATTTGCCAAATATACTGGGGAACCTCAAATCTTTTTTGGATTTAGGCAGAATAAAAACAAATAAGTTATATATGCCTGAAATTAGCAGTATTTCCCTATAAAGAGCCATCGGATTGCCATCACAGCAGCCAAATTCATTTCTGATGGGCTCATGGAGAGACATAGAATGAGATTTCATCCTACATACATTTCTAGCTCATATCCTCAGTCAATCATCAGAACTTAAACACAAAGTTATGTGCATTTTGAAACTTCGCAGTTAAACGACAACAAAAAAGCTCAGAGTATCTCTTTATATATGCCAATGTCTGTAGTTAATGCTCCCTTTACTTCTTTTTTCTTGGTGAGGGCAATTGTTTTCTACGTTTACAAGAGACAGATGTTATCACCACTATAAGTTATTGCATGCTCTATGGTCTGGTTTTACAATTAAGTTGAACTTATGAGGGAAAAACTAAATCTATTCGGATTTGGATTAGTTAATTTAGAGCCAGGATTATATATTTGACTACTTGGTACAATGGTGGGTATGCTGTCACAGCCCAGAATATTTAACCACAATAAATGTGCTAGTGAACTGGTTTAGAAGTTATCTAGATTGATGGATCTCATTTGCTAGCCTATATTATTCAACACCAATGGAAATTAGAATTCATTTGTAAAGGGATCTCATTTACTTAACTTCAATCTTAAAAAACTGTCTTTTTTTAGTTAGTTATATGTTTTTTCTCAAGTTTGTTTTTCTTTTTTAAACACAATATTCCTTTGAGGGGGAGTTAAAAGATGTAACTTTCTCTGGCAGCAGGCTGAATAGAAAACCCACTATCATCAATTTTCTTTCCAATAAAAGATGATTCTCAGAGTGGGAGTGATAATGCTCCCCAGTCTAACCTCAGTGTTGATGAGATTTTCAAATGCTACTAAATGAAGCAGAGTCTACATTAGGATGGAGCAAATTTTAATTGGTGACAAAAATTAGACCATTATAGCCAAACAAGGAAAAAAGAGAAGTTTAAAATCAAACAAAAGGATTATTTAAGGGCATGTTTCCATAAAGTGGAAGATTGTAGCCCTTTTCAAAATATGTCAAGGGAAAAAGAAGCAGTCCCTGTACTGCTCCACTCCCAATTGCATGTACCTGAGGAGCTCCAGAACCACTTGGAAAAGGATTAAGCAGCAACTCAAATGGTTGCCTCATTCAGTTTTTCTCAAACTTTTAAGAAAATGGTTGACACAATATTTTAAGAAACTGCTGAAAATAATGTCTTCTCTCTATAAAAGTACATGAACACAAAATCTTCATATAATTTCAGAAGGCTTAAGATTCTTTGAAGCCCATCGGTGGATCCAGAGGACTCAGATTAAAAATGATATCGGTCTCAGGGGCATGATTTATGCTTTAAATCATGCAGTCCAGAACACTGGCCAAGCAAAATCAACTAGTAGTACAACTGCAATGGAATTGTTACCAATATTAACCACTGCATAGCTATAGTTTTCTGGATTTCAAAGTGCTTTCTCACAGATGAACAATTTGATGTATCAGCCCAGATGGCCAGCTAGGTAGATTAGGTGAGAGAAAGGGAGTAACGTTGAGTACCTATTCTGTGATGTGATGCTTATTAACGTCTGATATCCTACTATAACTGTTTTCAATAAATAAAAATGTTCCCTCAAAAAATATAAATACCCTTCACTGGTGAACATTGAGTACTTATTAGAGCCCTTCTAATAAAAAACAAAATACTTAGATTTTGAAGGCATTAAGGCAGACACCTAGATCTACATTTCTCAAAGTTTTTCTGGGGGTGGTGGGGGGTTAGCGGGGTGTCACTAAGACTATTTCAGGAAAGTACATGAGGTTCTCCCTTTGCCAATTTATATATTGCATGAGTCTAGATTTTCTTCATATACTTCAACCAAAACAACATATTGCAACAGATTGGATGCAGAAGCAGATATGAGAATCCAGCTGTCTTCTATTAAACCAGCCATTAGGGAGATTTATAAAAGTGCAAAAACAAAGCCACGCTTCTTAACTTTTTGTGTTTGTTTTGGAAAGCAGAGTTATGTAAACTTGTAATGCATGTTTTATTTTAAATGAATTTAAAATAAATTCTTTTTTTTCTATTTTAATTTCTAAATGCTAAATATCAATAGCTATGACCCACATAAATAAAAGTTCTTTGGTGTTCTCACCAAATTGTAAGTGTTATGGGGGGGTCCAGATACCCAAAAGTTTGATAACCTGGCAAGTCTGAGAAGACACATCTGGGTGGATGAGCAAGTGTAGGGGTGGAGGGGTGTGACAGGAACTGATGAGGGCACTGTGTGTCTCGTGTTCGGGACAGGATTCCTTGAATGGTACTAAAAGTGGACAGGGGAGGATGCAGTCCAGTCTACTCCTTCACTCTGCTTGTGGCCTGTTCTTAACACAGCTCTCATGGAAGCGCAATTTAGAGAAAGCAATCTTAAGAAACAAGAAAGTAGAGTTTAGAATCCCAAAATTAGGAAAGACAACTGCAATTTGTTTAGTGAAAAACACTGAAGTTGCTTCTTTCCAACAAGAATGGAAAACATTTTTGGAGTGCTGGTTGCTTTTTTTACCAGATGATGTAAGATTTGTTAATTATTAGATTTTTGTAATACTTATTAATACATTTTTCTCTTATCTTTTGGAATAGCATTTCCTGGTTTAAAAAAAAAAACAACTTAAAAGGGGGCAAATCGGCAGGAGACTGAGGAAAAGCCTAAATGTATTCCCCAGAAAGTATGTTTTAAATTTTAACATTTACTTACTGAGAGGTGAGGCCAGCTGAACTTCCTGGGTCGAGTGGGGACTTGAGGAACTTTCCTGTCTTACAAGAGGATTGTAAAATGCACCAATCAGCGCTCTGTAAAATGCACCAATCAGCACTCTGTAAAATGCACCAATCAGCAGGATTCCAAAAGTAGCCAATCGCAGGGAGAATTGAAAGAGGGGCACTCTGATAGGACAGAAACGGAACATGGGAGGGGACCACAAGGGAATAAAAGCTGGCCACCACCGGCCAGCGCCTGGGGTCCTCTTCCATGCTGTGGAAGCTGTCCTTTTGTTCTTCGCAATAAACCTTGCTACCGCTCACTCTTTGAGTCCGTGCCATCTTTAAGAGCTGTAACAGTCACCGGGAAGGTCTGCAGCTTCATTCTTGAAGTCAGGGAGACCACGGAACCCCCTGGCAGGCACCAACTCCGACACATTACTAGGCGCTAAGCATTGTGCTAGAGAGTTTGCTGTGGTATAGGGGCAACAATCTTTACTTTGGAATGAGAAAAACTGTTTCAAACTTGCCATGAGTAATTTAATCTCTCTCTTTTCTATAAAACATGGGTAATATTTATCTCACAAGGATGTTTGGGATTAAAAAGTGACAACCTATGTCAATAGGACAGCATGATGCAGTGTAGGTCTTCAATGAATAGCATGGAGAGTGCTTGCAAAGGGCAACGATAGAATCTAATATAAATAAGACGTTGTAGACAAACGCTTTAAAAACACAGGGGGTAAGGTCTGATGTGCCAGCGTCACTACAGACGTACGTAGAAAAGTGTTCTGGGGATCTAAGTAAAGGAGGACTCCCATTTGTTGGGAGTGAGGAAAGAGCTTTAGGGAAACTGCAGCGTGATGGGCAAATCCTCCTTTCAATATATCTACCCTGAAAGTCGGCTCCAGCCCTGCCGAACATCCTGGCCCAGCTGCACCCGACCCAGCGTGAGATGTCAAATGACCTCTTGGGGCTTCCACGCCAGACTGGAGGGGCTCTGCACAAGCCTTGCCCGACTCATTCCGGGCACCTTGAGCGTGGGAGTCCACACTGCCCCTTGACCGACCAGCTGCCAGGTTGGCCGCACTAACTTGAGCCCACCCCCACTCGAAGCTCCGCGCCGACAGCAAGTGGAGACTTGGGGGTACCGGATAGAGGAAGGAACTCCCAAGTTCTCAGCTTCAGACCATCCACGCCTCCCCCAACACGGAACCACCTTCAGCCTCCCAGCTGGTATCCCACCCCCCCCACCCGCTGGGCCAGAGCCCAGGCCTCGGACAGCGACCGTGCTCCTCCACACACCCCGCGCTCCAGCCCCTGGGCATCCAGCAGCCGGCGTTCGCACGCTCTCTCATCGATTGGCGCTGCCTTGCTCCTTGGGCTCCCGTCGCGTGGAAATCGGCCCGAAACTTGGAAAGTCCAGCGGAGCGCGGGGAGGGAACCGAGGCAGGCGGGCCAGGGGATTGCCGATCGCACGGATGGGCGCGCGCTCAGTCTGGCGAGTGGCGGCGCCGGCTACCCCGAGCGGCGCGAGGCCGGAGTCCGGCGTCCGCCACCCTCTCGTCTCGCGCTGGCGCGCGAGCTCCTTGCCCTTGCCCCCAGGAGGGCCGCCCCGCGTGGGGCTCTCGCGCCGCCCGGGGTGGGAGCAGGCGAGCCGGAGGGAGGAGGGAGCGCGCGCGTGCGGCGGCGGCCCCTCCCCTCCCCCTCCCGCAGCCGCGGAGAGCGCAGGGAGCAGCCGGTGGCTCCGCGGCGGCGGCGGCGTCTACCTCCAGCTCCTCCTCCCTCCTCCTCCGTCTCCTCCTCTCTCTCTCCATCTGCTGTGGTTATGGCCCGTCGCTGGAGCACAAAAGAGTCTCCGCGGTGGAGGTCTGCGTTGCTCTTGCTTTTCCTCGCTGGGGTGTACGGTAAGTGTCCGCGTCCCCGCGCCCCGCTGACCGAACAAAGCTGAGGCGACCCGGGCCCCGAGGCCTCCAGGACGGGGGTTCCCCTGGAGACTCCCGCGGAGACCCTGGCTACCGGCGGGACAAAGACCGGTGAGGGGGTGGATGTGGCGGAACGGGTGTCCCCACACGGAGATGCTTTTCTCCACTCGCCCACCTCCAGACCCTCGGGTGGTGGAGAGGGGCTGGGGGGCCCGGCCGGGAGGGCCCCGGCGGAGCGAGGGGGTGGCGGGCGGACTTCCCGACCTGGGTTCGAGGGCCCCCGCGGCCAGTTGCTCGAGGACCCGTAGCCCGGCACAATCCACACACAAAGATGCTTGACTGTGAGAAAGCAGAGGAGCTCGCCCCCGCCGCTGCCGGGACGGTCCTTCCCCCCGCCCCCTCAACCCGGGGTTAGGAAGTTCTCTCACCGGTGAGATTCCCACCGCGCCAGCCCTTGTCCTACTCGATTCCCTGAAAAGGCTTCCCGCTGACTTCTCCCCACTCCTCCACCTCGGGGGCAAGGGCTCTGCCGAATCCGGGCGTGCAGGGTCCTGTTGGTTCCCCGGGAGCAGCACGCGGGAGAAGGCCAGAAAATAGTTTCCAGCTCCACCTCAGTCTCTCCTGTTAGGGTGTACACATCTGTCCTGACTCCTAGTTCAATTGTAATTTCATCCATCATCGTCCGCTGCTGTGGTCACTGTTACTTTATTCCAGTCGATGGATCGGGTTAGAGATAACTCCTTTCGGGTTAAGAGAAGGCTGAAGACTGTGCGGACAGCTTTATATTGCGTTGGGGTCTGAGCAAGAGCTGAATGGAATTAATTACAAAGAACATCTATCTCTTAAGATAATTAAGTTACACTTCTGTCTTCACCGTTCTTAGTTCATCAGTTAAACACACTGAATAGGTATTTCAGAGAGCTCAGTTTTAACCTTTCCTTTTTGGAGTGTTGCTCTGATTTCTCCAGAAAAAGAATTAGAAGATACCATTACTTTGGTAAATTTTACTTATAAAAAGTCTAATTCATTTGCCACAAACATTGATTTGACTAGTATAATGGTGGTGGTGGTGAGGTTTAGTCAACAGCCAATTTGTCAGCAAGTGTTATCTCTTTTGAACGCATTTATCTACGGAATTGAACGTGATGGTGGCTTTTGAAACCTGGCAAGTGACGCTAAAAGAAGAATTAATGAACGTAATTGGGCATTTACTGACAGCCAAGAAATTCTTTTTGGTACAATTAAGGATGTGCTGCTCCCGTACCTGATTAGTAGTATTTTTGTTTGTTTTGGTGAGGAGAGTAGTTTGGTCCATTTTTTATGTAGGGGTAATTGCCAGAGGTGTGCTTGTGTGGGACCAAAAACCCAGTACACGACTTTTGATTGTTAGCTGCATCAAGTGGCTGTAATCCCTGCTTGCCTGATGACTTGTGGGTTTGGGTCTACACCAGAGATCAATAAGCTATTACGTTGTTTCTTCTGCCCTGAAGGTGGGTATAGTTCTGCTCTAGGTTTGGTGTAATGGCCCAGGAGAGAGAAGAAATTGAGAGGTATCTTTAATTTAGGGTGATTAGGATTGTCCAGCTTTGGCCTCTACTATAATAAGAATTGAATTTCTGTGATGTCTGATCAGAATAGATAAATAAATGGGCTCTTCTTTCATTAAAACCTGTGTCATCAGTGTTTGAACTAGAAGTCTTTTGCCTCGAGGGATAAGAGGCTGTGAACCCCTCAATTTGTTTTGGTGCATTCTTTAGTACTTGTACACAAAGTGACTTTCTGGTAGGTGCCTATCAAAGCTTTATCTTTTTGGAATTTGTGTTCAGTGAGGAACACAAATTGTTAGTAAGCAAAGACTGAAACTCCTTTTTCCAACAGTGTGGGCCGCAGATTATAAAACCAGCAGGTGATTATGCCAAAGGTTGATGTCTCAAGCCACAGCAAGTTTCAAAGTGTAAAAAAAAAAAGGAGGTAGTGAACCAGGCAGAACATTAAACTATATCAGCAGAGATTAAAGGGAACCCTTCACCCTGGAACTGAGAAATCCTCTTTATGGCTGCATGTTTTTTGTCCTCTTCTGTCTCTAACCATATGTGGGTTTATAATAGTGAAAAAGGGCTGTAACAATAGTATGGGGTGGATGTGGTTCTATAACAATAGTGGGAATTGAGTAACTTAGAATATATAGTAGTTGTAATGGGTAGTGGATGCATCCTGAGAAATAGCTGTCGCCTTGAGCCTCTTAGAACAGATACTAGCTGTAATTTATGAAACTGTCCTCTATACAGTAAAAAGTGTGGGTGTGTGTTTTAAAAGGCTTCAAAAATAATTAGCTCTGTTAATGAAACTGAATATTCACAATCACTGTTAACAAAGAAAAGCAGGTTGATTGGCCAATATTTAGGGAACTGCAATATTAATTCTTCACAGAGTGACTCTTGAAAATGAAATGACTCTAAGGTGTGCTTCAGATTTTTGAAACATTTCACATACATAAAAAAATTTTTTGTTGTTTATTTTGGTGCTACTTTCCAGATGACGATTTTATGGGCTCTGATATGTGACTGTTGTACTTCCAAATTAACTTTTCTGAATGCCAGAGTCTTACCTGAAACTCTAAATTGTAATCTAGAATATAATGTTTTCTAGAAGTAGTTGTTCAAGGACCTGTAATTATCTTTCAGGGGCTACTGTATCTTAACCGCATTCAATGTGCCTAAGAGTTAGGAGAGAGTAAAGGTTGACCTCTGCCACCTTTGAAAGTTTGAAGGGATAAAAATATCAGTGGTGACAACCACAAGCTTTGCTACGCATTGTCCTAGGCTTACTGTAAGAGGAAAAAGTGCTTTGTCATTTTTCACATAGGGATGTCTCGCTTTTACAAATCTATGGGAGTTTCCAAAACCTCTGTCTCCTAGTCAATAGAAGCTGTTAGTCTTGCTCACCTCCTAAACCACAATTTGGTAATTCTGACAGTTCCGTTGCTTTATCCTTTCCACTTCTGTTTGTCTCCCAGATTAGTGTTTCCTAACTTTTACTCAAACCCACCCTTAAAATACACATTGCTTCGGGTACTATGTACATAGAGAAAAAAGTTAATGAAATCGTACTCTTAACTACCTGTGCACTCAGATGTTTTCTATTTATTCCTCCTCTTTCTCACCCTTCCCTTCTTCATTTGCTGGTCTGGACTCATTAAATAAATTTTGGATCCACTAATAAATTGCAGTCCTTAGCTTGAAAAACACTACCCAAGATGAAGCCTTAAAATATAGTTTAGAGGCCAGGCGTGGTGACTCAGGCCTGTAATCCCAGCACTTTGGGAGGCTGAGGCGGGTGAGTCTCCTGAAGTCAGGAGTTTGAGACCAGCCTGGCCAACATGGCGAAACCCCGTCTCTATTAAAAATACAAAAATTAGCCAGGTGTGCTGGTACATGCCTGTAATCCCAGCTACTCAGGAGGCTGAGGCAGGAGAATCACTTGAACCAGGAAGGTGGAGGTTACAGTGAGCCAAGATTGCACAATTATATTCTAGCCTGGGTGACGAGTGAAACTCTGTCTCAAAAAATAAATAAATAAATAAATGTAATTTAGAATGTTTTTTGTTTGTATATCATTTTACAATAAACTTCAAGAGTTGCAGATGGTTAATTTTTGGTTACTTGCTGCCAGAGCATTTGATAGTCGTAGAACTGTTCACAGCATATACTGATTGACTTGTGATAAAATTCATTTTTAAACTGGTTTTCAGCTTATTACAGTCAAGAGTCTTTACTGTTCACAGTAGTATTCTAGATGTTGTGGTAGCCTAAAATAATCTTTTTACTTTGCATATATGTAATGGATGAATCTTTTCCCATGAATTTTATGGAATGTTCAGTAGCACTTAATAACTGGTTTAAGGGTAGACAAGAAATTCCAATTTTAGAAAGGTTGTAGAAGTAACTGGAACATGAGGGAAAAATCTAAACCAGATACCAATTACTTCTTACAAAGTCAAGTTTGATTACATAAAATGTGTTGAATAAAATTGAATTAATTGCTTAACATAAACCCTTCCTTGAGTTCAGAATCTAAATTATATCCATATCCTTGGGAGAATATGAAGGTGGGCAGCACATTCCACAAAATTCTAGGTGGTTATCAGGCAGAAAGTATTAAACAAGCACTGTTAACTGTATTCTAGATAGAGTATGGAGGAGATTTGAATGATGTATGGTAAATGATTTATAAGGTTCCTAGAAAGTAAAATTTCTTTTGAAGAACATAAAAGGGATTTTAGCCTGAAAAGTGAGCAGCAGTTAAAGAAAATGTTGAGATTTACTTTTGTAATTAGAAAATTTAAAGCTTATTAAAATATTAAGGGAACAAGAGGGCCTTTTTGTGTTTCTGATATGAGATGTTGTTCCTTTTTTTTTTCCCCACTTTACCAGTGATACCACAATTTAAGGGGTGAAAGTTCAGTAAAAATATATATGAAATATAAGTGAGAATTATATAGATTTAAGTAAACATAGAATATTTTTATTTTAGGTATTAATCCTGTTCTTACTGCAAGTCTTTATAAGAAGAGGAAGGTTGTTCTAAATTTAGGAATTGGAAGTTGATGATCTCTAATTTCTAAGGTTACCTTTCTTTTCTGTTTTTCTTCTTTTCTCCTTATCACTCCCTGCTTTTTGAGAGAGTTAAGTAATAGATGTACATTATTTATTCCCATTTTCTAAAATTTAGGATTAGATCCTGCAAATACAAATTACCAATGTATCTATTCAAATACATGTTATCAGAGTCTCTTCTTTTTAAGTATATATAAATATATTATTTCAATACTGTATTAGCTTAGGGAATTCTTACTGTCTAAGTTATAGAAGGGAAGGAAGGAAACTAACATTTATTAAGTTTAATAGCACTTATTTACTTACAAGTACTTAATACTTACATTGAAAGATGCATGATTAGTCTTTATTTATTGCCAATTAATCTTTAGTAGGTCTTATTTGGCAATCCTATCAGATATGTACTCTTTCTTTTGTTTTATGGAAGAGAACATTGAAACACAGAAATATTGTGACTTAACTGAAGTCAAACCAGTATGAAGTAGTAGAGTCAGGATTGTAGCCTAACCCTG
The DNA here is from genome assembly GCF_029289425.2 of Pan paniscus. Lineage (NCBI taxonomy): Eukaryota > Metazoa > Chordata > Mammalia > Primates > Hominidae > Pan > Pan paniscus. The sequence goes on along the minus strand of NC_073256.2, from coordinate 121,935,893 downwards.
GCTGTCTCTTCACTTAGTTCATTTAGCAAATATTTATTGAGCCCTTGCTTATGTCTAGCACTGTGTTAGATAAAACCTGATGCACATAGTTTCTGCCCTCATGGAGCTTATAGTCTAATGAATAAGTTGTAATAAGTGCTCTCAAAGAAACAGACACGGGGCAGAGATAGTGAGTAACAGGCACAGAGTAATTAGGGGAAGACTTTTTCATGAAGGGACATTTATGAGACCTAAAGCATAGCTAACTGTGTTATGGTTGGGTAAGAGAGCTTTACATATGAGAACAATGCATGAAAGGCCCAGGATCAGGAAAGAGCTGGTATGTTGCAGATAAATTACTAAAAACACTGTAACTGGAACATAATGGTTGTAAGGGAGAGTGACAGGATGAGATTAGAGCAATACTTAGAAACTCTAGGATTTAGAATCCATGGTAAAGAGTTTGGGTTTTATTTTAACTATTTAAGTGACATAATATGATTTATGTTTTGAAACAGTCACATTTGCTACTATGTGGAGTATTGTTGTGAAGTGGGAAACAGTAGAGATGGGATGATCAGTTAGGAGATTTTGGCTGTAATCCAGGTGAGAGATAACAGGAGCTTGGACCAAGGTAGTAGTAGTGGAGATAAAGGAGTGTAGGTTGCCCTATTGATAGAGATAAGGGGATTTTTCCTCTTGCCGTAAGAGGTAAAGAAGAAAATATTGGTGCAAGTGTACTTAGGTCTGTAGGTTTTGGGGTGGGAAGGTGGACATTACATCTGATCGTTCTTATTTTCTCAAAGTAATATGACATAAGATCATCAGTGAAGAGGAGGAATGAGAAGTTGAGGGTGATTTTTGTTCCCTCAATTCAGTAGAACAGTTTGGACGCTTAGCAAGTTAGATTTCTGTTATTTAATCTAGAATAGAGAAGGCTATGAACACTATGCAAGCACATATATTGTGAATAGTTGTACAACAGATGACAGGAAGAGATGGACTTAAATTACAAGGGGAGGAACCTTAAGAAGGGTTCTGTGGAGAACTCAGTTCTGAGGGCAGTCATTTTGTCAATGAAATAAGTATAGAACATAACTTTTTACAATGTTTTAAGTGTATTTCAGGCAGGAAGCAAAGGGTGGAGCAAAAGCTGGATTTCCAATACCTTTTTGCCAAAGTTAAATGCTTTCTGCTAAGCTATCAATAAAGATTGCTTTAGAAATCAGATTGTCTTTGGTAGAGGCAAGAATGTATTAAAAGATTGGTGAATTTCAGAGCAGATTTGGAAAAATTGAGCTTTTATCTTTTTTTTTTTTTATTGTGTAGCTTTACAGAAGATATAACTTTAGTAGGTCCCAAAACTTCAAAGTAAATAAAACTGACAAAACAGTTTTCTAGTTTTCCTCTTAAATAGTTAATAACTCATTTACTTGCTGGTATCAGTTTGGTGAAGATGTGAAATTGTTTTATGCTCATGTTTTGTCATTGAATGAGACTAACTTGATACCTACCTTTAATTCACTTACATTTCAGTTTTTAGAGAAATTAATAATGATGCCAATCTTTTAATATTAGGATTAAATGGAGCACAATAGGATGTTTAGTAGTTGGAATTTACTTTTTCAAATATAAGTGAGTAAACCTTTCATAATCTGACTTAATTTCATTAATAGTTAAGGCATCTTTTTACATATATTGGAGAAAACATAAGAATAATCTTTGTATCTGATATATTTTGAAGTAGAATTGTTTCGTGAAATTATTATTGCTTGTGAAAGTTTTACTAAGAGAATACAGAACACCTATACAAAAAATGCCATGATTAATTCTCAAAATCATTGTGTGAGGTAGGTATTATTAGAAGAAACTGAAGCTTTGAGAATAGTAGTTTTGCCTAAGGTTCATGTCTGTCTACTGCTGTGCTCTTCGTGTAGAGGCCCATTATTTTTTTTTGTCTACATTATTGTAACAGCCACCAACTAGTCTTAGCTCTAGTCTTGTCCTGATTGAATCATGTCACACCTAGCAGTAGCCAGAGTGACTTATCTAAAGTACAGATCTGATAATGTAACTTTCTTGCTTAAAACCCAACAGCAGTTCCCTGTTCTTAAAATATAAATTAAACTCAGCAGAGCTTTCATGATCTGGCTAGTTTTTTTTTTTTCACTTTTAAGTTCAGGAGTACATGTGCAGGTTTGTTATATAAGTAAACTTGTGTCATGGGGGTTTGTTGTACACAATTATTACATGGGGGTTTGTTGTACAGATTATTTCATCACCTAGTGATATGTTACATCCTATCTAGTGATATCTGTACATCATATCATACATAGTACCCAGTAGTTATTTTTTCTGATCCTCTCCTTTGTCCCACCCGCCACCTTCTGACAGGCCCCAGTATGTGTTGTTCCCCTTCCTCTATGTGTCCATGTGTTCTCATCATTTAGCTCCCACTTATAAGTGAGAACATGCAGTATTTGGTTTTCTGTTCCTGCATTTGTTTGCTAAGGATAATGGCCCCCACCTCCATCCAAGTTCCTGTAAAGGACATGTTCTTGTTCTTTTTTATGACTACATAGTATTCTATGGTATATGTGTACCACATTTTCTTTATCCAGTCTGTCATTGATGGGCATTTAGGTTAATTCCATGTCTTTGTTATTGTGAATCAGTGCTACAAGGAACATAACACATGCATGTGTCTTTATAATAGAACAATTTATATTCCTTTGGGTGTATTCCCAGTAATGGGATTGCTGGGTCAATGATATTTCTGTTTTTAGGTCTTTGAGGAGTCGCCACGTTGTCTTCCACAATGATTGAACTAATTACACTTCTGCCAACAGTGTACAAGCATTCCTTTTTCACCACAACCTCTCAAGCATTTGTTATTTTTTTGACCTTTTAATAATTAGCCATTCTGACTGGTGTGAGATGGTATCTCATTGTGGTTTTGATTTGCATTTCTCTGACTGGTGATGTTGAGCTATATTTCATATGATTGTTGGCTGTATGTATGTCTTTTTTTGAAAAGTGTTCATGTCCTTTACCCAGTTTTCAATGGGTTTTTTTCTTGTAAATGTGTTTTAAGTTCTTTATAGATTAGATTAGTTTTTTGTTTGTTTGTTTTGTTTTTTTTTTTTGAAATGGAGTCTTGCTCTGTCGCCCAGGCTGGAGTGCAGTGGCACAATCTTGGCTCACTGCAAGCCCCGCCTCGTGGGTTCACGCCATTCTCCTGCCTCAGCCTCCCAAGTAGCTGGGACTACAGGCACCCACCACCATGCCCGGCTAATTTTTTTTTTTTTTTTTTTTTTTTTGTATTTTTAGTAGAGACAGGGTTTCACTGTGTTAGTCCTGATGGTCTCAATCTCCTGACCTCGTGATCCACCCGCCTGGGCCTCCCAACGTGCTGGGATTACAGGCATGAGCCACCGCACCCAGCCTAGATTAGTTCTTTATAGATGCTGGATATTTTGCAAATTATGAATCTTTGTCAGATGCATAGTTTGCAAAAATTTTCTCCCATTCTGTAGGTAGCCTGTTCACTCTGTTGACCGTTTCCTTTGCTGGACAGAAGCTCGTCAGTTTAATTAGATTCCATTTGTCAAATTTTGCATTTGTTGCAATTGCTTTTGGCATCTTTATCCTGAGATCTTTGCCTATTTCTGTGTCTAGAATGGTATTGCCTAGCTTGTCTTCCAGGGTTTTTATAGTTTTGGGTTTTATATTTAAGTCTTCAATCCGTCTTGAGTTAATTTTTGTATATGGTGTAAGGAAGGGGTCCAGTTTCAGTCCTCTGCATATGACTAGCCGGTTACCCCAGCACCATTTATTGAATAAGGAATCCTTTTCCTATGGCTCATTGTTGTCAAGTTTGTTGAAGATCAGTTAGTTGTAGATGTGCTGCCTTATTTCTGGGTTCTCTATTGTGTTCCATTGGTCTATGTGTCTGTTTTTGTACGAGTACCATGCAGTTTTGGTTACTGTAGACCTGTAGTGTAGTTTGAAGTTTGGTAGCGTGATTTCTTCAGCTTTCTTCTGTTTGCTTAGGATTACCTCTGCTATTTGGGCTCTTTTTTGGTTCTATATGAATTTTAAAATAGTTTCTTCTAGTTCTGTGAAGAATGTCAATGGTCATTTAATAGGAATAGCATTGAATCTGTAAATTGATTTGGGCAGTATGGCCATTTTAACAGTATTGATTCTTCTTACCCATAAACATAGAATGTTTTTCCATTTGTTTGTGTCATTTCTGATTTCTGTAAGCATAGTTTTATAGTTCTCCTTCTAGAGATCTTTCACCTCCCTGGTTAGCTGTGTTCCTGGGTATTTTATTCTTTTTATGGCAGTTGTGAATGGAATTACATTCCTGATTTGGCTTCAGCTTGACTGTTGTTGGTGTATAGGAATGTTAGTGATATTTGCACATTGATTTTATATCCTGTGAATTTGCTGAAGTAGTTATCAGCTTAAGAAGCTTTGGGCCGAGACTATGGGGTTTTCTAGATATAGGATCATGTCATTTGCAAACAGGGATAATTTGACATCCTCTCTTCCTATTTAGATGCGCTTTATTTATTTCTTTTGCTTGATTACCCTAACCGAGACTTCCAGTACTATGTTGAATAGCAGTGGTGAGAGAGGGCATCCTTGTCTTGTGTCGGTTTTCAGGGGTCATGCTTCCAGCTTTTGCCCATTCATTATGATGTTGGTTGTGGGTTTGTTTGTCATAGATGGCTGTTATTATTTTCAGGTATATTTCTTAATACCTTGTTTACTGAGAGTTTTTAATATGAAGGGGTGTGGAGTTTCATCAAAAGCCCTTTCTGCATCTGTCAAGATAATCATGTGGTTTTTGTCTTTAGCTCTCTTTATGTGATGAATCACATTTATTGATTTGCATATGTTGAATCAACCTTGCATCCCAGGGATAAAGCCTACTTGATCATGGTGGATAAGCTTTTTGATGTGCTGCTGGATTTGGTTTGCAAGTATTTTTTGAGGATTTTTGCATCAGTGTTCATGAAGAATATTGGCCTGATGTTTTCTTTTGTTGCCAGTAAGTTTTTTGTTTTTGTTTGTTTGTTTTTTTAATACCAAAACCGCCATCAGGTTTTGGTATCAGGATGATGCTGACCTCATAGAATGACTTAAGAGGGAGCCCTTCCTCTTCAATTTTTTTGAATAGTTACAGCAGGAACAGTACCAACTCTTCTTTGTACATCTGGTAGAATTCGGCTGTGAATCCATCTGGGCATTTTTTGGTTGGTAGGCTGTTTATTACTGACTTAATTTCAGAGTTTGTTATTAGCTTGTTCAGGGATTCAGTTTTTTTCCTGGTTTAGTCTTAGGAAGGTGTATGTGTCCAGTAATTTATCCATTTCTTCTAGATTTTTCTAGTTTATGTGCATACAGGTGTTTGCAACATTCTCTGATGATTGTTTGTATTTCTGTGGGGTCTGTGGTAGTATCCCCTTTGTTGTTTCTGATTGTGCTCATTTGAATTTTCTCTCTTCTTTATTAGCCTAGCTAGTGGTCTGTTTTATTAATTTTTTCAAAAAAAACCCAGCTCCTGGATTTGTTGATGTTTTGAATGGTTTTTTGCATCTCAGTCTCCTTCAGTTCATCTCTGATTTTGGTTATTTCTTGTCTTTACTAGCTTTGGGATTTATTTGCTCTTGGTTCTCTAGTTCTTTTAGTTGTGATGTTAAGTTGTTAATTTGCAATCTTTCTAACTTTTTGATGTGGGCATTTAGTGCTATAAATTTCCCTTTTAATACTGCCTTAGCTGTGTCCCAGAGATTCTGGGATGTTGTATCTTTGTTCCATTGGTTTCCAAGAACTTTTTTTTCTTTTTTTTTTTTTTTTGAGATGGAGTCTCGTTCTGTTGCCCAGGCTGGAGCACAGTGGCGCAGTCTTGGCTCACTGCAAGCTCCGCCTCCCTGGTTCATGCCATTCCCCTGCCTCCCCCTCCCAAGTAGCTGGGACTACAGGTGCCCACCACCACGCCCAGCTAATTTTTTTGTATTTTCAGTAGAGACAGGGTTTCACCTTGTTAGCTAGGATGGTCTCAATCTCCTGACCTCGTGATCTGCCTGCCTTGGCCTCCCAAAGTGGTGGGATTACAGGCGTGAGCCACTGCTCCCGACCTGTTTCCAAGAACTTCTTGATTTCTGCCTGAATTTTATTATTTACCCAAAAGTCATTCAGGAGCAGATTATTTAATTTTCATGTAATTGTATGGTTTTTAGTGAGTCTCTTAGTCTTGATTCCTAATTTGATTGTACTATTGTTCAAGAGATTGTTTTTTACTATTTCATTTCTTTTGTATTTGCTGAGGAGTGTTTTACTTCCGATTATGTAATCAATTTTAGAGTACGTGCCATCTGGCAATGAGAAGCATGTATATTCTGTTTTAGGGCGGATAATTCTGTAGATATCTGTCAGGTCTGTTTGATCTAGTGCTGAATTCAGGTCCTGAATATCTTTGTTAATTTTCTGTTTTGATGATCTAATACTGTCAGTGAGGTGTTAAAGTCTCCCACTATTATTATGTGGGAGTCTAAGTCTCTTTGAAGGTCTCTAAGAACTTGCCTTATGAATCTGGGTGCTCCTGTGTTGAGTGCATATATATTTAAAATCTTCCTGTTGAATTGAACCCATTACCATTATGTAATGTTCTTCTTTGTCTTTTTCGATCTGTGTTTTAAAGTCCATTTTATCTGAAACTAGGATTGCTTTTTTCTTTTTTCCATTTGCTTGGTAGATTTTTCTCTCTTTATTTTAAACCTATGTGTGTCATTGGATGTGAGATGAGTCTCTTGAAGATACCATACCTATGCATCTTGGTTCTTTATCCAGCTTGCCATTCTGTGTCTTTTACTTGGGGCATTTATCCCATTTACATTCAAGCTTGGTATTGATATGTGTGGATTTGATCCTGTCATCATGATGTTTCCTGGTTATTTTGCAGACTTGTTTATGCAGTTGCTTTATAGTGTCATTGGTCTGTATACTTCAGTGTGTTTTTGTAGTGGCTGGTAATGGTCCTTCCTTCCCATGTTTAGTGCTTCATTCAGGAGCTCTTGCACAGCACGTCTGGTGGTAACGAATTCCTTCAGCATTCGCATGTCTGAAAAGGATCTTATTTCTCCTTTGCTTATGACGCTTTGGCAAGATATGAAATTCTGGGCTGGAATTTCTTTAAGAATTTTGAATATTGGCCCCCAGTCTCTTCTGGCTTGTAGAGTTGCTGCTGAGAGGTGTGCTGTTAGTCTGATGGACTTCCCTTTGTAGGTGACCTGCTTTTTCTCTCTAGCTACCTTTAATATTTTTTCTTTCATTTTCACCTTGGAGAATCTGATGATTACATGCCTTGGGGATGATCTTTTGAAATGTCTTACTTGAGTTCTCTGCATTTTCTCAATTTGAATGTTGGCTTCTCTAGCTAGGTTGGGGAAATTCTCATGGATGATATCCTGAAATATGTTTACCAAGTTGGTTCCATTTTCCCCATCTCTTTCAGAGACACCAATGAGTTGTGGATTTGATCTCTTTACATAATACCTTATTTCTCAGAGGTTTTGTTTGTTCCTATTCATTCTTTTTTCTGTTCTTGTCTGACTATCTTGTTTCAGAATGCCAGTCTTCAAGCTCTGAGATTCTTTCCTCTGCTTGGTCTGTTCTGCTATTAATACTTATGATTGCATTATGAAATTCTTAAAGTGTGTTTTTCAGCTCTATCAGGTCTGTTACATTCTTTTCTGTAGTGGCTGTTTTGTCTGTCAGCTCCAGCATTGTTTTATCATGATTTTTAGCTTCTTTGGATTGGGTTTCAACGTACTCCTGTAGCCCAGTGATCTTTGTTACTATTCATATTCAAATTTCTATTTCTGTCATTCAGTCATCTTAGCCCAGTTCAGAACCCTTGCTGGAGAGGTGATGTGGTCATTTGGAGGGAAAAAGGCACTCTGGCTTTTTGAGTTTTCAGAGTTCTTGCTCTGGTTCTTACTCATCTTGTGGGCCTGCTACCCTCAATCTTTGAGGTTTCTGATCTTTGGATTTTTTTTTCCCTTTTATCCTATTTGATAACTTTGAGTGTTTGTGGTATAAGGTGGATCCAGCTGACTGACTTCATTTCTGGAAGATTTTAGGGGGCCAGTGCTCAGCTCCCGACTCCTGGACGGCTTGCTCTTAACTCTGGGGGACTTGTATTGGGCCCCGACTTTGTTCTCTGGTTCTTCAAGGCTTCGAAATCCACTGTGCTGGATTGGGGGACCAACTTGCAGCACCTGTGCCAGAGCGCTAGCAGTGCCAGGGTGCCTGCCTTCCTGTGGGTGTTCACCACAGTGGTGGAGGCAATGCAGCTGGTCAGGGTGTCAGGGACCTGCTGCTGGTAACTGGAGGTGATGTTGGCTTGGGGCTCTAGTCACACTGAAGCTGATGTTGGCTTGGTGGCAGGGCACTGGTGGATCTGGATTCCTTCTCTGTGCCCTGCAAGCAGGAATGATCACTCAGGGGCAGGGGATCTGGCTAGTTTTTATCTTTCTGCCTCATCTTGGTCATTCCCCTTCACCCCTGCCCTTCCCCCTCTCCCACACCATGTTCCTGCCATACTTGTGACTTCCAGTCTTTATACACGCTGTTCCCTCCGCCTGCCTTATTTCATTCTCCACCACTTTCTTCTCTAGGCTAACTCCTGCTGTCCTTCAGCTTTCTTCCCATTGCTGCCTCCTTTGGGGAGTCTTCCTGGTTCCTCAAAACTAAGTGCCCTTCTTAGAAGCATCTCAGATATAATGTGAGCCTCAAGTGTAAATCACATATGTAGTTTTGAATTTTCTATTAACCACATTTAAAAAAAAGAAACAGGTGAAATTAATGTTAATATTTTAAAACTAATATATCTAAAATACTATCATTTCAACACGTGATCAGTAGAAAGTAATTATTAATGAGAAGCTCTACATTATGTTTTTCATGCTCAGTCTTCAAAATCCATTGTAAATTTTATACTTACAGCCCATCTCAATTCAACTAACCACATTTTAAATGCTGAAAGCCACTTGGAAAACAGTGTCTATTAAAGCTGTATGTAAACATGTCCTGTGGCCCAGGAATTCTGCCCCTAGATGTGAACTCAACAGGTATATAATGTGTGCCAAAAGACATGTACAAGAATATTCATAGCATCCTTATTGGTTATAATCCCAGACTAGAAACAACCCTATGTTCATCAGCAATAGAATAGATGAATAAATTATGGTATATTAGCATAAGGTAATTCTATTTAGCAGCAGTTTCCAAACTTTCGGGTCGCAGGACTCCACAGTTATTGAGGAATCCAAAGAATGGTTTTTGTATAGGAGCTATAAATGTTTTTAAGAATATTAGGAATTAAAATTGAGTAATTATTAAAACATTAATTCATTTAAAATGACAATAAGAAACCTATTACATATTACCGTAAATAACATGTTAAATAAAAATATGTAAGATGACAACTGTATTTTCCAACAGAAACAAAAATTTTTTGAGAATAGTGGCATTGTCTTAGTTTTTGCAATTACCATAGGGCCAGATTTATATGTAAAACATATTTAATATAATGCCAGACAATACTTGTTGAATAAATGAATTCATTTATCTATAAATGGAGTAAATTACATTTATGTGATTCCTAATGTTGAATCATTTTTGCATTCATTCATAGGGCATACCACCTTGCTAATGATATATTTTAATCTGCTAGAATACATTTACTGATAATTTTTATACTTTGCATTTATATTTATGACATCAGTCCATAGTCAGTCTTAGCTTTCTTCTGCCCTCTACCTCTTTTTTTCCTTCCTGTAACCTAACCTCCCTCTTCTTCTGCTTGATTTTCATATCTGTTAATCCATTCTTTTAGAAGCACTTACGATCTTTTTTTTGTTGAGTTCAGTGTTTAGAAGTAGTATAAAAGATTCTAGTGTTCCAGTTATTATTATTTTGCCTTTTAAGATTAGAAAAAGAGAAGTAAGTGATTGTTTATGAACTATATAGGTACTGTAACAAGAAAGCAAAAATTAAAAATTTTGTACTAATAAATGCCGAGGGGAGAAATGTTTTCATTCCTAGTATGTTTAGACTTTATTTCACTAACCAAGATAATACAGATGAGCCTGTAAGAAGTAGATCCCTTCTTACGCATCAGCTATAGGACTAAGTAAGCCAGTAAGAGACCTCAGTGGAGATAGATCAGTTCCATTAGAAGTGGAACTCACATCTGAAGGCAGGAGCTGTGTGGGAGGTAAAATGGAGATGCTAAATGAGGACTGAGCTCAAGTCAGGGGGTAGGACTCCTGTATTCTGTCAGTAGGGTACATCCGGTTTGTGTGGATGACACTTTAAGACCAAACTAATTTGCTCAAAAAGTAGCAGACATAAAGTTAACCAAAATATGGCTCCAGTGCTATCTAAACTATGACCTAGTAGTGTACTAACATGATTACTTGTATATAAAAGTATTTGCCCAGGTACAAAGGATGGGAGATTAAGGAGAACCTACTACTATCGGTGCTGCTGGAGTGGATCACTGCACAGGGGCTAGGAGCCATATGAAAAATACAATCGAGTATTAAGAAATTGCATAAATTACATTTGTATACAATTCAACTTAACATTATTTTTTCTACTATGTAAGAATAAGAATCTGAGTGTTTGATTTGATTGCTGTGTGTGGGTGGGTTAGAGAGAATTAGAATATATGATTTATCTCTGGTCTTTATTTTATTATTTTATTTATTCTTTTATTCCCTGATCTAAGTAGGGGGCTAGCTACGATAAATAGAAATTATGTTTTTTAAAGGTTTATTTGAACTCTACTCTAAAAGCATATGTTCATGATGCCTTTGGGGAAATAACTCTAATTTTCAATTCCTTCATCCTTGAGTCAGTTTTGCTAATTTATATTAAGTTATATGTTCTAGAACGTTATTTTACCTATATTTCCATATTTGCTTTAAATTTATAAATAATATTATTTTTAAAATATTTTCTACATCCGTGATTATATCACCATAGTCATTCCTAATACCCATCTGTCTCTTGTCTGTCATTCTTTTCTTGAACAGACTTATCAAAGGTTTCTTTATTTTAGACGTTCTTCTCAAAGAACCAGCTCTTGGTTTCATGCTGTACTGCTTTCCTTGTTTTCTGTTTTATTAATTTTCTTTCACTATTTCTTTATTTTGTTGATTTTTTAGCTGGTTGTTTATTTTTAAATTTTGTTTTAGACATTATACAGTAAAACTGACTCTCTTTTTTTCTGGTGCAAAGTTATGTGACTGTTAACACATGTACACATTCATGTAGCTGCCACTAAAATCAGGATGTAGAACAGTTCATCACCCCCAGAAAACTCTTACCTGCTCTTCCTTTATAGTCACAACCATGTCCTCACCCATAATCTGTGATAGCCACTGAGCTGTTCCTAACCATAGTTTTGTCTTTTTAAGAATGTCATATAAATGGAATTGTCCAACACATAACCATTTGAGACTGACTGCTTTTACTCAGCATAATATCTTGGAGATTCATGCACATTGTTGCATCAATCACTAGTTTTATTCCTTGCCATTGTATGGATATACCACAGTTTATCAGTTCACCTATTGAAGGACATTTCCATTGTTTTCAGTTTTTAGCTATTATAAATAAAACTTCTACAAATATCCAGTATTTCTGTGTGGACATAAGTTTTTATTTCTCTAGGGCAGTGGTCCCCAACCTTTCTGACACCAGGGACCAGTTTTGTGGAAGACAATTTTTCTGCAGACCTGGGGGGAAGGGAGGATGGTGTTGGAATGAAACTGTTCCACCTCAGATCATCAGGCATTAGATTCTCATAAGGAGCTCCCAACCTAGATCCCTTGCATGTGCAGTTCACAATAGGGTTTGCAGTCTGCCACCAGGAGGTGGACCTCAGGTGGTGCATTAGTCTGTTTTCACACTGCTGTAAAGAACTGCCTGAGACCAGGTCATTTATAAAGGAAAGAGATTTAGTTGACTCACAGTTCAGCATGGCTGGGGAGGCCTCAGGAAACTTATGGTGGAAGGTGAAAGGGAAGTAAGGCACCTTCTTCACAAGGTGACAGGAAGGAGAATGAACACAAGAGGAACTACCAAACAATTATAAATCATCAGATCTCATGAGAACTCACTCACAATTACGAGAACATCATGGAGGAAACCACCCCCATGATTCAGTTACCTCCACCTGATCTCTCCCTTAACACATGGGGATTATAAAGATTATGGGGATTATAATTCAAGATGAGATTTTGGGTGGGGACATAGGCAGACCTTATCAGGTGGTAGTGCTTGCTCACCCACCACTCACTTGCTGCTGTGCTGCCCACTTCCTAATAGGCCACGGCCCATTACTGGTCTGCAGCCTGGGGGTTAGGGACTCCTGCTTTAGGATAAATACTTAGGAGAAGAATTGCTGGGTCCTAAGTTACACATACATGCTTAACTTTTTCAGAAACTACCAAACCGTTTTCCAGAGTGACTATATCAGTTTGCATTCTGACTAGCAGTGTGGGAGTGTTTCAATTGCTCTGCATCTTTGTCAGTACTTGGTATTGTTAATATTTTTATTTTTGTCATTCTAGAAGGGATATGGTGGTAGCTCGTCTGGTTTGCATTTGTATTTTTTAATGGCTAATGATATTGAACATCTTCTCATATACTTCTTTGCCATCTTGTGTGAAATGCTTGAGTTCATTACTCATTTTTAATTGGGTTGGTGGTTTTTTGCTGTTGAGTTTTGGGAGTTCTTATATATTTTTCCCCCCTCTGAATCTGTAGCTTGTCTTTTTTTTCTCTAGACAGTGCCATTGGCAAAGGAAAAGTTTTAAAATTTGATGAAGTTCAACTTGTCAGTTTTTTAATGAGTTGTTTTTTGTGTCATTTCTAAAAGCTCTTTACCTAATCCCAGATCAGAAAGGTTTCCTTCTGCTTTTTTCCTGAAAGTTTTAGAGTTTTATGTTACACATTTAGGTCTAAAATTCATTATAATTTATCTTTTTAAAAGGTATGAGGTTTAAAAAAGAGGTTCAGTTTTTGCATATGGATAACCACCAATTGTTCCAACACTACTTGTTGAAAAGATTATTCTTTCCCATTGAGCTGCCTTTGCACGTTTATCAAAGATCAAGTGGCTATATTTGCATGAGTCTATTTCTGGATTATATTCTGTTCCATTGTTCTGTGTCTATCATTTTGTCATTATCACACTTTCTTAATTACTGTAGCTTTATCCTAAGTCTTAAAATTGGGTAGCGTATGCAATCCTTTCAGTTTTATTCTTTGTAAAAATTAACTATTCTAATTCCTTTTCTCTTCCATATACATTTTAGAATCAGCTTGCTTTTATCTACAAAATGTCCTGCAGGGATTTTGATTGATACTATGTTAAATTTATAGATTACTTTAGGAAGAATTGATATCTTTACTATGTTGAGTTTTCTAATCCATGAATGCAGAGTTGCTCTGTTAATTTAGGTCTTTGATTTCTTTCATTAGTGTTTCATAGTTCTCAACACACAGATCCTTTGTATGTTTTGTTAGATTATACATATTTCATTTGGGGGGAGTTATAGGAAATAATATTGCTTTTAAATGTTGATTTTTAATTGTTTTTTGCATGTGTATGAAATGTGATTGATTTTTGTGTTGACCCTGTGTCTAAACTCACTTATTAGTTCTAGGAGTATTTGTGTAGATTTCTCTCAAATTTTCTGCATAATTATGTCTTCTGTGAATATGGACAGTATTATTTTTGTGTTTCCCAACTATACACCTTTTTAAAATTTATTTATTTTCTTGCCTTATTGCATTGGCTAAGACTTTTAGTACACTGAGTAGGAGTGGTGAGAGTGCTTGCCTGTTTTCCATCATGGGCGGAAAGTATTTCAGATTCCACCATTAAGTATGTTAGCTGTAAGGTTTTTGTAGATGCCTTTTTACCAAGTTGAGGATGTTCTTTTGTATTCCTAGTTTGCTAAGAGTTTTATTATGAATCTTTATTATGAACATTATTATGTTGTATTTTGAAAAATCCCTTTTCTGTATCTACTCATGTCATTATGTGATTTTTCTTTTTTGACTGTTAGTATAATGGATTACATTGATTGACTTTTTTCAAATATATAACTAGCCTTTCATTCTGAGGATAAACCACTTGGTTGTAGTGTATTATGCTTTTTTAAAAATAACAATTTTAAATGATGAACTTCAGCTTTTAAAAGTGTACAATTCAGTGTTTAGCATATTCACAAAGTTACACAACTGTCACCACTATCTAATTCCAAAATATTTGCATTGGCCCAAAAGGAAACTCTGTACCTATTAACAATCACTACCCATTCTTCCTACTCTCTAGCCCCTGGAAACTACAAATCAACTTTCTGTCACTATGGATTTGCCTATTCTGGGCATTCATATAAATGAAATCATACAATATTTGGTCTTTTGTGTCTGGCTTCTTTCATCTAGCATAATGTTTTCATGGCTTATTCATGTCATAGCATGACTGTAACATGGCTCAGTACTTTATTCCCAAAAATTCCATTGTATGGATATTCCACTTTGTGTATCTGTTCATTAGTTGACAGACATTTGAGTAATTTGCACTTTGGGACTATTATGAATAATGCTATGAATATTTGTGTGAAAGTTTTTGTGTGGACACATAGTTTCAGTTCTCTTGGGTATATACAGAGGAGTGGAATTACTGACTCATACAGTAATTCTGTGTTTACCTTTTTGAGGAACTCCAAACTCTTTTCCAAAGGGCAGCACTATTTTACATTCCCACTAGCAGTATGTGAGGGTTCCAGTCTCTCCACATCCTTGCCAACACTTTATTGTCTGTCTTTTTCATTACAGCTGTTTTAATTGGTGTGAAGTTGTATGTCATGGTGGTTTTGATTTTCATCTCCCTAATGGGTACTGATGTTGAGGTTCTTCTCATATGTTTATTGGCCTTTTGTGTTTATACTCTGAAGAAATGTCTATTCAAATCTTTTGCCCATTTCTTAATTGGTTAGAGTATCTGTCTTTGTTGTTGAGTTGTAAGAGTTCTTTAAAAATTGTGGTTATTAACCCCGTTATCTGATATATGATTTTCAAATATTTTATCCTGTTTTATAGTTTGTTCTTTTACTTTCTTAATGGTGTTCTTTGAGGCACAAGTGTTTTCAATTTTCAGACAGTCCAGTTTACCTAGTTTTTGTTACTTGTGCCTTTGATATTATATCTAAGAATCCATTTGCTAACCCAAGGTCATAGGGGTTTACTCTGGTGTGGTTTTTTAATTCCCCTAAGAGTTTTATAATTTTGCTGTTATATATAGGTTTCTGATCCATTTTGACCTGTTTTTTGCATATGATGTGAGGTAGGGGTCAAATTCATTCTTTTGCACATAGTTTCCTTTGTTCCAGCATTATTTGTTGAAAAAACCAGTCTTTCTCCCATTTAATCCTCCTGGCACCCTTGTTGAAAATCAACTGGCTGAAATTAATGAGAGTTTACCTCTCAGATCTGTATTTTATGACCTATATTGTCTATCCCTATGCTAGTACCACACTGTCTTCATTAGTGTCGCTTTGTAGTAAGTTTTGAAATCAGAAAGTGTGAGTATTCCAATTTGTTTTCATTTTTCAAGATTGTTTTTGCTATTCTGGATTTCTTGAATTTTCATATGAATTTTAGGATTAGTTTATCAATTTCTAGGCACAGGGGAAGGTAGCTAGGATTTTGATAGGGATTGCATGGAATCTGTTGAGCATATTTGTCAAGAATTGTCTTACCAATCTTAGTCCTTCTGATTGATAAACATGGGATATGTCTTTTCATTCATGTAGATTTTAATCTCTTTCAATAATGTTTTGTTCTTAAACTATTTTATTCCTTTTCATGCTATTGTAAGTGGAATTGTTTTCTTAGTTTTCAGATTATCATTGTTGGTGCATATGGATATACTTTTTCTTGTATCCTATGACTTGTTGAACTTACTAGCTCTAATAAGTTTTTGTTTCTGTGAATACCTTACGATTTTTCATATACAAAATTTTATCATATGCAAATAGGGATGGTTTTACTTCTTCCTTTCTGATTTGGTTTGGCTGCATCCCCACCAAATCTCCACTTGAATTGTATCTCCCAGAATTCCCCTGTGTTATGGGAGGGACCCAGGGGAGGTAATTAAATCATGGGGGGCCAGTCTTTCCCGTGCTATTCTCGTGATAGTGAGTAAGTCTCCTGAGATCTGATGTGTTTATGAGGGGTTTCCACTTTTGGTTCGTCCTCATTTTTTCTTGCTGCTGCCATGTAAGAAGTGCCTTTTGCCTCCCACCATGATTCTGAGGTCTCCACAGCCATGTGGAACTAAATCCAATTAAACCTCTTTTTCTTCCCAGTCTCGGGTGTGTCTTTATCAGCAGCATGAAAACAGACTAATATACCTTCCAATCTAAATGGCTTTTTTTCCTTACCTAATTCTCCTGGCCAAAACCTCTGGTATGGTGTTGAATGGAAGTGGCAAGAGTGGATATCCTTGTTTTTATTTGTAATCACCTTTAATTTTCCTGCTCTCTTACCACTTTTTTTGTCCTGTCATTTTTGTTTTTGTTTTTTTAATAAAATGACATTTATTATGGATTTTGTAATCAGTATATAATTATATATTTAAATTTTGCTTTACATACATAAGATCACAGCCAAGGAGGTTACCCATAATTTCACATTTTATCACTAGCTGCTTGTGCTATTTTATATTTGAAAATATTCACTCTTATTATTTACATCAAACAGTGATCTATAACTTTGTTTAAACAATAATAATTAAGGGCCTTTTCTTCTTTGGGACAATAAAAAATTAAATAACGTATTGAAGATACTACTAAGGAAACTCTACTTTTTGATTATGGCCTCTGCATTAAAGAGCTGTAGGAATTTTTCTAATTGTCAGATCTTCCCACAACCTCTCTGTTCAAAGAAATAACATCTTTGAAATAATTTGTGTGAGTACTTTACAAATCACAAGTTGATTCACAAGACCATATTAAAAGTCTCCTAAATATTTTGTATATCACTTCTCTTGATTATAAAATGTCAATAGTATGGACACACTCTTAATATAACAGAATATTAAATCAATTTCCTATCAACCCACGAAAGGCCTTTAGTAATTGTATTGGCCATTTCCACTGATTGGCAGGAGGCTCTTACCCTAAGGCTCCCATGGTTTTCACTGCATCATTTTCCTCACCAGACTTAGTTAATTTTCAACCTGAGGAATCACCTCTTCTACTTGATCACCTTGAGGTTGGTCTTCTAATTTTTTAACATCTGGTTCTACTTTAACTATAGCCAGCTTCTCATTTATAATCTGTTCTGTATACTTTCTATGTGCTGCATTTTCAGGGATTTGCTCAAGAACATCAAGAATCTTTGTGTACAATATTCTCAGCCTCTCTTATGGGCTCTTGCATATAGCCAATCCCACAAGGCCAGTGGTCTTCAGCACACCCACTATGACAGTGCCAACAAGCCAATGACCTGCCATTTTTTTTGAAGTCTTTAATCAGGCTGAATTTTATTTTGCTGTGTCCTCTCCCTCTCCCCCCATCTCCCCCTCTCCCCGTCTCCCCCTCTTCCTCTCTTTCCCCGCCCCAGCCTTTCTCCCCCTCTGTCTTTCCATTCTTCCTCCACAACCAAGTAACATGTATGGGGTGTGTGTGTGTGTATGTATTTTTTTTTTTTTTTTGAGATGGAGTCTTGCTCTGTCGCCCAGGCTGGAGTGCAGTGGTGCGATCTCGGCTCACTGCAAGCTCTGCCTCCTGAGTTCACGCCACTCTCCTGCCTCAGCCTCCCGAGTAGCTGGGACTACAGGCGCCCACCACCACACCTGGCTAATTTTTTTGTATTTTTAGTAGAGACGGAGTTTCACCGTGTTAGCCAGGGTGGTCTTGATCTCCTGACCTCGTTGATCCACCCGCCTTGGCCTCCCAAAGTGCTGGGATTACAGGCGTGAGCCACCGCGCCCGGCCTGGGTTGTATATATTTTTATGGGTACACAGCTAAAACTGTTTTTTTTTATTTTGCCCTCACGTTTGAGTAATGGTTTGGCTGGATATGGAATTCCAGGCTTCAATATTTTCTTTCAGAATTCTGTGTATGTTATTTTATCCTTTTGTAACTTTTACGTTAACCATTTTGGTTCTCATACCAAAGAGTTGTCCTCTTAGAAGCTTGTAATTTCCTGTTTCTATTTGGAGTTTACAGTTTTCACAAGTATGTGTCTGTGAGTTTACAGTTTTCACAGTCATTATTACCGTTTGTTATTTGGCGGACCATTTTATCTGAGCATATCAATATTATTCTAAAATAGTTATTGTGTGTATATGTCTAGTTGTGTGGATATATGCACACATATGTATTTATTATGGATATGTGTGCACATATATATGTCTACACCTGTATATGTGTTTTAAATCCATTTTATCCTGAAGGTTTCATCCATTTAGAACTATTAAGTGAATATTATATTACACTTAATAGAAGTACCTAGCTTTTTTTTGTCTCTTAGGTTTTAATATCCTTATCTTTTTATTCTATAATTTAAAGATTCTTCAGTTTAGTCTTCTAAATTATAATTTGTCTGTAATACGTCTATTTATGATTTTTTTTTTTTTTTGACAGAGTCTCACTCTGTTACCCAGGCTGGAGTGCAGTGGTGCGATCTAGGCTCACTGCAACCTCGACTTCCCAGGTTCAAGTGATTCTTCTGCCTCAGCCTCCCTAGTAGCTGGGACTACAGGCGTGTGCCACCACGCCCAGCTAATTTTTGGATTTTTTTGGTAGAGATAGGGTTTCACCGTGTTGGCAGGGCTGGCCTCAAACTCCTGACCTCAAGTGATCTGCACGCCTCGGCCTCCCAAAGTGCTGGAATTACAGGTGTGAGCCACTGCACCCAGCCTAATTTTCTTTTTTTTTCATAACGATAGTTTTGTTTTTTTAGTTAGCTATGCGGCACTGATTTGTGTCTTTCTTATCTCCCCTGATTACTCCCTCCCTGCCCTGTCCCCTACTCTCGTCCCTATACCTGAGAATATAAGAATTGTAGGTCCTTTCCTCAGAAAGTAATGCCTCTGCACACATTCACAGAAAATTTTGTACATAATGCGCGATTCTAGAATGTCTAAAAGCTCATTTATGACCTCTAGATCCTTGCTTTTCAAAGTGCTCTTGTAGAAACAGCTACATTGGTCCTGTCTGGTAGCTGGTTAGAAATGCTGAATCTCAGGGCCTGTGCCAGATACCAAATTGGAATCTTCATTTTAACAGATCCCTTGTGATTTATTTGATATTCAAGTTTGAGAAGCATTGCTGTAGGAGGTTAGAAACTTCTGTGATGTATGTGATATATATTCTTTTCCTGTTGTGTTACCTTTTACATATCTGGAGTATCATCTACAGCACTTTTAAAAAAAAATCATGACTTGATCACCAAAAGTGTAAAGTAGAAATATTTTGAAGTAGTTACAATATAGTATAGTATTTGAATAGCAAGCTATGCTATATGAAGTAGCAGGAGGCAAGCAGGGACTGATGTATACACTCATTCTTGTAACAATAGCAAACAGTTACGTAGTAGTTACTATGAGCCAGGCAGCATTCTAATCATTGTGTTTTTGTTTATGTATATGTGTTTGTATATATGTGTCTTAGTCCATTTGGAGCACTGTAACAAAATACCATAGACTGAGTGGCTTATAAAGAATAGAAATTTCTCACAGTTCTGGCGGCTGGGAAGTCCAGCATCGAGGCACTGGCAGATTTGATGTCTGGTAAGGGCTCACTTTCTGATTCATAGACAATGTCTTTTTGCTGTGTCCTCATATGGCAAAAGAGGCTAGCTAGTTCTCTGGGGTCCCTTTTATAAGGACACTAATCCCATTCTTGAGGGCAGAGCCCTCATGACCTAATCACCTCATGAGGTACAAAGACTCCACCTCCTAATACTATAACCTTAGGAGTTAGGATTTCAACCATATGAATTTGGGGAAGGATACAAATATTCAGACTCTGCGAATGTATGTATGTATATGTATTTATTTACACAGATTCATTTGCTTATCATTTGTTAATAATGATATATAATGACATATCATTATTAACAAATATATAATATAGTAAGACAGACCTAAGTTTGGATATTAGTTGTATGTCTTAGTTGTGTCCTTGAGCAACTTATTTACTATATCTGAAGTTTAGTTTGTTCATTTGTAAACTGGAGACAATACGTACCTCAAATATTTGTTCTAATAACTAAGTAAATTAAAATTTGGGAAAGTACATTAATTTGCTTATCATTTGTTAAGCAAATGAATCTGTGTAAATAAATACATATACATACATCAGCTTCGATACTATTTCCATTTTACAAATAAGGAAGCTGAGGAACAAAAAGGTTAAGTATCTTAGCCAAGGTCACATAATTAGTAAATGGAAGATCTAGGATTTGAACCAAGATAGCATAACCAAAAATCTTTGCTCTTAACCATTACACTATATTGTTCTTTTATAGTTGTACTTGGAGATCTCCATAAACAAAATGCAGCTCAAAAGCAAGCTGATTAATTCCTTATACATTTACCTTTTAAAATTTATTACTAGAACTCATCTGCTTGTGGTGCTGATAGATGAGCCAGACATGCCAGATCATTAATTCTTTCTGAATTACTTTTGGTTTGCTATTAATTGAGATTTCTAAATGGCAAGAAGCTAGATTATTGGATTTTACACTACCTACCCTCAAGGTTTGAAATAAGGTTATTAAATAACTTATGCAAATACTTTCTACATTAAATGTTAATTTTCTCCCATCTCCAGTAGATGGACAAAAGACAATTTATAGAAACAGTAATTGGATGGCTAATAAAATTAGAACAAAGATTAACTTCAAAAGCAGAGAAATACAAATACCACGTGTTAATTTAGTAAATATATAAAAATGAAACTGTTTTATCAAATATTCAATAAAGACATAAAAATAAAATGTGATTAGTGTTTAATGAAATGAGCATTCATACTTGATAAGTAGAAATGTTCATCTTTGCTGATGGGTTTGTTGGTATTATTTGACATATCATGGCCTTCTTTTCCTTACCACTTTTTTTCATAAACTATTTCCTAATTTTGAACATTAAATTGTTTGCAGTTTTGGTCACATAATGCTGTAATGAACATGCTTTTATCTTTGTTTGAATGTTTATTATGGTTTATAAAAGTAGAATTACTAGGTCAATGGTTGGAGTGTTTTCCAGGCTCTCATTAAAAACAATACCTAATTTGTATTGAATGCTTACCATGTGCAGTCATTACTCTAAATGCTTTACATATGTATGAACTCATTTAATCTTTACATCAAAAATATAAGATGGGCCCTATTTTAACTCTGTTTTACAGGAAACTGAGCCACAGTGGAATTAAAATAATTTTCTTAAAGTCACACAGTTAGAGCCAGGATTTGTTTTCCAGAAAGATTATACTACTTTACGCTTCTGCTCGTAGAATTTGAGATTATATACCCTCTTATGACTTCCGCAGTAAAATGTTGTGATAATTGCACAATAGCAGTGAGCACAACTAGAACCTCTAAATTATGGTCTCTAAATACCATTCCTCACTGAAAGGATCCAAGGGTCATTGGATGAATGACTGATTTCCATTCTAGGGCAGAAAATACAAGCGAAACCAGGGATGTTCTCTTGTATCAGAAAGCAAGGAAGCTACCAAAGACTAGTATTTCCAGCCAAAAGGACACAATGGCCAATAAAAAGGGGACTCCCAGTGACCAAAAGATGAGAGAACTTGAACATGATGAAAGAATATAACGAAGGCAGTTGGTTGAAATGCACTGAATTTATAAAAACTCCTTGGTTTATAACAATAGATGTGTAATAAGGAACACAAATACACACACACCACTACAACAACAGTGAATTACTGGATACAGTAAAAACAAATAGGCACTAACTCCATACTCTGATAACAAGCAATTATGAAGAAAGAGGGAAACTTCTTTGCAGAATTTTTGTTAATGAATGTGGAAGTAATGACAGGATTAGAATATCATTTTGCCAACCCTAATGAAATGATTTATTCAGGCTGTGATCATCAGTGGATGAAAGCATTAGACATATGGTCATGTGAGAACTTCTCAATGGAGGAATCAGTCTGCCCTACCTGGACCTATTGCTTAATCTGAGTCTTATGAAAAGTAGGGTAAGGAGATAGTGTATGTCTTCTTCTGTCATACGTATGAAACATACAGCATAAGCTCTGAAGTTTTCCAGCCAAAAATGTTGAGCCTGTGTCAAATTAAGATCAAGCTTCTGTAGCAGGGTTTGGCAAAACACGGCCTTTCAGTCAAATTCTACCTAATGACTGTTTTCAAATAACGTTGTTTTGTTTTGTTTTTTAAACACAGCCACTCTGAATAATTTACATATTGTCTGTAGCTGCTTTTGTGCTGCAGTGACAGAGTTGAGTAGTTGCAACAGAAACCGTATGGCCCACAGAGCCTAAAATATACTAGCTTGTCCTTTCACAGAAAAGGCTTCCTGATCCTTGAGCTAGATGAACCAAAGTTAAGTGACATCAGAAAGAAGCAACACCACAAAATATGGGCCTTCTACAGGACAGCTGATGTGGCTTCTTTAACTAGTCAGTGGTATGGAAAATGAGGGAGTGTCACTCTAGGCTAAGAGAGACTTAAGCGCAACAACCAAATGAAATCTCAAGACTGTTTTGATCCTGCTTCAAATAAGCAAACTGAAAAAACAGGAGACAACCAGGAAAATCTGATTATTGCCTGGCTATATTAAATGTCATCAAGATTTATTATGAATTTTAAGTAGTAGCATTATAGATAGCTGGATAACATATTTTGAGAGATATGTATGTTGAAGTATATGGAGGTAAAATGATATGTGGCATTTGCTTCAACATACTTCACAAAAAGAAAAATACAGCAAAGACAAATTGATCTCAAGATTCTTTGATGTCAAGGCTCATATACTTTATACTGTATCATCATGCCATCATTACTATCTATGGTAGGTTTTAGTGTTGCCTCCTAGGTTGCTGTGCACAACAGCTACCAACCTCTCTTTTAAATGCCCTAATTCCTTGGTGTCTTTGTCAATGTAAGCACACCGTTGTGTGCTTACTCCTGTTTCCGCTATATCTAAGCACGATTGACAGAGGGACATCCATCAAGACTGGATCTGTATCTTCTGGTCTTGGTGGTAGAAGAGCCTCGTATTTGATACTTGATTCTGTTCTTCAGTAACTGTGAGATTTAGTCCTGACAGGTTAATTTTTTAGTCTCAACATCCTGGGCCTTTAAAGGGGGAATATCAGTTACTCCTGGAATTGTTTCAAAATTAAAGGATACGTTTGTTCTGTAAATAATGAAATTATTAACCCAAATGAGATCCATAAATATTTTGGAAGGTATAGTGAGGGAATTGATGCATGATCTTTATAATAAGACAGACCTAAGTTTCGATATTAGTTGTATGTCTTAGTCGTGTCCTTGAGTAAGTTATTTACTTATCTGAAGTTTAGTTTCTTCATTGGTAAACTGGAGACAATATCTACCTCAAATATTTGTTCTAATAACTAAGTAAATTAAAATTTGGGAAAGTACATAGTATAGCAACAGATACATGCTAATTAAATATTTTTTCTTTTTTTTCATTTGGGGAAATACACCTGTATAGTATAGCTAGACATATTTACAATGGATAACTTAAAAAACTTTTTTTGAATATCAAATGGTATGATTAACAAGAATTATGCAGAACTTACGTGAAGAAAATTCCTCTAACATAAAGAGGATACTAAATAGAGAGATGTCATTTTTTTTGGATAGGCATGTACAATATTGTTAAGAGGTCCTTTCTCTCTAAACTATTTTTTTTTTAATTAAAAAAGTTTTTATTTCAATAGGCTTTTGGGGAACAGATGGTGTTTGGTTACATGAATAAGTTGTTTAGTGGTGATTTCTGGGATTTTGGTGCACCCGTCCCAAGCAGTGTATGCTATGCCAAATTACCCAGTGTGTAGTCTTTTATCGCTCACCCCTCCTCACCCTTTTCCCCGAGTCCCCAAAGTCCATTGTATCATTCTTATGCCTTTGAGCCCTCATAGCTTAGCTCCCATTTATGAATGAGAAATAAAGTGTTTGATTTCTCCATTCCTGAGTTACTTCACATAGAATAATGGTCTCTAATTCCATCCAGGTTGCTGCAAATGCCATTATTTTGTTCTTTTTTATGGCTGAGTAGTATTCCATGGTATATGTATACCACATTTTCTTTATCCACTTGTTGATTGATGGGACTTTGCACTGGTTCCTCATTTTTGCAATTGTGAATTGTACTGCTATAAATATGCATGTGCAAGTATCTTTTTCATATGACTTCTTTTCCTCTGGGTAGATACCTAGTAGTGGGATTGCTGTATCAAATGGTAGATCTACTTGTAGTTCTTTAAGGAATCTCCACACAGTTTTCCATAGTGCTTGTACTAGTTTACATTCCCACTGGCAATGTAAAAGTGTTCCCTGTTCACCACATTCCATGCCAATATCTGTTATTTTATGATTTCTTGATTATGGCCACTCTTGCAGGAGTAAGGTGGTACTGCATTGTGGTTTTGATTTGCATTTCCCTGATCATTAGTGATGTTGAGCATTTTTTTCATGTTTATTGGCCATTTGTATATCTTCTTTAAAGAATTGTTTATTCATGTCCTTAGCAGACTTTTCAATAGGATTATTTGTTTTTTTTTTTTCTTACTGCTCTGAGTTCCTTGTAGATTCTAGATATTAGTCCTTTGTTGGATGCATAGTTAGGGAAGATTTTGTCCCACTCTGTGGGTTGTCTGTTTACGCTGCTGATTATTTCTTTTGCTTTGCAGAAGCTTTTTAGTTTAATTAAGTCCCATCTATTTGTCTTTGTTTTTGTGGCATTTGCTTTTGGGTTCTTTGCCATGAAGTCTTTGCCTAAGCCAGTGTCTGGAAGGGTTTTTCAAATGTTATCTTCTAGAATTTTTATGGTTTCAGGTCTTAGATTTAAGTCCTTGATCCATGTTGAGTTGATTTTTGCATAAAATGAAAGATGAGGATCCAGTTTCATTCTTCTACATGTGACCTCCCAATTATCCCAGCATCATTTGTTGAATAGAGTGTCCTTTCCCCACTTCATGCATGTTTTTGTTTGCTTTGTCAAAGATCAATTGACTTTAAGTGTTGGGCTTTATTTCTGGGTTCTCTATTGTGTTCCATTGGTCTACGTGCCTTTTTGTTTGTTTGTTTCTGTTTTTTTTGTTTGTTTGTTTTTGATGAAGTCTTACTCTGTCACACAAGCTGGAGTGCAGTGGTGTGATCTCAATTCACTGCAGCCTCCGCCTCTGGGGTTCAAACAATTCTTCTGCCTCAGCCTCCTGAGTAGCTGGGACTACAGGTGTGCACCACCACACCTGGCTAATTTTTGTATATTTAGTAGAGACAGGGTTTCACCATGTTGGCCAGGCTGGTCTTGAACTTCTGACCTCAAGTGATCCTCCCGCTTTGGCCTCCCAGAGTGGTGGGATTACAGGAGTGAACCACTGTGCTAGGCCTACATGCCTACTTTTATATCAGTACCATGCTGTTTTGGTGACTGTAGCCTTACAGTATAGTTTGAAGTCAGGTCATGTGATGCCTCTAGATTTGTTCTTTTTGCTTAGTCTTGCTTTGGCTATGTGAGCTCTTTTTTGGTTTCATATGAATTTTAGGATTATTTTTTCTAGTTCTGTGAAAAATGATGGTGGTATTTTGATGGGAATTGCTTTGAATTTGTAGACTGCTTTTGGCAGTATGGTCATTTTCACAATGTTGATTATACCTATCCATGAGCATGGGATGTGTTTCCTTTTGTTTGTGTGGTCTGTGATTTCTTTCAGCAGTGTTTTGTAGTTTTCCTTGTAGAGGTCTTTCACCTCCTTGGTTAGGTGTATTCCTAATTTTTTTTTTTTTTCAGCTATTGCAAAAGGGTTGGGTCCTTGATTTAATTATCAGCCTGGTTACTGTTGGTGTATAGTGGTGCTACTGATTTGTGTAGATTAAATTTGTATCCTGAAACTTTCCTGAATTCATTTATCAGTTCTAGGAGCTTTTGGGATGAATTTTTAGGGTTTTCTGGGTGTGGGATTATATCATTGGCAAACAGCGACAGTTTGACTCCCTTTTTACCAATTTGGATGCCCTTTGTCTCTTGTCTGATTGCTCTGGCTAAGACTTCCAGTACTATGTTGAATAGAAGTGGTGAAAGTGGGCATCCTTGAATAGAAGTAGTCAAAGTGGGCAATCTTGTTCCTGTTCTCAGGGGAAATGCTTTCAACTTTCCCCGTTCAGTATAATGTTGGCTATGGGTTTGTCATAGATGGCTTTTATTGCCTTAATGTATGTACCTTCTATGTTGATTCCACTGCGGGTTTTAATTATAAAGGGATGCTGTATTTTGTCAAATGCTTTTTCTGTGTCTATTGAGATGATTGTGATTTTTGTTTTTAATTTTTGTTTATGTGGTGTATTACATTTATTGACTTGTGTAAAACTATTTCTGCATTTCTGATATGAAACCCACTTGATCATGGTGGGTTATCTTTTTATATGCTATTGGATTTGGTTAGCTGGTATTTTGTTGGGGGTTTTTGTATCTGTGGTCATCAGGGATATTGGTCTGTAGTTTTCTTTGTTATGTCCTTCCCTTGTTTTGTTATTAGGGTGATGCTGGTGGCTTCATAGAATGATGTAGGGAAGATTCCTTCTTTCTCTATCTTTGGAATAGTGTTAATGGGATTGGTACCAATTCTTCTTTGAATGTGTGATAGAATTCAGCTGTGAATCCGTCTGGTCTTGGACTTTTTTTTGTGAACAATTTTTTAATTATTTCAGCCTTGCTGCTTGTTATTCATCTGTTCAGAGTTTCTGTTTCCTCCTATTTTTCAGGAATTTATTCATCTTCTCTAAGTTTTCTCATTTGTGTGCATAAAGGTGTTTGTAGTAGCCTTGAATGATCTTTTGTATTTCTGTGATATCAGTTGTAATATCTCCCATTTCATTTCTAATTAAGCTTATTTGGATCTTCTCTCTTCTTGCTTAATCTCACTAATGGTCTGTTAATTTTATTTATCTTTTCAAAGAACCAGCTTTTTGTTTATATATATTTTGTATTGTTTTTATTTGTTTCAAATTCATTTAGTTCTGCTCTGATGTTTGTTTCTTTTCTTCTGCTGGGTTTGTTCTTGTTTCTCTAGTTCCTTGAGATGTGACCTTAAATTGTCTATTTGTGTTCTTTCAGACTTTTTGATGTAGGCAGTTAATGTTATGAATTTTCCTCATAGCACTGCTTTTGCTGTATTCCAGAGGTTTTGATAGGTTGTGTCACTATTGTGCCATTCAAATAATTTTTAAATTTCCATCTTGATTTCATTGTTGACCCAATTATCATTCAGGAGCAGGTTATTTAATTTCCATCCATTTGCATGGGTTTGAGGATTCCTTTTGGAGTTGATTTCCAATTTTATTCCACTGTAGTTAGTCTAAAAGAGAACTTGATGTAATTTTTATTTTCTTAAATTTATTGAGACTCGTTTGTGGCCTTTCATTTGGTCTATCTTGGAGACTGTTCATGTGCTGATGAATAGAATGTATATTCTACAGTTGTTGGGTGGAATATCCTGTAAATATCTGTTAAGTCCATTTGTTTTAGGGTATAGTTGAAGTCCATTGTTTCTTTGTTGACTTTCTGTCTTGATGACCTATCTAGTGCTGTCAGTAGAGTATTGAAGTCTGCCACTAATATTGTGTTGCTCTCTACCTCATTTCTTAGGTCTATTAGTAATTGTTTTATAAATTTGAGAGCTCCAGTGTTAGGTGCATATATATTTAGGATTGTGATATTTTCCTTTGGACTAGTCCTTTTATCATTATATAATGTCCCTCTTTGTGTTTTTATTTATTTATTTATTTATTTACTGTTGTTGCTTTCAAGTTTATGTTGTCTGATATAATAATAGCCATTTCTGCTCACTTTTGGTCTCCATTTGCATGGAATATCTTTGTGAGTGTTTATGTTTCAGATGAGTCTCTTGCAGACAGCAGATACGTGGTTGGCGAATTCTTATCTATTCTGGCATTTTATGTCTTCTAAGTGGAGGATTTAGGCCATTTACCTTCGATGTTGGTATTGAAATGTGAGGTACTATTCTTTTCATCATGCTATTTGTTGCCTGAATACCTTGTTTGTTTTCATTGTGTTATTTTTCATTGTGTTATTTCATTGTGATATTTCATTGTGTTTTATAGGTCCTTTGAGATGTATGGTTTAAGGAGGTTTTATTTTGGTATGGTTCAAGGATTGGTTTCAAGATTTAGAGCTCCTTTTAACAGTTCTTGTAGTGTTCACTTGGTAGTGGCAAATTCTCTCAGCATTTGTTTATCTAAAAAAGGCTGTATCTTTCATTTATGAAGCTTAGTTTTGCTGGGTACAGAATTCTTGGCTGATAGTTGTTTTGTTTAAGGAGGCTAAAGATAGGACCCCAATCCCTTCTAGCTTGTAAGGTTTCTGCTGAGAAATCTGCTGTTAATCTGATAGGTTTTACTTTATAGGTTACCTGATGCTTTTGCCTCACAGCCCCTAGAATTCTTTCCTTCATCTTGACTTTAGATAACCTGATGACTGTGTGCCTAGGTGATGATCTTTTTATGATGAATCACCTGAGTGTTCTTTGAGCTTTGTATTTCAACGTCTAGATCTCTAGCAAAGTCAGAGAAGTTTTCCTTGATTATTCCCTCAGATATGTTTTCCAAACTTTCAGATTTCTATTCTTCCTCAGGAACACCAATTATCCTTAGGTTTGGTCATTTAACATAATCCCAAATTTCTTGGAGTCTTTGTTCATTTAATTTTTAATTCTTTTTTCCTTGTTTATATCAGATTGGATTAATTTGAAAGCCTTGTCTTCAAGCTCTGAAGTTTTTTCTTCTACTTGTTCTGTTGTTTCGATTTTCCAGTGTATTTTCCATTTCTCTAAGTGTGCCCTTCATCTCCAGAAGTTGTGATTGTTTTTTATTTATGCTATCTATTTCTCTGGAGATTTTTCTGGCCATATCCTGTAACATTTTAAAAAAAAAATCTTAAAGTTGGTATTCACCTTTCTCTGATGCCTCTTTGAGTAGCTTAATAATCGACCATCTGAATTCTTTTTCTGGCAAGTCAGAGATTTCTTCTTGGTTTGGATCCATTGCTGGTGAGCTAGTGTGATCTTTTGGGGGTGTTAAAGAACTTTGTTTTGTCATAGTGCCAGAATTTTTTTTCTGGTTCTTTCTAATTTGGATAGACTATGTCAGAGGGAAGATCTCGGGCTCAAGGGCTGCTGCTCAGAGTCGTTTTTCCCACGGGTTGCTCCCTTGATGTGGTGTTCTCTCCCTTCCCGTAGTATTCCTGAGAGGTGAACTGCAGTGATTGTTGTTTCATTTGTGGGTCTAGCCACCCAGCAGAGCTACCAGGCTCTGGCCTGGTACTGGGGAGTGTCTGCAATAAGTCCTGAGATGTGATCCATCTTCAGGTCTCTCAGCTATGGATACCAGCATCTTTCCAGTGAACATAACAGGGGAGTGAAGTGGAGTCTGTGAGGGTCCTTGATTGTATTTTTGTTTAGTGCACTGGTTTTTTGTTTGTTGGCCTCCAGCCAGGAGGTGGCACTTTCAAGAGAGCATCAGCTGTGGTAGTGTAAGGAGGATACAAGCTTGCCCTAAGGTCACCTGGATAAGGTTTCTCAGGCAGTGGGTGGGACCACAGAGCTCCCAAGAGATTATGTCCTTTGTTTTTTGGCTACCAGGCAGGTAGAAAAAGATCATCAGGTGGGGGCAGGGTTAGGTGTGGCCGAGCTCAAACTCTCCTTGGGCAAGGCTTGCTGCAGCTGCTGTGGGGAATGAAGGTGTAGTTCTCAAGCCAATGGAGTTACGTTCCCAGGAGGATTATGGCTGCCTCTGCTGTATCATACAGGTCGCCAGGGAAGTGGGGGAAAGCCAGCAACGACAGGCCTTACCCAGCTCCCATGCAGCCTGAAAGGCCGGTTTCACTCCCACCGTGCTTCTCCAACAGCACCAAGTTTATTTCCAGGCAGCCGGTGAGCAAGGCTGAGAACTTGGCCCAGTCTACAAACCTCCCTGCTGAGAAAGCAAGCAGGGCTTTCAGGTTTCATGCCTCCGCCCCTGCCAAGACTTCTGTGCATGTATCTGCACTCCCCATTTTCCCCCTCCCCCGGATTCTGTCCAGTAAACTTCACATTCAGTTGAAATTGTTACAAAGTTCAATTGGAAGTTTCCTTCTCCCTGTGGTTTTTTGCCAGTTTCACTGGCAGCCCTCCCCAAGGACCCCTGGAAGACAAAGTCAGAAATGGCTTCCCTGTGGACCTAGAGTGCCCACAGGGCTCTTCCCACTGCTTCCTGTACCCCTATATTTCACTCAGCTTTCTAAATTAATCTCAGCTCCAGGTAAGATCAAGTTCTTTTCCCTTGATCTGGACCAGTGAGGATGTGCGTTTAGGGGCAAACGTTCCCCCCTCACACTTTGGGCACTCACAGTTTTTGGCTATCTCACAGAGCCTGCAGCAGCAAGCAGCTTCATTCAAAGGATCTGTGGATTCTCTAGGCTTTCTTGGTATGTCTCTGTGGTAGTTCTTGGAGCAAAAGTTCATGACGTGGGTCTCCACACACTGCTCTGTCTGTCTGAGTGGGAGCTGCAAGTTAGTCCTGCCTCCTGTGCACCATTTTTTTTCTTACATTGGATAACTTTTATCAATTATGTGAAAAAGGATAATTCTCTGCTTCACATGTGATACTTCTGTAGAAAAATGCCAAGCTGACAGGTTAACTGGAAGATAGTACTTTAAGGTTCCATGAAAGAGTAGGTAAGCTATGAGATGACTTAAGTAGAAGTAAGTGAAAAGTTAGCTATTTGCTGAGAGAAAAAAAAAAATTGTATTTTTAGTAGAGAAGGGGTTTCCCCATGTTGGTCAGGCTGGTCTCGAACTCCCAACCTCAGATGATCTGCCCGCCTCAGCCTCCCAAAGTGCTGGGATTACAGGCATGAACCACCACGCCCGGCAAAAAAACAAAAAAACAAAAAAAACCCAACGTATTTATACATTTATTAGATTGATGGGCTATAAGCTGTTAAGAACCCAGGAGTCACTGAAGATCAAAAATGGTAAATTTAAAAAATGCCATTTTCTTGGTATCCTCCTCCCTAACAAGTTCTAAAGCTAATGCAGAGCAAAGTCCCTTACAATCTAAAGACTGAAGCTGCTCAAAATGTAAAATATTTGATAGTCATTTACCAAACATTTTGAAAGACAGTGATAATAAATTTCTCTCTAATTCAAGGGAATAGTTGGGTTTGAAATCTTCCACTTGTGGCTTTCTGACTTCGTTCACTCGTGGAAGAATGCCTAGCTTTCTCTTTATACATTCTTTATCCTTTTCCTTCTCTCCTCTTACTTACAGTATCATATGAAACCAAATTGTTAATTATGCAGAGGATGTTTCATGCCTAATTCCAAAATCTGATAATTTTTATTCATTAAAACAACAAACATTTACTGAGATCTCACTGTGTCATAAATTGGGAGATGGTTGCTGGGGAATAGCAAGGCAGGGAGAAAGAGAGTAAGAAAGAAAAGGAAGGAGAGAAGAAAGAAGGGGAGAAGGACTTTCTTTGCCCTGAGGTAGTCAACATTTAGTGTGGAAGACTAGCAGTTAAAATGTGGTACATATGTATATGGAATACTACACAGCCGTAAAGAACAAAATCATGACTTTTGCAGCAACATGAATGCAGCTGGGGGCCATAATCGTAAGTGAATTAGCACAGGAACAGAAAACCAAATATCGCATATTCTCACGTTTAAGTGGGAGCTAAACATTCACGGATGTAAAGATGGGAACAGTAGACACTGGGGACTACTAGAGGTAGGAGGGAGAGGGATGTGGGTTAAAAAACTACCTGTTGGGTGCTATGCTCACTATCTGGGTGATAGGATCCATACTCCAAACCTCAGCATCACACAATCTACCCATGTAACAAACCTGCACATATACCCCCAGTATCTAAAAGTTGAAATTATTTTTAAATATTAATAACCCCAAAATATGATGAGGATTGTGGTAGTAATATGCTTATAACTCAATACGTACTAATACAATGTAATATGTGAGCATCAAGGAGGACCCCTAACTCATCCTAAGGTAGACAGAAATGTATTTCCTGAACTGGGTTGAAGGAGTTAGACAGTAACCAGTGGCAATGCACTCAACTTTTCCATGCAAAGGGTACATCATATTCAACAATGGCAAAATTTCAGAAACTGTATGTATTTTAGTAGTGCTGAATCCAAAATATATAAGTACAAGGTAAAGGCAGAAAAGGAGTAGCAAAATTTAAGGGATGGAGAGATAGAAGAGCCAGATTATGGTGAGCCTTAGAGACTCTTAAGACATGGAAGGAATTGAACTAGTTACAGTTTTATAAGCTGAAGATTAATGTCAGATGTACCTTTAAAAAAGATCTCTGGTAGCATTGCAAAGAATGATAGAGGATTCATGAGAGAATAGTGCAAAAAGGATCAAAGAGTTGTGAGACCAAAAGTAGGAAAACCAGTTTGCAAGCTAATTCATTTATTTATACATTCAGCAAATATTCATTGACTGTCTAATATGAACCAGGCACTATTCTGTGTTCTGCCCCTTTGAAGCTTATATTTAATGCAGTAAGAAGGAAAGAAATATCAAAGACATGGAATAAAGAAATAGCAGGAGAGTTGGAAAGAACTGAGAACTTAATATATAGTGCATGAAGGGAAGGAAGGAAGGAACGATAAGGAAGAAACTGAAATGACTTCCAGGTTCCTACTTGAACAACTGGGAGATGCTGGTGTCATTCACCAAGGTAAGGAATATAAGAGGAAGAGCAGACTGAGGGTAGATAAGAGTTTAGTCTCACACCTACCTAGTTTGAGATACCTAGGACATTAAGGCAAAACTGTACAGTAGAAAGTTAAAAGACAGTATTTATTGTAAAAATTGGACTAACATCTCCTTCATAAGGTGATTGTGAAATTAAATGTACTGAAACATGGAAATTCCTTAGACCATCATTTGGTACATAGTACATATGTTAGCTGCTATTATTATTTCAAGATTATGGGCTTTGAGCTAGACAAATTTGCTTAAATACTGGTAGCACCACTTGCCACTTTTGTTACCTTGAACAAGTCTCTTCTTTGAGTCTTTTTTTCTGCATGTAAAACTGGAATAGTATCTATTTTAGAGGGGTGCTGTAAGAATTAGTAATGATGTATGAAAAGTACCGACTACAGTGACTGGCACAGTATAAGTGCTCAGTGACTACTGGGAGTCAAATAAAAAATTGCAGTTTAGGAGAAAGTTCAGATTAGGGGTTGAAATTTGGGATCTATCAATATGGAGTACTTGAACCTTTAAACATGTATGCTGAGAACAGACTTTCTAGAAAGGGAAAGGATAATATGCCAAAAGATCCCTGAATAGTTGGAAAGAGAGGCGATTTACTAAGAATAGTGGTTGAGGAAGTTTGTTGGAAACTTGAAGCAAATAATGGAGGGCTGATAGAGTTTTCAAGGGCATTGGAGATAGAGCTGAGTCAATTATTTGAAGGTTATTCAACAGCATTGAGTATCCAGATGAATTGAAACCATGAATTTACAGTGATACTGTTCTTTGTAGTTATATGGTTTTCTCCAACTTTAAGAAAAGTGGAGGCCGGGCGCGGGGGCTCACGCCTGTAATCCCAACCCTTTGGGAGGCTGAGGCGGGCGGATCATGAGGTCAGGAGATCGAGACCATCCTGGCTAACACGGTGAAACCCTGTCTCTACTAAAAATACAAAAAATTAGCCAGGTGCGGTGGCAGGCGCCTGTAGTCCCAGCTACTCGGGAGGCTGAGGCAGGAGAATGGCATGAACCCGGGAGGCAGAGCTTGCGGTGAGCCGAGATCGCACCACTACACTCCAGCCTGGGCGACAGAGCAAGACTCCGTCTCAAAAAAAAAAAAAAAAGTGGATTCAGAGTTGATGTTTTTTAGGATAAAGTGTTTTCTAAGTAGGTCATTGGTATCCGTTTCCACATGAGCTTCAGATGTGCTAGGGGTAAAAGCTAGATTGAGGAGGGTTCAGGAGTAAATGATAGGTAAGGAAGCTCTATTAATCAGTATAGATTCTTCTTTCAAAAACTTTGGCTGAGAAAGACCAAAATAGGAAAATGTAAGGAAGGAGATGCACTGGCAAGAAAGTAGTGGTTTTGCTTTTGTTTTTTAATGGACAGGAATTACTTGAATGTATATTTAAGAGGAAACAAGGGAACCAAAAGAGAGGAAAGAAAGGTCTGAAGTTGAAGCAAAGAGATGGGCTAATGAATGACTCCAGGATCCAGAGTGACCTTAGACCTAGTATGTCCTTGACACTCATTATAAAGCCTCTGATAAACTTGAGATTCATATTTATTTATTTATTTATTTATGACAGAGTTTTGCTCTTGTTGTCCAGGCTGGAGTGCAATGGCGCGGTCTCAGCTCTCTACAGCCTCCTGAATTCAAGCGATTCTCTTGCCTCAGCCTCCTGAGTAGCTGGGATTACAAGCATGCACCACCACACCCAGCCAGTTTTGCATTTTTAGTAGAGACGGGGTTTCTCCATGTTGGTCAGGCTGGTCTCGAACTCCCAGCCTCAAGTGATCTGCCTGCCTCCCAAAGTACTGGGATTACAGGCGTGAGCCACTGCACCCATATTAATTATATAATAATTATATAATTAATTTAATTATATCGTTATATATGATATACAAAATATAATATAATATATAATTATATATAATTGTATATTATATACAAAATATAATATATAATTATATAAATTGTATATTATATACAAAATATAATATAATATAGAATTATATTATATTTTAATTATTAATATATATTATATATTAATATAATATATTACATATTATGTATTAATTATATATTAATATATAATAAATAATATATAATATAATTATAATTATATATTATATACAAAATATAATATAACAGAATATTATATACAAAATATAATATAACATAGAATTATATATTATATATAAAATATAACAGAATTGTATATTATATACAAAATATATAACAGAATTATATATTATATACAAAATATAATATAACAGAATTATATATTATATACAAAATATAATATAACAGAATTATATATTATATACAAAATATAATATAACAGAATTATATATTATATATAAAATATAACAGAATTATATATTATATACAAAATATAGAATTATACATTATATACAAAATATAATATAACAGAATGGTATATTATATACAAAATATAACAGAATTGTATATTATATACAAAATATAACAGAATTGTATATTATATACAAAATATAATATAACAGAATTGTATATTTTATACAAAATATAACAGAATTGTATATTATATACAAAATATAATATAACATAGAATTGTATATTATATACAAAATATAACATAGAATTATATATTATATACAAAGTATAATATAGAATTATATATACAAAGTATAATATAATATAGAATTATATATAATATATATAATATACAAAATATATATAGAATTATATATGATTATATATTATATACAAAATATAATATAGAATTATATTATATTTTAATTATTAATATATATTTATTATATATTACTATATTATATATTATATATTTATTATATATTTATTAATATATAATTATTAATATATAATATGTAATTATATATTATATACAAAATATAACAATTATATATTATATACAAAATATAATATAACAGAATTATATATTGTATACAAAATATAACAGATATATACAAAATATAACAGAATTGTATATTATATACAAAATATAACAGAATTGTATATTATATACAAAATATGATATAACAGAATTGTATATTATATACAAAATATATAACAATTGTATATTATATACAAAATATGATAGAATTGTATATTATATACAAAGTATGATATAACATAGAATTGTATATTATATACAAAGTATGATATAACATAGAATTGTATATTATATACAAAGTATGATAGAATTGTATATTATATACAAAGTATGATATAGAATTGTATATTATATACAAAGTATGATATAATATAGAATTGTATATTATATTTAATTATATATTATATACAGAATATATATAATTATATATTATATACAAAATGTATAGAATTATATATGATATATAATTATATATTATACAAAATGTAATATACAATTATATATAATTATATAATATATATAATAATAATTATAAGAATAATAATTATAAGAATGAAGAGGGCCTGGGATCAGTCTCCGAATGACAGGGGAAGGTAGTGGGCACTGGGCACCTAAAAATGGCATGCCTCTTCTAAAAGAGGTCAGCCACAGATCCAGCTCAGTAGGTATGTATGCAGAAATAGATGTACACAGATACTAATTTTTTTTCAAAAGAAGCCCAGAAATTCAGTATTTTTAGGTGAAAACTCAATTTTTAATGTTGGAGTTGGGTAAATCTGGATTTGAGTCTGTCTCTGCCACTTACTAGCTGTAGAATTGTCTAAGTTAATTGTATGAGAAAACCTGAGTGAGTTTTCGCATCCTTAATGTGGGGACGATGGAATCTATTCTTACAACTTTAGAAGGTAGATTTAATAATACATCATGAATTCGTACAATGTGTAATGCTTATTAAATGTTGACTGTGATTAGTGGTTGTCCAGCTTTAAAGGTGTGGGAACGGGATTGATTACAAGGGAACATCAGAGAGCTTTTTTGGGTTATGGGAATGTTCTGTGTCTTGATTGTAGTGTTGGTTGCTTGACTGGACATATTTGTTAGCACTTATCAAACCCTTGAAGTTGATGGATTTTTTGCATATAAGTTATACCTCAACAAAGCTGATTTTATAAAGATAACTGCCTTTCCCTTTTCTGTGTACTCCAGTTACATCAACTGTTAATAAAATAGAGTTGATACCAAAGGTTTCTAACATTTTTATCGCTAGTCTCTTACTGTCCCCTCTGAGCCCCAGTTACAAGCCCCACAGTGTGAAAGATCTTGCCCACTGGGAAACAAGAAAGAAAGAAAAAACTACCTTTATTAGTCCAATATACTCTTCTCCTATACTGTGCGAACCATGTACTGGATTTATCAATTTGGGTACTGTGCTTGATACATAATATGAGTAAAGCAGGTCACTTAGTTACTTTGCAGAAGTGTTATAATGTAATCTACAAGCTAATTACCCACTGTTTAGTAATAAGCTATAAAGCTTAATAAACCAAGAAGAAAAATTAGAAGCATAAGTAATATACAGGCATACATCAGAGATATGGTTTGGTTCCAGACCTCCACAATAAAGTGAATGTCACAATAAAGTGAGTCACGTGTATTTTTTGGTTTTCCAGTGCATATAAAAGTTATGTTTATACTATACTGTAGTCTGTTAAGTATGCAATGACATATCTAAAAAAAATATACCTTAATTTAAAAATATTTTATTGCTTCGAAATTCTAATGATCATCTGAGCCTGTAACAAGTTACAATTCTTCTCCTGGTTAAAGGTCTTGCCTCAGTGTTGATGGCTGCTGACTGTCAGGGTAGTGGTTGTTGAAGATTGCAGTAGCTGTAGCAATTTCTTAAAATAAGACAGCAATGTAGTTTGTCACATCAGAAACCTTCATAAAAGCTTTCTCTGTAGCATGTGATGCTGTTTGATAGCCTTTTGCCCACAGTAGAATGTCTTTCAAAATAGGGGTCAGTCTTTTCAAACTCTGCTGCTGCTTTATCAACTAAGTTTATGTAATATTCTAAATCTTTTGTTGTCATTCCAACAATGTTGACAGCATCTTCCCTAGGAATAGATTCCATCTGAAGAAACCACTTTCTTTGCTGATCCCTAAAAAACAACTCCTCATCCATTAAAGTTTTCTCTGGAGATTGCAGCAATTCAGTCACATATTCAGGCTCTACTTCTAATTCTAGTTCTGTTGCGATTTCCACCATGTCTGCAGTTTCTTCCTCCACTGAAGCCTTGAAACACCTCAGAGGTCATACATGAGGGTTGGAATCAACTTCATCCAAGCTCCTGTTAGGTTACAGTTCATTGACCTCCAATGGAATCATGAATGTTCTTAATGACATCTAGAATGGTGAATCCTTTTGAGAGGTTTCAGTTTACTTTGCCTGGATCCCATCAGAGGACTCGCTGTGGCAGCCATAGCCTTACAAAATGTGTTTCCTAAATAATAGACTTGAAAGTTGAAATTACTCCTGATTCATGGGCAGCAGAGTGGATGTTGTGTTAGCAGGCATGGAAATATGTGGATTTCCTTATATATCTCCATCAGCGCTATTGGGTGACCAGGTGAATTGCCAACAAGCAGGAATATTTTGAAAGGAATCTTTTTTTCTGAGCGGATGGTCTCAAGAGTGGGCTTAAAATATTCAGTAAACAATGCTGTAAACATGTTTACAATGTGCTGTCACCCAGGCTTTGTTCAAGCAGAGCAGATTTAGCTTAATTCCTAAGGGCCCTAGGATTTTTGGAATGGTAAATAATCATTAGCTTCAACTTAAAGTCACGAGCTGCATTAGCCTGTAACAGGAGAGTCAGCTTGTCCTTTGAATCTTTGAAGCCAGGCGTTGATATCTTCTCTCTCGCTAGGAAAAGTCCTAGATGACATCTTCTTCCAATAGAAGGCTGTTTCATCTACATTGAGAATCTGTTGCCTCGTGTAACCACCTTCATTAGTGATCTTAGCTAGATCTTCTAGATAACTTGCAGCAGTGTCTCCGTCAGTACTTACAGCCTCACCTTGCACTTTTATGTTATGTAGAGTGCTTCTGTCCTTAAACATCATGAACCAACCTCTGCTAGATTCCAACTTTTCTTTTGAAGCCTCCTCACCTCTCTCAGCCTTCGTAGAATTGAAGTGTTCTGTGTGCCTTGCTCTGTGTTAGGCTTTGGCTTAAGGCGATGTTGTGGCTGGTTTGATCTTCTTTCCAGACCATCAAAACTTTCTCTCTATCAACAATAAGGTTGTTTTGCTTTCTTATCATTTGTGTTTTCACTGGAGTTGCACTTTTAATTTCTTTTAGAAACTTTTTCTTTTGCATACACAACTTTACTAACTCTTTAGCTTTCAGCTAGACCTTCCTTAATTAATAAAGG
This sequence comes from Pan paniscus, assembly GCF_029289425.2. Taxonomy (NCBI): domain Eukaryota; kingdom Metazoa; phylum Chordata; class Mammalia; order Primates; family Hominidae; genus Pan; species Pan paniscus. The sequence goes on along the minus strand of NC_073256.2, from coordinate 121,896,433 downwards.
CCTTCCTTACTAAGCTTAATTTTTTTTGTTGTTGTTTTGTTTTGAGATGGAGTGTCACTTTGTCACCCAGACTTGTGTGCAGTGGTGGGATCTCGGCTCACTACAACCTCCGCCTCGCAGGTTCAGGTGATTCTACTGCCTCTCCCTCCCGAGTAGCTGAGATTACAGGCATGCGCCACCACGCCTAGCTCATTTTTGTGTTTTCAGTAGAAACAGGGTTTCACCATGTTGTCAAGGCTGGTCTTGAACTCCTGACCTCAGGTGATCCACCCACCTTGGCCTCCCAAAGTGCTGGAATTACAGGTGTGAGCCACTGTGCCCAGCCCATTTATAGCTTTTGATTTAAAGTGAGAAATGTGTGAGTGTTCCTTTTACCTGAACACTTAGAGATCATTATAAGGTTATTAATTGGCCTAATTTCAATATTGTTGTGTCTCAGGGAAGAGGGAGGCCCGAGGAGAGGGAGAGACAGCTTGTTGATGGAACAATCAGGACACACACAGTATTCGTCAGTTAAGTTTACCCTCTTTTATAGGCACAGTTCATGTTATGGCACCTCAAAGCAATTATAGTCGTAACATCAAAGATCTCAGATCACAGATCACCATGACAAATATAATAGTAATGAAAAAGTTTTAAATATTGCAAGAATTGCCAAAATGTGACAACAGAGACCTAAAGTGACCTCATTCTCTTGGAAAAATGGTACTGATAGACTTGCTCTATGTAGGGATGCCACAAACCTCCAATTTGGTAAACAAAACAACAACAGAAAAACAACACTGTATCTGCAAAGTATCATAAAGCAAAGTGCAATAAAAAGAGTTAGCCTGTACTTAAGTATATAAAAGTTTAGTTCCTTAAATGAGAATAAAATACCTGAGTAACAGCACTCAGTGTCTTTGTGCATGCTTCTTTGGGTGTATGTGTATGTGTGTGTGTATATATATTTATATATATATATATGTATTTATATATATATATATTTGTGTGTGTTCTATAAACACACGCAAATATGTCTTTCACAAACTTTTCCTAACTTCATTCTACCTCTGCCACTCTTGAGACTGCAAGACAAACTCCTTCTCTACCACTTCCTCCTCCTCCTCTGCCTACTCACCATGAAAACAGTAATTCACTTCCACTTAATGAACAGTAAATACATTTTCTATTCCTTGTGATTTTCTTAATGACATGTTCTTTTTTCTAGCTAACTTTATTGTAAGAATACAATCTGTAATACATGTAACATAGAAAATATGTGTTAATCAACTGTTTGTATTATTGGTAAGGCCTCCAGTCAGCAATAGGCTCCTAGAAGTTATGTTTTGGGGGAATCAAAAGTTATATGCAGATTTTTGACTGTGCAGAAGGGTTAGCACCCCTAACCCTTGTCTTCTTCAGGGGTCAACTGTATAATTATAAATTGTGACCAAAGCACAAGCATCAAAAGAAGACATAGGTAAATTAGACTGTCCTGAAAATTAAAAACACTTGTGCTTCAAAGGACACTATCAAGACACTGAAAAGTCAGCTTATAGAATGGGAGCAAATATTTGCAAATTATGTATCTAACCAAGGGATCAATATCTACAATGTCTAAAGAACTCTTAAACAACTCAGCAATAACAGAAAGACAGTCCAGCCAATTAAGAAATGGGCAAAGGATTTGAAAGGACGTTTCTCCAAAGAATAGCATAAGTGGCCGTTAAGCACATGAAAAGAGCCACATTATTACTCATTAGGGAAGTGCAGATCAAAACCATAATGGTATATCACTTCACACCCATAGGATGGCTAAAATGAAAAAGGTGGACAATAACAAATGTTGTCAAGGATGTGGAGAAATGGACCCTTATATGTTGCTGATGGGAATGTAAAATGGTATTGCCATTTGGAATACAGCTTGGCAGTTCCTCAGAAAGGAAAACATAGGGATACCATATGACCCACCAGTTCCACTCTCTCTACATACTAAAGAGAATTGAAAACATATGTCTATATAAAAACTTGTATACCAATATTCATAGCAATGCTATTCACAAAAAGTAGAAACTACCTAAATATCTGTCACCTAGTGAATATGTAAACAAAATGTGATATATCCAGATAATGGAATATTATTCAGCCATAAAAACAAATGAAGTACTGAGTCATGGTACAAGGACGAATCATGAAAACATAAGGCTAGGTGAAAGAAGTCAGACACAAAAGACCACATATTGTATGATTCCATTTATTTGAAATGACCAGAATAGGCAAATCCATACAGACAGAAAAACTAGATTACCTGTTGCTAGGGGATGTGGGGAAGAGAAAAGGGGGAATAACTGCTGATAGGTACAAAGTTTTTTGAGGTGGTGATGAAAATGTTCAGGCATTAGATGGTGGTGGTGATGGTTGTACAACTTCCTGAATATACTAAAAACCACCCATTGTGCACTTGAAAAAAGATGAAGTTCGTGATATAAAATATCTTTCAATAAAGTTGTTACTGTAAGAAATATAGGTGTGTAATTTTTTTTCCTGGAGTTCTGAATTCTTTCAGACTCATATTTATTCTTGTGAACCACAGTCATAGGTAGGAACCTTTGAACTTAGTAGTCCTAAAATTCCTTTTCCAGTTTATGTTGTGAGCTCTTTTATCAGTAGCTCAAGCTAATTTTAGAATAGAGAAGGTGATTCTCACCTGTATGAACACTCACTGAGATGCTCAGCAGTAGGGTGCATAAAGATCGCTGCATGTTCTTTAAGGGATCTGATTCATTCTCTGAATACTAGGAGCATGTGTTTGTTTAGTATTTGTACTTTAAACAATATAGTAGTTCGTTGTCATTATATCCTTATTTCCAAGACATTTCAAACATAAAATCTTACTAACTTAATACTACAGGAAGTCTAAACATATAAAAACACTGAACTCCCAAAGGTCCATTACAGGCGCGGTGGCTCACGCCTGTAATCCCAGGACTTTGGGAGGCTGAGGCGGGTGGATCATGAGGTCAGGAGATCGAGACCATCCTGGCCAACATGGCGAAACCCCGTCTCTACTAAAAATACAAAAATTAGCTGGGCGTGATGGCACGTGCCTGTAATCCCAGCTATTCGGGAGGCTGAGGCAGGAGAATTGCTTTAACCAGGGAGTCGGAGGTTGCAGTGAGCTGAGATCGTGCCACAGCACTCCAGCCTAGCGACAGAGCGAGACTCTGTCTCAACAACAACAACAAAAGAATGGGGTTTAAAAATTATAATGTATCTTTTCATTAAAAGTAATGTTATAAATAATTATTACTATTATTTTAAGTGGGAAATAGGTTCAAGCCTAGTTCATATAAATACATAATGGATGGCCACAATTAAAAAGTTACAGAAATAATACTTTTAGGATACCAGTAATTAAATCAATCAGGAAAATATCTTATTTCTCAGGGATTTCATAACCTTTTTTACAAAAGTAAACATCTCATTATAGGTATTTGTTAGACATTATGGAGCCTTTCCTTAGAAGAATGTACTGAATTTGTCATACACTTGAAAGGGATTCCCAAAAATCTTCATCTAGACATACATGGGGAAAGTAGGTATATGAGTCTATTTGGACTACCATAACAATACCACAGACTGGGTGGCTTAAACAACAGAAATATGTTTTCTCCCAGTTCTGGAGGCTAGAAGTCCAAGATTTAGGTGTTGTCAGGGTTGGTTTCTGGTATGGCCTCTTTTCCTAGCATGCAGTGTCCTCCTTACTGTGTCCTCACATGGCCTCTTCTCTTACTGTGTCCTCATATAGTATGTGTGGACAGAGATCTCTGGTATCTCCTCTTCTTATAGGAGGACACCAGCCTTCTTGGATAGAGCCCCCACCCTTACCTTATTTAGCAGAGGGCCAAAATTCACTGAAAATGTTCTCACTCAGTGAGAAAGTGACCACTCTGCACACTTTGATTCTAGATGTTAGGCCTGCCGACATGTAACACAAGCAAAATGAGGCCTCCGCTATCAAGCCTGCCTTTTTGGCAAACTATATTAGGGTTTGGCCTTACAGGTGGTAAAAAAATATGTATTTGCATGGCTTTGTTTTCTGCATATATATCTTCACAAATAAAAAGTGATGATCAGGCTACAGCATATCAGAGTTGAGGATTCTAGGACCTGGGTTTTGAGCCCTCCTCCCTCATTTTTTTTTATCTTCTCACATAATTTGACATGAATTATCTATAAGATTCTTTACAGTGCTGTCTTACCATAAAACTAAGAAAGAAATTTAAAACTATAATTACTGCAAATATTATTTTGCATAATTTGCATATGTGATACTAGATTAAGATACTGAGGGGAATAAAACAATGCTTATGATATTAACCCTGATCTTAATTCACCTACATGTTTTAAGATTCATAAGTCATTTGTACAAATCTCAAATCCAGAATCTTTTGTGTGTTGTATAATATGCTATCAGAGGGGTTTTTTTTGTTGTTTAAAAAATTTCCTATGGATAATTTCAAATATTTGTGAAAATAGATAGGACAGGATAATGACCCCCTATGTACCCAAAACCTAGGCCCTAACAGCAGTTATTAACCCAGAGCCAATCTGCCTCCTTGCTAGCCTGTTAAATTCTTCTGCATATTTTGAAGAAATACCAGACATCATTTCATCCACTAATATTTTAGAGTGCATCTCTAAAAGAACAAATATGCTTTCTTTTTAAATCAATATAAGTGCCATGCCATTATCTTAGGAATGATTGTTAATTTTTCCTCAGTTTTATAAAACCAAACTGGTTTGTGTTTACAGTCGTCTCATTAATGTCCTAAGTGTTTGTTTATGAATCAGAATCTAAATGAGGTCCACAGTTTGTAATTATTCAGTACTTCCTTTAAGCCTTTTTCAATCTGTGGACTTTCTTCACAACTTTAAAAATATATATATTTGTTGAAACAATTTAGAGTTTTTCATTCTGGAGTTTGTTGAGTATTCTTCTGTAATATGATTTAAAATGGTCCTCTGTCGTTTGCTTTTTCAGTAAACTGGTAAATGGATTTAGAGCTATAAAGCCTAATACAGTAGCCGTCAGCCACATGAGCTATTTTAAATTTAAGGTTAAATTAATTAAAATTAAATAAAATAAAAAACTTAGTTGCTAAAGTACACTAGGCTCATTTTAAATTATTAATAGCTACATGTAGCTAATGGCTACCATATTGGGCAGTGCCTTGATAGAACAGTTCCATCGTGTGGGAAGTTCTGTTAGTCAGTGCTGCTTTAGATAGAGTCTTGATCAAATTCAGGTTTCTCTTTCTTTGTGTTCTTCCATTAGGAGGCCCATGATGTGTGATGTCTCATTGTCCTTTTTTTCTGATGTTAGCAGTTACTGATAGTCAATGGCTGAATCCATTCATTCATTCAAGAATGCAAAATGTTGACCATAGGAGTTTAAAAGAATTACTTCTGCTTGAGGTGATCTCCAGAAGCTTTATGGCTGAGGTAACATTTAATTGAGCCTTGAAATTTCTCTAAAAATTTGATAAGTGAAGATACAGGGAGAAGAGGATTTTTGTGGTTTTGGGTTGTGGTGGTTGTGTTTGTTTTTGTTTTTTAAACAGGGCAGAAGACTAATGTGTTTGATGCACAAGGAGTATGGGAAATTAAAATTGAAAAGTATATTTGGAGCCTATACTATGTAGATCCTGAATGCAAGGACAAGGCATTGGATTTTATTTGAAAGGGAAAATGCTATAGTAGCTATTTGTTGATTGCCTACCGTCCAGTTATCCTTTTTCTCTTTTTAACAATGCCCTTAAATGCTTCAGAAAATGTAATTCAACACCTCACTCCTAGGCTTACGCCTATCATCGTATTCCATTTTGTTTTCCTTGACAGGGTTGGGCATGTGACCTAAGCTGTTCTAAACAGAATGAATATCAAGGCTTTTGGTTGCAAGTGATGAGATACAAATACTGTCTCTTCCCCTGGATGTGGTACCTGGAAGTGCTGTAGTTATTTTGTCAGGATGATGAGGAAGCCAGCACACAGCCTGACAAAATAACACACAGAGAGATCAGGCAACCACTGATCTCTCTGTCACTATAGATTATTGTTTCCTGTTCTAGAACTTTATAGAATAGAATAGAATCATACAGAATGAATACTTTTGTGTTACTTCTTTTACTCTATGTTTTTGGAATTCTTTTTTGTCTTTTTTATATGATTTCATTTCCCTTACCTAGTTGTGGAATTGTTAGGTCATATATCTATATGTTCATCTTGAAAGAACTGTTTTCCAAAGTGGTTGTACTATTTTATATTCCCACTGGCAATTTTTGAGAGTTCTAGTTGAAGCTTGTTTTAAAGCTTTGCTAGGATAATTACAGAGTAGCTTTTACTTGGCAGTTAGCTCTACTCCTAAGGTGTGGGTGGACTTCCTGGTCTGGTAATACCCATGTGTTTATCAAGGTCTCTCCACTTTGGAGCTCTCTCTTGCTGGTCAGAACTTTAGCGTCTTCCAGATTTGTGAGATGGAAGTGTTTATTTAAGCTTTCAGCGGTAGTTCTTTGCCTATTCTTATATGGTGTCACCTTACACATGTGCAGCTTGACATTCAGCCTAAGACTAGGACCGTGATGCAAATTTTGGAGGTTTTTGTTTTTTGTGTTGTTGTCTTAAAAAACTGATACTGATACTCTCAATGTTTCTGTTGCCTGAGCCCCTCTAAACTCTCATCTCTGTCTCCTCAGCTTAGCAAGATCTCCCTGCTTTGCTTGGGTTCTCCTTCAATATGCCAGAGTCCAGGAAGTCTCCAGGCAGAAAGGGCAGTAATAGGACTTACCTTAATTTGTTTCCCTTTTCTCAGGGATCACAGTCTTACATTGCCTGTTGCCCAGTGTCTGAATTTTTTTTTTTTTTTACATATTTTTCTGTTTTCTTAATTGTTCACAGCAGAATTGCTGATCTGTTGCTAATTCCTCTTTTATAACCAGCAGCAGTTCCATGAGCTTTTTCTTTTAATCTTTTTTCATTGCAACTGAAAATGGGGTCTTCTGCCATGTCTTCCAACTGGCTATCGTTTATATTTACAAATGCTTTGGATTTCTGTATGCTTATTTTATATCCTACTACCTTACTAAATTTTCCTGTTCTTTATAGTTATTTTTCTATTGACTGTCTTGGGTTTTCCAAGTAGATATAATCTGCACATGGACACAGTTTTACTTTTTTTTTAAAAACAATTCTTGTCTAATCGCACTGTCTAATATTAGTAACTATAGTGGCCACTCCTGTCCTCATCCCTATTTTTAGTAGAAAAGCCTCTAGGCTTTCCCCTTGAATAAGAAGCTTGCTAATTATATTTTGTTTGCTTCTGTTTTATATATTTTCAATTATTTTGTCAACAGATTACCAACTCTTCAGGAGCAGGGACTCTGCATGCCTCTTACTTACATGGACTAAGTATTCCCTGCTATGTGTTATGTTTTGTACTAGTTGCTGGGGTTGCAAAACAAAACCCTGCTGTGTCCCATCAGAATACTCCCCCCACCCCAAAATTAAGATCTAGTAAGGAATATAGGCATTACACAGATAAAACAAATGTGATAAATTTTCAAAAAGTGACAGTGTCAGATACTGAAGGAGTCTATAACAGAATGACCTAACCTAGTATGGGAGAATCAAGAGATACCTCCCTAAAGAAATAATGTTTAATGAAAATCCAAAGGCAAGAGAGACAGTTGATACTTTTCTAAAGGAGATCCATTATTACTGGAAAGAAGAGATAGAATGGGAAAGTGGGTCACAAGAGATAAAGATTTAGAAGTAGTTAGGAAGAATCGGACTGTGGAGAGCTTGGCAAGCCCTATTAGGATTATGAACTTTTCCCTTAAGTACAATAAAATAGGAACCATCTTTGCTTTTTTGTTTTATATGTTTATATATGTGTTTATATTTGATAACTATTCTCACTGAGCAGTAGAAAAGAAATTGTAGGAAGCTGAGCATTTTCATTTCTTGTAGCTGACAGTCATTTAACTTTTAAACCAATGTTTTTCTTACAAATTGGAATGCTGTGGCAGGTAGATTTTAATTCTGAGAGCTAAGCACTATTTCTTTTACAAGCAAGAAATATATTCATGTCTGAATCCTTTTTTAAAAAAAGTAAGGAACACAAACTTTTTAATGTTGTGGGAATTAGTATTGAACCTGAAATCTTTTTAAGAGGTGAGGAATACAGACTTTTTAATGACTGTGTATTTGAATGTTCAATCCATGCAGTTACTAGCTCTTTGGAAAAAAAAATTACCAAACTACTAGAAGCTTTGGTTTTCTCATTTGTAAAATGAACTGTTGTTTTAAGGATTAGCTGAGTGAACGCTTGTAAGGCACTTAGGATTTGGCTGGTACATACCTATCAAATCTTAGGTGTATTTATTAGCTATTCTTAAGAACTTTAGTTCTTAAATAAAAAGGACAGAAATATATAAAAGAAGACAGAAAGTTAATAAAGCAACAGGGATGCACAGACTATAAATTTAGACATTCTCTTATGATAACGTCCCCATTATATAAGTGAGCAAACTGAATCTTAGGAGTCATTTGAAGTTCATGACTATATAAATAGTAGAGCTGGGGTTTTATTACAGGAGTCTGACTCTAGAACTTAAACTTCATATCACTGTTGTATAGTTTCTTTCCTAAAGCAGCATCTATTTTAGTTGATTCTCTCTCATATTGTAGTCAAAACTACAGAAAGCAATAAATGGGGTTGGTTGATTACTTCTTGGTGTTTAGTGAGACCAAAAAATTGTCATAACAAACTATTTTCTGATTTAGGTGATAATCAAACTTTTTCGTACGTGAAAAATCTTTTTTAGGGTTTATCTACTTAACTGGTTCATTACATAATTAGCTGCTAATGTGTAGTTAAAGAAGTAATGTTTTATCAGACTTTTTTTTTTTTTTTCAGTATTTGCTACCTCTAAAGGGTGACGTCTGAAAAAATATCTGACATGGCTGCATTTGAACACTAGTCATAGTAAGATTGGTGGTGGGTGTTCATATTCATATATAAGAAATTTTCTTGGGGTTTGGGAGGGGGCATTAAGGAGAATGTAATTTGCTTTGTGTTAACAAAGCGATTTTCTTTGGGCTATCTACTGGTAACCTAGAAATAATTGAAAGTGACATCTTCGTAAACATATTTTTTAGAATGGTAGTACACATAAATTAAGTAGCCCACTTCTTCAAGTGATGTTCAGAAGCAGAAACATCACTTTGATGTTAACAGAAATTATCATTGATTTAACTTCTAAATAGTATTGTTTTTAAGCTAGAGTAAATGTATGGGAAATTAATTGGCAGTATCATGTTTTCTGTTTTAAAGTGTTAACCATTTTTTAAAATCATTAATACTTTAATGAAATTTTAATATGTTATAATTAGCATGATATTTACCAGATTTCTGTTTATCCAGAATGATGGGAATGAACTATATATTCTGTTCACCTGTTTCTCCTTTTTTGTAATATAAATAAAATTTTTAAAGAAATCTGTGCCTGTTTGTAACAAATTTGGCCAATGCTAAAGTATACAATTCAAATCTTCCTCTCTAATTCCAGTTCCAGAGGTTTTCCTCCACATCAGTGTTATACCCTTAGGCTCATCAGTGTTTATATAAATGCATAGACATACATATGACATGTTTAACATCTGCATATTATAAACTATACATACATAATTTTAAAGTTAAAATTAAATCATACTTTACTGCTCATCTGAAACATTTTTAATTTAATATGTGTATCTATCCAAGTTAGTATATATATAATTATTTGTTTATTGAATATTATAAGGCTGTATCAGTTTATTCCTGTGCATGTTGATAATAGTTTTAGATTTTTTTTTTTTTTTTTTGCTATTATAAAGAAGTTCACTAAGCCCTATAAGGTAGGTATTATTTCCATTTTAAAACATGAAATTGAGGCACAGAGAGATTGGGTAACTTGCCCTAAATTGCACAGCAAGAAGTAATGGAGCTGGTTTTAGAATCCTGGCAATATAGCTCAGAATCCACAGTCTTCAATATTACATTATGCTGCTTTTTTGCCTTCTGTTTTTGCTCTGTTTACCAAACTGGAAAAAAGATTTCATGTTTAAAATATATCTAAACTGGGTGTGATAGTACACTCCTGTAGTCCCAGCTGCTCGGGAGGCTAAGGTAGGAGGATTGCTTGAGCCCAAGAGTTCTAGTCCAGCCTGGGCAACATAGTCAGACCCTGTCTCTTTTTTAAAAAAGTAAAATCTGATATTAAAACTCTCCTGAGCATAATATGCTATCTTACAGATACTGGAAACATTAGTATCACAAATTATGTAACTGTGATTTGTAGCAATGTATAATATAGAAGTAGAAGATTTAAGCCCAAACCTTGCCAGTGCTTCTTAAACTTTAATGTGCATATAGATCACTAAGTGTGCATATAAATTCAGATTCCATAATCTGGAATGAGCCTGAGTCTCTGCATTTCTAGCACACTCCCAAGGTGGCCAGTACTGCTAGTCTACTCGTGAGTAGCAAGGATTTAGGCAGTTTATACTGACCTTTGGCAAACCTTCTTAGGTATTTTATTGAATCAGTTTCATGTTTTGTTTCTGCTGCCTGTTTTTATAAGTTTTGTGTGGTAAAGAAATGGGTACAGTCTTTCTGGTCATTTCAATTCTGTATGTGTGACATTTAACAATAAATGAGAAAAAGAAATTGTGCCTTTTTTGGCATCAGTGCAGAGTACTTAAAATGAATATAATCATTTATTTGTATACTTAATATGGCCTTCCCACCTATCTCATCATTTCCACTGTTTCATTCTTAATTGAGGGAAATATAATGTATGTTTTCATTTTGAAGGGTATAGCTGTAGTTGAACCAAAAATATTGTTTTATCGCTGTTATTTTTTCTTTAGTAACAATAATATACTTTACACAGTTACAAAAATCAACACCTGTTCAATGCTATGTGCCAGGCACTATATCAAGTGCTTAATGGGCATGACTTCATTTTAATCATCAGGACATCCCTCATTTATTCATCTTTCAGCTATTTGTGCGCCTCCTCTGTATCAGGAACTGTGCCTACAGTGGGGAGCCAAATAAACACAAATTCTGTTCTCCTACAGCTTAGTGCATTGGGGTGGGGGGTGCAATACAATATTCAAGCAATTATAGAAGTGTGATACTTGTAAACAAAAAGTTGTTAATTACAATATTTGCTATTTTCTCCACTCTCAACCATGAAAGAAAATTCTGCTTTTGCCTTCTAAGCTTTTTCTGACTAGCTTCCTTCCCCACCTGACTCCAAGGAGAATTCTTTGTCTGTTCGGTTTCTGAGCTGTTGTGATGCCAGATCCAACTAATGGGTAAAGAGAGAAACCTTTAGAACTAATGATGTATAAAATACAAAATTTTAAGACAAATATCTGAAGAGACATTGCTTACATTAATTTGAGGGAGTAAATATTCGCAATATTTAAGATTGTTAGAATTGTTGGTGAGAAAAATTTGAAAGATTTTTTTGAAGATTTAGAAGACAATGCAAGACTTTTTTTTTTTTTTTTTAAGTACCAACATATGTGGCCGTGACAGATATTACACCGACTTGTGGCTGATTTGGACACGCTTTTAGGGGAATGCTATTTTTAACAAGCTGTATTCTCTTTTTTCTTGTAGCAGTACTGACTTCCCTTTTGATTATTAATTGATAGAAAATTCTTTCTGGTGTTGATCAGATCTATCTATTTGACCTTTATATATAACACTACCTTGTTGAGATTTCTAAAATGTTTGTTTTCCCCATTACTATTATGATTTTGAGCTTCCTAGTATTGTCTTGAAGATTATTATAAGAAACTTTAGCTTCTCTATATTAAAAGGAGCTCTATGTAGTTGTTTCTCTTTTAAAGGGAGGATCTGAAAAAATTTTGTAATTTTATCTTGGATATTAGTTTATTCATTATGTTTAATTTTAGGAAATGGTGCTCTTGCAGAACATTCTGAAAATGTGCATATTTCAGGAGTGTCAACTGGTAAGTCATTTTTTGTAATGTTTAAATTTCATGCATGACTTATATGGTAAATATTGAAAGCCACCTGGTATCTTACGAAGTGATATTTGGCTATAAAAATTATTACTGCTTTTTGCAGCATGTAATAAGGAATGAAGTAACTGGAACATGGAGAAATTCTCATAAGATAAAACTGATACTTGCATGCCCGTGGATTGATTATACTTTTCCAAACGGACTGCATAATTATTTTTTCATACAAACGTTGAACCTAGAGAAAAGTTAGCTCAAGTTGAATTAGTATTTTCTTTCCATACAAAGTTATGTGACATGAAATTTACTGAAATGTGATTTTGAATGCTATCCCTAGGATTAGAGCCTTAGAAATTAAGCTTTTTGCTTGATTTTTATAGTACTACTCTACATATAACTATTGTATTTGAGCGCACAGTTTATTTGCTGTTAAAAGCAACACAATATACTTGTGTCCATGAAATTCAGAAATTCATCATTGTGGTTAATGTATTTTTTATACTCATCTAGGCTTTTATAACTTATAATTACTTTATAACTTTATAATTACTTAAAGACTTATAACTACTAAAATTTTTATTCTTAGGCCACTTCCACAGCTCCGTTACCATTTTTGCTGTCAACCACAGTTACTAGGAGAACTAAAATATTTATTTTTGCATATATTGAAATAGGTTTTCTTACTGTTCATTTATTATTTCCCTATATTGATAAGTTTTGTGTGGTTAAAACTGTACTTAGTGTATTTATCAATCCATTGATTAACTTCTTTGTGTCATCTTGTAATTTGTTTGGTTCTTTTTTCCTCACATGAAGCAAATCCTGTTCTTTTGTTTTATGTCTGACTTTGTATTCAGAAAGTTAATAGACTTCACAAATACTCTAAGGGTTAGTATGCCCTAGTCAAACACATCAAGCCCAACAAGCCTAGTTTCCTGAAAACGCAAAGCAAGTGCTTCAGTGCCTGCATCAATTTTTTTTCATAGTTTGTTTCACTTTTTTAAAAATACATTCTCAAATGATATATAATTGTATTTATCAAATAACAGTAAGGTTATTTTAAAGATGGCCTTCTCCCTTTTTCTTTGCATTTTGAATAGTTAATGAGAATTATAATTACTTTTCCAAGTTGTAACTATAAAGTATGTTTGTTTACAAACATTTTAATTTATACAACCAAATGGTTACTGTTTAATTCAGTAGTTTTCAAAAGTTTTGGTCTCAGGACCCATTATAAACTTTTAAAAACTACTGAGGCCTGTTTTAGTCTACGTGCGCTGCTGCAACAAAATACTACTGTGGATGGCTTAAATAACAGACATCAGTTTTTCTCACAGTTCTGAAAGTCCAACATCAAAGTGCTGCCAGGGTTGGTCCCTGGTGAGACCTCTTTTCCTGGCCTGTAGATGGCCACCTTCTCATTGTGTCCTCACATGGCCTTTTTTCTATGAATGTTCAGAGAAAGCAAGAGGTCTCTTGTGCCTCTTCTTCTAATAAGAACATGAGTCCTATGGTATTAGGGTCCCATCCTTATGACCTCATTTAACCTCAGTTACCTCCTTAAAGGCTGTGTCTCCAAATACAGTCACATTGGGAGTTAGGGCTTCCACATATGGGCTTGAGGGGGGACACAGTTCAGTCTGTAACAAGGACTTAAAAGAGTTTTTGTTTATATGGGCTACAGCTACCAATATTTACTATGTTAGAAATTAAAACTGAGAATTTGTTTTAAAACTCATTAGTTCAATTAAAAATAACAGTAACCTATTGCATGTTTACATCAATATGTAGTATGGTTTTATGAAAAATATATATTTCAAAACAAAAAACATCAATAAGAACAGCATTGTTTTATAATTTTATAAAGTAATGATTGACTTAAAAGAAGATAGCTAGATTCTCATATCTGTTTCCGCATTCAGTCTTTTGCAACATCATGTTTTGTTTGACATACTAGGAGACAGGCCAGCCTCACAGTGACGTATAATTGGAAAAGAAAGGAATATTTTAATAGCCTTTTTCAGATAATTGTGAATATTCTGTGATACTACACCAAAACTCAACACGAGGTAGTTTCTTTAAGGTTAGTTGCAATGTGGAATCTGAAACCATATCATTGAGCGTTTTGTGCTCTGTTACATTAAAATCTAATTGGGTCTTTCTTACCCTTTGAATCAATTTTCTTACCATGTATGTTTTTATAATGTGCATTGATCACTTGCAAATGCAGATTTGCTGAGTTATGCAGATTATTACAGAGTATGAGAACTTATGAAAATTTGGAAATTTAGATAGATATAGTACTATATTCTGAATTTTAGATTATACTTATTTTTAGCTGTTTACTTGTGATTCACTAGGCTCTTCTTGAGCATTGATAATACCCTTAAATAAATTTCTGTTTGAAGAAAGAAATCAGCAGTAAAGATATTTTACATTTTTTAATCTTTTTTTTCTTCTGAATTTCAGATACACATTTAGAAATATGTATTAGTTTTCTAGGGCTACCATAACAAGATGTCCCGGTCTAGGTAACTTAAACAACATAAATTTATTTTCTCACTGTTTTGCAGGCTAGAATTCTGAGATCCAGGTGTCAGCAGGGTTGGTTTCTTCTGAGTTCTTTTTCTTTGGCTTATAAATGGGTGTCTTCTTACTGTCTTCACATAGTCTCCCCTCTGTGTGTGCTGTCCTGATCTCCTCTTCTTATAAGGACACCAGTCATTGGATTAGGGCCACACATATGACCTCATTTTAACTTTAACTCTTTAACTCTGTAAAGACTCTCTCTCCAAATCCAGTTACGTTCTGATGTATTAGGGTTAGACTCTAAAATATGAGTTTTGGAGGCAACACATTTCAGGCCATAACAAAATGTGTGTTTTAATTAAATATATTTATTCGTCAATAAAATACTCCATTTCAGAAGTGGGTAAAACCTTATTCATGGCTTATTTTTTCTAAAGTCTCATCTTACAAAATCTTTCTAACAGAATGAGAAGAATAATACATGAAATCTATTCCAATTATATTATTAAAAATAAATGGATGCTGTTTCCAGAGGTATGTCTGGGTACACAGAGTCATTGCTATTTTTTTTTTTTTTTTTTGAGATGGAGTCTCACTCTCTCTGTTGGCCAGGCTGGAGTACAGTGTTGTGATCTCAGTTCACTACGACCGCTGCCTCTGGGTTCAAGCGATTCTCCTGCCCCAGTCTCCCAAGTAGCTGGGACTACAGGTGTGCGCCACCACGCCCAGCTAATTTTTGTATTTTTAATAGAGACGTGGTTTCACTATGTTGGCCAGGCTGGTCTCAAACTCCTGACTTCAAGTGATCTGCCCACCTTGGTCTCCCTAAGTGCTGGCATTACAGGCATGAGCCACCGTGCCCGGCCTCATTGCATTTTTTCTGTGGCCAGTACGGAGCTATAGATGTAATGTTTAATAGAGTATAAGCTTTCTGAAATCCTTGCATCCCCAGTAGAAAGTAGGGCCCCTTCAGTGCTGGTCTAAATAGAGAGCTAGCCTTTGGAAAAATCTCAAAATGCAGGACTTGCTTTCTGTTGAGATCAGCAAGCCACAGAAATGGTGAGATGCTTCAGTATTCTGTGCTGCCATCTATTTCTGCTCTTCCCCTGCTCTTTTCACCTCTGCTACTCCATTTGCCGGTGCTCAGTGCCCTGCTGGATTGTCGTTTGCACTTTGGAAAGTATATTGATGATTTTAGAAAGAATTTTAATTGTCTGCACCTAGTGTTATCAGGTAATTTATTTTCCAAATCAGGACACTTTGAAAGCGAAATAATACATTATTTTTAATTATGCTGCACCAGTGACAAAACCAGGACTGTTCTGGACAAATCAGGCTGTATAGTCACCCTGTTGGCAATGAATTCAATTCATTTAACATGTATCAAGCACCTGATAGGACCTTGTGCCAAGGAGGGTGGAAGTAAGTGGTGAGTAAAATATTATCTGAAGGAACTTATCACTTAATAGCAGAAGTAAATGTGCAAACTGTACCTATAATATGGTCTTTTTTTTTTCTTTTTTTTATTATTATACTTTAAGTTTTAGGGTACATGTGCATAATGTGCAGGTTAGTTACATATGTGTACAAGTGCCATGCTGGTGTGCTGCACCCATTAACTTGTCATTTAGCATTAGATATATCTCCTAATGCTATCCCTCCTCGCTCCCCTTACCCCACAACAGTCCCCAGAGTGTGATGTTCCCCTTCCTGTGTCCACGTGTTCTCATTGTTCAATTCCCATCTATGAGTGAGAACATGCGGTGTTTGGTTTTTTGTCCTTGCAATAGTTTACTGAGAATGATGATTTCCAATTTCATCCATGTCCCTACAAAGGACATGAACTCATCATTTTTTATGGCTGCATAGTATTCCATGGTGTATATGTGCCACATTTTCTTAATCCAGTCTATCATTGTTGGACATTTGGGTTGGTTCCAAGTCTTTGCTATTGTGAATAGTGCCGCAGTAAACATAGGTGTGCATGTGTCTTTATAGCAGCATGATTTATAGTCTTTTGAGTATATACCCAGTAATGGGATGGCTGGGTCAAATGGTATTTCTAGTTCTAGATCCCTGAGGAATCGCCACACTGACTTCCACAATGGTTGAACTAGTTTCCAGTCCCACCAACAGTGTAAAAGTGTTCCTATTTCTCCACATCCTCTCCAGCACCTGTTGTTTCCTGACTTTTTAATGATTGCCATTCTAACTGGTGTGAGATGGTATCTCATTGTGGTTTTGATTTGCATTTCTCTGATGGCCAGTGACGGTGAGCATTTTTTCATGTGTCTTTTGGCTGCATAAATGTCTTCTTTTGAGAAGTGTCTGTTCATATCCTTTGCCCACTTTTTGATGGGGTTGTTTGTTTTTTTCTTGTAAATTTGTTTGAGTTCATTGTAGATTCTGGATATTAGCCGTTTGTCAGATGAGTAGGTTGCGAAAATTTTCTCCCATTTTGTAGGTTGCCTGTTCACTCTGATGGTAGTTTCTTTTGCTGTGCAGAAGCTCTTTAGTTTAATTAGATCCCATTTGTCAATTTTGGCTTTTGTTGCCATTGCTTTTGGTGTTTTAGACATGAAGTCCTTGCCCATGCCTATGTCCTGAATGGTAATGCCTAGGTTTTCTTCTAGGGTTTTTCTGGTTTTAGGTCTAACATTTAAGTCTTTAATCCATCTTGAATTAATTTTTGTATAAGGTGTAAGGAAGGGATCCAGTTTCAGCTTTCTACATATGGCTAGCCACTTTTCCCAGCACCATTTATTAAATAGGGAATCCTTTCCCCATTGCTTGTTTTTCTCAGGTTTGTCAAAGATCAGATAGTTGTAGATATGCGGCGTTATTTCTGAGGGCTCTGTTCTGTTCCATTGCTCTATATCTATGTTTTGGTACCAGTACCATGCTATTTTGGTTACTGTAGCCTTGTAGTATAGTTTGAAGTCAGGTAGCGTGATGCCTCCAGCTTTGTTCTTTTGGCTTAGGATTGACTTGGTGATGCGGGCTCTTTTTTGGTTCCATATGAACTTTAAAATAGTTTTTTCCAATTCTGTGAAGGAAGTCATTGGTAGCTTGATGGGGATGACATTGAACCTGTAAATTACCTTGGGCAGTATGGCCATTTTCATCATATTGATTCTTCCTACCCATGAGCATGGAATGTTCTTCCATTTGTTTGTATCCTCTTTTATTTCATTGAGCAGTGGTTTGTAGTTCTCCTTGAAGAGGTCCTTCACGTCCTTTGTAAGTTGGATTCCTAAGTATTTTATTCTCTTTGAAGCAATTGTGAATGGGAGTTCGCTCATGATTTGGCTCTCTGTCTGTTATTGGTGTATAAGAATGCTTGTGATTTTTGTACAATTGATTTTGTATCGTGAGACTGCTGAAGTTGCTTATCAGCTTAAGGAGATGTTGGGCTGAGACAATGGGGTTTTCTAGGTATACAATCATGTCGTCTGCAAACAGGGACAATTTGACTTCCTCTTTTCCTAATTGAATACCCTTTATTTCCTTCTCCTGCCTAATTGCCCTGGCCAGAATTTCCAACACTATGTTGAATAGGAGTGGTGAGAGAGGGCATCCCTGTCTTGTGCCAGTTTTCAAAGGGAATGCTTCCAGTTTTTGCCCATTCAGTATGATATTGGCTGTGGGTTTGTCATAGCTCTTATATAATATGGTCTTAATGTACTAAGGCACATTATGGCAAATAATGAACATATTAAGTTAGAATATGAATTTGTAAAAAGCCTAGTTAAAATATCTGGTGAGTAGTAAATGAATTAATATTAACTTTTCTTATTAGGCATAGTATTAAGGGCTTCATTTTGTTTACTCATGAATTTTTGGGGGAATTACTAATTTCTAATTAATAATATATTTTTGGTTCTTGTGCTTGGAATAATTTGTTCTGTTTTTAATATTCTGTTTATTTACATCTTCTTCCTCCTCAAATCCTTGCCAGGAAAGATAAATCTTTGCCTTTTTGCTCGTTCTGATGCTACAGGGTTGGCATAAGAAATTGTAGTTAAATTATCAAAAAGTATGTATCTAGTTGTTATATAATGGGAAATAATATTGGATAAAATCTTAATTTTTGTACTTATTTTAATTTAGAACTTTTCTTGGTTCAGAATTTTAAATCTCTCTTCATATATAAGCTAGAGAAAGGAGAAAAGACAAATGGTATTTTTATAAATTTAATAATATATGAAAATCATTATGAATTATACCACAGAAACTGCCAAGTAATTTAATTGCATACATAAGAGAGTAGGAAGGCTCTTTTAATCGCTTTTTTAAAAAGTGTCTAAATTATATGTTTCTTTTTGAAATGTTTAAAATTACCAAATTACTGCTCATCTGCTACATAGAATGAAATATATCTTACGTCAAGTTAATTTACCACAAGGCCCTTGTACACATTAAACAAATATATTTGATTTTTTAAAATATATCTACTTTAAACTGAATTACTCTGTAATCTGTGATATTGACTTTAATCAGGATATTCTAGAAATAATTTATGCTGTCTTTATTCTTGATTACTTCTAAATCAAGTTTTTTGTTTTCACAAATTCTATTACACAAGTTGCATTAAACATTTAGAAAAAAGCAAAAAGATTAAGAAAATCACCCATTAACCCTACCTTCCTACAATAATTAATAGTAGTATATTAAATTTTTTATTTGTCCTTTTGTGTACATACCTTAAAAATAATTGTATATGCATTTGAATTATCCCTAATTTTATCTCCTGCTCTTTCTGTTTAACACTATGTACATTTTTCCCTTAGCCTTCATATTCATTATTTTAATGCCTGCATAAAATTTCCATCATGTGACTTCATTACAATGGATTGTTTCCAATGGATTTTGCCTAATTTGGATCATGCTCAAGAGACATATTCATATACAGTTGACCCTTGAACAACATGGTGGTTAGGGGCACCAATTCCCTGCATAGTGGAAGAAAAGCCATATATAATTGTTGATTCTCCAAAAGTTTAAGTACTCAATAGCATGCTGTTGACTGGAAATCTTAACAACAACATAAACATTCAATTAAATTTATGTACGTTATATGTATTAAATACTGTATTCTTTTTTTTTTTTTTTGAGACAGGGTCTGACTTTGTCACCCAGGCTGGAGTGCAGCGGCATGATCTCAGCCCACTGCAACCTCCACCTCCTGGGCTCAAGCCATCCTCCCACCTCAGCCTCCCGAGTAGCTGGGACTACAGGTGCGCATCACATGCCCAGCCAATTTTTGTTTTTGTAGAGACGGGGTTTTGCCATGTTGCCCAGGCTGGTCTTGAACTTGTGAGTGCAAGTGATCTGCCCACCTTGGCCTCCCAAAGTGCTGGTATTACAGGTGTGAGCCACCGTGCCCAGGCTTAAATGCTGTATTCTTAAAGTTAGCTAGAGAAAAGAAAATGTTATTAAGAAAATCATAAGAGAAAATTCATTTACAGTATGCTACTGTATTTATTGATACCGTAAGTTTACATTATCTATTTACAGATGAGTCATCTGTTTGATAAGATGGGCAGCTGCAGTTGCAGACCTCAGTCTACAGTACATATCAAGCAGTTCGGCTTTTTCTTGTAATGTCATGACTTTCCTTTGCTTCTTGGGAGCACTTGCAACATCACTAGTGGCACTTTGTATGGTTCCCGTGGTGTTATTTGGGGTTTATGGTATTGCACTAAACACAATGAAAAATAAGCGAGAACCACCAGAGATCACATTGTACTGTGACACACAATTTACTGGAGATAACAACTGCTCACATGGAGATGATTAGCATCACACAGCGATTTAAGCAGATACTTGCAAATTGAGCTGACCAAAATAGCAATGGGAGGTGGCTACAGAATTATTAGTTGTATAGTATGTCCTATAATTAATTTTATTCAGTTATGATTTAGTATTCATCTTTATACTTCTCTTGAATGTAAATGGTGCTGTGTGTGGTCTGCAAGTGTTTGTGTAGGTTTTGATAAATTCTAACTCTTTATAATAGGTTAGTGTATTTTTTATGGTAGTAAATGATAGACTAGTATTTTACATATATATGCGTTCATGATATACCTAATTTTTTTTCAAAATTTCCAGTCTATGTGATTTGTCTGCAAGGTTTTTCAAATTGTCACAAATCTCCAAAAAATTTTCCAATGTATTTGCTGGAAAAAATCCATGTATAAGTGGACTTACACAATTCAAACCCATGTTGTTCGAAGGTCAACTGTGTATCTAGCCTTTTTTATTTCTAAGAATATTTCCTTAGCATACATTTCTGAAAGTGAAATTACTGTATCACAGGTCATAAATAATTTAATGACTCTAGAAACTTTTTGACAGATTGCCTTCCAAAAAGGATGTACTAATTTACACAGTTGTCTGCATTTACTTTCAGTACAATCATGTTTTTCTTGCTTAACTTTTTTTCTTATTATGTTTCCATTAAAGTCTCAACCTTTTATTTGCTGTCAAACTGTTTTTTTTAAGTAACATTTTCTTTTCTTCTTGATTCATGGCCTGGAGTTGTGACATCGCAAAGAATAAGAGAATGAGATTTGCTTTCCTTTATAGTTAGGCAAAAACTAGCCTGAAGTTTATAAAATATTTTCTGGTTGCTAATAGGAACAGATGTTAAGGCTTGCTGCTTTCTCAGGCAGAAGCTTTTTTTACATAGGAAGATTAACATGGTATTTCCAATTACCAATGATACAACTTCCAAATATTCCTACCTTTTAATGACAGCTGAAGTCTCTGTCTGAGGTTAGCTTGATTTTGAGTCTACTCTGCATTTGACTTAGAATCTTTTGTCAGGCAAATCTGACATTTCTGTGAGCTGAGAGAGAATATTTACTTAGGAAGTTTCTTTCTTAATCCTTATTCATATTAACTGAATTAGCAGAGTATATAAAATAGACTTCAGATAGTTTTGAAGTATTGTTTATGCTGTCAGAATTTTATTCTATCAAAATCATCACCCTTTCTTGCTTTTATGTATTTGCATTTTATAGTTTCTATTCTAATATTCGAAGGCCTAGCACATTGCTAATCCTGTATGCCTTTTACAACTAATAATTTAGTTGTGGCCTTTAAAATAGGGACATATTTTCTAAATTGCAATAAATTTGCTTTCAGATTAGTTAACATTTTGTAATAATGGAGAGTACTAAATTAAAATGGCTTTTGTTTTTAACCACAGCTTTGGGCTTAAATATTATAACATGGTATTTTGAAATTTTCCTGGAAGAACATCTAGTCTGATAAAGCTTTTATTATCCTAGAATGTTTAAGATCTTCCAAATAAAGAATCTGAAAGGAAATCTTAAATTGTAATTATCTCTGATAGAAGTTTACAATTATTTTTTAAATATAGAAAAGTTACATGAAAAAGTAGCAGGTCAAATGGTCCTTTGCACCTTTCCTATGTAATTTTAATATTATTTTACAATTATTCAATTAGGTACCTGGACCTCTTGTTAAAGTTACTGAGAAGAATTTCACTAGTTCTTTTGACCAGTGTTATAAAAATGTCTTTCATCCATGTTTCAGATGAAGAAAAGAAAGAAGCCTTATTACATTTTAGTTGATTATTAATACATTAGGGTTTTTAGGATTTCAGAATATAAAAACAGAACATAGTGTGAACCCAAGAAGCTATCCTTTATATAAAGAAAATGAGTAGGGAATATGAGACAGAGTACATTCTTGATATATATATATAAAAACATTACTATAGGATGCTAATAATTTTTAAAGTCATTGTCTACCTTCAGAGTTTACTTCTGAGACACTTAAAGTTTTAAAGTAGTGAACTCCCTTCAAGTTTTGGAAATGAAACTAATGGTGGTATTATTATTTATATATTATATACTCTATAATTGAATCATGGCCAATGTCTTATATGAAACATCTTTATATTATATAATTGTAACCTATTTTATATTATATATCACATATTTATTGAACAATTATGTATTTATAACAAAATAATTATATGTTATATTTTTATGTTACATTACAGGTTGACTATCCCAAATCTGAAAATCCAAAAATCAAAATGCTCCAAAATCCAAAACATTTTGAGCAATGACATAACACTCAAAGGAAATGCTCATTGGAGCATTTCACACTTCAGATTTTTGGTTTTGGGATGCTCAACTAGTAAGTATATATCTGTACATATTCCAGAATTTGAAAAAAAAAATCAAAATACTTCTGGTCCCAAGGATTTTGAATAAGGAATACTCATTGTATGTTATAATAAACAATAACTCCAGCATTAGAACAGCATGTGTGAGTACCAGAACTATAGACAGAACAGGTTGTATTGTGACAGGGTATGCAGTGCTTAGATGGTAGAAGTGAAGTTCATCTGATGGATATATCCATTTCATTGAGTGAGCCAAACCTAGTGAAGGTAAAAAGGCAAGCTCTGTTCAAGCATTTGACATTTTCTTTTCCAGTCTGTAACTTTGGGAATAACTCTTCAAAGTGTGATAACATGTTGGTTATCTGTAA
This sequence comes from Pan paniscus, assembly GCF_029289425.2. Classification (NCBI taxonomy): domain Eukaryota; kingdom Metazoa; phylum Chordata; class Mammalia; order Primates; family Hominidae; genus Pan; species Pan paniscus. The sequence continues at coordinate 121,873,288 of NC_073256.2, read as the reverse complement.
TTTTTGCCAAGGCATGAATTTTAATTGGATGTACTGTGAAACTGTTGTGCAAAAGCCAGTCACTTGGTGGATAAGCAAACTGTACTTGGGTATCAGTTGACTAACAGCCTGATGTAAGTAAGGGGGTGATTTGATATTAAACTGCAGTAATAGAAATACAGAATCCAGAACCAAGCAAATGATAGTTCTTCTTTACTCTTCATGCAAACGTACTCTGGTATTGTTTATTTCTGGGTACCACCCTTGACAAAAGACACAGTAACTGGAACACTCATAGAAGATGTGAGTATACTAAAAACTATGTCAAAGCTGATAGAGATGACTTACAAAATCGTGAGCTCCAAGGCCAGTTTGTTAGCTTAAGTGAGGATTTCTGCCTTACCTTTTTATGCTTCCAGCCAGAGTCACAGTAACCTTCAAAAATTAGTAATTTTTCCCATTTGGGAAATAGTAGTAGCTTGCTTTAGCATTTTAGTCTTCTGTAGTCCTTAAAATAGGAAAATGTAGGTACCATGTCAGTAATTTTTATACCCTTGCAGGAAAAAAAAAATTGCCCTCATAAGCCCTTTAAAAAAGGCATAAAAGGATGAATCTTCTCTATTCATCTTACGTTATGCATTGTTAGCAAAATCCTAAATTATTCTTACTAAGAAATTTCAGGGTGAAGCTGGCTAGTTAGTTCCATTTTAGGTGGGTATATTCAGTTTCTTTGCTCTCCTCATCTTCATTCATACTGTGCTATGACCCGCTTTTTTTTTAAATTTCTCCTTCTCTCTTTATATTTTTGCCTCTTCTGACTTTGTATTTTATTTTACTGCCGTATAACCCTTGATTATAGTTTGATTGTTCTGAACATTAGTGACCTTCAAGATACCAAGAAATTACCTGCCTTGATTACAGCTGATAGCCAAGTAAAATATTTTGGTCCTTAAAGAATGTCACTTAGAATAATATGAATAAATATATTGCTGTATTCAGTCTTAAATATCGGTACTAATGCAGAAGAATATTTAAATTATAAACAGCTGGATATAAGATTTCCTACTTGCCATGGCACTTGCGGTTTCTAATAATAAGTCTCAGAGTAATGAGAGTCCTAAGTGGGAGTGATGGATTAATATCATTTTTTCTGCTTGCCTGATTCTTGTCTTTCAAGTCATAATTAAAACCTTTCCCATCTTAGACTAGTAAATATTGCTACAAGTTGAGCATCCCTAATCTAAAAATCTGAAATTTGAAATGCTCCAGAATCTTTTAGAGCACTGACATGATGCTCACAGGAAATACTCATTGAAGCATTTCAGATTTTGGATTAGGGATGTTCAACCAGTATGTATGCGCAAATATTCCAAATTTTGAAATCCAAAACACTTTTGGTCCCAAGCATTTTGGATTAGGGATACTCAACCTATGTTCAAGTGCTAGTAATTATTCCCATACAGGGAGAAGTTCAGTTTTCTAACTTCTTTTTTAAAAAGAATGAAATTTGGAGTAATTCTAAGGAAATCTTACTCATGTTCAATCTCTGTCCCCTTCCAACTCTGTCCATCCTCAAAATGTTGACTTCTGACATTCACATTATAACGCAGCTTGGCTCAGGTGCCAAGGAGTCAGAAAACCCCATTTAAAGAGTCTGGAGGGTCAGAGAAATCAGGACACTATTTAGGCAACAAACACAGTCAAGATACAGGAAGAGGACTTTTGAATCAAAGTCATTTCTGCCTAGCTGTGGGCGTGTGTTTCCTGTTCAGGTTACAGGGCTTAGTTATGTTATACATGGCAGTCCAACAAAGGGCAACTATAGTACTCTAACTTATTTTTCTTGCAGATTCCAACAGTTGGTCGGTCACTTGCCTTGTATTCTCAGTGGCCCATAGACTCTATGCTGAACATGTATGCTTTCCAGACTGTCCATTATTAAGTGTCTTTAAGTATCTGTCTGTTGCTCTTTCCTTTGAAATGTCTCCCTCAGCCTCCACTTCATCCCCTTATTGCTACTATTCTACTCCTTGCCCTAAGCATCTTACCCATAATTAACTATATGTATATATGTTCTCTTATCATTAAAAGTAGGTTCTAGAATGCTGTTTATAAAATTTTTAATACCAAAGATACTAAGAAGCTGGTCAGTTCTGCCTGTAGTTCTTAGATAATGTGTAGCAAATAAGGAATCAATCTTTAGAAGCTTTAAAACTACTAACTATACTTATTTTCTCTGTGTTATTATAGATTATCTACCCTTTCTATCCATGTTAATGTAGGACCAATAGTTCATTTTTCTAGAATAGACCACTTTTGTCATTTAAATGCTATTGAAACGGCTCCCTTCCACCTCCTTGGTAATTTTTCCAGATGTTATAGGGAGTTCGTTAGTGGGCAGCAGTTTGCCTTAGTGGTTAAGAATACAGCTTTTATGAAGCCTCTTGCCTGGGTTCCATCCCAGCTCTGAGACTTACAGCTTTTTTGTGACCTTAGAAAAATTACCAAATTTCTCTGTGCCTCCATTTTTTTCTTATCTGTTAAATAGGGATAATAATAATAAGTATTAAGGTACCTGACAGGTAGTAAGAGTTCAATAAGTGTTAGTTAATTTTATAACATTATCATCAGCTGTGGATCCAAGGCCTGCATACATGCTTCACTTTAATGATACTTACAGTTCTTGGACTTGGAAACCATATATTTCTGACTTGAAGCAGAAATCTCATCCTCAGCACTATGTGTCATACTTAGCCTTTTAAGTTTTCAAACTGCTATTATTTTCCTAAATTAACAGTAGGCCAGGAGGTACCTGATTTTTATGCTAATCATCTAACTACATACTCTGCTTTTTCCATGTTTGGGTGCCTTTAGTTGTTTGCATAAGCATAATATTTTCCATGTATTGAATGATTCACTTGTTAACTTTCAGAATAATTTTTACTGTCATCCCATATGGCCATTCAATCCAGACACCATTTGCTTACCAAATTTTTATTTTGGAGATGGTGGGTTTCTTTAAGTACATTTATTTCCATTGGAATCAAATCCTTCTTACTAGTTTTCAACACTTGGAATTGCTTTTGTACTCATCAGCCATAATGGAATTAATATTCTTTATAATACACTCTATACAGTACTCTGAAAAATGAGATGGCCAAATGACACTAACCACCGTTACCTATATATGCTATTATCCTTTGCTTATGAACAGAGTGAGCATGATTTTGCTGTCGTGAAACTTTCATAAAGTAAAATTGTACAAAAAGATGAGTTTTTATAATTGCTTTTTAGGTGATCTCTTTGCCTCACTGGTTTCTCTTCCCTCAATAACCTTTACAAAATACTTGGATCATATCACTTCCTTTTGTAGTAGGTCTGTCTTGGCTTGACTGCTGTCTATAGAATTTGGGTCATTAAATTCTTTTAACTAGTTTAGAGTATGCTTTTCTGTGGCTCTACCAACTTCTCTTCTATGAAAGAAATCTTTTGTTCATAGTCAAGCATAACCTTCTCTGTTCTATACTTGTATAATATAGGTTTTTGGTCGGCCTTTGTTTCTGTTTAATTACACCATGTGTATAACTGAACATGTGATACTTTGCCTAAAGTTACTTGTTATGCATTATATCATGTACTGTATTATCTGGTATGCTGTCATATTAACTGTTATATGCTTCTTGGATTCAGTTAAAAAGTATATGTCATTGTTATAAAACTATAATTTCCATGAGAGCATGAGTTCTCTATTTCTTTTGTGCCCTTCATATGTGTCTTATAAAGTTAGGTGGTCAGTAAACATAAACAGACATTTACTTGCATTTCAGTTTTGTGATTTATTAAAATCAAAGTCACAAAGATTTCACATAACTTTTAGTGTCAACTACTTTTTGTCATGAAGTATCAACTCTCGTCAGTTTTTAAAAACCCAGTTCTTCATCTGTGGTGCAGGAAATTATACTTTTTCTTTGACAGTAGTTCAGCTCTAATTGTAAATATGTATTTTTTCTGTAATTTTTTAGGTGTTTTGAAACTATGAAATCTCAAATTGTAAGACAACTTGACATTATTTTGAAGTGATCCTCCCTCTTTCATGTGTCTTCTTAATAGAGGCTGAGCACTGCCAATTTTTTAAATAATTGATTTAAATATAATAAGTATGATGCATTAATCTAGTTTTAAAACCATAGTCCTGTGCTTTTCTGTAGGATTATTAAAATAGTATAAGTAAAAACAAGAAGTCTTCAGTGTTTCATCAGTTAACTTTGCCCTGTTTTCTAAACTATACAGTGAGATCTTATATTTTAAATGAGAAAACTAATACCAAAATCTTAAGAACTCCATCAGAGGATCTCTACCTGTTCATTCTTCAGTTAATTCTCCCTTTCTTAATTGACAACCTACATGATAAATTTTAAAAATATGTATTCAGTTAATCTTTTCATATAGTTTAACCATTAGCATTATAATAATGTCATTGCCTTTTTTTTTTTCATTTCAGATGTCCTATACACTACTTCAGCTGTAAATTAAATAGGCTTTTGTGGGGGCTAGTCAGATAGCCTGTAGGTTCCTACTAAGAAGATGCTATCTACGTTTGAAAGTTGCTATCTTTTGAATAAACATTTTGAACCTCTTTAATTTGGGGATTTCTATTTCTGGGTTATAGAAAATTTATAAAAAGTAGAGAATGTAGATCATCATTATCCAAAGTACTTGAATATTTGTTTATATCTAAAGATAACTGACCAACGTAAATTAGATGATGTTTGTAAAACAAAAAGTTGATACTGGCTGGGCTTGGTGGCACACACCTGTAATCCCAGTACTCTGGGAGGCCAAGGAGAGTGGATTATTTGAGCTCAAGAGTTCAAGACCAGCCTGGGCAACATAGGGAGACCCCATCTTTATAAAAAAATAAAAATAGTAAATTTAAAACATTGATGCAAGTAATTAAGAGATGTATTAAGGAAGCAAAATGAACAAAGACTAACAAGGCTTCTGAGAGAAGTGTTGGCATAGATCACTTACAACTACATACCTTTTAAGTATAACCCTAGCAAATAAAATAACAATCCAAATACTAGCACAGTCAAATACCTGTGGACATTTACAATTAGAATCAGTCTATATTCTGCAGCCATATATGCATAGGTTCATGCTCCCCCACTTAAAGGTATTTGCTTTTAATGGAGACCAATTTAATCAAAACTAAAAATACACTTCAGGGATATCCCTCATCAATTAAATTGTTTTGTTTTCATAGTGGTGTGATGTCTTCATATTTCCATCTGCATTTTGCAGCTTCCCAAGATAGCTTAATAGAGACAAAAACCAAGCAGTAATTTTAGCCAAAAATAGTAACCACATTTTGCAATAAAGAAAGGCAGCTTCTATAGGGTTTTCATATTTTTTCTTAAACTCTGAAAACTTCTACCTCTGGTTATTTCAAATCATTAGCATGCTGGGAATAAGATCTTACATAATTTTGCATTGTACTGACAAGATTTATTTATTTGCCAATTACATATAAACTAATTCTTAAGGAAGAATTAGCCAGACCATAGCTGAAATAACTATGTTTAAGCAATAGAAAAGGTGTGAATAGAATGAATGTAAGCAAAAGAAGGTCAAGTTTGATGTATTTTAAACTGGGAGGATAGTCAAAATATAGAAAGATGAAGTTCAAACCATGTAAAGATTTTGATTTCAAACAAATATTTATTTCCTAAAGTAAAGTTTTGTGAGTATGTGTCCCAACCCTATCCTTCCCATGGCTTTTATCTGTGTCAGGTAACCAGTTAATCATGACATAATTTCTCATTCTTTCGAGTGCATAATAGTGCCCAGCACTTACAAAGTAAACAATCACACATCCTCTTTCAGTCACTGTCCTCTTTCTCACTTAGCCTGAACACAGCCTTAGTAGCCATCTCAATACAGCATTCCAGGCATTACTACCAACCAGTCTGATTTGGCATATCATGTAATATTGTTTACTGACAGTTTACTGTAATACAAGCAGTGTGCTATGTCTTTTACCAAAATAATTGCATGTAATCCTTGGAACACCCTGTGTACTAGTATTTTAATCCCCATTTACAAGTGAGGAAATTGAGACTTAGTTTTTTTGTTTTTCTTTTGTTGTTGTTTTTTCTGTCATTTTTTTTGAGACAAAGTCTCGCTCTGTTGCCCAGGCTGGAGTCAGTGGCACGATCTCAGCTCACCTCAGCCTCCTGAGTAGCTGGGACTACAGGTGCGCACCACCACGCCTGGCTAATTTTTTTTTTTTTTTTTTTTTAAGTAGAGACGGGGTTTCACCATATTGGCCAGGCTGGTCTTGAACTCCTGATATCATTATCCACCCGCCTCGGCCTCCCAAAGTGCTGGGATTACATGCGTGAGTCACCACGCTTGGCCGGAGACTTAAGTTTTATCTGTTTTATCAATATTACAATAATAAGCCACCTCAAATCTATAACGTAAAATGAGTAACAGTAATATAAATATGATAAACTAGGAAAAATGAAATTACAGGTTATAGTAGGTACTGGAGCTGAAGTATTAATGATAAGTTGGGACTGGGAAGCCATTTATAAAGCACTGAAATAATGAAAAAATGGAAGACCCAGAGGAGGTCCTTTGGAAGGTTGGGGCAGATGTGTAAGAGATAAAACAGGCCTTGGTTCCCTAAGACGTGGTGAAGGCAGGCTCAATTTCTGACTGAAATTTCCGGTTTTAATCTCTGTGAGGCCTAACTTATTTCCTGTCCTTGAAAATTCTTGAAAACGCCCGTAGTATTCTTCAATTTCTTTTTACTTCAGTACCTATTCCATCAAACAAATGCTGCCTGAGATGATGTAGATTCAGAATATAGGATATTCTGAAGACGGATTTGGGAAACACACAGGTCTGATCATGTTGAATTTGAGGTTAGAATGTCCAGTGGGCATTTGACTATGCAAAGCCTCTGGGTTAAAAATTAAACTCATGACCATAGTTGAAATTGTAAAAGTGGACGAAATCTTCCATTGAGAGTGAGAAGAGCAGAGGGCTTTGGAATTAACCATGAAACCAGTATCAAGGACTGGCTGGCTGGCTGGCCAAGGACAGAGGATCTAGTGCTAGAAAATTAACACAGAATAGAGTTAGAAGGAGAATTAGAGGAGGTGATATCCACAAAGTCTGGGTAGTACAGTTCCAAGTCTGGGTAGTCAGTGTCAGGTGCTCCAGAAAGATCAAGTACCTTGGGAATGAGTGTCCATTGGATTTAGCGGTGAGGTCACTGATGGCCTTTGCCTGCTAGCATGGTTTCTGTGGAGATAAGGTCAGAATTGAAAGTCTATTTCAGTGGGTCAGAGAAAAAATGCAAAGGAAGAAAATGAAAAATTTATCAATGTATCCCACTGAGCTATCAGAAATATAGTGGGAAGAGGTGCATGATTGAGGGCTGAAATAGACCTTAGAGGTAATCAAATAGCAACTCCTTATTTCAACACATGAGGAAATTATTAATAGCACCCCCAAAAATTTAGTAGTTTATATTGTGCAAAGCCAGTAAGTGGCAGGTAGAACAGACAGCATCTAGGTCTTCTGATACCAAATCTGCCAGTATACATAGGCAAACTCTTAACCCAAAAGGGAGTTAAAAATTGCTTTAATGGTTTCTTTTGGCTTTTGAAATGTATTCTTTCTTAGATATAGAAAGGAATACATTATGGCTGTGCTACAGCATATTTGTCTACATACTCAGTGTGTTGTACATGCAGAAATAGGTTGAAAAAAAGCCACTGGCTAGATCTGAAGCCAAATTCCAAATTCAGTCATGTTGGAAATGTGCATAACTAAATCAATATATATATTTATAACCAATTCAGGAAGAAATTTTAAGATACTATGGTTTTGTTTTTGATTAGGAAGAATCATTAATATTTTAAAATAATGTTATAAAAGTACATATTGAATTAGAAATATAAATGTTGAATCTCATAATAGTCATTCTTATTTATGGGTGGTATGTCTTATCCCTGGGCCGTTGCATGAAAATAAAATATTCACAAAATGTATTTTTGAGTACCATACTAGAATCTTCAGTTATTGGTATAAGAGCACCACCTATGGGTTTCTCATGTACTTGAAATTTTTTTCCTAAAAACCTAATAAAATTCTTTCTAGTTTTTCCCTATAATTAGTCTATCAATTTAGTCAAAGGTTAGGAATGTTCTTTGTCCTAGATTAATCCCACCTTGTTTTTGGCTGTATGTCACTGCTGTTAAACCATTTAATAAATAGTTGAGTACTTACATGGTAGTACAGAATTATAATTGAGTTAAATGTAATTTAACTCAAAATTGTATTATTCTCTTTAACGTAGGTGAATCTTTTAATAAAAATGAACAATTTTCCATATTCTGGGGAAAGGGTGATGATTGTTTTTGGCTGTTTATTTATATGTTTGTTTATATTTTCATGAACTTAAGATTTCCTTTAGCTTACTGCAACTCCAGAATGCTGTGTTAGGAGATAATGAAAAGTCTCGCTCTGTCACCAGGCTGGAGTGCAGTGGCACGATCTCAGCTTACTGCAGCTTCCGCCTCTCAGGTTCAAGCAATTCTCCTGCCTCAGCCTCCTGAGTAGCTGGGACTACAGGTGCACGCCACCACACCCAGCTAATTTCTGTACTTTTAGTAGAGATGAAGTTTCACCATGTTGGCCAGGAGAAAAAGAAGTTCTTACAAATAACTTAGCTATCTTTTTATTAAATTATTGTAATGATAACTCAGAGTAAAGTGGAAGAAAACTGGCAGTTTATTATTAATAAACTCTTAAAGAATTACATTTGGCTACATATAGTCTTTTTCTAAAACATCATTTATTAAAATTAAAACTTTTTTGTAAGGGAGATTTACTAACGAAACAGCAGCAAAAAAAAAAAAAAGAAAAAAAAGCTTTGACTATGCCTTGGCAATGAGATGAATGCTAAGCCCTTGATATATCTGTGTGCTGTATGCCATGAATCTGTTCTGAAAGCGATTCAAAACAGATGCCCTTTGGCAGTGCACCCTAATTCCAGGGCAGACCCATTTTTCGATATGAACTTTTTTTTCTGCAGTAGAATATACTTTTAAAGCTTTGATTGCATGTTTTCTTCAGGGAGTAGGTTATTCTATAGAAATAAGGATTGACTTTAAGTAATATAGCTTGTTTTATTTTGATCATTATGGATAAAATTCTTTAAATTACATAATATACTTCCTAGCATTCTTAACCTAAATTGAAAAGTGTATAACCCCTGTTACGGAAAACAAAAACAAAAACAAAAAAAAGTTGCCATGCATGGTGGCATGCTCTTTGTAGTCCCAGCTACTCAGGAAGCTGAGGCAAGAGGATCACCTGCGCCCAAGAATTCAAGGCTGTAGTGTTCTATGCTAGTGCCTGTGAATAGCCACTGCACTCCAGCCTGGGCAACATAGTGAGATCTCATCTCTTAAAAAAAAAAAAGTGCTGGGCGCGGTGGCTTACGCCTGTAATCCCAGCACTTCGGGAGGCAGAGGTGGTAACATCACAAGGTCAAGAGATCGAGACCATCCTGGCCAACCTGGTGAAACCCCTTCTCTACTAAAAATACAAAAATTAGCTGGGTGTGGTAGCGTGCACCTGTAGTCCTACTTACTAGGGAGGCTGAGGCAGGAGAGTTGCTTGAACCTGGGAGGCAGAGGTTGTAGTGAGCCGAGATTGTACCACTGTACTCCATCCACCCTGGAGACAGAGTGAGACTCTATCTCAAAAAAAAAAAAAAAAAAAGTCATTTTTCCAAATTACAATTGTAATAGTGGTATTTGGCCATCTCTTGGGTTACCTGATTTTTAAACTACAGCAGAACTTAAAAAGCATGGGAGTGCGGGCCGTGTTTTATACCAGTCATTTTGCCTATGCTGATTCATTATTCACTCAACAACTCTTAGATCAGTATGAATATTAATTTATTATGATGATATAATACAACAGTCTTACCTTTTCAGAGACAGGCAATATATAAATTATGAGCTCATGGTTTTTGAGTTTAGTATGTAGTGTTTGTTTTTCTGAAAATTTACTCGTCACTTCTGATAACTGTTTATGTACCCCTGGCAGCTACTCTCCCCACTTCTAATTTTCTGCTTCTAATCTGCTGTTACTTTAAAATCAAGTAATCTAATTTGTTGAAATTGTATTAAATAAGACGTTCTAGAATTTTAAATTCTACTAAAGGCTTAAACATCACGTATTTGAGAGAGAATAAATTGTCACATTATCAACTGAATTCTGGATAATGTTAACTATATTGCAACGAGAGTTCCAGATAGTGCAAGAATAATCCAGGAAAGTGTTGGTATTAGTTTTAATTTATTCTATATGCATGAAGATTTTCCTCTGTGATATGCAGATATCTAATCACATGGTGATATTTTAAGCACTATTTCAAGATTTTACTTATAAATAATGTAGGAATCATTCATAACCCTGTAATAAATAGCTTGGAAGTATTAATGGAATAAATTGAAGAACTGCTTTGCAGTGATTTTGAGTGTTTTACTATCTTTATTCAATCATCCACTAACTTCTTAACAAAAATTACAATCCAGCATCTTACTGTTAGGCTTATTTAGAGTACCCTAAAAGCAGCATTATGCTCCTAAGGATCTAAACAAAGTAGGTAAGCAAATATTGGAAAGGTAGTTTATGATAAAGAAAATAAACTTGAAAGATGAGTTTTGAAAAAAGATGGGTGGATGGATAGATCAGTCTCCATGGCCAAAGCCAGTAATCTTGAACTCTTGTTCAGTGATCCAGTTTGAAATTTCCTTGCCTGCCCAAAACATGTACAGTAGTCCCTCCTTATCTATGAGGGATACCTTCAAGACCCTCAGTGAATGCCTGAAACTGCAGAGTACCAAACCTGATTGCTGTCCAATTTAATGCCTTTTCCATCTTAACTAAGCACTTAGGTACTGCGGCCATTAACTTTTGCAGTTTGAGGTATCACAGCAAAACTAGCATGAATTTTTTTCCTTCCTCATAATTTCATGGATATAAGATTCATTCTTACCTTAGAGCTCAGACACCTCAGCATACGATTTTTTTTTCTATTGTTGAGAACTTTCACCTTTTCACTTATTAATGGAAGCACTTTACAGCTTCTCTTTGACATATCCGAATTACCAGCATCACTGCTTTTGTGCTTCAAGGCCATTCATAATGGCAAAATAAGGGTGACTTGAACACAAGCACTTCAATACTGTGACAGTTGATCTGATAAGTGAGATGGCTACTAAGTAACTAATGGGTGGGTAGCATACACAGCGTGGATACACTGGACAAAGGGAAGATTCATGTCCCGGGAGGGACAGAGCAGCACAGCAAGAGATGTCATCACTACTCAGAACAGCACACAATTTAAAACTTAAGAATTATTTATTTCCAGAATTTTCCATTTACTATTTTCAGACCACTGTTGGCTCCAAGTAACTGAACAATGAAAAGCAAAATGTCCGATAAGTGGGGCTACTGTATTTTATTGGAATAAGGGACTTTATCTAAAAGGGAGAAAATTGAAATATCTCATTAGAATAATAGCTTTTTAAAGTTGATACTACCATATCTTATTGGTTATTATTTGGTGTGTAAAGTTTTTTGGTTTTTAAAAAATAAACACTGATTTACCTAATACCATTTAAATGTGTAATAATAAGGAAAGATTGCTTTGGCTATCTTCCAGCTTGTGGAGAGACTCCAGAGCAAATACGAGCACCAAGTGGCATAATCACAAGCCCAGGCTGGCCTTCTGAATATCCTGCAAAAATCAACTGTAGCTGGTTCATAAGGGCAAACCCAGGCGAAATCATTACTATAAGGTAATTCTACCTTTCTGTATTACCATATAATTTATTACAAAACATAAATTCCATTTTCATTTATTATTACTTAACATGCAGTAATATAAAAAGAAGGCTTTTCAGGAGATGTAATAAAGAACAGCTATTAGCTATTGGTGTTATCTTAAGAGTAAGAATAACAGCCCATCTGGTATGTGTTTTGAGTATTTTCTAAGGGTGGTAATGTATTTGCATTGAATCATCTATATTCTTCTAAGCTACTTTTTAACAAAATATAGACATTTGCAAAATAGCCTATTAGGGTCAAGACTAACCTTTGGCAGTGGAACAAACAAATAAACAAAACTCATTAATTCACTTGGATATCTAGCTCTTAACCTTTGTCTCATTAGTAGAGCCTTCTACCTAAATGAGTTAAAACACAATTTGTCATGCCTGTCTGTATATGTGTATGTATGTATAAAACTTGAAACAAACTGATAATGGAGAAATACTATATCTAGAAAAATCTTTGTTTATAACTTCGAAACAAAAGAACATTTGTTAAGAATACAAATGAAAGGCATTCCTAGGGGAAATAGCTGTAAGTTTAAGATTCTAAGAATGAATGTGACATATAAATAAGGAAGGTTAAGATTAAATTTTAAAACATTTAGCAAATTACTTGCAGAGAAAAACAGTACGGGAATAAGATTGTAAAGAATATATTTAGTAGAACTAGATACTGCTTGCTTAGGAAAATTCTATCAAGGCCATTAGGAAAAAAATATTTACCTACAGGGGAAAAAAAAATAGCCCGAATGAAGAACTGCAGTTGGAACAAAACACAAATAAGAATGTCATTTCCATCACAGAGACAGTGTAGCACAAAGGCACCTTCAACATGTTTTCATGTGTAACATTGTATGGGTAGGAGGCATAGAATTTTAGATTTAGAAGAGACTTTGGAGATCATAAACTCAAATTCCTTCATTTTATGTTTTTAAAATAAGACATACATTTAGCCTACTTTCTCATCTTTTTTCATCTTCCTTTTTTGTATTTATTAACTGATGAGGAAACCAATCTCTCTTGAGAAGCATAACTGTCATCTATCTCCTTTTTTTGGTGGAAACCACAAACAAGGGCCATAGTTTGTTTTCCTTTTATTTTCCTCTACCCTACATTACCTCTTCTGGAACCCCAGAGCTTGGCACATACAAAAGCTGTTGTTCTCCTCCTCCATGCAGTGTTTTTCTCTTGCCTGATTGAGTGGTAGAATGCACCATTAAGGTTATCTTTCTGTAACAGGGTCAGTGTTTAAATGTAAATAATATACCTATTTTCTGTTACTTGTAGTGTGACTAAGTATGTTTACAAAATAACATTTTTACCACATATTGGGAGTTTTTTAGCATAAAACTAGAATTTATAGAGACCTTCACCTTTTAACCTAAAAATTTAACTTACAGCTTATAGCTCAGTTTTGTAAAACTTGAAAATCTTACCAGCACAGAGGAGATTACATGAAATACTGCCATCTGGTTTTGATAATGTATTGCATCCTTGAGATTTCATGAGGTTAAGATACACTGAAAACCAAGCACAATACTGAAATGCAGAATAAAATTGAAGTGAGCCCTACAGCTAAAGGAAAATTTCCTGAATTTTAGAAGGGAGCAATGAATTTCGATGTATACAGATCAGAAGGTGATTTTAGTAATTGTTCAGATTCTTTACTGAAGTCATTATCATGGTAATACCATAACTTTAAAAAGATGACACACCTGCATATACACAAAGACAAGTTTTACATATGATTATCATTGCATACTCTTAAATGATTCAAAAGAATCATATGCATAATTAAATGTAGCTCTTTTAGACATACAAATGAGTCAGTATTAGGAAATATTAAATTAACTTACCATGTAAACAAGTCAAAAGAAAAAGTATATGATTATCTAGTGTACACAGATGCTTTGAAGCATCTTGGTAAAAAAGAAAATCAGCATTCATTCCTGAATTTAAAATAAAAATTTTAAATTCTTAGTAAAATGGAATTAGAAACATGATTTTTTAAAATCTGGATAGAAGAGGGAAACTAAAGTTATGGAGTAAAAACAATACTGAGAACTGTCTGTATAAAACTTGCTTAAGATGGTGAAATAAAGGCATTTTTACTTCATTCCTCTCCCTTGGAACCCACTATAATCAACAAAGGCCACCTTATCCATGGGGAAGAGAGGATTGAATACCAGCACCCTGCTTGAAGCCAAGGACTAGGGACAGGCAATTTTGCTCCAGACAGGAGGCTGAAAAATCTTCCACCAACCACAGCCTGAATTTATATGGGGCTGAGAGCTTAGAGAGCTGAGAGGGCATAACCTAACAAACATGAATAACTATGTCACCTGCTGACTCCATGAAAGGATCTGTAATACTCTGAACCATCATTTAAGACTTGTTCTGGAATGTAGACCCAAGTAGGGGAACATAGAAGAAGAGAGGATTAAAAAAAAAGAGAGAAAACCAAAAAACTTCCATAAAATAAACCTGTAAACCAAAATTCCAGAATGTGTGAAAAAATTGAATGCTGAGAAAAACAGCCAAACAAAATTAAGTTGGAACTCAAATTTACTCCAGGCATTTTAAGATGTATTCTGTCAGGGATTATTTCTTAACTTTCTTTATGCCACGGCCACCTAGTATTCTGGTAAAACCTATGTATTCTTTCCCAGAATAATGTGTTTAAATTCATTAAAAAAAATACATAGCATTACAAAGGGAACCAATTATGTTAAAGTACAGCTATCAGATATTTTTTAATATTTGTAATGTAATATATGCTTATTTATGAACACATGAGCAAAATCAAGTGGTTAATTTCAAAGAAAAAATTTTACGTGTAAATAGTATTTTTAGATATCTGTAAAAACTGAAATGTAACATAAAAATATCTCTAATTTTGAATAGTGGTGGAGTGGCCAGTGCTATAAATACTGTCATGGTTTGTTGTTTATAAGTATAGGAAATGCTAAATTTTAGTAAAAGGTTAGTGAAAATAAAGCTTTAAATTGTTCCTACCCTATTTGTGATTTTTGAGGGGACAGGAGAAACACCGAATATTCTTACTTGGACTTTGTTAGAAAAAAAGTGTGTTTCAGCATTTCAGTTAAAATATCAAAAGGTAGCCACTGATTAAAAATAGAAGTAATATTGAGCAGTTAACAGAGGAAAAGGAACTTTAAAAATATATTCAAAAAAGACAGGAGGCTAGATGTGGTGGCTCACGCCTGTAATCCCAGCACTTTGGGAGGCTGAGGCAGGCAGATCACTTGAGGTCAGGAGTTTGAGACCAGCCTGGCCAACATAGCGAAACCTCATCTCTACTAAAAATACAAAAATTAGCTGGGCATGGTGGCACGCGCCTATAATCCTAGCTACTCAGGAGGCTGAGGCATGAGAACTGCTTGAACCCAGGAGGTGGAGGTTACAGAGCCAAGATCATGCCACTGTGCTCCAGCCTAAGCAACAGAGTGAAACCCTGTCTCAAAAAAAAAAAAAAAAAAAAAAGGAAAGGAGGAAAATGAGAACTCTCTCCCAAGTAGAAAGGTTGTAACACATCTAAAACAAAACTAATACAGAATGTCTAAAAACAAGGAGATGGGCCAGATGCTGTGGCTCGTGCCTGTAATCCTAGCATTTTGGAAGGCCAAGGTAGGCTCAGGAATTCGACACCGGCCTGGGCAAGGTGGTGAAACCCTGTCTTTACAAAAAATACAGAAAACTAGCTGGGCATGATGGCACGTTGCCTGTGGTCCCAGCTACTCAGGAGGCTGAGGTGGGAGGATTACCGGAGCCCAGGAGGTTGAGGCTGCAGTGAGCCATGAATGCACCACTGCACTCCAGCCTGGGTGGAAGAATGAGACTTTGTCTCAAAAATAAACAAAAACAAAACGAGATAGAAAAGGTTAGTTTTGGAGCTGCTCAAGAGAAAGCTAGTGTAGGAAGATTAACATCCATTGTAATTGAGCTTAAGGCACAAAATACTAGTAACAATTGGGGTATTCTACCAGGAAAATAAAACAGCAGTAAATTTCATGTACTTAATTACATAGCCTAAAATACATGCAAAGCAAAATGTGGAGAATTGCCCGGCAAATTTGACCAATCCACAGTTGCAGTGGGAGATTTTTAACACACCTTTAATACTTATTTCAACAAAGAATACACATTCTTTTCAAAGACATGTGGAACATATATAAAAATTGATTATGTTTCACATCACAAAGGAACTCTTAATACATTTCAAAGACTGTACATCATTCAGATTGTGTTTTCTTACCACAATGCAATTAAAATAAAAGAAAAAAATAAACCTGTATGTTTAGAAATATATTCCTAAATAACTCCTGAATTAAAGAGGAAATCACAATGGGACCAAATATTTTTTAAATAACCATAGTGAAAGTAATACATATTAAAACTGTTAGAATACATTGAAAGAATACTTAGAAAAGTTTACAACTTTAATGCATTGATTTAAAAATTAGAAAATAAATAAGCTCAGCATTTAACTCAAGAGTTAAGGAAAAGAATTAGAGGGTAAATTTTAAAGTAGCAGTAAAGACCAGGAAAATACGCAATAAAATTCAATAAAACAAAAAGCTGACTTTCTGAAAAACTCAGGAAAATAGATAAAACTCAAAGCAAAACTGAAGAAAAAGAGAAGATAAAAAGAGCAAAAGTGTCTATAGTTATAAACAGAATTTTTAATGTTATACGAGAATATTATAAGCAGTTTTATGTTAATACTTTTATACAAGTAGATGAATTGGATTGTTTTTTAGAAAATTTATATTACTAAAATTGATTCAAGAAGAATTAGAAAACGGATGAAATCAGTAGCCATTGAAGAAATTGAATCAGCATTCAAATTAAGACTCTAGAACTAGTTTTATAGGCAAGTTTTACTAAATGAATAGAAAAGGAATTTCCTTAACCTGGTAAAGGGTGTCTGTTTAAAAATTTTCAAAAGCAAATTTAATGTCAAAGTTAATTTTAGCACCAAGGACCAAGACAAAAATGTGTGCTTTTACTGGTTTTAGTAGAATTCTTAGTCAATGCAACAGTGCAACAGATAGAAATCAGTGATATAAAGAAAATAGGAAGGAAGAGAAAACTTTTATTTGCTAATTATATGTTTGTTTTAAGCAGTCTAAAGCAAACTTAAAGATCACAGATAGGAAAAAATGTCTTTAAATTGTATGAAAGTACTGTGTACAGAGCTTTGTAGTAATAAATTTTACTATCAACATAAAATCAATTTCTAAGAAAATTTAAATGGTCAAAAGTTTAAGAAACACTGATTAAACCAAAAAACATCAAGAAATTGAAACTCTCTCCCTGACTCAATATATTCTGAATAGGCACAGAGCACAAATATGTCAACAGTGCTTTTATTACACAAAGTACTATGAAGCATTTAAAAAACCAAAAAGTAATTTTACTTATTTAAAAATCCTAAATGAATTAGCAAACTAAAATAGGGTATACATGAACAGATATTTATTGTTTCTTATTGTAAACAAGGTTTCTGCCTTCATGAATCTTTTTTTTTTTTTTGAGAGACACAGTCTCGCTTTGTCACCCAGGCTGAAGTGCAGTGGCGCCATCTTGGCTCACTGCAACCTTTGCCTCCCGGGTTCAAGCAGTTCTCCCGCCTCAGCCTCCCGAGTAGCTGGGATTACAGGTGTGTAAAAACTAAAACTCTGAAATGCTTAAAAAATAGTTGAACATCTTTGGGATCTTTGGAAACACCAAGATAGCTTAGAGAGGACACTAAATGCACTAAACATAAAGCAAAAATAAAAAATTAGACTTCATCAAGACTAAAATTAAAAACCACGCCCAACTAATTTTTGTATTTTTAGTAGAGATAGGGTTTCACCTTGTTGGCCAGGTTGGTCTCGAACTTCTGACCTCAGGTGATCCACCCACCTCAGCCTCCCAAAGTTCTGGGATTACGGCGTGAGCCACCTCTCCCAGCCTTTGCCTTCATGAATCTTAAATGTTTAGCGGACTAAAAGTTTATTAAGGGATTCCCTAGTTTGAATGGGACTAGACCTCCCATAAACAAGAGCTATTAAGTTTGGAAAAGATATTTGAAGGCTCTGGAGAGTAATAAAAAACTGGCAAAAACTGGGGAGTATTCCACCCCTGAAAGAAGGAACCACACTTCGTGAGATAGGCTTGTTTCCTACCAGTTCTCTGAAGATTCTTGCCAGTCTGTGCAACGTGGAGTGACTGGAACTCAAGCAGATCACCATGATCTTGTCAGCTTGAGGTGTCAGGATGCAGTTGAGGATGGGACAGTAACTGGAAATTAATAAGGTAACTCCTGGAAAGGAGAGAACCACAAGCTGGAAAGTAACTGCATTTAAATTATTCTCGAATCCTTAGCTGACCCATGAATTGTGTGTGCTTAAAGAAGACTCCAAGGAACCTGCTGGAAAGTAACAGCAGGAAGGCTGAAGATTTCAGCTGCTGCACCCCACAGCAGAGGCAGCATGTGGAGTTTGAATCCTGTCCATCACAGGGGAGACCGAGTATAGGGCTTCATAAATAAATGCCTTGAGATTTTTAATGAAACTCTGTGTGTCATACTTTACAAGTAAAGACAGTGTCCTTAAACTAAGAATTCCCCCTAAGACTAAGGGCAAAGCAGAAACAAACTCACTTTAAACAAAGTGTAAAACCAAACCTCCTCAAGTTCATGGTCATCAGACTAATTTAACTGTGTGATAGAACAAAAATTAGTATCTTCTATGTTCTAGATAAATGTAAGAAAGAAGAATCTCATTTTCTACTTGAAAACACAAAAATTTATATAAATCTCAGCTATAAATGTAAAAACTAAAACTCTGAAATACTTAAAAAGTAGTTGAACATCGTTGAGATCTTTGGAAACACCAAGATATCTTAGGACAACAAATGCACTAAACACAAAGCAAAAATAACAAATTAGACTTAATGAAGACTAAAATTTAAAACTTCTGCTTATTAAAAGGTTCCATTAAGAAAATGAAAAGACAAACCACAGGCTGGAAGAAAATATTAGCAATACACATGTCTAACAAAGGACTTGAATCCATTTTTTTTTTTTTGAGGTGAAGTCTTGCTCTGTCGCCCAGGCTGGGGTGCAGTGGTGCGATCTTAGCTCACTACAACCTCCACCTCCCAAGTTCAAGCAGTTCTTCTGCCTCAGCCTCCCGAGTAGCTGGGACTACAAGCATGCACCACCACACCCAGCTAATTTTTGTATTTTCAGTAGAGACGGGGTTTCACCATTTTGGTTGGCCAGGCTGGTCTCGAACTCCTGACCTCAAGTGATCTGCCCACCTCAGCCTCCCAAAGTTCTAGGATTACAGGTGTGAGCCACCATGCCCGGCCAAGAATATAAAAGGGCTTTTATAACTTTTTTTTTTAATGGGCAAAAGACATGAACAGATACTTCACAGAAGATATAAAAATGGCCAATAATCACATGAAAAGATGTTCAGCAAATTTGTCTTCAGGGAAGTGTACATAAAACCACAATAAGAGATCACACCCATCAGTGACTAAAATGAAAAAGACTGACCACACTGACTATTGGAGAGAAAGAATGTGGATGTAGGTGGATATGACATGTCTTACATAACATACATGCCCCCGAATAAGCTCATGTTTATAATATGTAGAGTTCTTAAGAAATATTAATGAATAAAGGAGGCAATTTGGAAAACAAGGCAATTTGGAGTAAAAGAAATAGAAATAACCCAAAAATTGGAAAAGGATTTCAATCTCAGTAAATAAAGACATGCTAAATAGAAGTGATAAATCTCTTTTGTCTACCTAATTGGCAAAACATTTTTAAAAATAGAATATGTCATTTTGCTAAACATGTGGGGTATATGGTACTTTGGTACATACTTGGTAGAACTGTAAATTCGTATAAACATGTTTTTCCAGTGTCTGTCAGATTTAAAGAGGAATTATTCTTCTGACCTAGCAATACTAGTTCTAGAATAGTTTGTCCTAGAGAAATTCTTGTTCTTGTAAGAGAGATATGTACATGTATAAGGGTTTTGTTTTGTTTTGTTTTGTTTGAGACAGAGTCTCACTCTGTTGCCCAGGTTGGAGTGCAGTGGCACAGTCTCGGCTTACTGCAAATTCTGTCTCCCAGGTTCAAGAGATTCTCCTGCCTCAGCCTCCCGAGTAGCTGGGATTACAGGCACATACCATCATGCCCGGCTAATTTTTATATTCTTAGTAGAGATGGGGTTTCACCATGGCCAGGCTGGTCTCAAACTCCTGACTTCGTGATCCACCCACCTCAGCGTCCCAAAGTGCTGGGATTACAGGCGTGAGCCACCATGCCCAGCCAGGAGTTTTTAAAGCATAGTTCATAATAGTGCAAACCTGGAAACAATCAAATTGTCTATCAGCTTTTGTTAGTTATTCAGAATATTTGAAGAAGAAACATTCTGGTATAATAATCCTTGGGTAATTAACTTTATTATCACTTAGTTTAAGGCAAAGGCAAGAATATAAAGTCAGATCTTTACTTTTTGGTGAGGCATGTTCAGATATTGTAAAACTGTATTTTGGTTTCTCTTTTTTCATAAGCAGTGACTAATTTTCTGTGTGCATTTATTTATTTGATGTTTTTGGCCTATACTTATGCCCACATTTTATTAACTACAAGATAGTGTTTGGCTATAAAGTGATTTATGTAAAAAAATATTCCCAAACTCAAGGACTTTTCACCAAAAACATTTTTCGTGTGTTCCTTTTTCAGTCTTTTACCTTGCTCAGATTTGTGCTAATTACTCTCCTAAGAATGTCAGCTGCAAACTTTTCATTAAGCAGGTATTAATCTAAGAGAAGGCTGAGTTTCTCTGTGTTTACTTCAATTCATCAGACTGGGGAGAGGTGATTCTGGTTGGAACACAGAACAGTTTAGGATGTTCTGAGTTAGAAGTGGTCTTTCCCAACCATACACACAGAGAAGAAAAAGAAAAGGTGCCAACTGTCACCTGTTTTTTAACATTATTTTGGAACCTGGCATTACTTGTGAAGAATTATTTTTCTACAATCTGGGGAAAAAATACAAATATGAGGAACATAGAATTAGTATTATTATTTGCTAATGATATGGTTGTATGCCTAGAAAACCCAGGAGAATCAGTCAGTATATGGAGGCTTATAATAATATCCTCAGTTACTTTGTAATACGATTTTTTTTTCCAAAATTGACTTTTTAATAGACAATTCTGATTTTTTTTTCAGTTTTCAGGATTTTGATATTCAAGGATCCAGAAGGTGCAATTTGGACTGGTTGACAATAGAAACATACAAGAATATTGAAAGTTACAGAGCTTGTGGTTCCACAATTCCACCTCCGTATATCTCTTCACAAGACCACATCTGGATTAGGTTTCATTCGGATGACAACATCTCTAGAAAGGGTTTCAGACTGGCATATTTTTCAGGTGTGTTTTTAAATAAGAAAGATATTGAACTGAATTTTATGGTATTAACTGCTCTGTCACTTCAGAGCTAATCTTCTAAGTAGTGTTCATTTAATTAGGAGTAGGCCCTTGAGGCAGCTGAGATTGAGGATTAGAAGCTAAAGTTAGATGCCCTAAAGCTGGGTCTCCAAAAGGTGTTTTGTATAATTCTAACAAAATGATTAACTTCATATACTAAGGTTAATTTTCTTTTTAAACATCTTAAATACATTTATTCTAAGAATAGCCTTTTCTCCCTCAAGTGCTTACTCATATTCAGAAAGTTACTTCAGAATGTATTTTTGTGGTAATTGTCATTGTTTTTATACCTCCAGAGAAAAGACCTAACAAACTTCACCTTCATAGTTTATAGTCTCAGAAAAAACGACATCTTTTCTTTTCTTAAACTGTGTCTAAAAAACATGACCAGATCATACAAATGTGAATAATTCAGAATTAGTCCTCTCTTTTAGATCAAAATGCAAGATCTTCATGGAATAATAATAAGTATTTAACAAGTTGAATTGTTGAGTAAGCATGCCAGTACTAATTTGTCATTAGAACCCAACCTGTTAAATCATTCCATTTATAAAGATACATACACACATACGTTGATTGCAGCACTATTCTCAATAGCAAAGAGATGGAATCAAACCAAATGCCCATCAATGATAGACTGGGTAAAGAAAATGTTGGTACATATACACCATGGAATACTATGCAGCCATAAAAAGGAACGAGATCATGTCCTTTGCTGGAAGCTGGATGGATGGATGAAGCTGGAAGCCATTATCCTCAGCAAAATAACACAGGAACAGAAAACCAAACACTGCATGTTCTCACTTATAAGTGGGACCCGAACAATGAGAACACATGGACACAGGCCCCACATTTATTGTGGCCTTTCTAGGGAGGGTGGGGTGGGAGGGAGAGCATTAGGGAAAAGACCTAATGCATACTGGACTTAATACCTAGGTGATGGATTGATGGGTGCAGCAAACCACCATGGCACATGTTTACTCATGTAACAAACCTGCACATCCTGCACATGTACCCTGGAACTTAAAAATAAAATTAAAATATTAAAAAACCAACCTGTTTTTTAAAACTTCTAGCACTTGGGCTTTATGAACATTTATTATAAAAATATCACTTGCTGTTTTATGTCTTTTAAAGATTATAATTTTTCTCCTTCTCTTTCCATCTCTTTCTACTCACATCTTCACAGGGAAATCTGAGGAACCAAATTGTGCTTGTGATCAGTTTCGTTGTGGTAATGGAAAGTGTATACCAGAAGCCTGGAAATGTAATAACATGGATGAATGTGGAGATAGTTCCGATGAAGAGATCTGTGCCAAAGAAGCAAATCCTCCAACTGCTGCTGCTTTTCAACCCTGTGCTTACAACCAGTTCCAGTGTTTATCCCGTTTTACCAAAGTTTACACTTGCCTCCCCGAATCTTTAAAATGTGATGGGAACATTGACTGCCTTGACCTAGGAGATGAGATAGACTGTGATGTGCCAACATGTGGGCAATGGCTAAAATATTTTTATGGTACTTTTAATTCTCCCAATTATCCAGACTTTTATCCTCCTGGAAGCAATTGCACCTGGTTAATAGACACTGGTGATCACCGTAAAGTCATTTTACGCTTCACTGACTTTAAACTTGATGGTACTGGTTATGGTGATTATGTCAAAATATATGATGGATTAGAGGAGAATCCACACAAGCTTTTGCGTGTGTTGACAGCTTTTGATTCTCATGCACCTCTTACAGTTGTTTCTTCTTCTGGACAGATAAGGGTACATTTTTGTGCTGATAAAGTGAATGCTGCGAGGGGATTTAATGCTACTTACCAAGTAGATGGGTTCTGTTTGCCATGGGAAATACCCTGTGGAGGTAACTGGGGGTGTTATACTGAGCAGCAGCGTTGTGATGGGTATTGGCATTGCCCAAATGGAAGGGATGAAACCAATTGTACCATGTGCCAGAAGGAAGAATTTCCATGTTCCCGAAATGGTGTCTGTTATCCTCATTCTGATCGCTGCAACTACCAGAATCATTGCCCAAATGGCTCAGATGAAAAAAACTGCTTTTTTTGCCAACCAGGAAATTTCCATTGTAAAAACAATCGTTGTGTGTTTGAAAGTTGGGTGTGTGATTCTCAAGATGACTGTGGTGATGGCAGCGATGAAGAAAATTGCCCAGTAATCGTGCCTACAAGAGTCATCACTGCTGCCGTCATAGGGAGCCTCATCTGTGGCCTGTTACTCGTCATAGCATTGGGATGTACTTGTAAGCTTTATTCTCTGAGAATGTTTGAAAGAAGGTCAGTATCAAGACAGAACTATTGGGCCTCAATAAAAGCAGGCCCAAGTGTTTGAAACAAGTTCTTTGATGATTAGCAATGTATTTTTGTTTTATATTAGTTTAGAAAATGGTTAAAGATTGTTGATGATGTATAAAATTAGCGTGAAAAGCCCGAGACTCAGAAGGCCAGACACATTACAAACTAAATATTTAGAGTTATGAGAAAAAGCCCATCTATTTACCAGCTCCTGTTTTCAGATTAATCTGTTTTATAGGAATATTGTAAGCTGCAGCTCTCAGTTTTAGTGTTTTAACCTGTATTTTTCTAAATACAAATTCAAAAATTCCAGATATTCTATATGCTATGTTCAAAGCCTACAGGTAAATAGAAAAATGAATAAGGCATAATATCACAAGCAGTTTACAGTTAGGAGGAAGGAATTGGGGCATGGAATAAGATGACAAAAGTATAATACTATAAAGAGCTATGAAACAAAATGGTATAAAGTCAAAAATACCTAATCTAATGAGGGAGAGAGGCAGAAAGGCTTTAATTGGAGGGGTGCCACTTGAAATGTATCAGTAGAAGAATATAGATAGGGGAAAAGGTGTTGTTAAAGCAATAACCTGGGAAAATATATAGAAGTAGGAATGTCCAGCATTGCTCAAAAAGTAAGCACATGATTCAGTTTATCTGGAGCCCAGGATGCGTATGAAGGGCTAACAGGAGATACGATTGGAACACAAGACTAATGTCCTGTTGTAGAGTTAAGTGACAACAGCACTTCAGAGTTCTCAGTTCAGTAAGAAATGGTTAACTGTTAAAGGGTGACCTTCAGAGTGAGTAGTTTTCAGTTTGATGCAGGATAAATGGGACCTGGCAGAAGTTAATGGCAGAGATGTCCCTGTGGAGACAATGACCTTCAGTCCCAGAAGAATTACAAATAATAGATTTAACAACTTTTTACATAACAGATGACTAATAGATGGCACACAGATGCACAGTATCGTAATAACCATTACTGCATCTTTTCTTTTTTTTCCTTTTTTTTTTTTTTTTTTTTTTGTTGTTTGTTTGGAGACGGGAGTCTTGCTCTGTCACCCGGGCTGGAGTGCACTGGTGCGATCTCAGCTCACTGCACTCCGTCTCCCAGGTTCAAGCGATTCTCCTGCCTCAGCCTCCCAAGTAGCTGTGATTACAGGCGCCCGCCACCACGCCTGGCTAATTTTTCGTATTTTTAGTAGAGACAGGGTTTCACTCTGTTGGCCAGGCTGGTCCCAAACTACTGACCTCGTGATCCACCCGCCTTGGCCTCCCAAACTGCTGGGATTACAGGTGTGAGCCACGGCGCCCGACCACTGCATCTTTGGCCAAGTGTAAATGGCCAGAAAACTTTTTACCACATTGCAACAAAAGAGCACAATGAAGAGTCAAAGATCCCAGCTGGGCGCAGTGGCTTCAACGTATATTCAGTAAATACAGTATTCTTAGGAGTTTTTTAATCTTGTATTATTTCTCCCTTTACCTTTTACAGGGATTTTCATTTATTAAAACTCAGTGATCTAGGCTTCTACTAGCATAAAGCCCTATGAAGACAGACTGCCTGCATCAGCTTTGTATTCCCACTGTAGGGATAATACATATATTCAGTAAATGTTTATCAAATGACTAAGCTTTAAAATGATCAAATATGCCAAGATTCAGATTGTTTTAATTACTGATAATAGAAAATTGTTCTTTTTCTTCACTCCCCCTTTTAATCATTTTTCTTTCCATCTACTCTCAAAGATCATTTGAAACACAGTTGTCAAGAGTGGAAGCAGAATTGTTAAGAAGAGAAGCTCCTCCCTCGTATGGACAATTGATTGCTCAGGGTTTAATTCCACCAGTTGAAGATTTTCCTGTTTGTTCACCTAATCAGGTATATTGCAATGTGTAATTTCTATTACATTTCCTCTTAAAATGAAATCTGCGCCTGTATATATGATAAAGCAAAGACCCTTGACTGTCAGAATTTTTGCAATCAAGGATTTAAATGTATGGAAGATTTGAAGTCATAGTTTTCATTATAGTTTAACACTACAAACTACAAAAGTATATTTTTCATTCCTCTGATTTGGCTGTGCAATTCTTAAGCATTTTACTGTTTAGGATAATTTAGTGCATTATAATTCAAAAGTATTAAGCTTGGCAAATTATTTTTTACTTGACCTGAACATCTGCAAGATTTAAGAATGAACACTAAAATTAATATGCTAGCAATATAACATGCTAGATTAACCACTTATAAGTAAAAGTAATTAAAATGAAGTTAACATTTCTACCTCAGGAAAAACATCTTGAAGCTGGATTTTACAGTGTTTAACAATTTATAGCATTTTGTTTATATAGTAATTCATTATATGTTTCTGAATTCTTTCAATTTCTCAGCAATTAAAAAAATTTTTCTCGTGCTTAAAAATGTGCCAGTGTTCATTTTAGGCATAAGGATTTATTCATTTAAATTGTAAATTCATTCAGAAACATTTATAAAAATTGTTGTTTCCAGTATTATAATTAAAACTGGTAAACATTGTTTTCCCAGTAATATAATTACTTTCAAAATAGAATACCATTTCCTTTTTGGTAAATGTGAGTTCTGATTACAGTCTATCACCTTATTGGAGTATTTTAGGAAATCTTTGGTGAGAATTTGTAGTTTCAAAACATTTCTCCATATGTAATTTCCTAAGTAAATCATTCAGAAGTTCCACTGTTGGAATTTTGTGTGCAAAGTAGGAAAAACCTAAGTTGTGGCTTCTTTATATCAGCCCTGCTATGGGGAAAGTTTTTTTTTAGGTAAGAATCAGATCACAGTTAATTTTACACACCTACTTCATTCTCTACCACCCACCATGCCTAAACCCCATAAAGTTAGAGAGAACACGGTTCACACAAGATTGTCTTCACTCCTAACACCAACTGCAAATTCAAGGAGTTCCCCAAATCCCCTTCAGGTTTGATAATTTACTAGGAACACTCAAAAAACTCACTGAAAGCAGCTCACTTGCGATTACAGTTTATTACAGGGAGAGGATACAGACACAGATTAACCAAGGGAAAAGATGCATAGGACAAAGTTCAGAAGGGTACCAAACATGGACCTTCCAGTTGTCCTTTCCCCATAGAGGCAGGAGGGCATTACTGTGTGAACACAGATATGTGACAATATGCATGGAGTGTTACCAATCAGGAAAGCTCACCCAGGCCTCGGGTGTCCGGAGTTTGTACTGGTGCACTAGCACATAGGCAGGATTAATTGCACATGTGGCCAATCCCAGTTTCTAGCCTTATCCAGAGATTGACTGACCCAAAGCCCTCACCCTACATGACACTGTTGGTGTGGTTCAGAGCTTCCACTCTAAATCAGTTTTACTATCTGGCTGGTCCAAGGCCCCCAGGCAAAGACACTGCTTTCAGACATGACAGTGGAAGGGCTTGGAGATGATGTACCAAAAGCCAAGGACAGAGGCTTTGGGTGAGGTTAAATTCTTTATTACCTCACACTACCCCAGTTTCTCAGGTTATATTTACCCTCGTGGGAGAATTCTACTTCAACCTTTTAGAATAAAATATGTTTATGGGTGGTAAGTTAGATTGTATTCATTTAATGAGATTAAAAACTCTCAAGTTTGAAGCTTTTGGTAACAAATTACCAAATTTTTATAGCAGATTTTGGAAAAAATAAGTAATGATGTAATTCACCATCTCACTCAAAGGAGAAACGCTTTTTGAGGAATGCTTTCTCCTTCATAAACTGAAGAAGTATATGAAATTATTCCTAGAACATTCATGAGATCCCCTCATAAAATATAATGTTAGATTGCCAATCCTAATTAACTGACTTTTAACTAAATAGAGAGTTTCACCTCAGTATGACAAACCAAATGTTAAAGTCAGCAATAAAGTATGTTGAAGGCATTGTTGATCTTGATGGCTAATAGCAGCACAACAGAGAAGGATAACAGAAGAGCCTTTTGTTCATTGCTGGACATAATAGCATAGTGCTCAACATGAAGCCTTAAAACTTGCATGCTCACTGTTGAGGAGCAGATCTGTGGAGAAGTTCATTATAAATGTGAACCACTTTTTCTTTTTCTTTTTTTTTTTTTAATTTGTAGTTAGGTACTTCTTAATTGGTGAAAACTCTTAAACTCATCTGTATAGCAAATCCATGTGTGCTGATATCCAAATTTCTTATTGACAATCTGTGCCTTACTAATGTTAAGACTATGAAATGTTCCTATGATAGTAGCTTCTTATCATAAATTATGTTCATGGCACTATGGAAGGGCCTATATGGAAAGCATAAATAAATGCAATACCAGTCACAAAGAGATACAGAACATAAGAGGACATCTTCCTTATTTTCTACCTTCTTTCTTCTGTGAGGGGAAAGGGAAGAGGTGTGAGTTTTGGCAGGAGACGGTATCATCAGCTGAAGGAGAGTATATCAACTTAAGATTGTTTCCTGGAAATATAATTTTTAAATACTAAATGCCAGGTTGGTGAAAGCTGTTTCAAGTTTGAATACTTCTTTTTATAACCACTAGATGGAGCTTAAAGACTATCTTATATAATGCTATATGCTTTTAAAAACAAACTCTAAACTCGTTCATCTAGAAAAAAGAATAGATTTTTTATTCAGTTGGACAACCTTTCATGTACACTAATTACAGCTAACTAGTTTTCAAAGAATGATATATTTATACTTAATACTAAACTATAGAAAATAAAACTTTAAAGATTAAGAAGGAATCTAAATGTCAATACCATTGAGTAATGATATAAACAGTTTCTTTTGTTGTTTCTTGTTGTCTTCTGTGCTGTATTACAAATATAATTCCTTTATTTGTGACAATATAATTAAATCCTCAGTATCCATTCAGCAAATGCTTGAGAACCAACTCTGTGAAATACAATTTTCACATGTTTTGGAAAAGTTAAGCCTTGTAAATTAAATCTAATTTGTTCTTAAAAAAAAAAAAGATAAAAGTCCTCGTTTTCACAAACTCATTTTGGTCACTTCGTCAATTATGTAGAGATTCTCCTATGTTCCTAGTTACAGAAGTATCAATTTTATTTTCTAGCTTTGGTACACTTTTCATGTTGGATTACGATGTGAGATTTTGAAACAACTGTTATAATTGACATTAAATATCATTTTTAAGTTGCATATATAAAATGGAATATCAAGAAAAGTTTAAACAAACAATGATTCAAGTTAGATTAGTAGATTAGATTCTGTAGTAGGATGAACCCACATAGGTAAGAGAATTTAATTTTTCCTTCTTAGACCCAAAAGCAACAATGAGTAACAGAATTTTTAACCACAACACATTCTTAATAGAAGGGTGTTTTTTTTTTTTATCTTAGTACCTTGTTGTTAACTATCTTAAGATCTTTTCTTATTTTTGTAGGCTTCTGTTTTGGAAAATCTGAGGCTAGCGGTACGATCTCAGCTTGGATTTACTTCAGTCAGGCTTCCTATGGCAGGCAGATCAAGCAACATTTGGAACCGTATTTTTAATTTTGCAAGATCACGTCATTCTGGGTCATTGGCTTTGGTCTCAGCAGATGGAGATGAGGTTGTCCCTAGTCAGAGTACCAGTAGAGAACCTGAGAGAAATCATACTCACAGAAGTTTGTTTTCCGTGGAGTCTGATGATACAGACACAGAAAATGAGAGAAGAGATATGGCAGGAGCATCTGGTGGGGTTGCAGCTCCTTTGCCTCAAAAAGTCCCTCCCACAACGGCAGTAGAAGCGACAGTAGGAGCATGTGCAAGTTCCTCAACTCAGAGTACCCGAGGTGGTCATGCAGATAATGGAAGGGATGTGACAAGTGTGGAACCCCCAAGTGTGAGTCCAGCACGTCACCAGCTTACAAGTGCACTCAGTCGTATGACTCAGGGGCTACGCTGGGTACGTTTTACATTAGGACGATCAAGTTCCGTAAGTCAGAACCAGAGTCCTTTGAGACAACTTGATAATGGGGTAAGTGGAAGAGAAGATGATGATGATGTTGAAATGCTAATTCCAATTTCTGATGGATCTTCAGACTTTGATGTGAATGACTGCTCCAGACCTCTTCTTGATCTTGCCTCAGATCAAGGACAAGGGCTTAGACAACCATATAATGCAACAAATCCTGGAGTAAGGCCAAGTAATCGAGATGGCCCCTGTGAGCGCTGTGGTATTGTCCACACTGCCCAGATACCAGACACTTGCTTAGAAGTAACACTGAAAAACGAAACGAGTGATGATGAGGCTTTGTTACTTTGTTAGGTACTAATCACATAAGGGAGATTGTATACAAGTTGGAGCAATATCCATTTATTATTTTGTAACTTTACAGTTAAACTAGTTTTAGTTTAAAAAGAAAAAATGCAGGGTGATTTCTTATTATTATATGTTAGCCTGCATGGTTAAATTCGACAACTTGTAACTCTATGAACTTAGAGTTTACTATTTTAGCAGCTAAAAATGCATCACATATTCATATTGTTCAATAATGTCCTTTCATTTGTTTCTGATTGTTTTCATCCTGATACTGTAGTTCACTGTAGAAATGTGGCTGCTGAAACTCATTTGATTGTCATTTTTATCTATCCTATGTTAAATGGTTTGTTTTTACAAAATAATACCTTATTTTAATTGAAACGTTTATGCTTTTGCCAACACATCTTGTAACTTAATATACTAGATGTTAAGGTTGTTAATGTACAAAAAAAAAAACACCCTTATACTCACCTGCGTTTTCATTTGTTTGACATTTGTCTATTATTGGATTTCATTATCATATGAACTTGTCAATGGGAAACAAACTGTCTAAAAATTTTTCTCTTACGTTTAACATACAATCATGTGAAATTTAGGCAGAGTTCGATAAATTACTGGCAAAAACAAAACTCTTTTATAAAGATTTTCTAATGTTGACTTTAATACTCTAACATGGTACAAACCAAATGGTAAAATCCCAAGTCATTTCTTTTTTCATCTCTATTTAGCAACAGAATTAAGTGGATGAAGATATTCTACTATGCATTAAATCTTGAACTTTATAAAACATGTACAAAAATTGTACAAGATAAGTTCCACCTGGTAATGTCTTTCCCTAATACAGGGTTGCGCTTGCATTGGACCCTAGGGATTTGCACTAAAATTATATCAAGGTCTCAGATGAGCTTAGTGCACAAGCACTATCACTTTAAATACTATTATTTGCTACCACAGCAACTATATATTTCCATAGCTTTTGGCTGGGGGCGGGGGACGTTTTTATTACAACTTGAAATTGCTTTGCTGGTTTCATATTTATTTGTTGTATTTAAAAAATACATTGTTGTAAGAGTGATTTTTTCAATATATTTTATTCCTGGGGGGGATCATGCTACACTCTCAAAAGAAAATTAAGAAATCATTCAGATCATCCCCCCTTTTTAAGTAGTGTGAATTGCAAAACCCAACATATTTTTTTTACTGTCAATTGCGGTTTATTTATTCTTTAGCTGTCTGTTTTAGTAGTTTAATGATTATGAAAAATGTATCTGTGTGTGATTTGCTATTTATTAAATTTTAAGTACTTTGCTGAATGTCATTTTAAAGCATGTTTGAAGTCTTGTGTATTTGTGTTAATGCTGTCAGGAGGAACTGACTAAGATGTTTTAATATGTATCAAAAATTAAAATGATTTTTTTTATTGCCTTGAGGTACTTTTTAAATCAAAGCTGTTCTTTATTTGTTGAATTTTGGTGCATATACAAATTCAGGCCATAAAATATGCAATATATCTAGAATAAAAATGATTAGAAGGAGATCATTCCTTAACTACTTTATAGTAAAGTAGTAGCTTTTACCAGTACTCGAGGGTAAAATTTTCTAAGGACTTGAATATTATTTTGCTTGAGATTGCCCTTCAATTGATGTATCTCACAAGATGAGAGAGTTTAATTGATTAAACTGCCTTTTAATTGACGTATCTCACAAGATGCAGTAACACAATCAGTTCTCTTTTTAAATTGTTTTCACATACGTTTTAGACCCCTATAATATATTCTACTGGCAGAATTTGGGTTACCAAATAATCTTTTACGCCCTAGTACTAATATACTATCAAGTACAAGGGTTTTGGTTTTCTAGCATATGTTTTAATTTATTATTTTAATTAACTAATACATCATCCTGGTTCAAACAGTAAAATGTAAATTCCTCTTCTATCCCAACACCCATCTTTTAGTTCACTTGAAAGAGACACATATCAGTACCAGATTCTTGTATATCTCTCTAGAAATAACCATATATGTACATAGGCATATCAGTACCATATATAGTAATGCAAATTGTAACATAACTATGCATACATTTTCTGTACCTTTTCTCAAAGGGAAATAATACATCATTAGAGTTTGAATATTAAAAGTAAGATCAAGCATTTCTGTTATTTGTTTTTTTTACATTTAAATCATTGATCTCTCCTGAATTTAGGGCTTCACTATCTTTTTTCCAGATGACTACCTAGTTTTCACAAAGCTATTTATTAAATAATAAATCCTTTCCTTACTAATTTGAAATGGAACTTATATAGTACATTTCCATATTATTTGGGTATGTTTCTAGACTCTATTTTCTTCTGTTGATCTGCTTTTCTCTTTTTGTACCAATCCTTTATTGTTTTAATAACTGTGATTTTTAAGTGTTTCAAATATTCTTATTTATATTTCCATTTGAATGACAATCAATTTGTTGAGTTCCACAAAACATCCATGGGTACTTTTTTTTTTTTTTTGGACAGTTTTAATTTTATAGATTAATTTAGGGGAATTTGACATCATTATCATGTTAAAGCTTTTTATCTAAACCATGGTGCACTATCTAAAACTCATGCCCATTCATCTTTTTTTGTTTCCTTCAGATGAATTTTACACTTTACAGAGATCTCATACATTTTTAAGAGTTTTTTTTTTTTAAATTTTTACATTTTATTGCCTTTATTAATGAAATCCTGTTTATAATTTTGCCTAATTTTAGTGCATGTAAAGGCCAATTATTTATGTTAATTTTCTACCTGGCTACCTGATTCCATTTTTTTGTTGTTTGTAATAGTATTTCACTTAATTATTTTGTGTTTTCCAACTACACAGTCCTGTCATCAGCAAACACTGATAATGTAACCATTGTTACAGTTTGCATTCCTCTTTGTATCTTAATTGCATTGTCTAGTACTTCTAAAATAATGTTCAATAACTGGCTATAATGAATTGAGTTGAGAGAGATTTAATCATATTAAGGAGTATCAACTAATCCCTAGTCTTAAAACTTTTTAAAGACTGCATGTTTAATTTTATCACATGCCTTTTCGACATCTGTGGAGATGATCATATGATTTTTTTTCCTTTGATCCTTTAAGATGAATTTTACTAATATATTTTGTAATTTTGCACTATCATTACATTCTTTAAATAAATTCTTTTTGGCCATGTGTATTTTTTTAATATATTGCTAGATTGCACTTCATATTTTATTTAGGATATTTGCACTTGTATTAATCAGTAGTCTATAGTTTGTGTGTGCGTGCATACACGTGTTCACTTTGAGAAGTGTAGTATTTTATGCTTGTGGATTTGGAAACTTCCCTCCTTTTACAATGCCCTAGAACAGTTTAAATAGCATTGAAATTTTCTGTTTCTTAAAATTTCAGTGAAATTATCTGGGTTTCGTGGATGTTTGGCAAGCAGCTTTTTGACAACTTTGTTGGTATCATCTAGGTAATTAATCCATGTAGTTTTTATATCCTATCTGGATCAGGAACCATCCATTTAATCCCAAGTTTTCAAGTTTATTTGCCTAGTTGAGGAAAGTTAACTCTTCATCTTCTATGCATGTGGATGTTGCCCCTTAGTTTGTAAGTTTGTATTATGCTTTCTCCCTTATTTTCTTTTTTTTTTTTTTTTTTTTTGAGACGGAGTCTCGCTCTGTCGCCCAGGCTGGAGTACAGTGGCACGATCTCTGCTCACTGCAAGCTCTGCCTTCCAGATTCACGCCATTCTCCTGCATCAACGTCGTAAGTAGCTGGGACTACAGGCGCCCGCCACCAGGACCGGCTAATTTTTTTGTATTTTTAGTAGAGACAGGGTTTCACCGTATTAGCCAGGATGGTCTCGATCTCCTAACCTCGTGATCTGCCTGCCTCGGCCTCCCAAAGTTTCTCCCTTATTTTCTTGATAAAGGTAGCTAACAGTTTACCTACTTTTTTAATTGTGTATTTTTTTATTTTCCCCAAACCGCTTGGATGTCTCTATTCTGTAATTTTGTTCTTTCTAATTAGTTGATTTCCACTTTAATAAGTTTTCCACATTTTGCTTTCCTTGGTTTATTTTGTTTTTTTCTAACTCGAGTTAGCATGTAATTTATTTTTACTTCTTAATTCTTAAGAAGAGATTAAGACATGGACTTAAGTGTGAGCACTGCTTAAGGCGAATCATTTGGCTGCATTAATGTCATTACTGTTATTTTCTAAATGTTCTTAAGTTTCAGTTTTGATACCTTCTTTAATCCAAAAGTTGTATAAAAGAAGTTTTTTTCTTTGCTTTTTTTTCTAGATAATGAGAATTTTTTGGTGTGAGTCTTAGTTTTGTTTTCTGATTCTTTTCATTTTATGGCATCAAAAACAGAATGTTAAGAGTATATGTGTTGGGGGGGCGGTTATTGTCTTTCAATTTTTAAATGTCCCAAGAGCACTTTTAGAAAGTGTGTTATTTCTTTACAGGATACAGATTTTAGTGGGAGTTACTCAGATTTTAGATCTTCTCAACAGGATACAGTCCTTTGTCTTGTCAGTCAGAGCACCAATATTAGTAGGGAAGAGAATGGAAACAAAAGGAGCTGTTATCAGAAGGGATCTATGGGCCAGAAGCCCTGTTACTGGCTCATGTCATACACTAGCACTAAGAATATAAAAGCACAGGATGAAGGGGTCTTTCAATAAGCTGTTGAGGTTTTAATTCTCACTACTGCTTACCACCGTCATCCACTGTTCATCTGGAAATAAGTGGGTAAGACAGGCTAAATGGGATAAAGGAAGAACAAGTTCATTGAATTCTGTAAGTGTTTATTGAGCACCTACAACAGACCCAGCAATGTTCACAGCAGTTTACAGCGGCCCTCCTTTCACCTGCTCCACCATTCCCTCACACCTTTTCCCCCAAATTCCAGGGGAGAAGATGACAGCAACTAGATAGGACCTGCTTTACTCAGGAAGGTCCCTGTTTAAAGTAGAAGCAGGCAGTAGAGAGAAAGGCCTTTTCTCTGAATACCTAAACTCTTGCTCAGGAATAGCATACAGATTGCAAATTGTATATAGTTATTGGCATGAGCTGATAGCTGGCTGTGATTGCATTTGTTTCCTAAGGTAATCAACATTCAAGGTAGACAAATGATGCTAAGTAAAATTCACAGAATTTTAGAGCTGGAAGGAATCTTAAAATGAAGAAGTAACAGACATAGCTGTTTAGTCAGGAATTTTCTAGACAAAAGAAATCAATTATATACCCATATTATGTTATACATACAGGTAAACATAGGCCATGTATGCATACATGGTTTACCATCATGTGATGTCATGAGGTTTTTTCCTATTAGAAGTCAGGCCATTCTGACATTTTTGCACGTGCCTGCTCCTAAATGAGTGCATCCCACACCATGATGGTATTCACACCATCAAATGCTATTCTGCGAGCCTTTTACCACCAGCTACTTCTGCATTATAGGAATTTTCAAAGCAATAATATTTGCCCATTGTTGAGTGCCTATCACCTGCCAATTTCTTTATATGTATCCTTGGAATCTTCACAGTCCTGTGAAGTAACAAACTTACCTTCTATTTATCCAAGGTCATATAGCCAATAAGGGCAGAACTAAGATTTAACCTTAGTCGTGCCTGACGCAACAGCTGTGAATAAGATGGATCATAAAGTGAAGTAAGACTTATCAGGAGAAATATCTATCAAGCTGGAGTTGACAGACCTGGATTATTATGCCAACTCACTGAGCCTCAGCTTTGTCATCTTGAGGTAAGGATAATAGCTTCTTCATAAGATCATTGTGAGGAATAAAGATAACGTGTAAAGGCCTTAGCACTTGTTCTGTCCATCTATTGCTGCATAAAAAACTACCCCCAAACTTTGTGCTTAAAGCAACCACAATCATTCAGTTTTCTCACAAATCAATAATGTGGGCAGAGCTCAGTGGTATTGGCTCATTCTGCTCCTCTTGGCCTCTGCTGGAGTTGGAGAATATACTCCTCAAAGAACTCACCTGAGTGACTGGCAGGTTTGTGCTGCCTGTCAGCTGGGTGCTCAGCCAGGAGCCTGGGATCCTCTTCATATGAGTCTCCCCAAGGTTGCTTATGTTTCCTTAGAGCATGGAAGCTGGACCCAAGAATGAATGTTACAGTATACAGAAGCTGCAAGGCTCTTATGACAGAGTCTCAGACATCCTAGAATGTTATTAGGTTGGTGCAAAAGTAATTGCGAGTTTTACCATTACTTTCAATGGCAAAACTGGCAATTACTTTTGCACCAACGTAATACTTCTGCCACATTCTACTTGTCAAATCACTGGCCAACCCAGATTCAGTAGGAAAAGAAATAGACTCACCTCTAAATAAAAGGAATAGCAGGTAAGTCATTCCATCTTTACCCCAGCACAGTACCTAATACATAGCAAGAAACATTAAGTTGCCATTATTAATATTTTAAGTAGAAAAAGTTTTACAGCCTTAGAAATGTATTTGCTAAAAGGATATAAAATTAACTCTGCTCCACTGTCATGTCAGGCATGTATGTGTATCTCATATCTGTTTATTACAAATACAAGGATAAAACAATTTGCCTTAGCATATTCAGTCAGAAATCACAGCATTGATGCAATTTTAAATAAACATATTTAGGCAGTTGGTAAAATTTAAAGATTAGTAGTTATTTCTCTACATTTAAAATAACTTGTATTAATATTTCAACATGTTGTAACCTATAAAATGTTTATTTTTAAATTGCTTAGAGGCAACAGTATAGTGCGTAAAAGTCTGGAGTCAGATTGCTTGGATTCTAATTTCTGTCTAACTCCTTACTGGCATGTGCCTTTCAGGAAGTCACTTAATCACCTGTACTTCCATTCTTCATCTGTAAAATGGGGATAATAGGGCTACTGGAGGGTCAAACAAATTAATATACATAATGCTCTGGGAACAGCATTGTAATATATACATAGCAGCTCTTGGCTTATAGTAGGTGCTGTGTAACTGTTTGCTATTATTGTCATTGTTTAAATGTTAAAACATCTGACCAGGTACGGTGGCTCATGCCTGTAATCCCAGCACTTTGACAGGCCAGGTGGGCAGATCACCTGAGGTCAGGAGTTCAAGACCAGCCTGGCCAACATGGTGAAACCCTGTCTCTATTAAAAATACAAAAATTAGCCGGGTGTGGTGGTGCATGCCTGTAATCCCAGCTACTTGGGAGGCTGAGGCGGGAGGATTGCTTGAACCCGGGAGGTGGAGGTTGCAGTGATCCGAGATCACACCACTGCACTCCAGCCTGGGTGACAGAGCAAGACTCCGTCTCAAAAAAATCTCTGAATCTTACATTTAAATAAGCTATCGTACATGAAAAGTTCTAAAATAACAGTGGTTTCTGAAGAGAAATAGAAACAGATCATTTTCCATTTCTTATGTGTGCTTATTCCTGGGATCATGAAAGTGAATTGCAACCCAGAACAAAGGTCAATAAGAGAGCAGGGGAGAAGAAAGGATAACAGCCCACTTGTGATAAGGTAATAGAATTCCAAGACCAAGCAGACACAGATGAAAGGATCCTGCAGAGTTCAGGGGGCCCAAGGAAGTTACTTAGTGACAGGGAACTAAAGCGAGGTCTTTACAGAACTCCTAGATCCGGATGTTTTTCAGATCACGTTGTTATCTTGTTGTAGCAAACACTACTAATTGCATACCCAGTATCCATGAAAAGAAAAGCCTCATTTTAAGGGTGATGGAAAAGGAAGAGAAAAAGCCTGATTTCACTGAGCAGTTGCATCAGCCTTGGCCTGGCTATCTCTGGACTTCTAGTTCCATGAAAAAAATAAACCTGTATGTATTTAAGCAACTGGTAGGCTTCTCAGTTACCCATGGAGTAACCTTCTTAACCAGTCTACTGGCTCTTAAGTCAGGAATAGTAACGGTGGAGTAGAGGATTAAATGAGATGATGTGAATGCAGCAGAACAGTGATGAGGAGGCACATATCAATGGAGCTCAATCAATGAGTTCAATCAATGTAGGTGCTCTGTCAATGTAGCTCCAGTTGATGGGTTCTCTCAGTAAACTGCTCATCCTTGTGTTCTCCTAACAGCAATTCTATTTATATGTTGGACTTTCCTGCAAGATTTCATTTGAACAGAGGGTTTTAAGGATTAATACAATTTGAAAACTAGTGTTAGAACATCACAGGACCAAGTCGCCTTCTCCTACGTAGGACACACCTGGTTTACTGAGAATGAAATGAGAATTTGCTTAGAGTGTTTTCCAGTAAGGATACTGAGGTGTCAATTAGGGCAGGTTTTCCCATATGTTGGAAGGAAGCTCAAACCCCAAAAAGCTTAATATCCCCCAAAAAGTGACTTGGAAGCTTTACTAAGGAAAAGTAATAGAGTACAGTGAGATGGAAAAGCATGGGCTTTGGAGTCAGGCACATCAAAATTTGAATTGTGTCCACTACTAAAGAGGTCTTTTTTTTTTTTTTTTAGACGGAGTCTTGCTCTGTCGCCCAGGCTGGAGTGCAATGGTGTGATCTTGGCTCACTGCAACCTCCGCCTCCCGGGTTCAAGTGATTCTCCTGCCTCAGCCTCCTGAGTAGCTGGGATTACAAACGCACGCCACCACGCCCAGCTAATTTTTGTATTTTTAGTAAAGACAGGGTTTCACCATGTTGGTCAGGCTGGTCTCCAACTCCTGACCTCGTGATCCGCCTGCCTTGGCCTCCCAAAGTGCTGGGATTACAGGTGTGAGCCACAGCACCCAGCCTAGAGTTTTGTAACTGAATAAATCACTTGATTTTCTTGTCTCATCTGGAAAATGGGATCACACCTACCCTTAAGGGTTACCAGTGAAAAGATCAAATTTTTTAAAAAGCAAGAAAAAAATTATGCAGAAGCCTTTCCTAGAGCTTTACGCATAGAGATTGAAAACAAATTTTAATTGTCAATATCATAGGTTCACTTTCCAAAATAAAACAGTCTTTTAAAAGAGCTCCCCTATACCATGTATTAAGCATTTTGTGTATTACTAGAGCTTTCTGAAAGAGCAGGTTTCTTATAATAGCCACTGTCCTGTTTTCTTGGTTATAGGGCAACTTGTGGCTGTATCTCAATGAAAACTAACTTCACTAAACAAAGGTAGAGTGATGTCTTGGCTCACTCCTTTTTATTATTTACAGAAGCCAAAATGAAGAACTTCCATGGAGCCCTAGAACAGAAAAGACGTGGCTACTTCCTGTGGGCTTAGCAACATATGTTGAGCTCGTAATAATAACAGAAGTTATGATAAAAAGCAACATATAAACAATATTCAATGGAATATTCTCAATTGCATTATAATGGGAGCAGCTTTTTAAGATATTTCTATGTTACTGCTGAGCTCTGATTTCAAGTGACCCTGGAAATTCCTTATAGATTTAGTTTTCCAAAGTCTGGGTTACCTTAAATAAAAATTTTGTACAACAGTCCCCACCTTGTCTGAGGTTTCACTTTCTGTGGTTTCAGTTACCCACAGTCAACCTTGGTCTGAAAATATTAAATGGAAAATTCCAGAAATCAATTCATAAGGTTTAAATTGTATGCTATTCTGACTAGTGTGATGAAATCTCATGCCATCCAGCTTCATTCCATGCAGGATGTGAATCCTCCCTTTGTCCAGCTTCTCCACACTGTGGACATTGCATGCCCCTGGTCACTTAATAGTGGTCTTGGTTATCAGATCAATTGTTGTGGTATCACAGTGCTTGAGTTTATGTCACTCTTATTTTACTATTCATACTGGCCCCAAAGCACAAGAGTAATGATGTTGGCAATTTGGATTGCCAAAGAGAAGCCAGAAAATGTGTTCTTTAAGTTAAACGTTGGAAGTTCTCCACTTAATAAGGAAAGAAAAAAAATTGTAGGCTGAGGTTGCTAAGGTCTATGATAAGAACAAATCTATGTGTGAAATTGTGAAGAAGGAAAAAAGTATATGCATAGTATGTATAGGGTTTGGTTTAGGCATCCACTGGGGGTCTTGACAGGTATCCCCCCTTATCGATGGGGGGATTTTCATTTTGTGAGTTTTAGCTGCATCCTGTTCCTATTTCCTTTGGTGGTACTTTGCACATTGACATTTTTTATTGAGATTTTACCATACAACCTAATTTCCATTTCTCTATCTCATGTTGCCATTAGAGTAATTAGTCAAAGGCTGGGCTTGGTGGCTTACACCTGTAATCCCAACACATTGAGAGGCTGAGGCCGAGGAGGGAGGATTGCTTGAGGCCAGGAGTTTGAGACCAACGTGAGCAACATAATGAGACCCTTGTCTACTAAAAGTAAAAATAAATTAGCTAGGCATGCATAAT
The DNA here is from genome assembly GCF_029289425.2 of Pan paniscus. NCBI lineage: Eukaryota > Metazoa > Chordata > Mammalia > Primates > Hominidae > Pan > Pan paniscus. Next base: position 121,832,888 of record NC_073256.2, on the reverse strand, counting down.
GGCAAGTGCCTGTAATCCCAGCTACTTGGGAGGCTGAGGTGGGAGGATCGATTGAGTCCAGGAGGTTGAGGTGGCAGTAAGCTATGATAGCATCCGTGCATTCCAGCCTGGGTGACAGAGCAAAGCCTTGTCTCTAAAAAAATTGTTTTAATTAAAGAGTTGTTAGCCAAGTGTGCAAAGCAACTGTTTGTAACCAATTCCTTGCTTTTGAGTAAACATAAGCATTTATTGGTACTTCCTGAGTACCAACCCTCATACTAGATGCCTTATGTACTTTGTTTCTAATCCCCAGAACAAATATGTGATGGATGTTCTTATTCAAACAAACAGCAGAAGAAGAAGCATCAATAAGTACCTCCATCATTGGGATTGGAAGCAGTATAGCTCTTGGAAGTTGAACTAATTCTTTATTGTATTTTCACTTATAGAATAATTGAGGGATTTAATTTTCTATTTTAAATGTTATAGCCTCATAGTAAGGATTTATGTTTTATTTTGGAATCATATTTGCTTTACAAAAAATATAGAAATATTAGAAAACAACCACTTCACAATTACTGGGATGGCTGTAATAAAAAAGACAGGGAATAACAAGTGTTAGTGAGGATGTGGAGAAACTGGAACCCTCACACATTGCTGGTAGGAATGTAAAACGGAGCAGCTGCTCTGTGAAACCACAGTCTGGCAGTGTCTCAAAAGTTAAATGTACAGTTACCATATGACCCAGAAATTCCACTCCTAGGTATATACCCAAGAGAAATAAAAACGTATCCACACAAAAACTTGTGCATAAATGTTCATGACAGCCTTATTCACCAGAGCCAAAAAGTGGAAACAAGGCAAATGGCCATCACCTGATAAATGAACAAACAATATGTGATATATTCATGCAATGTAATATTATTTGGCAACAAAAAGAAATGCTGTGCGATGAACCTCAAAAACACTCTACGTGAAAAAAGCCAGTTACAAAAAAACACAAATTGTATAATCCCATTTATATGAAATGTTCAGAAGAGGCAAATCTACAGAGACAAAAAGTAGATCGGTAGCTGCTCAGGGCTAAGGAAGGCGAAAGGAATTTGGAAGGAGGTGGGTGTCAGAGGAAAATTGTGCTACACAGTTGAACAGGCAAGGAAGACTTTTCTAAGACTTAAAATAAGGGGAGAGATCAAACTCAAGTCTGCTGAAACAAAAGGTCAGCAGGTTTGGAAGTGCTGGGTGAGCTAGTGGAAAAGTCCTGGAGGACATAGAAGGGGAGGTTGGTCAGTGTAATTAGGCCAACTGTGCTTGCTAATTTGTACTTAGTGAAGTTAGGCTCCTACCCTTCCACAGAGACTAGGAGATAGGGGCACCAGCTAACTTGATTACATTTGAAGGAATGGCTCTAGGTCCTTGAGAAAGAGATACTTGGGTTATTAAACTGGCAAGAAGCTGGAAGAGGATCTATCTTCATTTCAAAGGAGCAAATAATTTTCAATTACAAGTTTTCTAAAGTAAATGCTCTAAGAACAGGGAGGTCAGGGACCTATAATCAGGAAGGAACTTGTCTATAGGCTAGTCAACCTGAGGGGAATAATAATACTGTCTTTGCCAATGGATACAAAGTTTATTTTTGATATGATGAAAATGTTCTAAAATTAGATCAAATGAATGTTGTAAAACTCTGTAAATGTACTAAAAACCATTACATTGTACACCCTAAATGGGTCAGCTTTGTGGTATGTAAATTATAGCTCAATAAAGCTGTGTTTAAAAGATCAGAGAACAAAAATACAAATAATATCCCTTTTTTTCTGTTTGCTTTTAGAATTAGATCTAGCTATTCCACTATAAATAACCTTGCTTATTCTGCAGGAAACAAGTAGTTGCTTTATGAAACTAAAGTTACAGAAAATACCGGCCAGGCATGGTGGCTCATGCCTATAATCCCAGCACTTTGGGAGGCCAAGATGAGTGGATCACCTGAGGTTAGGAGTTCAAGACCAGCCTGGCCAACATGGCAAAACCCTGTCTCTACTAAAAATACAAAAATTAGCTGGGTGTGGTGGCACGCGCCTGTAGTCCCAGCTACCTGGGGGGCGGAGACAAGAGAACTGCTTAAACCCAGTAGGTGGAAGTTGCAGTGAGCCAAGATCACACCACTGTATTCCAGCTTGGCAGACAGAGCAGGACTCCATCTCAAAACTAAATAAATAAATAAACAAACAAATAGAGTTGCAGAAAATACCATTCATCTTCCTTTAGTCAAAAACATAGGGCTGAGTGTGGTGGCTCACGCCTGTAATCCCAGCACTTTGGGAGGCCAAGGCAGGTAGATCACCTGAGGTCAGGAGTTCCAGACCAGCCTGACCAACATGGAGAAACCCCGTCTCTACTAAAAATACAAAATTAGCCGGGCGTGGTGGCGCATGCCTGTAATCCCAGCTACTCGGGAGACTGAGGCAGGAGAATCACTTGAACCCGTGAGGCAGAGGTTGCAGTGAGCCGAGATCGCGCCATTGCACTCCAGCCTGGGCAACAAGAGCAAAACTCCATCTCAAAAAAAAAAAAAAAAAAAAAAAAAAAACCCATAACATAGTGAGTGTAGTGGTTGTAGGTACTATTGACATTAAAATTTGACCAAAGTAACTTACTTTGGCAGTTAACCTCTCTGAGACATAGCTTGTACATCTGTAAGATTGAGGTAATATTTCCTACCTCATGGAGTTCCTGTAGTGATAAAATCATACATGCAAGGGCTTTATAGTCCAGTGCCAAGCATATTCAAATTCAATAACTGACTATTCCATAAACATTGATGGGGGGAATCCCACATGCCAGGCATTGTTCTGATGAGTACTACTCTTGACCTCAAGCTCCAGAGCCCTGCTTGAGAGCGCCTCTCCCTGGCTCTCCGCACCACATGCTTCCCTAAGAGGCAAGGAATTCACAGGGTTATGGAGAAATGAGTGCTGCTCTTTCTCCCTCCACTTCTAGACCACACTCTTGGTACCCAGAATCCTAGATTTTCCCATCCAAGTGGCCTAAGTCTACATGCAGGACCTCCCTCGTGTCTTCCTGGGATCTATCTTCCTGGGGCTGGATGGAACTGCTAGCATGAATATCCCAGGCCCCATGGGAGTGAGGAGCTTGGATGGACTGTGGCTAGGCAGGCTGCGGTGTCCACAAGCACGAGCATAAGGCCTCTCATGGTGCAGGACAGGGCCTGGGATAGGAAGACAAGGGACAAGTGTTTGCCATCCATAATCGTGCCCTGAGCACTGCAAATATTAGGGGCAAGACAGGTTCTGGCACTGGGGATAAGACAATATCCAAAACAAATATGAATATTATTAAAAACACTGAATTATTTCTGCCATCTGGAAGAATACTTATAGTGCATTTAACTTTTTTCTTTTCTCTTAAAGCCCAAGCCCATTTAGCTCTAAGCACAAAGCTATGGCCCTGAAAGTTTCTTGCCCCTTGAAGACTTGCTTGACTTGAACTACAATAAATGAAGAATTATTGCCTTTAGTAATTATGCATCTTCACTTCATTTCTAATTTATATTTTTTCTTGTTCCCATGAAAGACTCATTGCAAAGAAAATCCAAATGTTTATAAGAATAAAAATGCCTTATTTTTAAAAAGTCATTTATGCAAATTCCCTATGTACCATAATCTTTTCCCAGAGGGAAAAGTAGATAGGAATAAATAGATGTTAAGGAAAGGGGGGGAAATGGGGGATGGAGGAATGAAAGAAGAATTTTAAAGATATTTCATAGTTAGAGTCTGATGGAATAACTTTATTCTTTCTCTTTCTCTATCTCTAAATAAAAGTGGTTACTTATTTCCTTATTGTATGTGTCACTAACATTTTGATATTTCCCCAAATGTTCAAGTCTACATACATCAGGTATAATCAATGTATTCAAGTATAATCGATGTGAGAGTTAAATGCCTGAATAGGAATATGTAAATCAAGTGTATGTGAACTACATAATATTGGAAATGTAAGATGGAAGCTTATTATTTAAGGAACTCCCATTAGTAAACCTTTTTTGAAGTGAATAATATGCTCAATCTGTATTTTCTTTTAATCATGATGTGAAAACTTTGCTTAATGTGAAGAATACATTGTATAAATCTAAAAAGCTATACTTTTATAATATAAAACTGGACTTATAACTTAGTGTGCACAAAAGGATGCAGTAGTCATATTCAAAGGGATCAAAGAAGCTACTTTCCAATTTTGAAGGAAGGATAACAACTATATGTCAATATAGATGCAAAATCATCAGGATTGACACTTTTTTGATGACAAATTGCTGAACAAACCAAAGAAATAGTCTTTTCAAGAAGCCAACTAGTGGTTTATTCCAGCCTTACCCTTACATATTTTGCAACACAATTTGTTTAATAACTTGTTTTTTGTAACACTCAGTTGAACTTCCTTGAAATGAAAAGTGAATGATACTGAAGGTGAGTTTGGAGTTCCAAAGGAGTTTAAAAAAAGACTCCTGGGCCAGGCACAGTGGCTCACACCTGTAATCCCAGCACTTTGGGAGGCTGAGGTCAGAGAATCACTTGAGCCCAGGACTTCAAGACCAGCCTGGGCAACATAGGGAAACCTCGTCTCTACAAATAATTTAAAAATTGGCTGAATGTGGTGGCATACACCTGTAGTTCCCGCTACTAGGGAGGCTAAGGTGGGAGGATCTCTTGAGCTTGAGAGGTTGAGGCTGCAGTGAGCCTGCACTCCAGCCTGGGAGACGCAGTGAGACTCCATCTCAAAAAAAAAAAGAAGAAGAAAAAAGGAAAAAAAAAAAGAATAGAAGAAAAATCTGATCTGTGTCCTTATTAATACAGACCAAACGCTAAAATCCCTGCATAGAGCCCCATATTGGAATGTTGATAAGGCAAAAATGAAAAGTTAGTGAGTTACTCTTTTTGCACTGCTGTTTCAATAGGTCTTTGAAGACAAAAATATATGATGTAGTTTTGTTTCCCAGAAGTTCACAGATTAGTGCCCTTAAGTACATGGTTATGTAACAGATGGGCAGTCAGGTGTTATTCTTGACCCACAACAACATATTTACTGTGTTTACCGTGTATAGTTCTACATGAATATCTCTTACAGCAAAAATAATTTTCCCTCAAGAAGTATTTGTATAACGTGAATCACGTTTTTCATGAAGGAGGAAGGTAACTCCATTACCTTCCATTTATATTAAAGAAACGCAAGTGTAGTGAAATGAGATCGCATAGACAGTGATGCAGAGGTAGAAAGGTTCTAACTTCAAGGAGAGTGGGAAGAAGTGCAGGTAAAAAGGGGCACACCATGACTGCCTCTCTCTGTATCTCAAAGTCTTGCTTACATTGATTCCTCCAACATCTGGATCATCAGAGCCTCACCAGTGTCTCATCTACATAACTTAAATGCAGTGTTGTGAGGGTTCTGGAACAGTGCCTGCTCTCCCTGCTCCAGCCCTAGCTGTGGTTCTGGCTTAGGGCCTCCCAGGGCTCCTGAAAAAGTTTCAGTGAATCCCAGTGAGGTGCACCTTTCACTTTAGACCTTGACGTCATTAAGAATTTTTGTTTTATATGTAGGGGACAGGAACAGTGCTGCCAAGTCACAGACAACATTTAAAACCAAAGTAGGTAATCTCTTCCTCTGCAGATATCCTGCAGCTTGCTTTGTATACAAGCCTAAAGTTAAATTTTCTTTTTAAACAAAATAAAATACAAATAATAGATTTGTAGTTGCCAGGGGCCAGAATTTGTAGGAGAGAAGATTGACTCTAAGCAGGGCACAAGGAAACTATTTTGGGGTCGTGGAAATGTTCTCTACCTTAATTGTGGTGGTGACATAACTGTTTTTTTTTTTTTTTTTTTTTTTGCTGTTGTCAAGATTCACAGAACTCTATGCTTCTTAAAGATGACTTTTACTCCACGTATTTTAGCCTATTTTTATTAAAAAGTAAAATATATAATACAGTATTCAAACTCTGATCTATGTAGCAAAATTCCAAGTATTTTGTTAATGCTAAATAATCTTGCTTAATTCTCAAGATCAGAAGAAGCATTTCATAAGCTTGTGTATCTCACACTTAAAAGTTATAACTACTAATGAAAAGAAAGTTGCTGAAATATGGGAGTAACATAGTTGGTTTTGCTAATAATATATAGCAAGCACCGTGCTGTGGGCTTTAAATGAATATCTCATTAAACGTTTACAGCCACCGTGTGGATTGGAAGCACCATTAGGTGGAAACAAGAGCTTAAGAGTAGTTAAGAAACTTATCAAAGAATCACAGATAACAGATAATAAAGTCAGAGTTCACTTCCAGATCAGTCTGGCTCCCAAGTACAAGCCTATTTATTAATTTTATTTTGCTTTATTATATTTTTTCTAATCAAGGGAACACTTTCATTATTCCCCTAAAGGTTATTATATGCTGGAATATATTTTGCTAAAAAACTCAAAACAACTTGGAAATTTATGACACAAGATGAGTGAGTTAAAGGAGTAGGAGGGTTTCTGTGGGTACAAGTGAGTGCTGTTGGCAGGATGGGTAGACAAACTTTTGAGCAGAGCCTGGTGTTTCTTTGTCATTTCTTAACAAAGACAGCATCCTTTTGTTTAAGGGCAACAATGTTAGGCACTATGATAGGCTAAATTATAGCCCCCAAAGATATCCAGATCCTACTCCCTGGAATCTGTGAATGTTGCCTTATATGGCAAAAGGGACTCCCAAGATGTGATTAAGATAAGGATTTTTTAAATGGAGAGATTATCCTGGATTATCCAGGTGGGCCCTAAATGTAATCACGTGCATCCTTAGAAGAAGGAGACTGAGGGAGATTTGACACAGAAGAGGAGAAGGCGATGTGGTTACAGAGGCATCCGTAATGTGATTATGGAAGAATGAAGCGATGTGGCCACTGCCAATAAATGCCAGCAGCCACCAACAGCTGGAAGAGTCAAGGAAACAGATTCTTGTTTCATTCAGAGCCTCCAGAAGGAATCAGCCCTGCTAACATCTTGACTTTAGCCCACTGAAGCTAATTTTGAACTTCTGGCATCCATAAATGTAAGCAAATAAGTCTGTGTTCTTTCCAGCCACCAAGTTTGTGATAAGTTGTTAGAGCAGTCATAAAACTAATATACTTAGTTATCCCACTTATCCCTGATTTCACTTTCCAAGGTTTCGTTGCGCACAGTTAACCTGGGCCTGAAAACAGGAATCTTCCCTTTGTCTAGCATACCCACGCTGTAGAGGCTCCCCACCCACCAGTCACTCAGTAGCCATTTCAGTTATCAGATTGGCTGTTCCAGTATCGCAGTGCTCGTGTTCAAGACACCATTATTTTACTTCATACTGGCCCCAAAGCACAAGAGTAGTGATACTGGCAATTCTGATACACTAAAGAGAAGCAGAAAAGTGTTTTCTTTAAGTGAAATGGTAAAAGTTCTCCACTTAATAAGTAAAGAGAAAAAATCATATACTGAGGTTGCTGAGATCTACGGTGAGAAAAAAACTTCTATGCATGAAATTGTGAACAAGGAAAAAAGAAATTAGTGTTAGTTTTGCTGTTGCTCCTCAGACTACAAGAGTTACAGCCATGGTGTGTGGTGGATGAGTGCTTAGTTAAGATGGAAAAGGCATAAAGTTTGCGGAAGATGTGAACAGAAATGTGTTCCAGCTGATGGCAGTCAAGTTTGGTACTATCTGCAGTTTTGGTCCTATCCGCAGTGTGTCCCCTGAGAATCAGGGAGGACTTACTCTACACTGCTAGAGCCAGCTTCTCCAGGATATGCTTGAAACTGCCTGTTTAGCATCAGAATATCTTTAACAAAAAACAAGCAAACAACCAAAAAATAATACCACTACCATGTAATACCAGACAATATTGGAAATAGGAACTTTTAAATAAGTATTTCCTTGAATTTCTTGGAGTTACACAATAGCATATCTGAAAGTTCTTCCCCCAGGCAGTTCAGTGTTGGTGTGTTGGATCTGGTCCCACCAAATTTGTTAATTTATTACAAAAAGGACTGCTTTATAATTTTTTTGAACACTGATGACATTGATCACCTGAGCAAACACATAGACTGGCTCTACAATATTGAGATGACTAAATGAACCAGCCTGCAAGCAGCAGACAGAAGTGAACAAGGTCTGAAGGTAATGTCCACGATGTCAGATTTCATTCCAGGATCATCATTGATTCATTTATGTAATCTGAGGCCCAGCTGCAGCCAGGATTTGGACATGGCTTTGGAGCGTGGAGTTGCATAGTGGGTAAATGACAGGTTCCAGAAGGGAAGGCCTTGCCTGCCATGTGATCTTGGGCAAATCACTTGACCTTAAAAAGCTCATTTGTTAAAGGGAAAAACAGTACTTAGCTCAAAGAATTGTGAGGATTAAGTAAAATACTGCACGTAAAAATCTTGGCCCAGTACTAACTTGATGTTAGTGCTGGACAAATCTTAGCTACTGTCGCTGGTACTGTTATGTGGATTACCTCTTTTCTCCTTCTGCCCAGGAGTGGTGCTTCAGGGACAGTATCCACTGGGGTTGTGTAGTGGGCCAGCTCTCTCCATGGCCCCCCAGAGTCAGGGGTGACCATCCCTGCCTACCGTGCATGTTAATTCTGAGCAGTGATTAAAATGCCATACCTGCTTTTCAGTCCGAGGACTTTCAAACCAGTCCCACCAAGCATCACAGCCCCATCCCCATGACTGTAGGTTTTACACTCTGTATGTAGCTCCTTTCCAAGGAGAGCCCCTTGGCCCCAGTGGAAGGACCAGGAATAAAATATTTCCGAATCTAGAAGGCAAGTTTTACTTGGTTCCCAATTCACTCATCTGAATCTGGGAAGAGTGTAATTCTAGGACTACACCATTCAGAGAATGGAGAGAACTCTCCATTCAGAGAATCATAAAATTATAAAAGTGGGAAGGGTGGGTCTTACAAGCTTTTGCCAACCTAGCTGTGGAGGAGGCGGAGACCCTGAGCATTAAGTGACTCGCCCAAGCTCTCAGCAGAAGCTGGCATCAGATTACTATTAGATTAGATTACTATTTCCTCATTCAATTTTCTTCCACCCTTTCCATGCCATCTACCTTTCCCAACTTTCATCATTGATTCAAGTATAAATACATTACCCTGCCAGGGAATTCTATCCCTCAGTGGTCCAGGGAACTGGAGTTTCCACAGATGCTGGTGCACATGCACTGCTTTGAGACACCCAACTCTCCTTGCTCAGTCTCACTCACCCACCCTCACCATTCCTTCCCTGTGCCCCAGAGAACTCTTCCATTGGGTGGAAACAACAGCTTAAAAACCTCTCCTAGCCCACAGGAGCCTCTAGTAGGAGTGGAGAGGGTCAGGAGCAAAGGGAAAGCAAACTTGGCTCCTCCAGGATAGCCAAAGACTGAAATACAACTGACCCTGGTGGACTTGTTTCTCAAAATCTCAACCACTCAGTGAAGGAAGTCACCTGCTTGCTCCTCCAGGCTTTCTCTCCCTGTAGACCATCAAGCAGGGATGGGAGGCTCTTCTTGCCAAATCACCCTCACCTACACTTCCAGATAGATGTGTTTTCATGGGTTAAGCACTGACAATCTTTGTAACCATCCTGTAAAATGCTTCTTTAAAACTATTCCTCTGAGGGGTAATATGTTCTCAGACATCCTTGATATTTTCATCAATACAACTGACTCTCTCCCCAGCAAGAAGAATGAAGAACAGCAGGAGCTCTGCGTCCCACCTTTCTCCCAATGACAACATTGTGTCCCCTGATTCTTGTTTACTGCCCACGGAGGGCCTGGAGTGTCTGGGTAAGGAGGAGGCTGTGTAGGACAAAGAAAATGAAGGTGAGTGTGTGCTGAGAACAAGCTTCCCCCACTGAGCCGGTTTGTCCAGGCTCAGCCACCTGCCCTGCAAGCTAGTGTGCGGGAATGATGGCCAGAAAGGGGCAAAGCCCCTTCTGTTCTGTGAGCTAACATTTATCCCTAAAACTACCCCCCTCTCTCTTTTATTGCTGTCAGTTAATCTCAATGAGCCATTTCCTCCCACTTCGGTGACATTCTACAAGTCCCCTTTTCTGATAAAAGTTTGAGTTAATTAAATGTGGGAAGTTTGTTTTGTGTTGTGTTACAGGGCATTTCACGACGTAAACTGTGTAAGATAAAAGAAACCTTTGAAATCATTAATCTGAACAATTTCAGAAAGGATGGCACAACTGCACTGACATCCAATCTTATTTTCCTAAGGTGGTGCTTACTTGTACAGCTTGTAGAAATTTCATTATGTTTATAATTACCCCTTTCACCCTTACACAAAAGTCCCTTGACAATAATTGCATAACCTCCTTGGGTTTCTTGTTCCTGGCTTGACAGCCAAATCTACGGAACTTTAAATTATTGATGCTTTCTAATTTTTAATTATTTTGAGGTTTGTGTAAGCTGAAGCTTTAGGAGATTTGGCAATAATAATACCTCACATTCCACTATTGAAAATGCCATCTCTGAGGTCACATGTGGCCACCTTGTCTCGAAACATGAAGAAGATATCTTCCCAGTGTCTGTCAGTGGACCCTGCAAGTGACAAAAGACTCAAATCAGCTTAAGCCAAAAGTGGGAAGTCTAGGGGAGGGGGCTTTAGGCATGGTGGGATTCAGGAACTCAGTGTCATGAGAACCCAGCCTCTCTCCGTCTCTCCTTCCTGTTCTTGGTGTTGGCTCTGTTCACAGAAGGGCTATTTCTCTGTGTTGTCTAGAAGGCTCCCAGAAGCCCCTTGTTTACACTCCCTAGAATTCAAGTCCAAGAGGAAAGAACAAGCCTCTTGTCTGCTCAACCTAAAAATAAGAAGTCTTGGGATCTGCACTCACTTCTTGGGCATGAGAAGTCAGTTTGGAGCATGTGCCCATCCCTGTATCATCACTGTGGTTTGAGGATTCCCTGCCCTGATTGGAAGAGTCTAGGTGAGAGCTCAGTCGCAGAGCTAGAGGTCCCATTGTTACGGGCAGGTCTTTGTTCTTAGTGCTCTCAAGATGGTGGTGAGCCGCTCCCAAGATGGCGGCAAGCCTTTTGTTCTCTGACCTGGGGTTCTTGGCCTCATGGATTCCATGGAATGGAACCTTGGGTCATGCAGTGAGTGTTATTGTTCTATTAGAAAACGTGGGTCAAGGAAGAGAACCACGGAACCCAGCGACTAGTGTTCAGTTAGATTAGGACAAACCCAGGCACTTAGCCATGCAGGAACAATGGCGAGCCTCTAGCCTGAACTGGAGCGGCAATGGGCGCCTCGCTGGATCAGGAGCGCAGCGGACTCCCTGCTGGATTCAGAGGGGTGGAAGTCAGCGGCGGGTCTGTGACGGCAGCAAACAGCAGTGCTGGATGGTGAGCAAAAGCTCAGCTCAAGCCATAACAAACACAGACCAGAAGAGTGTGCAGCTGCAAAATTTAATAGAGTGAAAACAGAGCTCCCATACAATGGGAGAGGACCCAAAGGGGGTTGCCGCTCCCTGCTGGAATGCCTGGGTTTATATCCTGATCATTGTCCCTCCCCCTGTGCTCTCAGGTGATATATGATTTGACTATTTCTTTACCTCCTGCTTTTAGCCTAATTTGTATTTTAGTAAGCCCTCTTTACTACCTGATTGCTAGGGTGTGAGCTGAGATACAAGCCCCATGTTTAAAGGTAGGTGTAGTCACCTTCCCCAGCTAGGCTTAGGAATTCTTAGTCAGCCTAGGAAATCCAGCTAGTCCTGTCTCTCACCATCAGTTTCTCCAAAACAAGTGTTCTGAGACTTCAGGCAGAGGATTTCCCACCAAAGAAATGCCAGTGACTGTTACCAGAATAAGGACAAGAATGTATGCCTGGTCAGCAGATGTCCACCCCACCTCCCCATGACCCTTCATAACCCTTTCGCAAGATTCCATCCTGTTGCCCTTCTTAAAATTCTGCATTCCTGCCTTCCATCACACAGACCTGTGGTCTCCCTTCTCTCTGACCACTCTGTCTCTTCTTCCTCCTCCTCCCCTATAAGCAAAGGGATGGTCCAGGATTCAGTGTAAGCCTATTCCTCATAGCTTAACCACAGGGAGTGCATTCCTTCATCCTCTCTGTGCCTTTACACGCTCTGTTCACTCTACCTGGAGTACTATGTCCTCTTCCCACCACTCACCTCTGCGTGTTCACATTCTCTGTATCCTAGTTCAAATACCTCTTCACAAATCTTCCATATCTGATGTCTTTAAGCCAGAAATAAACTCACTCTTTCCTCTAAATTCTTATCTTTATCCCTTCTCAAAGATAGAATGTTCTGTTTTATATATTGAAATATGAATGTGTGTCACTGTTGGCTGTTAGCTACTTGAGGGTGGAAATGTGGTTTATCTTTCCCACTTAGCCCTCTAGCCAATCCCCCTAGTCAGGTAAGCTTTGTAGTCCTTACAAAGCCAGTATTTAAGTGAATTTGCATGGTGCTTCCCACTTTATTAGGGTGTATTCACAGCCATGATCATATTTGCTTCTCAAAGCAAATATGGAAGGCAAGAACAAGTATTAATCAATTTTATATATGAGAAAACTGAGGAACCAAGAGAATAAAAGATTTAACTGAAGATCTCTAAACTGGTTTTGTGGAAAAGCTGGGAGTAGAAATTTAAATCTTTAGAGTTACAGTACCGGTTATTTTCCAAGAAACACTTGCTGGTATGTGTTGTATCATTAAACTGTGGAGAATAGTTGACACCAAGTCGTTTTCTTTCAAATACATTAAATATTTTACTCTGATCCTTCCCTGTGTCTGCCAATTACTGGGATTATATGATAATTTGCTCCTCGCTTAAGAACATTTAACAGGAAACCCAGATCGAGTGGCTCTGTTCTGGCTTGGGTGGGTTTGGGTATTTTTGTTGCTGCTTCTAGTGATGGTTCTTGCTTTCTTTCTCCCTCTGGATCTGTCTTTTGGTACAAACACACCCCCAACCAAGGGAAAGGGTGAGGTGGATTTCTTTCCCTTTAGCACCTAATCTTATGATGAAAAACGCAGGTCCCTTTCTCTTAAAACTCCAAGATCTTTCCCTTCCAATGACTCCGAAGCCTGGGTGGATACCTCAACTCAGGGCGCAGAACACTTGGGGTCTGAGTGTGCAAGGACCATGCGGACCTGTTCAATCCCGGCCTTTGGGCTCCAGCCCAGCCTTCCCGGGGGGAGGAGCCGCATATGCGGCCAGGTCATAAACCCGCCAGGCCGCCGGGCTCCGGATTTGCAGCCTGAGGCAGAGCTCGGGGGCTGTCGGTGGGGACCTTGCAGGAGGGCACCCCAAGCCCGCCCGGCCCGCCCAACCCAGCCCCTGCGCGCAGCCCGGGCCGAGTAGGACCCCGCGCGCCCCTCGCCATGGCGGCGCCCTCGCGGCTCCTGATCCGCGGGGGTCGCGTGGTCAACGATGACTTCTCGGAGGTGGCCGACGTGCTGGTGGAGGACGGCGTGGTGCGGGCACTCGGGCACGACCTGCTGCCTCTCGGGGGCGCTCCTGCGGGGCTGCGGGTCCTCGACGCCGCCGGCAAGCTCGTCCTGCCCGGAGGCATCGACACACACACGCACATGCAGTTCCCCTTCATGGGCTCGCGGTCCATCGACGACTTCCACCAGGGCACCAAGGTACCCGCCCCGCCGCGCCCCCGCCCCGCGGTACCCACGGAGGCTCGGGCAGCCTCCCCAGTCGTCCCGGGGTCCTCAGCAGGGCCGCCTCGCGCGGCGCGGCGCCGAGGGGATGGGTGGGCGGGAAGGAGCGCAGCCCCGGCGGGTGTCAGAGGGGACTCAGATTCTCTTCGCTGGGGTGCCTTCCAGGCGCCCCTTCTCGGCGGCAGCCGAGCAGCCTTGGCTCAACCAGATGCCCTCGACTCCTCCTTTAGTGGTTAATTTGACGAGTTTAAGGCCATCCCCTTACCCTAATTTCTCTATACCGCTTACTCCCCAAATCTCCCCGCAACCCCATTTTGATTGGTGTTCTGTGGAAGTCGCAAATCTTCCATACATTCTTTAGAATCTTTTTTTAAAGTAGGCACTTCCAGCCATTTCTCCCAACCATTTCGACCCATCCTTTATCCCCAACCAAAACCAAATGAAAAATCCATTCACCTGGTAGTTACAGCCTTGACTCAAAGTGAGCAGTGTAGCAGGTGATGTGTCTGAGTAGGCTAGATGCCCACCGTGTTCACGTTCCCGTCCCCTACCCTCTGCCCCCACTCCCACCCCCAGTAGAAAAAATATAGCCCCGACCAGGGTTTAGAAGAGAAAGTATTCCAGAAATGATCTCGCAACACTCACACACACCAACGCAGCCTCGCAGCAGGCTCTTTTCTCCATCCCGCTTGCGCTGGGGACACAACATTCTTGCTGCTGGAGTACCCATAGTTTTACTGATGTTGCAGGAGGGTAATCAGATCACCACTCCCCAGGTGAAGGTAGGCTTGGGTTTCTCTAGATACAAAGGCCTAGAAGTTTGGGTCAATGAAAGGAAACTTAAACCAAACTTGTCCAACCTGTAGGCCGCATGCAGCCCAGGACGGCTTTGAATGCGGCCCAACACAAATTCATAAACTTTCTTAAAACATTATGAGATTTTTTTTTGCAATTTTTTTTCTTAGTTCATTGGCTGTCGTTAGTGTTAGTATATTTCATGTGTGGCCCAAGACAAGGGAAGCCAAAGTTTGGACACCCCTGCAGCATTTCCCCAAAGCTCCTCAACACAAGATCAAGAGACTAACAGAGCAGCTTTACAGGAACATAGAGTAAAAATTCTACTCTCAGCACTTGGGCTAAAGTAAAGCCCACATCCTCCTTAAGTCCTGTGTTTTGAGCTGCCTTGAGAGAAATGGCTCCTTCCAAAGTGAAGATGTATTGATATACTAAAGGCCTTTGCTTTTCACCTGGACCATACCTTGATGTGTGAAACAAGTTGGGCTATTAAGTCCAGTGTATAGTAGGCTTCCTTCCTCCCTGCCTCCCTCTCTCCATCGCTCCCTCCCTTCTTTCTCCCCCCGCTACCCCCTCCACCCCTCTCTTTCTTTCTATTCCCATGTTACTGTGGACAGGCCGACAGTCTTCCAAAGCAGTTTTGGTGATAGCTACTTCATTCATATACTGATTTCTGACAGTTTTGCTCTCCTTACACCTCCCCCTCTCCAAGTTCCCCAATCCTCTATAATTGACTGGAATGATTAACAGAAAAAAAGGAAGGCAGGTAGATTTGACCCAGAGAGAAGGATCTGAGCAGGCTGCTCAAATCACCATTTGGAAAGCTTCTCCCTGATTACTAATTATCAACCTATATCTTTATGTCAATAAAGTCTTTTGTAGGACAGATTGTTGTATGCTTTGAAAATTAGCAAACTTTGTTTTGTTTATTCATTTTTCCCTTTTGCTAAAAAGTAATATGCACTGAATTTGAATGAACTTATTTTTACATTTTAAAGAATTTTTTAGCTATCAAAACAATATGTGATTATAGGAAACAATTGGAAAAATAATAGGAAAATTAAAAGAAGCAAAACATTAATAATACTCTCCCTCTCAGTGACAGCCAATGTTTTGGTGTATTGCCTTTATGCTTTTTAGCATGCTCTATTTTACATAATCGATATCATATTGTGCATGTGTCTGTGTGTGTACACCTATATTTAAAATGTCAGAACTTGCAGTTTTCAGTCATAGTGCAAGCCCTTTCTGTTATTACAGACTTATCATTAACAAAGAGCTTTGCTGATAGCAGGGCATCCCATTGAACACTCCCACCTGCAAGGTGGGGAGCTGCTATTTCTGACCATGAGTTGCCCACTAGCAACATTCTCCCTCTTAGAGCTGAGCAGTAGCTTTCATTCTCTTTCTGCCGTCAGGGTTCCAGATGAAGCAGCAAAGAAGAGAAAGTGGAATGCTGTGGGGGAGGGGCATTCCCTCTCTTTCTCAAGATTATCTTTGCGTGCCCCAAGGTCCTGGGAAGTGGTTCTTGGTCTTCTATCTTTTCCTTAGCCATTCTGGGATTCTCTAGTTCAGAGAGATTTATAATTCTTAACTGAGAATGTAGGTCCTTATGGCGTATAGTCTGTTGTCAACATCTCAAAGGATTTATCCACCAGCTGATCCTCTAAGCATTTCTGTACTTAAAGGTTGTGAAAACATTAAACAAAAACATGTTCTTCATGAGCTTAGGATCTTAAACAAAAAATGATACGGTCAGAGATATTAAGGTCAAAGGTTTAGCAAATACCAAATTCCTGTTGAATATTAAACAGTACTTACAAAGGGGCTGTGTTGCAATAGTCTAGTTCAGAGTCAGTTGGTTGGATCCCAAGAGGTAACCACTCCCACCCCCAGAAACAGCTGAGGCTTCATAAAGTGAACCAGATGGGGAAATATAGATAAACATAAACATTACAGTATTGACCTGAATTCTGAAAGAAAGGCATTATAGAGTTATTTTGTCTTCTTTCCTGGCCTTTGCAATAATCCCCAAAGCAACGCTGGTGGGTGTTTGTTTTGGGGAGCTAGAGACAAAGATAGGCCTTTTGTAAATACTGGTTGTATGATATGTTAAACTTGAAAAACATCTTCTTATTATACCTTTAAGTAACATCTATTTTATCAAGTACATACCAGGCAATGCCCTAAGTTGTGCATTATCTTCCAAAAATCCCAGATGCCATTGTCTACTTTTTTACAATTGAGGAAATTGAAGCTTAAGTTACCTGCCTAAGGTTGTACATCTAGGGCTGTAACTCATTGAGTGGCTCTTCAAATTTAGTACTGCCTGACCCCGTCGCTAAAGCTGTTACCTATTAGTGTCTGTTCTTTTGAAAAAACATATAATGTTCAGATTTGTCAGGGTGGCAAGTGGTAGATGACAGAGCCATATAAGTTGCATTTTAATGCGAGGCATCTTTTCTCAAAAATAGAGCACAGCCATCTTTAGAAAAGACAGTAACTCTTCACTTTCCTAAAGCTAGAGGCAGTTAAGGTTATCAAAATAAATACACACTGCAGGTATTCAGTTTATAAGGCATTTGTATAATACATACATTTATAGCCATATCATTTGTAAGGGTGCAGAAATGGACCTTAAGTACAGAAAAAGCATAAAGTAAAAATGATATATTACACTTTCAGGAAATGGGCCCCTAAAGTTTAGACCAATAGCTGTTTGCATTCTACATCCAGCAGGCTGATCATTTATAATACCTGACAAATACAAAAGGATATTATTTGTGGTACTCTATTTATCGATCACTAGATTGTGATGGGACTCAATTTTAAAAATGAATATACATTAACTAAAGGTTATTTATTTTGTAAATCTAATTCATGTCAGAGATTGGTTTAAAGCCTATAACTGATTAGCTTAATTACAGGTAAAAGCTTTCTGAAGTAAATAATGGAAATAATGTTCTGCTTCAAAGAAATCATATTTCATTTTGTTGGTCTATACCAGATGTACAGTGGTCTTCAGATAATTCAATATCTATGAGGAAGGACAATGGAATTTTTTATTCAATGGGTAGTATGAATTCAATAAATTTGAAAGAATCGTGACTTTGCTTTTACTACATTCTGTGATAAGAGAATGAAGTATAAGAGTTTGGCAAGTTTTCAAATATACATAAATTTGTATTCAGAGGTGTATGCAGGTCAGAGTGGGTGGAGTTGCACTGAAAACCCGGTAGTGTCAGTAGCTGGCAGGAGGAACATCTTTTTAAAAATTGGGAAACCATGCAACACATTTTTCTTTTTTTCTTCTCTTTTTTCTTTATTGTAAAGGACAAAAAGTTCTCAAAATTATTGAGAAGGGAAATTACACTTTGCTTTGAAACTTTTTGGTAAAATGCCATTGTGGGGATTACTTACAAGGCAGTGTAAGGCATGTGATTAAGCACACCACACATTTAGTTGTATTTATAGAGCTTCTGCAACTTGTGGAAGAGCTGTGCTTCAAAAACCCTGGTTGCAAATCAAATCCCCTTTTCTGTTGCTTGCCAGAGCTCCCGGCTGGGCTTCAGGAGCTGCGTGGGCTGATTTTGTGACCTTAGGCAAGTAATTTCCTCTCTCAGGATTGTCAGCATTTTCTTGTCTGTGAATGAGGCATTGGTTAGATGAGCAATTCAAAAAGAGTTTTTTAAGTTATAAAAACAATATATACTTATCATCCAGACCTTAAAAAAATGCTGGCACATTATAGTCACTCAATATGCATTAGTTAAATGAATCAACTGCTTTTTCAAAAAAGAAAAATACAGATGAGTATAAAGAAAAATAATATTTAAATCACCTATAATTTTAACATTTGGCTCCCTATCCTTCTAGATATTTATTTGTTGGGGGAACGTGTAAACATTTGTTTCCTTCTACCAAATTGGGCATACTGATGGGAGTCAGCCTTGTTTATTAAACATTTCCCCCTGTCCTTAAATACCACTGGAGAATGTGATTTTGTGGCCTCATTATCCTCTCTGAGGATAATGATCTCTGAGTCTCGGATCTCTCTCTCCAGCCTGCATATTCCTTAAGCATCAGGCCTCAATTTCTGCCTGTCTCTGGATATCACAACCTGGATATCCCAGAAGCACCTCAAACTCAGCATGTGCCAAACCAAATGTGACCTCTCCTTCAAGTTTCAAACTCATTTTTCTTCCTGTTTCCCAAACTTTGATGGTTCAGCTCTCATCTTCTCCATGATGGACATTTTGGTGATCTCCAGTGTTTATCCACTATATAGCAATGCTGTGACAGACATCCTTATATGTAAATTATTGTTCATATTCTTGATGATTGCCTCAGAAATGATCCCTTAGAGTAAAATGCCTGGGCCAATGAGTATTAGACACATCTTAAAGGAGTTTAATACATTCATTCAGACTGCTCTTCAGTTTATGTGCCCATTATCATTCCCATTTCACTGTATTCTTGTCGATGGTGGATAATGACATTTTATTTTATTTTATTTTATTTTATTTTATTTTATTTTATTTTATTTTATTTTATTGAGACAGGGTCTCACTCTCTCACCTGGGCTGGAATGCAGTGGTGCAATCCAGCTCACGGCAGCCTCATCCTCCTGGGCTCAAGCAATCCTCCCACCTCAACCTCCCGAGTAGCTGGGACTGCAGGTGCACGCCACCATGCCCAGCTAATTTTTGTATTTTTTTTTTTTTTTTGTAGAGACAGGGTCTCACTATGTTGCCCAGGCTGGTCTCAAACTCCTGAGCTCAAGTGATTTACTCACCTCAGCCTCCCAAAGTGCTGGGATTACAGGTGTGAGCCACTGTGCCTGGCCTGGATAATGACTTTTTTAAAAATCTATGTCAATTTCAGAGGAAAAACGTAGCACTTCTTACTGTCTTTAAAAGATCATCTCTTTAATAACTGGTGAGGCTGAGCTTTGAACATTCGTGTTGTATTAGTAGTTTAGATGCTCCAGCTTCAAGGGTTTGTAATTCTGTGGTTCCCTTGAATGGCTGTTTAATGATTACAAACTTAACCTTCAGACTCATCAGAGGAAGCACAAAAAAACTCAAAGATGAACTGAAACCACTTGATGCTAACTAAAGCTTTGGTTCTGTTAAGGGTGTTGTGTATTAGGAATCCTTTCACTGACTTAGATTCCAAGACTTGCCTTATTTCAGCTTTGATAGTCCATAGTTCATGCTTTTCACCTCCACCCCTTGTTTTCTCTCTCACATGTCTGGCCTGGGTATTTTCAATGTCTCTATTAGTCTGTTCTCACACTGCTATAAAGAAGTATTTGAGACTGGGTAATTTATAAAGAAAAGAGGTTCAATTGACTCACAGTTTCACAGGCTGTACAGGAGGCATGACTGGGGAGGCCTCGGGAAACTTACAATCATGTTAGAAGGTGAAGGGGAAGCAAGCACATATTCACATGGTGGCAGGAGAGAGAGCAAAGGGGGAAGTGCTGCACCCTTTTAAACAACCAGATCTCATGAGAACTCACTCATGAGATCGACAAGGGGGAAATATGCCCCCATGATTCAATCACCTCCCACATGGTCACTCCCCCAACATTGGGGATTACAATTCAACTTGAGATTTGGGTGGGGACACAGAGCCAAACCATAAAATGTCTGAGAGAGGTAGTCTAGAAATCAAGGTTTCCATGATGCTTCTCTCAGGGAGGAAAGTCTTTTCCTTTACCCTCTTATGTTTAGTAATTGGGGGCCTGCAAATTAAACTGACAAAAGAGAGATTCACAAAAGAAAAGACAAATTAAAAAAATTCACATACATATATAGGAATTCACAGAAAAATGTGACTCAAGGAGGGGGCTAGATTTGGGGGGTTATACACCATCTTAACAGAACAAGGGAAGGCGGAGCAGGCACTTACAAAAAAACAACTTCTTAACAGGGGATGGTCACAGGGAGAAAAGACACATAGGAAAACAAATGACTTTTAGAAAAGATAAATGGGCCCTTAGAAGGAGATATGGGACATATGATAGTTTTGTGACAGTGTCTATTTAGGTATGGTGTCAGCTTCCAAGTCTCTAGTGATAAGTCAATCTTCCCTGGTTGTGAAACCCCTAGAGAGGGGATTTATGATAATTGAGGTCTTTGGGGAGGCTTTGCTTTATAGCAGATTTGGGACTTAAGGAAAAACAAAAACAAACAAACAAAAAAACACCTATTCTCAAATATCTGGAGCTCAAAATAATATTTATGCTACAGTGGTATATTCTAGAGTCTCAACTGCCATCTAGTATGGAATAATCCCAAACTAACGATTTTTCAAGCTGGCTGTTAGGTTCCATTAATTCAGTCAACAAGTATTTCTTGGAAACCCACTAAGTGCCAGGCATTGTGGCTGGTGCAGAGGTTATAGAGATGAAAACCATGGTATTTGTTCTCAGCGGTAAACAGACTAGAGGTATATGGGTCTCTAATCTGTCTGGACTTTGATAATAAATTTTATATAGTAAGTTTGGGCTTTATAGACTTTGCTTTGATGATTGTGACAATTTTTTAGTAAACATGTGAGGTCAGTGACATCTGGCATTTTCCCTGTTGCTGAGTCATCAATCACAGTGGCCTGCATCACCTGGCTGTGTTTCTGACCTGCTTACTTGGCTGACAAGTGAGCCTGGGCAACTGGCCACCATCTACACCTCAACACTGCTTTGTGCTTTCTTCTCACACGTCAAGTAACAAGTTGAGAAAGGACACTTCAATTTTTTCTGTTATGTTTCATTGCATCTAACAGGGAAACTGTGTTATATAGTGATAGTCACGGATGAGTTCCTGAGCCTGAGGATCTTTTCACACAGAAAAGACCTTAAAATTCACCTGAAAGTAAAACAAAATGTAATCATTTTTAGAAGTCAAGAAAGTATTTGAGGCATAGATACAGAAATAAACTAAAATTGTGTTTGTTAAAAGTCTTAGTTAACACTGCTTTGGTAATGAACTTTGGAAAAACTGAGCATTCAGCCTTCAGATGTGGTCTGCATTGACACTCCATATTAACATGTTCATAGAAGGATCTAGGAAACTACAGGGCCAGGACTAGCAATATTTTTGGGAAATGACATTTCACACTAACACGCAACTTACACAGCTTTCCCAGTTTGCTATTGGAAAAGTGAACCATCATAATTATTCCATCTCGTGACTTTTAGGGAAATTCACTGGTCCTTCTCTTCCTTTCCCCTTCAAACATTTAGAGAATATTCATGTTCCAGGTACTGTAATGGGCACAGAATATACAGAGATGAACCAACATTGATTAAATCAGAATCTCTGGGGAATGGGGTAAACGCTTTCTATATGATTCCTGCATGATCCAGGGCTAAGAATTGCTTGGACTCAGCACAGGAATGGGTAGAGGAGGGAAGAACATGAATGATGTCTCTCTCTGAAATGGGAAAGTCCTCAGGTCTCCTAAGAGAGGCAGGGACAGTGTCAGTGGAGTGGAGTGAATGAGTTGAGAGGGAATAGCTCAATAGACAGCTTTGGAGAAAGCTAAAGTTCAGGTCATGCAGGACCTTATGGGTTGGGCAACAATTGTTTTTTCTCCATCTTAAGAGCAAAGAGAAGTCAATAAAAGATTGGAAGTGGCAGATATGGCTGGGCAGACATATAGTAGGTATACCTCCTACCTTGGAGTTGTGTTCACATTGTTGCTCTGAGGATTTTCTGGGGACTGAACTCCGGTTGCTCACAGTGGTAACCTACTCATTAACACACCCTCTTTATGGCCCTCTTCCTTTCTGTTTTCCCTCCCTTCTCATTTCTTCACTGTGCTAGTCCAGTGGGAAGACGAAGGTGGCACCGGGCAGTAGAGGTGAAGACGCAGGAGTAGAGAGGCTCCTGGAGTTCATAGAAGACAGCCTCCAGGGTCTTGTTGATGGATTGGATTTGGGGATACAGGGAAGAAGAGAAGTAGGTGTCAGGAGTAACTCTTAAGTTTCTGGTGGGTTGGATGATAGTGTGATTAATATTCCAAACTTAGGGAGGCAAGAAGCCAAGCATGGACAGGAATGTGCAAGACATCTTTACAAAGCTGAGTGTGCTTCTGGATTTGGGACAGACGTTGGGACCATGAAACTTGTTTTTGTAGGTTTCAGTGATTGTGAGAGAGCTAGAAATTCAGCCATGAACTTTTCTCATTAAGGCTCAAACATACCGTTGGGTTTCTTTTTGTTTTACTTGGGTGGTGCAGGTTCTGTGATGGATTTTAGTGAAACAAAGTCACTTGTTTTAGGATAAGCTTAGAAATAAGAATTTGGTGGCACCATAAAAGGGAAGAAAATGCATTTGGATACAGTAGTGTACCCTGAATCACAGTTTCAATTTCTCCAGTTACCTGAGGTCAACTGTAGTCCAAAAAACTTAAGTGGAAAATTCCAGAAATAAACAATCATAAGTTTTAAATTGTACAACGTCCTGAGTAGTGTGATGAAACCTCAAGACATCCTGCTCCATCCTGCCTGGGACTGGGACGTGAGTCCTCCATATGTCCAGCACATTCATGCTATAGACGCTCCCTGCCCGTCAGTCACTTAGTAGTTGGCTCGGTTATCAGGTCAACTGTTGCAATATTGCAGTGCTTGTGGCCACCCACAAGTCACCCTTATTTTACTTCATAATGGCCCCAAAGTGCAAGAGTGATGCTGGCTAATTGTTCTATTTTTTATTAGTTATTGCTGTTAGTCTCTTACTGTGCCCAGTAATAAATTAAACTTTATCACAGGTATGTACATATAGGAAAAAACATAGCATATGTAGAGTTCAATACTATCCTCAGTTTCAGGCATCCACTGGAGGTCTTGGAATGTATCCCTCTTGGATAAGGGATAACTCCTGTACTTTCAGTAATGATTTACAATGGAATATTCTTAAACAAAATCTTGTGTAATATTATGACCCACTGTTAGAGTTTATCTCAATTTCTGTTCCACTGCATTTCTTCTGGAAGCAGTGTGGGCTCCCCTGTCCCCCAAAAGAGTTTTTTAGATAAACTGGAAGGTTTACAAGGAAGAACAGTGAAAGTAATTAGGAGCTGAAATAATTGATTTGTGAGCCAGGTTAGAAAAGCTAAATCCATTTTGTTTGGCTAACTGACAAATAAAAATGGAAATAAGTCAATCAGGAATAAAAGCAAAGGAAATAACTAGGCTTCATGTAGCTATTTGAGAGAAATTGGCCCCAGCCATCCTTTCCCATTCAATACAGCTTCTCCAAACTCATTCCCAGTCTGGGGTTGAGGAGAGGGAGATAAGAATGGGGATAAGAAACAGAACAAGAAGAAACAAAAGATAAGTGGTTGTTCCTCTCCTGTCTGTTTCCTGCTCCTAGTTAATTAGGAAGGTGGAGCATTTGTGATCAACCCTCATTTAAGAGCTTTCAAATTGTAGCCCCGAGAATTTTCATTTGCTTTAGTTTTAGAAGAGTGGCCCTTTGACTATCATATCTTCAGTCTGGTAAGAAGACCATCAGCAGCTCTGTCTATTTAATTTATACACCATTTATGGTCATGTGTCACTTAATAGCAGGAATACATTCTGAGAAATGTGTCATTAGGCAAATTTGTGGTTGTGAGACCATCATAGTGTGTACTTACACAAACCTAGATGGTATAGCCTACTACACGCCTAGGCTATATGCTATGACCTGTAGCACCTTGGCTACAAACCTGTTCAGTAGTTACTCTACTGAATACCATAGGCAATGACAATAACTGTGTATCTAAACATTGCTAAACATAGAAAAGGTACAGTACAAATATGGTACTGTGATCTTATGGGGCCACCGTCATACATGTGGTACTGTCATTGATCAAAACACCATTATGGTACATGACTGTACATATATATGCCCTGTGTCATATATTTATATGTAAAATATTTATTTTTCATATAAAATTATGATTTTAATAGAAAGTTTAGCAAATATTGAAAATAAAATTGAAGTAGGGGAAAATTAAAATGACCTGGAATTATACCACCTAGATCCAGCCACTGTAAACATTTTGTCTTGGCTCAGTGTGGTTTTGTGTTCGTGCTGAGTGTTGGTATGTTCCGAAGCATGTTATTGTGGCTCATGTTGTCATGTCTGGCTTCTCGCTCCCTGGCCATTTCGGCCAGTCTCGGGACCTCTATGGCATCCTCTAATAGGTCACTCCTACATTTTCTCCTAGTCTTGTATGCTGTTTGGAAACAGGTCTGTATGTCTTCCTGTCTGCAAATGCCACCAGGTGGACATGTGCCCAAGCACCTCACTCTCAGGATGTTCCCCACTTAATTCACGTCCCTCCTAAGTGCAGATCATGCTCCTCCTCTGTCCACTCGCCTGCCATCGTCTCACTCATCCTAGTCAAATCAGCTCACCTGACTCCCTTCGCAACTAAAAACAATCATTGCCCTGTTTTCCTCCTCTGGGACCACCACTTTATATGGTCCCCAGTCACCTTAATTCTGCCCTTTAACATTTTCTGCTGAGCTGCTACCTCTTCCCCCCAGATCTTCTTCCTCAGAGCTTCTCTTCATGCAGTTCACGTTTCCCAGAGGCTCAGGCTCTAGGGCCTGATGACTCAGATTCCAACCCTGCCATTGTTCCTTGCTGGCTATAAGACTTTGGCCAAGTTATTGATGGTTCTGTATTAAGTTTTTTTTTCTTTATTTTACTTTAAGTTCTGGGATACATGTGCAGAATGTACAGGTTTGTTACATAGGTATACATGTGCCATGGTGGTTTGCTGCACCCATCAGCCCGCCATCTGGGTTTTCTGTATTCAGTATTCACCACCCTAAAATGGAGTTAACCATAGTACCTACTGTAGAGCTCTTGAGATGGTTAAAATATGCAAAACATTGGAATAGTTCCTAGAGCATCATGGTGCACAAAAACAGCATCACAGCACTTGCTGTGAGTCAGATATCATTATACTTAATTGGAAACTTCCACGTGTATGTCCTAATCCTGATTGAAATCCAAGCCGTCTCTAATCTCTGAGTTGATCTTTCTCTCCTCTGAATTCCCAGTCATCTTTTCTCTGTACCTCTTCTAGGGAGCTTAGCAAATTTTACCTCCCTTTAGCAATTTTTATACTACTGTTTATTTTAAAAGTAGACTTGCTACCTGTTATTACAATCTAACTATTTTATATTTATTTATTCATATTTCTGCTTCTCCTATAAACACCCTGAGGGCAGAATCATTGCCTAATTATTTGTGTGATCTCCCACTCCCTTCACTACATACAGTGGCTTGGATGTGGTAGAACTTTTCTGGTTTTGTGGAGATAGAATCCACCTACAATACAATTCGGCCATTTAAAGTGTATAGGACAATGGCTTTTAGTATGTTCACAGAATTGTGCAAGCATCACCACAATCAATTGTAGAATACTTTTTGTTTTGTTTGTTTGTTTTGAGATGGAGTTTCACTCTGTCACCCAGGCTGGAGTGCAATGGCATGATCTCGGCTCACCGCAACCTCTGCCTCCTGGGTTCAAGCAATTCTCCTGCCTCAGCCTCCCTAGTAGCTGGGATTATAGGCACCCGCCACCATGCCCAGCTAATTTTTGTATTTTTAGTAGAGATGGGGTTTCACCATGTTGGCCAGGCTTGTCTTGAACTCCTGACCTCAGGTGATCCACCTGCTTCAGCTTCCCAAAATGCTGGGATTACAGGCGTCAGCCACCATGCCCAGCCAAAACACTTTTCATACCCCCAAAAGAAACACCATACCCTTTAGCTATCACCTTGGACTCTCCTCATCCCACCCAGCCCCAGACAACCACTATTCCACTTGCTCTATGGATTTGCCTCTTCTGGACATTTCATATAAATAGAATCACACAATATATTATCTTTGTGACTAGCTTCTCTCACTTAGCATCATATTTTCAAACTTCACCCATGTCATAGCGTATGTCAGTACTTCATTTCCTTTTATGGTAAAATACTATCCCATTGTATGAATCTATTAGATTTTATTTATCCATTCATGAGTCGATGGACATTTGTATTGTTTCTACTTTTTGGCTACCATGGATCATGCTGCTGTGAATATTCATGTGCAAGTTTTTACGAGAACATGTTTTCATTTCTCTTGGCTATAGGCCTAGGAGTGGAATTGCTTGGTCTTGTGGTAACTCTATCTTTAACTGTGAGAGGAACTCCAAATTGTTTTCCAAAGTGGCTGTACCATTTTGCATTCCCACCAGCTGTGTATCTAGTTTCTCCACATCCTGCATGTGGTAGATTTTAATAGGGAAAGAATAGAAAGAGTAGTTCTTTAAGCTTTATTTTCTAGTTCAGTAGATGCTAAAAGAGGACTTTCTTCTAATGCTTTAATTAACAGCAGATTCTATTAGAAAAATGTCTTTCATCCTCAAGGGATGTCTTGTCATACTGGGAAGACACTTTTAGAAGGAAGAAGGTAAGAAGATTAATCTGTATTCAAATAAAAATACAAAGCCTGAGGAATTTTTTTTCCTAGTATTTTCATTACATCAATAGGGATTTCTTAAGAAATGCAAATATGTATTGTTTTGCCACAGATAAGGCAGTGTTATTTAAAGGTGGAGACAACATACAGGATCCTGTATAAAAAGTGAAATTTTTGAGAGCAAAAAGAATTGGAGTGGGGCCAAGTAAGTTAAGGAAAAATAAAAATCTATTGAAGTAAGCAAGAAAAGTGGGAGTAGAATAGAGCTGGCATATCAGGTAGGACATGAGGGCATCCAGTGTATCTGGGGGCCGTTGGGGGAGGGTGGTGGGGGCCGGAAAGAGAGACTGAGGCACTGCCCCCTCCTGTGTTGTAACATGACCACATTTATGGTGATGAGGTAACACGATATAGGGAAGATGGAAAAATTCCTAATCCTGAAATAGTAGTGCTCAATCCATAAAGCACTTACCATGAATCAAACTCTGTACTAAGCACTTTATTTTTATTTATTTGTTTATTTTTGAGACAGGGTCTCTCTCTCTTGCCCAGGCTGGCATGCTGTGGTGCAATCATAGCTCACTGCAGCCTCAAACTCCCGGGCTCAAGTGGTCCTTCCATCTCAGTCTACCAAGTAGCTAGGACTGCAGGCGCATGCCACCATGCCTGGCTAATTTTACATTTTTGTAGAGATGGGGTTTTCACCATGTTGCCCAGGCTAGTCTTGAACTCCTGGGCTCAAGCTCTCCTCCCGTCTCAGCCTCCTAGAATGCTGAGATTACAGGCATGAGCCAAGGCGCCTGGACCTAAGCACTCTGTATACATTACTTCAGTTTAATCCTCCTATCAAGCCTATGGTTTAGGTACAATTGTCCTCACTTTGCAGATGGCGAATTAAAGGCACACAGAGGTTAAGAAATTGCTGAGATTACCACCGCGAGTAAGTGTTGATGCTGAGCTTTGTACCCTGGTGCCCGTGAGCCTCCCAGGTCTGTGGTCTAAGCCACTGTGCTAGCATCTGTCCTGTCTCTGTTTTCTTCACCTACGTTGTTTGAATACAACAATTAAAAACAATTAACCATCTTGTGATTTTAGTTTAAATGAAATTGATTTAAATAATTAGTCAAAGGCATGTGATTTAGTAACAGTTTTTAAATTAGTAGTGATGTAATGTAATATAATGTGCTAAGGGGTATATTGCAAGTTGAGGCAGAATGCAGGGATTTATAGACCATGTTATGAAGATTCCAGTTTGTGCAGAGGCAGGGAGAAGCACTCAGTTTTCATCTTTGGAGTCAAGTGGTTACATTTTTGCTTTGGAAATATCTCTCTCGTTGCAATGAGGGGTTTGTATTGGAGGGAGTGGGAGATGAAGATCAATCAGGACTCTGTTACAATAGTCAAGATGAGGAATGAGAAGGATCTGAACTAAGACCAGGGTGGTAGCAGTGGACAGAGGGACAGATGCAAATCTAAGAAAGATAAAGGGGTCACCATTTGGTTTCTGGGAATGGAGGCAAGACCGGAACCATGTAAGTCTCCCAGGATTCTGAGAGGACCACAGGGCAGTTAGAGATACAGTTCATCAGGATGGATTCTAATAAAATGGAATTTTATAATAATGAATATCACTTCTCAAGAAAAAATATGTGCATTTTTTCCACTTTTCCATTTTGATTTTTCTTTACAATCCTCACTCTGTTTTCTTTGAGTCAAATCCATTTTCATCTTATCAGATATGACATTCTTTTTGCAGAAGCGATTCCAGCAGGTTTAATACTTTAAACTTAATTTATGAAAAGTCTATTCATGCCCTTCTGGGTCATTTAAACAGGCAGCATCTTTTTGCAATTTCCTGGACCCATCGAGTTTGCCCAAGTGCTTACAAATGCACATTGTTCAAGATGATAAATGACTTAACTAGGAAATTGATAGCTAATTTGTTGAAAACCTCTTATGATTCCAGGCTGCTCTCGCAGGAGGCACCACCATGATTATTGATTTTGCCATTCCTCAGAAAGGTGGCTCCCTCATTGAGGCCTTCGAGACCTGGCGAAGCTGGGCTGATCCCAAAGTTTGCTGCGACTACAGCCTTCATGTGGCAGTGACGTGGTGGAGTGACCAGGTAAAGCACCTGGATTTCAATGTGTTCCCATTGTCCTCTTGTCCTCACTCTGCACAAGAGCAAGAAACTGGTGACATTGATTGCTTCCTAGACAACAGGAGGACAGAACTGTCAGGAAGACTTTTCATTGCATATTCTTTTGTGTCTTTTGAATTTTTAATTCTGCGGAGTATTACCAATTTTAAAAACTAAATTTAAAAAATCATATAAAGACAATAGGATAAATCTTTTATGCTCATTCATAACAGCTTCTCCTAATATTTAATCAATGAATCATCAATGCTTTAAGTGTAATGTTTAATATACTGATTTCTCTTTTTCTTAAATTCAATATCCCCCGAATCTTTTAAACAGTATTTTCCCACAGGTTAGAACTTCAATAAAAAATGTTTAATTTCTCAAAAAAAAATCAAGGAAATTCTAAATTTAGAATTCTCTAGAACTAGAAGCCTGCCTTCCCACTCATGAGCCTTCTTTAGAGAGGAAGGGACAGGCCTGGACTGTTTCCAGAGTCTTCTCCAAGCTGTATCTTGACCGAGTGATCTTCCTACTCTGCTAATGTTACCACACCTGGTCAGATGATTTCATAATAGAGCTTAAAACAACCTTCCATGTCCACTAATTGCCCAGGCCATGGCAGAAATAACATGATTTAGATAGAAAAGACAGTTTTGAGAGATGTTAAAATATGTTGATTTCCTCCCACATAAATGTGTGTGTGAATTTTGGAAGAAACTTTTACTTGGAATTTAAATTGCAACATGTTTTTCCACATTGCACTTAATTCAGCAATCTTTTTACCAGAAAGAGTTCACCATTAGGACATTATTTGCGTATCTTATAATCTCACATCCCCCACAAACTCGGGCTTTAGACAGCAAGTTAATCTAAAACAAATAATCAATCTTTAACAGGTGGTTCAGCAAACATAATAGCAAGGTTTATAGTCCACAGCTAACGTTAGTTTTTCTCCAAAAATGCCATTTTTAGTGATGCATCTGAACTCTTATGCTTTTAGGATCGTCCCTCCTTTTCTTCCCTTCCCTCCCCTCCCTTCTCTTCTTCTTTTCCCTCCCTCCCTCCCTTCCTTCCTCCCTTCCTTCCTCCCTTCCTTTCTTTTCTTCTCTTCCCTCCCTCCCTTCCTTCCTTCTCTTCATTTTCCTATTCTCCTATTTTATAAGATGGAGCAAAGGTGATGGTGTTTGTCCTTATCAGTGCTTCTCACACTTTAGTATACAAAGAGTCACCTGGTAAACCTTGCTAAAATGCAGATTGCAGATTCTGTTCAGGGGGGTTATTCGTTTGCTAGGGCTGCTGTAACACTAGCAAACAGAACGTACGACAAACAGAATGGCTTAAACAACAGACATTTACTGCCTCACAGTTGTGGATGCCAGAAGTCTGAGATTTAGGTGTCAGCAGGGTTGGTTCCTTCTGAGGGCTCTGAGGGAGAACCTGTTCCTTTCCTCTCTAACTTCTGGAAGTTTGCTGACAACCTTTGGCATTCCTTGTCTTGTAGAAGCATCATCCCAATCATTGCCTTCATCTGCATATGATGTTCTCCCCATGGAGGTCTGCATCCCAGTTTCCACTTGATATAAGGGCAGCAGTTACATTGGATAAAGCGCACATGCTCGTGTCCTCATCTTAACTAATTACATCTGCAAGGACTCTATTTCCAAACAAGGGGTTAGGACTTCAACATATGAATTTTGGGCTCACACAAGTCAACCCATAGCAGTAGGTTAGGAGCAGGTGGGACCTGAGATTCTGCATTTCTAGCAAGCAACCAGGTGACGCTGCTGCTGCTGGTTCAGTTGCCACACTTTTGGAGGAGGAAGGCTGAAGCTAATATGCTTGCAAGTTGTATAATGAGATTCTTCCATGGATGTGGATGGCAGGGATGATTAATGAGGGCTCTTCTACTCAGGGAGCAAAAGATATTTCATGTTAGCAATGCAGATCATAATCCCCTTTGGAAGCCCATTATGTGAATATGCTAACAATGTTTCAAGCATTTTTTTTTCTGACTATAAAACTAATGTACTCATTGTAAAAAATTAGAAACTGTTAGGGGGAACAAATGAGGTGCACTGTCCCATGTTCTGTCCCTTGCTGTTGTCACTTAACCTAACTTGGAGCACATTCCATCACTTGTCCACTCTCAATATTTTGGTGCTTTTTTCTAGATTAATTAAGTAGCAATTAATTTATTCAATAAATAGTTATTGAGTGGGCACTATGCACCAGGCACTGTTCTAGGATACAGCAGTGGACAAGCCTTACAAGGCCCCTTCTCTCACGGGGCTGAAATCCTGGTGGGGCCGACAGGTGATCAGCAAATAAGGACTGCTATGCCGGGTGATAAGCACCATCAAGAAAAGGGAGGGACATTTCCAAGGGAATAAACAGTGGTAGCAATGAGTAAATTCGCATGTAATATTATCATTCTTAAACTTTGCTGACTCAATAGAATTACACTGCTTTATTTTGCACTTTTTAGTTAGTAGGAAATTTCTTGCATGTGTTTTTAGTCATTTATTACTCCATGAATTGTTGCCAACATTTTTCAACATGTTTTTCTTATCAAGTTGAAAGAACTTTTATTAGCTAAGAGCAATAATCCTATGCTTGTTACACTTTTCATTGTGTGTGTGTGTATGTGTGGGTGGGTGGGTGTGGGTGTGTTTTAACATATAGAAGTTCAAACAGTCTTATTTGGTCAAATCTATGAGTTTTTCCTTTGGAATTTTTGATCCTTATTGAGACTTGAATCTGACCTACAAAAGCAATTATTGAGGCTGGGCGCGGAGGCTCATGCCTGTAATTCCAGCACTTTGGGAGGCCAAGGAGGGCAGATGACTTGAGGTCGGGAATGCAAGACCAGCCTGGCCAACATGGTGAAACCCCATCCCTACTAAAAATACAAAAATTAGCTGGGCATGGTGGTGCACGCCTGTAATCCCAGCTACTCAGGAGGCTGAGGCAGGAGAATCACTTGAATCTGGGAGGTGGAGGTTGCAGTGAACCAAGATCATGCCACTGCACTCCAGCCTGAGCAACAGAGCAAGACTCTGTCTCAAAAAAAAAAAAAAAAAAGAGCAATTGTTGAGATAGCTTTGATACTAACTTGCCCCTGACCCCTGGCAACCCTGAAGGCCTCTGAGCTTCCAACGGATCCAGAGTGGAGTCTCCAGCTCTCACCTCCTAGGAGCTGCCAATGGGTCCCATGCCACCACGGCTGGCTCTACAGCTAAACCATGAGTTTGTGCTTTCTTGGGCATGCCCGGGTCCATCTGCATCTTCTACTTTCTCCTTCTAAGAACTCCACCCATGGCTTTCAGATTGGAACCTGAATCCTTACCTCACATTAACGTTCATTCCTGCTGGATCCATGATTGCTTCTGTTGCTGCCAACATGGCTTCAAGGTCATTTTTTAGAATAATTTCCTCGAATCGGGAGATAGATGCAGAGAATTTTACATCCAAGTACAGAAATAAAGCACTTTGGGAAAAGCTATTCACTTTTTCATGATTTAAAAGTATGAGAGCAGCAGCAGTTTATCAGATGAAATGGGGTATAACCTGGGAAAAAGATCAAGGCCTTAATTGCATTTTTGTGGAACTAAACTATTGTTCTTATTTTCCTTATTTTACTTAGTTCTCTTCCGAATGCAACGTTTTAGAGAATGTTGAAATTATCATTTAAATTAGAGTAACATATTGTTGTTATGGTTGCTGCTTCCTTTTAGGTTAAAGAAGAAATGAAAATCCTTGTGCAAGATAAAGGTGTTAACTCTTTCAAGATGTTTATGGCCTATAAAGATCTGTACATGGTGACAGACCTGGAGCTGTACGAAGCCTTCTCTTGGTGCAAGGAAATTGGAGCAATTGCCCAGGTCCATGCAGAAAATGGAGACTTAATTGCAGAGGTACGCATTTGCATTCCAAAGCTACTATAGAAATGACAGCAGCCATAACATAAGGTGAAGATGATTGGGCCTACATAGGTAAACTCATTTAATGCATTGGAAGATGAGAAATCCAGAAATGGATTTTCCGTGGCTCGGAAACGGATTTTCTGTGGCTCAGAAACTCCCAACTCCATTTCCTTGAGTCCCTGCTCTCAGCTTTATGCAGGTGGTATATGCGCTAGAATGAGGATTTCCCCTTTGCAAACCAGCTCTTAGATCTCAAACATGTGCAGTTATGAAAACACAAATACTTTTCTTTGTGTCCTCCAGCATACTTTTGGCTTTGTTGTTGTTTTTCAGAAGCTTAGGCTGCTGGTTCAGAATACCAAAGCGTGGTCAACATCAGTGTCATCTGATGACTTAAGCAGTGTATTAGGTAGCTGTTTAAAGCCCTGCTCTTTTCAGAAACTGGATATTAAAATGTGCTCTGGAGGAAACTGGATGATATTTATTTCTCATGTTAGTCCCATTATTAATGCCTGAAGGATACACCATCTGCAAGATTTAAAGAGCTGTCTCTTGCCCTTTATATTAGCTGACTTTTTTTTTAATCTCCTTAGGCTCAGCTCCCATTAAAGTGAGTGAGATTGAGGCTCAGTGGCCACAAGGCAGAGAGGAATAATGAGAAGGGAGCGTGAGCTGTGAAAACAAAACAAAACAAAAAACAGACCAGGGTTTAAATTGGACTCTTCTGCTTTATAGTTTCATGACAACAGGAAGTATTTTTACCACTCTAAGTCTGGACTGCATGCTCTTTTTGTAAGGAAGAAATAACATTTTGAAGAAGAAAGATAACAGGTCCAATACCATTTAGTGGGTTGGATTGGGGAGCAAGTGAAGAGGATTATTCCGTAATAAAAGTAAAACTGATTACATAGTATGACAGTGAGTCACTTCAACAAGGATCCACAGTATTTTTATTTTGTCTGAATCAATATTGTCTTAAATATAGATATTGCTTTTCAAAGAATGTGATTAGAAATAACTTCATATCTTTTTCACCTTTTCTTTTTAAATTTTTTTATTTTTGTGGGGTACATAGTAGTGTATATATTTATGAGGTACATGAGATATTTTGATACAAGCTTGCAATGCATAAGAATCACATCATGGAAAATTGGGTATCCATCCCCTCAAGCATTTACCCTTTGTGTTACAAACAATCCAATTATATTATTTTAGTTATTTTAAATGGTGCAATTATTTTTTATTTGTTGTTATTATTATTTTTTTTGAGATGGAGTCCCGCTCTGTTGCCTAGGCTGGAGTGCAGTGGTGCGATCTCAGCTCACTGCCAGCTCCACCTCCCGGGTTCACACCATTCTCCTGCCTCAGCCTCCCGAGTAGCTGGGACTACAGGTGCCCGCCACCACGCCCGGCTAATTGTTTGTATTTTTAGTAGAGACAGGGTTTCCCCGTGTTAGCCGGGATGGTCTCGATCTCCTGACCTTGTGATCTGCCCACCTCAGCCTCCCAAAGTGCTTGGATTACAGGCGTGAGCCACCGCGCCCGGCCAAAAGGTGCAATTATTGACTATAGTGCCCCTGTTGTGCTATCAAGTACTAGATCTTATTCATTCTTTCTTTTTGTTTGTTTTACACACAAACCATCCCTACCTTCCCCCCTCTCCCCACCGCCATCCCTCCCCACTAACCTTCCCAGCCTCTAGTAACCATCCTTCTATTCTGTATCTCCATGAGTTTAATTGTTTTAATTTTTAGATCCCACAAATAAGTGAGAACATGCGATGTTTGTCTTTCTGTGTCTGGCTTATTTCATTTAGCATAATGACCTCCAGTTCCATCCATGTTGTTGCAAATGACTGGATCTCATTCTTTTTTATGGCAGAATAGTACTCCCTTGTGTATATGTACCACATTTTCTTTATCTATTCATCTGTTGATGGGCACTTAGGTTGCTTCCAGATCTTGGCTGTAGTGAACAGTGCAGCAACAAATATGGGAATGCAGGTATATCTCTTTGATATACTGATTTTCCTTTCTTTTGCATATATGTCCAGCAGTGGGGTTGCTGGATCATATGGTAGCTCTGTTTTTAGTCTTTTGAAGAACTTCCAAACTATTCTCCAGAGCAGTTTTATTAATTTACCTTCCCACCAACAGCATACATAGGTTCCCTTTTCTCCACATCCTTACCAGCAATTGTTATTGCCTGTCTTTTTAATATAAGCCATTTTAACTGGGGTGAGATGATATCTCAGTGTAGTTTTGATGTGCATTTCTCTAATGATCAGTGATGTTGAGCACCTTTTCATATGCCTGTTTGCCATTTGTATGTCTTCTTTGAAGAAATCTCTATTCAAATCTTTTGCCCATTTTTAAATCAGATTATTAACTTTTTTTCCTGTAGAGTTGTTTTAGTTTTGTATATATTCTGCTTATTAATCCCTTGTCAGATGGGTAGTTTGCAAATATTTTTTCCCATTTTGTGGGTTGTTTCTTCACTTTGTTGATTGTTTCCTCTGCTATGCAGAAGCTTTTTAACTTGATGTCGTCCCATTTGTCCATTTTTGCTTTGGTTGCTTGTGCTTGCTTTTTCCCCTTTTCAATAAAAAAAAGTGATGGTAAAATATGCATATGGAAAATTAACTTATATGATTAGAATATCAAAATTATTTTTACCAAATATACATGTTATATATATATGTGTTATAGATATATTTACACAAATATGTTCATATACACACACACACAGACACACACACACCCCTATACCTAACAGATCAAAAGCCTGGCATTGCATTTAATTTATGATAAAATAATGATATCTGCCATTAGTAAACCTTCCTTGCACATATACACATTCCTGCTGTCTTTTTAGGGAGCAAAGAAGATGTTGGCTCTGGGGATAACAGGCCCTGAGGGCCACGAGCTGTGCCGCCCAGAGGCAGTGGAGGCAGAGGCCACGCTGAGAGCCATCACCATAGCCAGCGCTGTGAACTGTCCTCTCTACATTGTGCATGTGATGAGCAAGTCTGCAGCTAAGGTGATAGCGGATGCAAGGAGAGACGGTAATTCTCGAATGTAACCTCACTTAGAACTCAGTGATAGCTGAAGAGAAAAGTCCACGTCTGTAGCCTCTGCTTCAGCTTAGGAGAAAGTGCATGTGGATTTCCACTACTTTTCTTCCTCCATTTTTATTAGCCTCCTGGTTTCATTTATCCTTATGTGTGTCTGTTTTCCCCCACTTTTGTTCATCTTCATCCTTGCCTCTCTACCTTCAGGTTTTATTTGTTATTTCTTCTCTATCCTTGCGACCCCAGGACATTTCCTTTAGCCACCTGCCCCCACACTCAATGCCACTAGCAGCCACTTTTAAATATGATAGCTAAATGCAAAGCTCTCCGGTTTTTGTTTGTTTGTTTTGTGATGGAGTCTCACTTTGTCACCCAGGCTGGAGTGCAATGGCGTGATCTCAGCTCACTGCAACCTCCGCCTTCTGGGTTCAAGTGATTCTCCTGCCTCAGCCTCCTGAGTAGCTGGAATTACAGGTGAGCACCACAACACCCAGCAAAATTTTATATTTTTAGTAGAGACGGGGTTTCACCATGTTGGCCAGGCTAGTCTCAAATTCCTGACCTCTAATCATCCACCCGCCTCAGCCTTCCAAAGTGCTGGGATTACAGGTGTGAGCCACCATGCCTAGCCCTCTTTCGTTAATTTTGAAGAAGCTTCCCTATCTCTTAGGCAGCTCCACTACCCTTCCCACTACCTGAATCAGGGCAGTGCAAGGCACCTAGTACATGCTCAATAAATTTCTTTTGAATTGGATTGATTCATCTGACAGCCACTTGGATGTTGGAGCAATTGAAGCAATTATCCAAATGGTATTTTTATGATGGTTATTTTAAGATTTTAAAATCTAAGTTATTTTTACCCCAAACTGCCTAATTGCCTCAGTTCTCTGGTTCAGCCTAGTATGTAAATACTCATCTTAAAGGAAAGAGAAAATCTCCTATTTTTGATAAGCACTGGGCAAAGAAATGATTTCACTCTTTTGCCAATACTGGTACAGAAAGGAGGAAAAATAAATAAGGAGCATTTTACTCAATGACTTTAGTCCCATGGTAGCTTCTGTCATCTCAATTTTAGGAATACAAATAATCAGAGACAGTGTTATAATTCAACCTTGCTGTTTTTGTTTGTTTTTTATTAAAACAGGCTGTATTTTTGTAAGATTCATTATAAAAATAATGGGTCTCACTCTGTTGCCCAGGCTGGAGTGCAGTGGTACAATCATGGCTCACTGAAGTCTCTAACTTCCAAGTGATCCTCCCATCTCAGTCTCCCAAGTAGCTGGGACCACAGGCATGTGCCACCATGCCCAGCTAATTTTTAAACTTTTTGTAGAGACAGGGTCTCGCCATGTTGCCCAGGTTAGTCTTGAACTCCTGGGCTCAAGCAATCCTCTCACCTTGGCCTCCCAAAATGTTGGGATTACAAGCATGACCCGCTGCATGGTTTTGGCATGTATATAATTGATACCAAAACAAATTTTGTCAAAATTTCTTCTTGTTGCATTAAGGTTCAGTAATGATTTTGTGCAAGCTGTGTGCACTTTTAAAATGTAATCCATCAACATCTTGCCTTAAGTGTAGGCTTATTTCACCTAGGATTTAATAATATCTTACTAACCAACCATTTCTGATTGCTATTCTCGCATGTAAAAGAATTTCGCCCCTTAAAAAAGAAAATATAAGTACTACGATTTTAAAGTTATAGGTTTTTCCCACCAGATGGTGCTGTTGCCAACGCTATGAGATGAGTTGGTCTATAATTATTTCCTTTGTTAAGTCGTGTACCGGGTCCATAATGTCAGAATATTATTTAAGGAACAGTGAAATCAGCAGAAATTTTCACTTCTAACCCACCTTCAAGCTCCAATTTTGACTGTTCTGTCAGGAAGCAGTTTCTTGATCTTGGGTATTTGTTTTGCATTGGGATAGAATTCCATTAGGAGCAAAGTAAAAGTCTAGGGAGGGTTTTAGAATACAGATCATAGGCAGAAAACTAGTAAATACAGACATTTTAATTTTATTGTAAATTATTTTAAAATTCAATATTATTTCTTGTATCTGTAAAACATTTACATGGCCCAAGAGTCAAAATTATATATAAAAATGTTCAATGAAGTTTTACTTGCCTTCTCTAGCTCCTTCTTCCCATACAGTATAAGTAATGATTTTTATTAATTTATTTCTGGCCTATCTTTACCATGTTTCTCTTTACCAAATAAGAATATAGTCCTTCTTTCCTACATAAAAGGTAGCATACTATACACCTTGTCTACACATTGCTTTTTTTTCCACTTGAAAATATGTTCTGAAGGTCAGCCCACATTAGATACAGAGATTTTCCTCATTCTTTTTTGTAAGTGCAGGGTATGCTACTGTATTTATTCAACAAGTGCCCTATTGATGGACATCTGGGTTGTTTCCAATCTTTAGCTGTTTCAAGAGAAACCACAGTGATGGCCTTACGCATATGCCATTTCAATTTGTGAAAGACACATTAATTCTGGAGGTCAGAAGCCTGAAATGGGTCTCACCAGGCCACAGTCAAGGTGTCTGCAGGGCTGCATCCCTTTCTGAGGTCCTAGGAAGCCCTTGCCAGGCCCCTCGAATTACTGGGCTCGTGGCCCCTTCCTCCATCTTCAGCACCAGCCACAATGGGTTGAGATCTTCTCACATCACATTATTTTGACCTCTTTGCCTCTCTCTTTCACTTTAAGGGCCCCTTATATTAAGCCTACCGATTAATTCAGGATAATCTCCCCATTTCAAGGGCCTTAATTTAATCATATCTATTAATCCCTTTGCCATGTAAAGTAACATATTCACAGGCTATGGGGATTAAGATGTGGACATCTGTTGGGCTCCATCTTTCTGCCCACCACAAAATGGGTATCTTGAGAGTACATGCCTAGAAGTGGGTTTGCTGGCTCAAATTGCATATGTAATTTTTGGGACATTGCTCATATTTTCCCCAAGGAATTGTAAACATGAAATATTTAAAATACCACCCTAAACGTTGTAGTTGAGTCAGACTTACTGTGACAGTATAATACTTGTGAAAATACCCTCATGTGCAATTGTCAAAGAGGCAAAATTGCTTCGGAATAAAATAGTTTGAAAGATTTCCTACCCCATGCATGTGACCAAGGCATGGGATCAAGCAGGGGCCCAAAGAGGAAGCGTTGGACATAAACTGTGCCCAGCTGTTCACATGGTGACTGCATCAGCAAACCAAAGGACAGATCCCTGGGTAGTACTGTGGGACAAGAGCTGTTGGACCACACTGACCTTTTACAGAAGATGCTGTCTGTACTCATTTATTATCTAACATCATTTCTAAATGTAAAAGAGCAAGATAGATGTAAATAAGAAATCATTCAGTTTTACACATTTATACTATGAAAATCTCCCATCTGTAAATACCATTGCCAGCCCATTCTTTTTTTGTTTTGTTTTGTTTTGTTTTGTTTTGTTTTGTTTTGTTTTGTTTTTTTGAGACAGGGTCTCACTCTGTCACCCAGGCTGGAGTGCAGTGGCGCGATCTTGGCTCACTGCAACCTCCATCTCCTGGGTTCAAGCGCTTCTCCTGCCTCAGCCTCTCGAGTAGCTGGGATTACAGGCTCCCACTACTATGCCCAGCTAATTTTTTTGTATTTTTAGTAGAGACAGGGTTTCACCATGTTGGCCAGACTGGTCGAGGTGGCTCATGCCTGTAACCCCAGCACTTTGGGAGGCCGGGGCAGGTGGATCACCTGACGTCAGGAGCCCATTCTATCTTCAAGGGCCTTGACTCTCACAGTGTGGTCCCTAGAATGCAGCCTCCACATTGCCTGGGAGCTCCTTAGACATGCAGAGCCTTGGGGCCCATCCAGATTCCCTGAGTCAGAAAGTGCATTTATAACTAGAATCCCAGGTGATTCATATGCATATGAAAGCCTGAGAATCACGGCTCCAGGAGGCACAAAGGAGATCCAATTATTGATTGCTTCATTGTGGTAGCCTAGAAATATAATGCTATTAAATTTGATTTTATTGTTCAATTGCCAGCTCTATATCCAGAAGAGCGGGATAGTAATGATAACAACTAACAGCTTGTTGAGTGCTTAATATGTGCCTGGCACATAGTAGTATTTTAATCTCTTTTATCTTATTTCAGGTTTTACTATATTTTTATCTTATCAATGTGTTTTAATACACATTGTCTTTTAAAAAATTGTCATAATAATGCTTCATGCTCAATTTTACCACTCTTTTGTGACTGATGAAATTGAGGCTTAGGAGAGATTGGTGAATTAAGCCAAAGATCACTTTATTAGTAAGTGCTAAACTTGGAATTCAAGTCCAAGTCTATGTGACCCCAAAGCCCAAACTTTTTCTGTCACTCTCCACTGTGTTAAAGGAGAAATTGATCTGAAGTTGGGAAAACCTGGATATCAAGTTTGTATTTAATGGGTTTGGGGTTTATTTATTTATTTTTAGAGACAGAGTCTCTCTGTCACCCAGGCTAGAGTGCAGTAGCACAGTCTTAGCTAACTGCCACCTCAAGCTCCTGTGCTCAGATGATCCTCCCAACCTCCGATCCCAAGTAGCTGCGACTACTCATGTAAGCCACCACACCCAGCCAATTTTTAAAATTTTTTTGTAGAAATGAAGTCTCCATTTGTTGTTCAAGCTGGTCTTGAACTCCTGGCCTCAGGCGATCTTCCTGCCTCAGCTTCCCACAGCACTGGGATTACAGGAGTGAGCTACCACGACCCGCTGGCTTTGGTGTTTTAAAATTTGTAATTGTAATTGGTTTTTGGGTTTTGGCATTACATTTACATTTTTTATTTAAGACGTTATCATCATTTTGCTGTTTTTATCATTATTAAGAGATTAATTTTGGGGGTGGAAATGATGAAGTATTAAATGGAAAGTAAATATCTTCTATCTCCCTCAGCTCATTCTTTAGAGCCAGTGATTTTAAACTTATCTATCTTTAGTTTTTGGTGGTGACCTCTAAAATCCTAAACTATAAGTTTGTAGTGATTTGTAATTTTTGACAGTATCACTTGACTCTCAACTATGAAAAATGAATAATTTAGTTCCTGTAAACTTCTCACCTCCTGAGTTTTGTCAGTAATAAATGTCACTTCAAATGATATATTTAATTTTACGTGTTTTATTTTACCTGTTTTAGGTATTCCTTTTTTTTTTTATTTAAGAGGCAGGATCTCACAGGAGATCTTGCAGTGGCAAGAACACAGGACACTGTAGCCTCTTTCCTGGGCTCAAGCAATCTTCCTGCCTCAGCCTCCAGGGTGGCTGGGACTATAGGCATGCACCACTGTACATGGATAATTTTTAAATTTCTTGTAGAGTCGGGATTTCACCATGTTGCCCAGGCTGGTCTCAGGCTAACCTCCCACCATGGCCTCCCACAGAGCTGGGATTAGAGCTGTGAGCCACCACGCCCGGCCTGACATCTCTTTACAGGCTGAAGAAGAAACTTAGAGGCCCTAAGTGCTCTCTCCCTCTGCCTCCTCCAGATGTCTACCAGCTGTATTATTATCTTTACACAGACTCTGTAACTCTAATTAGGTCTTCCATGCTTTGTCTATAGGTTAAGTCTAAAATTTAGAACTGTCACAGGGTAAAATTATGGAAATATTCTTCTCTGTAGAAACAATTAGTGAGAAGAGAACTTCAGAGAAATTTATAGCACTAACTTGCAGTGCAAGTTAGTGTTATTCAAATTGACTCTCAGAGAAGCAATTTCCAAGTGTCAAGGTCAAGTGAGTTTTCTTCATTCCAGTAGGACTCAAAAGCATGCCTTATTTTAGTTTGCTACATATTTAGACCATTATTGTCTTGCAAAGTTTCTTGTTTCTCTTGACATTTTTCCAATTAGCTCTTTTTAAAATAGGTTGAGAAAAGAAATATATGCCTTCTTTACCATATCATGAAGAGTTCTAGCTTCTTCATCATACTTTCTATTGAATAGAATCAGCTCTACTTGCAGAGATTCTTTGTGGGAGGAGAATCTGCTGACTTTCCCTTTCATTTTTGATAGCTGCTTGCTAAGCCTGCAGTAGAGATGTCATTCTGGGATAATGAGGTTGGATATACTGATTCCTGGTTTCCATATCTCCCTTTTTCTTGAATTACTTTGAAGATTTTCAGGTAATTTTTAAGGAAAAGTGTGTAAAAGGTAAATTTTCTGATTCCTTGTCTTCACGCTTACTGGGTGATTTGAATGGGCGTGGAATTCTTGGTTCTGAAATATTTCCTTCTGAATTATGAAGGCACAGTTTCCTTCTCTGCTGGCATCCAGTGTTACTGAGGAACAGGAAAACCCTATACAATTTCTTGTCTTCTTATCACAAACTTTTCATTATCTGTAAGATTTTTATACTTTCTCTTCATTTTAGATGTCCAGAAATTTCATTGAGACTATTACTGGAAAGGAGTTCCAGTCCAGACCCCAATAGAGGGTTCTTGGATCTTGCTCAAGAAATAATTTAGTTGAGTCCATAAAGTACAGTGAAAGCAACTTTATTAGAGAAGTAAAGAAACAAAAGCATGGCTACTCCATAGACAGAGCAGCCCCAGGGGCTGCTGATTGGGTATTTCTATGGTTAATTTTTGAATATCTGCTAAATAAGGGGTGGATTATTCATGAGTTTTTCAGGAAAGGGGCAGGGAATTCCTGGAACTGAGAGTTCCTCATTTTTTTAGGCCATATTGTGTAATTTCCAGATGTTGGCATGGCATTTATAAACTGTCATGGCATTGGTGGGAGAGTCTTTTAGCTAATATATTTTAGCTAATACATTATAATTAGTATATAATGAGCAGTGAGGATGACCAGAGGTCACTCTAGTTGTCATTTTGGTTTTGGTGGGTTTTGGCCAGCTTCTTTACCACATCCTGTTTCTGCAGCCCAGGAGGTTTCAGCCTCATTTTACCCAGCCCCTCTTCAAGATGGAGTTGCTCTGGTTGGAACACCTCTGACAAGCCTATATTTAGTAGTAGGCCTTTCAAAAATTCACCTGCATGTTCAGAGGGCTTTATCAATCTGACGACTGAGCTTTGATTCTGAAAATGTTTCCTCTGTATTTTCCTCCATATTCATGTCCTCTGTTTTCTTTTCCTGGGACTCCATCATAATCCTCCATGTCTTTTAACTATTTTCACCTTTTTAAAAAGATATTTGAATTTTTGCTATACATTTTAGGAAATATTTTTGTTTACTTTTTCCTGCCCTTCTAATAAACTTGTGTCTTGGTAATCACACCTTTATTTCCAAGAAAACGTTCTTGTTCTCTAAGCGCTCTTTTTTTCCATGGTTCCGTATTCTTTTTAATGTTTTTCTTTCAATAGATGCATTACTTTCTTTTTAAAAATAATTTGGTACTTTATTTGTTTTTTATTTATTTTTATATAAAGACATAGTCTTACAATGTTGCCCAGCCTGGTCTCAAACTCCTGGGCTCAAGTGATCCTTCTGCCTCGGCTGCCCAAAATATTGGGATTACAGGCATGAACCATTGGGCTCAGCTTATCTTCTTAATCTAAGAATACTAATGAAGATTTTTTTTTAAATTCTCTTCTGTTTCCTGAGTTACTCTGTTTCTTTCTAGTTCAGTTTTTCAGGGTTTTGTTTTGTTTTGTTTTAGATGGAGTCTCACTCTGTTGCCTAGGCTGGCACGATCTCGGCTCACTGCAACCTTCTTATCCCAGGTTCAGGTGATTCTCCTGCCTCAGCCTCCCGAGTAGCTGGGATTACAGGTGCCCACCACCATGCCCAGCTAATTTTTGTATTTTTAGTAGAGACAGGGTTTCGCCATGTTGGCCAGGCTGGTCTTGAACTCCTGACCTCAGGTGATCCGCCCACCTCTGCCTCCCACAGTGCTGGGATTATAGGCATGAGCCACTGTGCCTGGCCAATTTTTCAGTTTTTAAAACTCCTGGTCTTCTTTTTCGTGTGTGCGTGTGCTGTTTGTGTTTTCTTCAAAAGTCTGGTGATCCTTGGCTGTCCGTATGTTGACAGGACAGTTCAGTTGGTCAGTGTGGGAATGGGCATGGATTTCCTCTTCCACCAAGCGTGTCTGTTTCCTGAACTTGCTGTGTGAATGCACATGGGGCAT
Organism: Pan paniscus; assembly: GCF_029289425.2. Taxonomy (NCBI): domain Eukaryota; kingdom Metazoa; phylum Chordata; class Mammalia; order Primates; family Hominidae; genus Pan; species Pan paniscus. Next base: position 121,788,667 of record NC_073256.2, on the reverse strand, counting down.
AGTCACTGGACAGCTTCAGTTTAAGGTGGAGGGACCTCAATCTAGCATCAACACCACCTAAGAAGCTTTATTTCCCAGCAGAGGTAAGGGTGAGTGCTGACAGACCCAGACCTCCTCCTCCCCTCCCCTTCACTGCCCTTTCTGCCCCAGGAGGAAAGCTCTTCATGACTCCCTCTACTCCTTCAGGTTAGGCTGTCACTCCCCCTAACTTTTCTTTATGAATTATTGCCATCCCATCTGCTTTCCACATTCCTAAAATCTACCAAAACCCCGGTCAGCCATGATCCTTCTTTCAACCCCAGTACAGCTCTGGATTCTTTCCCTTTTGTCTGTCTTCACCAGGATTTTTTTGTGAACTGGGAAAGAAGAGGTGGGCAATATTCAGTGCATCCAAAGCCTGAGATTTCTTTTTGCTCATGCTTGATATTTTCTTTTAGCATTCTGCAATAAAAAGTGAAAAGCAGGTTACAGAAATAAGATAACTTTCAAGTCCAAGCCATCGAAAGTGGTGTCACCTTTGACAGTTTGCAAAGAATGCCCATTTCATGCTTAAGTATTTTTTCGTCCAAGTTGAGTAACTATTAGGCTGGTGCAAAAGTAATTGTGGTTTTTGCCATTACTTTCAATGGGAAAAACCACAGTTACTTTTGCACCAGCCTAATAAAACTAGATTAGTTCTCATCCACCCTTCTTGTGAGAAGACACTTTTGCAGAGATGAGGCAAGGGAATCCGGCATTTCTCCCTAAAGTGTTATCCTTTTCTTCCAGAAGCAGAGTTTGTCTCCCTTGCTCCATAGCCCAAGTGTGAAGTTGGACAAACAAGTTGTCATTGTGTTTCATGTGGACAGTCCAGTCTGCCAGCCCCTGACTTCTATCACCCACTTCAGTCCAGTTTTTGTCCGAAGAATATATGTGTCAATGTGTGTCATTGGCTTCAGTGACCCTTTTTAAATTTTGGTCTGAGTAGCTATACATGTTCTTTTTCTGCCACAGTGTTGGCATATGGGATTATTCATGGCTTTTTAGGAAATGCATTGTTCACTTCACCTTCGTACTTCCCAGTAGAACCTGTAGGCTCATGAATTCACTACCTTTCTGTGATTTGTTTAGAATGGTGGCAATTTCTCAAAGCAATTTAACTTGATGCCCTAATTGCTATGTATCTGGCGTTGTTTCTCATTTATGACTGAAATTGTCAATGCACTGCTTTGCTGTTGTTTTGGTTTACAGTTAAACTTGTTTTAACTTGTCTTAATAAAGTTTACGTCTATTTTAAATCCATGTTCCTTTCTTTAGGGTAAAAATATGATGCTCATTTGAACGTAACAAATATTTTCCTTATATTTTTCATAAACAACAAAGTTCTTGGATGCCAAGCGCATGCTAGGTACTGTGCTCTAGGCATTAGATTTGCTAAGATGATTAAGACAATTTCAGATCTCAAGCAGCTCACAGTAAACTGGGCTAGATTGTGGTTGTTTAATGTGTTTGTATATTTGATTGTTGTTTATTTGATTTGATTTCGTTTGGTTTTGGTTTTGCTTATAGTTTTACTTAATAGGCGTATCTTTGTAAAATAAAAAGTTCTCTTGCAGAGAGGTGTAAACCAAAAATAAAATTCTAAGGCCCCTTAACCATCTGAATGGACCCCTCCTCTCAGTCAGGGCATTCCAAAGTTAACCCGAAAATCTGTTTCAGGCCATGCTGGGAAGGGAGGGTTGGACATGCCTCATTATGTCCTCCTCCCTTTTGGAATTCAGGAAAGGCTGACCAGCATTTAACATCAACACAGACCTTAAGTCTAATAAAAACCATTTACAATTTATTCTCTCTGAAGCCTGCTACCTGGAGGCTTCATCTGCATGATAAAACTTTGGTCTCCACAGCCCCTTATCATAATCCAAACATTTCTTTCTATCGATAATAACTTTTTCAACCAATTGCCAATCAGAAAATTTTGACATCTACCTATAACCAGGAAGCCCCCACTTTGAGCTGTCCTGCCTTTCTGTCCAGAACAATGTGTAGCTTACATGTATTTGATTGATGTCTTGTTTCTCCCTAAAATGTATAAAACTAGACTGTGCCCCAACCACCTTGGGCACATGTTCTCAAGATCTCCTGAGGGCTGTGTCATAGGCCATTGGTTACTCATATTTGCCTTAGAATGAATCTCTTCAAATATTTTACAGAGTTTGACTCTTTTTGTCAACAGAGGCTTTGGAATTCCTATTTTCCATTTTATGTAAACTCTGTCTCCCATATATTCCTCTTGTGTTTTAAAAGATGGGGAGAAAAATCCACACAGTGGCCCCTCTCTTCCCAAGTAGTCACGCTGAGTGCTGCTTGGCAATGTTGAACAAGAATACACCAAATTTCATTTACTCATGTGCAATGAACTGATGCTTAGGCACTAGTGCTGTAGGAAGAATCGATGTGCAACTGAGTCCAGGTGATTTTGAGTCTCAAGTTTCCTTTCTTCTCTTTTTTTTGGAAAAAGAGTCGCGTTCTGTTGCCCAGGCTGGAGTTCAGTGGCATGACCTTGGCTCACTGCACCCTCTACCTTTTGGGTTCAAGTGATTCTCGTGCCTCAGCCTCCCAAGTAGCTGGGACTACAGGTGTGCACCATCATACCTGGATAATTTTTTGTATTTTTAGTAGAGATGGGGTTTCACCATGTTAGCCAGGCTGCCTTTCTTCTTTCTTGCATATGAACATCAGAACACTCCATTGTCCTTTAAATTTAGAACAAGATAATTTACATTATATCCAATTGCATAGCAGTTAAAAGCTAGCCATTAAAAAAATAGAATCGTGTGGCTATCAGGAAACTAACGTTTGTGGAGTGTATGAGTTTTCTATGGCTGCCGTTGCAAAGTGCCACAGACTGGGCCACTTAAACAACAGGAATTTATTTTCTCACAGTTCTGGAGTTTTGAAGTCCAAAACCAAGGTGACAACAGGGTTGAACAGGGTTGGCTCCTTCTGAGAGCTGTGGAGGAAGGATGTGTTCTAGGCTTTTCTTCTTGGCTTATAGATGGCCATCTTCTTCCTGTGTCTTCACGTTATCTTCCCCTCTATGTGTCCAAATTTCCTCTTCGTATAAGAACCACAGTCATTGAATTAGGGCCCACCCTAATGACCTCACTTTAAGTTCACTACCTCCATAAAGATCCTTTTTCCAAATACAGTTACATTCTGAGGTACCGGGGTTAGAACTTCAACATGTGGATTTGGGCAGAGGACACAATTCAGCCCAGAACATGAAATATCTCCAGGGTCCCAGGAAGATTCTGGGTACTTTCATAAACATTAATTTATTTGACTTTCACAAAATTGCCACAGTAGAGGGACACTATGATCCCATTTCACAGATGAGAAAAACAGACTAAGAACAATGACTTACCTTGTACAATGTCACCAGCTAAAAAGTAGCAAAAGCAGGATTTGAACCTAAATCTGTATGATCCATTCTACCAAGCTGCTTCTATGTATTTTCCTTCTCAATTCTTTTCTTCCTTTGTAAATGTAATGTTTTGAATCAAAATAAAGTCCAGGAAAGTTTGGCTGTATCCTTTTGGCTAGGAAGATTTATTTCTATAAATATGTTTGGCCTCCTATTTAGTGGCCAGGGCTTTTGGCCCTGGATGCCTATGCTTTTTCTGTGCATCTTTCAACCTTCTCTAGCAGATCTCAGGACTCAATATTAAGCATTGCTTGCAGATCCAGACAAGGTGTTAACATCTGCTCTATCACCGTCATCTAATAAATGGGTTGTCTGGTCAGTGGAGAGTTTGGATTGGTTTGATCTGCTTCATTACTGGGAAATCTTGAGTATCTCTCAAAGGGTAAAACTCCTTTAAGTGGGAGACTGCATCATAAAGGGCAGAATCTTTTGTTTGTTTGGGTTTGAGCCAAAAAATGGAGAAATAAGGAGAGAACATCTATGGGTAGAGACGATACAACCTAATGTGAAGCTTGCTAAGACAGTGGGAGGAGATTAATGATGAAGATGTTCCTTTCTCCTAAGAGTTGTTGAAACCCTCCAGTTGTGAATGTAATCAGAATAGTACCAGGCTGAAGACAGATAGAGCACTCTTCATTGCCAACCAGCTAAGTGTAGTAAATGAAACCAGTAAATGAAATTGGAAAAATGCTCAGCCACATCCACAAATAGCCTGTGCTTGACTTAAACATTTAGAAATACATGCTCTTTCCCAAGTAATAAAAAATGGCACTTTTCCTAGTAACATAGTGCATATGATATGATATTATAATACTATGACTGTAATTCTGGCTGTACAACTTAGTGCCAGTGTGTGTTGGGCACATTAGTCTCATTGAGCATCAATTTTTTCATCTGTCAAACCAGCATGAAGGCGGCTATGAAGGTCAAATGAGATTGTATTTGGGAGCCTTGCAAACTATAGAATGGTATGCATGTGTTAGCTATTTTTATTGTTATTTTATTTTTAGCCCAAATCTAACACAACCCATAATTATGCTGAATTATCCAGTTTGATTATCCAATTTATGGATTATCCAGGCCTCCTGTTTTCCTTCCCCTTTTTAGTTCTTGCATGCTTTTTAGTCCTTTGAAAATGCCTTAGAAATAGTGAAATAGGAAATAGAATATGCAGTTAGGAATTTTTACTTTTTAAATTTTATTTTGGATATTAACAGATACTAGATGGGGAGAAAGTTGAAAATAGCCCAGTTAACGAAGAGCTTGTTGTATATACCACTAAAGTGGCCTGTCACATTTTAAAGGAGCTAAGCCCTTCCAAGGAAATTACCTGTCATCTGGTTTCAAAACAGTCCTGGCAGACTCCCGGTAGATGCTGACACTTTTAATTTTTCCTGAGTGCTGTTAAAATTGCAGAACTTTTGGAACCATATTCCCGTATCACCTTGATGGGCCAAGTGATTGAATAGAACATGTGATAAGGATCTTTCCTCAATGATAAAGCACCATGGAAAATCCTCAGTCAGCGACTTGTAAAGTGATTGCAGATCAAGTCTCTGAGTTTTCATTGTCCAAGCATCTGTAAGACGTTCCCTTGGAATAGGAAGGTCTCTTCATACTTGCAAATAAAATATCGTGTCCATCTTCCCAGTTCTCCAGTAGATAGTACATTACCTCTTCATTCACTAAAAACGATTGGGCATATTCTATATTTAGAAAGAGTTGCTAATGGTGTTTCTCCTTTTCTGGGGATAGGGCAGTAAGAATCCGAATGGAGATGGGATTCATCCAGTAGGGTATGTCACGGAAGCAAAGTAACTTAGCCATGGCTAAGTCCCTGGGGGATAACTTTTATTGATACTTGGTTACTTAAGAATTGAAGTTCTTAGGCTTCAATAAGCCTTGCTTTCATGGTTTTTCAAATCCCTAAGCTAGCTAGTGGAAGATGGCTAGTTTGAAGAAGGATCTATGAAATAATAGGGTGCTGTGTTCCAATTTGATATGACTCAGGCAACTGGCGGCCATCTACTGTCAGTACTCTCTGAGGAAATCGTTAATTTCAGTTATATATCAGGATTTTAACTAAAACTCAGCATCTGATGAACCAGAGTGAACTAATTTGGTATGCCAGCATCTCTCTACTGTGCACTCTCCTTAATGATTGCCTGAATTTGATCAGGTTGATGCCAACAAACCTATTATTCTGACAAATGCTAATCAGAGATAGGATTCTGATTTTAATTTCAAATTCACTGTGCACTATTAACTTTTCTAACATTGTACACTTTTTTTTGATGGCCTCATTTGCATGATTTTTAAAATATGCATTTCTGGCTAAGACTTTATTATCTGAGTGTTCTTTCATTTAATACAAGTTTTTTGAGGAGTTCTTTTTTTCAAGGGCATGAAAAGATTATCAATTGATTTGCAGCAGAGATATGCTGTGGTTGAATTCCATATGACCTAACTAATAATTATCTGTCATCAGGGTAGTAAAGCATAAAAGTTAGAACCACTGGAGTCAAATTCTGGGTTCAAATTCTACCTTCTCCACACCACATAGACTGTATGTAATGTAAATGTAGAGAAATTATTACTCCATAGCTTTATTTTCATCTTTTTATGGAGATAACAATAGCATTTATCTGGTAGGGTTTTGGAGAAGGTTTCATTAGAATGGCTCTTGTACCAGCCAGCTTTTTCTAGGTTATATGGCCATAAAAATGGATCTAAAATATGAATAGCTTATACTTACAGAGGTTTATTTCTCATTCATATTTATGTTCATCATGGATTTTTAAATCCTGTCCACAAAAGTAAATTATAGTTTGGGATTCTGCTAAACTGTAGATATTACCCTCTGCTAGGGCAGAAAAGATTAATATTTATGTGTTTGTCATATGGTCCTCTTAAGAATAAAATTAAAGTGATGAATGCTTCTTTTAATCTTTCCAGGGAAGGTGGTCTATGGTGAACCCATAGCAGCCAGTCTTGGCACAGATGGCACTCACTACTGGAATAAAGAATGGCACCATGCAGCCCACCATGTCATGGGTCCACCTTTGCGACCAGACCCCTCAACACCCGACTTCCTCATGAATCTGTTGGCTAAGTAATCATTTTGCAGATGACTGGGAAGTGTATTGCCAAAAGAAGGTTTGGGTAGAAGGGAGCTCGTCCTCCCATCTGGATCCCCCACTAACCTCCCAGTATTCTCTTCTACTTGACCTGTCAGGTCCTGGGTACCCCTCACCTGCAGAGCAAAAAACATTGACTTAATTATGCTATGATATGTTGTCAAAGCCTTTCCTAGACTCTCAGAAATCAGATCGTTTTCACTGAAACTTTACTCTTTTCTGACTTTTTTCATCTCTCGTTGCCCAAACCCAGGGCTCTTCATTACACCTTACTTTTTATCAGAATATTGTTGAATTTTTTTCTATGCTGATATAATATGGGAACTAGGTTTTTGTATAGGTAACCCTGTTACTTTCTGGGAACATATGATCATTTTTCTTGAAAATTCTACCATTCCTGGGCCAGATGCAGTGGCTCATGCTTGTAATCCCAGCACTTTGGGAGTATGAGGTGGGCGGATCACATGAGGCCAGGAGTTCGAGACAATCCTGGTGAACATGGCAAATCCCCATCTCTACTAAAAATACAAAAATTGGCTGGGCGTGGTGGCTTATGCCTGTAATCCCAGTTACTCGGGAGGCTGAGGCACGAGAATCACTTGAACCCAGGAGGCAGAGGTTGCAGTGAGCAGAGATAGTGCCACTGCACTCCAACCTGAGTGACAGAGCAAGACTCTGTCTCGAAAAAAAAAAAAGAAAAGAGAAAAGAAAATTCTACCATTCATGGACATCCCGACACTCCCCATTCACAGATACTCAGTCTCAAGCTAAGAGTTTTTCATGACAGACCGTACAAGAGTTCACTTACCCATTCTTTTCAGCTTCCTTCCTCCTTCATGATTCAGCATCCCCAAGATTACTCACAAGTCAAAGCAGGATTCCTGTCCCTGGTAATATCAGCATCCCCAGCCAGTCTCACCCTCTGTTCATCCCAGTGTGGCCGTGTGGCTAGGGACTGCCCCGGAGGGCCTGCCCTCCATTCATGAGGATCACCATGGTGATGTCTTTGTGGATGCAGCATTCTGCTCACAAGGAGTTTTCTCTCACATATTTGCTGGTGATTCTGAAGTTATCTTCATCAAGTACATGTGACTATTCATTTCTAGATGAGAAATGGAGTCTCGGACAAGCTCATATCACAGAGCTAGTAAGTGACGGAGCTGAGCTTAGAACTCAGGTTTCCTAACCCGTCTTGGATCATGCTTCCGATCAGTGTGTCCTCTGAAAGTGCTTCCTAGAATAGAGACAGGAGAGGGATGAAATATGTTCTTGAAAAAACTGCTCATTCTCCATTGGATTTTTCTGACTTCAATTGAGAAGGGAGCCAGGAGATTAGGAAAGGTTATGGCAGTTTCCTCCTAACATATTCTGTATACTCACCCCATCACTCTCGTGTTTTTTTCTTTTACAGTGATGATCTAACCACAACAGGGACTGATAACTGCACTTTCAACACCTGCCAGAAAGCTCTTGGGAAGGATGATTTTACCAAGATCCCCAATGGGGTGAATGGTGTTGAAGATCGGATGTCCGTAATATGGGAAAAAGGCGTGGTGGGTTTCACAGGTTCCAGCCTTGCTTTGCCTAGTTCTTCAGCCAGGATCCTGCCCATTTGAGGACCAGAGTGGCACAAATTTTCATAGAGAAGCTTTTTGATTGTTTTTACTAGGGAGGATACTAGGAATGCAATACTATCACCTCCACCACCATTCCATCCCTCAGTATAGCATCAGCAAAGAAATAATCTTCTCTGCATAGTTTATTTTAGTTTAGACGATGCATCGCACTATTTTGCAGAGACATTAGGGGATGAATTAAGATTGCATACAAAGAGGGTTATTCTTCAATTCTCTGAAATGGCAAAGCCCTTCTGCTTGATTTCTCATGCTCTTGAATTCCAGTGCGTCATGTGTCATTGGCACGAATGCTTGAAATGATAAAAAATACACGAAGGGGCAGGGTGCAGTGGCTCACACCTGTAATCCCAGCACTTTGGGAGGCCAAGGCAGGTGGATCACTTGAGGTCAGGAGTTCAAGACCAACCTGGCTAACATGGTGAAACCTCATCTCTACTAAAAATACAAAAGTTAGCCGGGCATGGTGGCACGTGGCTGTAATCCCAGCTACTCAGGAGGCTGAGGCAGGAGAATTGCTTGAACTTGTGAGGCAGAGGTTGTGGTGAGTCAAGATGGCACCATTGCACTCTAGCCTGGGGCAACACAGACTCCATCACAAAAAAAAAATATATATATACACGAAGCGTATTCGTTATGCTCATACCTCCTTTCCATGAAATCTTTGTTGATGTCAGTTCTTTTTTTTTTTTTTTTTTTTTTTTTTGAGACGGAGTCTCACTCTGTTGCCCGGACTGGAGTGCAGTGGTGCAATCTTGGCTCACTGCAACCTCCACCTCCTGGGTTCAAGTGATTCTCCTGCCTCAGCCTCCCAAGTAGCTGGGATTACAGATGTGCACCACCATGACTGGCAAATTTTTGTATTTTTAATAGAGAGGGGGTTTCACCATGTTGGCCAGGCTGGTTTCAAACTCCTGACCTCAGGTGATCCACCCGCCTTCGCCTCCCGAAGTGTTGGGATTGACAGGCGTGAGCCACCGTGCCCAGCCTGATGTCACTTCTTAAAGAATCCTTGGATATCATGTTTTTAAAATTGCTATATGAAGTCACAAAAGTAATAATTTAAAGTCTGGAAAAAAATTTAAATGTCCATGACTACAAAACTTCTCCCTGAGGACGGAGAAAAATCACATGACTAAATGTCTATGTGTTCACTTGTCCAGCCAGTTGACATGTGGAGCTGTGAAGACCAGCAGAGGGGACTTGCCTGGTTAGACTTCTGGTCCCCAGTGTCATGCCCTTTTCACCCATCTCCTGGGATGCCTCCCTCAAATGACACATTAATTATATCTCACACTTCAGAATCCTCTTCAATTGCTTTTACCCTACACATACCACCTACTTCTAACTCTAATGAATTATTCACCAAGTCTTGTCAATTTTATTTCCAAAGGGCCTCCTTATTTCTTTCTTCGTTGCTACCATTCTAGTTGGAGGCTCATATTTTGTTTGGACCTTTGCAGTAATCTCACAGCTGGTCCCCATCTCCAGAGTCTCACTTGCTACAGTGTATTCTTTACTCCAGTACAAGAACTCTTGTTCTGTACTGAGAACAGCTGACAATGCTTTTATTATTATTTTTACAATATTATAGAGTGAGGATAGGTTTTGAATGGGAGTTCTCATTTAGAAATAAAGTTCTGTTTGTGCTATTGTTCTCTCAAAAACCCTTTACTTGTCTCCATTACTTATTGGATGATAGTTGAATCATTAACTTACAATTAGATCTTCAAAACATCTCTATAGCCCCATCGTCTGCTGATTATTTTCCTCACCCCCTCTTCCTCCACCCTAACTCTAACCATCCCAGATGACTTCTCTTCACTTAGATTTTCTTGATAACAGTTCAGGCTTCCACTTGAACTTCTGTTTTACAATGAATATCTTTATTATAGCAGATTTTCATAGTCTATATAGTTCCCTGGTATATAAATGGCTTTACAGTGACTGAATAGTTCTTAATAATATATAGAAAACCATGTCATTTTATGAAACATTAATATGGTTTACTTATGGGAATATTACTTTCAGGGCATGGTTCTTAGTCATTTTTAAGGCAAGCACTGTTTGATAATTAAATAAACCTTTAGTACCCTCTTACCATATAAATAGGGATAAACCCCTAACACTTTTAAATTGTATTTTAGAGGAGCCACACCCCTCTGAATTCTGTCCATATTAAAATCTCTTGCAATGGACTATCCATCATTGTTGGTTCATGTAAAACTTCAGTTGCATAAAATTGAACCTCTTGAGTTGTTTTTTTATCTTTTCAAAAGGATTGCATCTGGGTGTGGTGGCTTATGCCTGTAATCCTAACACTTTGGGGAGGCTAAGGCAGGCGGATTGCCTCGGCCTCCCGAAGTGTTAGGATTACAGTTCCAGACCAGCCTGGGCAACATGGTGAAACCCCATCTCTATAAAAAATTAGCCAGGCATGGTGGGGCATACCCCACCATGCAGTCCCAGCTATTAGGTTGGTGCAAAAGTAATTGCAGTTTTTGTCATTAAAAGTGAAGGCAAAACAGATTGCTTTTGCACCAACCTAATGCTTGGGAGGCAGAGTGGGGAGGATCACCTGAGCCAAGGGAGGTTAAAGCTGCAGTGAGCCATGATCACATCACTGCACTCCAGCCTGGGCAACAGAGTGAGACCATATCTAGAAACAAAAAATTTTTAAAAAGCATTGTCACCTGATTCAAAAGTGTTGTCACCTATCCTCACTCTATAATATTCTTTTAAAAATAATAAAAGCATTGCCAGCTGATTTAAAAATGTTGTCTGCTGGGTGCGGTGGCTCACGCCTGTAATCCCAACACTTTGGGAGGCCAAGGAGGGTGGATCACCTGAGGTCAGGAGTTGGAGACCAGCCTGGCCAACATGGTGAAACCCCGTCTCTACTAAATACAGAAAATTAGCCAGGTGTGGTGGCGCATGCCTGTAATCCCAGTTACTTACTTGGGAGGCTGAGGCAGGAGAATCGCTTGAACCTGGGAGATGGAGGTTGCAGTGAGCCGAGATCGCACCATTGCACTCCAGCCTGGGCAACGAGAGTGAAATTCCATCTCAAAAAAAAAAAAAAGTGTTGTCACCTATTCTCACTCTATAATATTCTATCTAATGTCTACATGATTATTTCATAAATCTTAGGTCTGTAATAAATAAGTCAGATCATAAATGTGGTATTGTCAAACTTTAAAGGAGAATCGAAAATACCATTACCAAAATTTAGCTGTCACCTATAACAATTTTTGTGATTCTAGGATGAATGGGAAGAATTAGTGTGGATGCTAAGTAGTGGGGTTTTTGAAAATCATCTTCAGGCTTCCATATGTTACCCCATCATCTCCATCATTGGCATTATGACTGTTTAATACTTACCAGCATCCTCAGATGCTCTACAATATAAGAAATTAGGTACAGTTCTGTTTGTTTAAGAGATGCAAGTCTTGTCATTTTATTGATAGGATACTTTTTAGTATTTGATCATTAGAATGATTCTTTGAATTGCTTTACAGCATAGTGGTAAAATGGATGAAAACAGATTTGTGGCAGTTACCAGCACAAATGCAGCCAAAATTTTTAATCTCTATCCAAGAAAAGGAAGAATAGCTGTAGGATCAGATGCTGACATTGTTATTTGGGACCCAAAAGGCACAAGGTAAGTCTAAGTTCTTGTATTCCTTGGCTTCATTGTGGAGAAGATGCACTAACTTGCACAGAAATAATGCTTTGGCATTAATCAGCCGTTTCTCCTTAGATGACTTCTTTAGCTATGCTCAGGTATTTTGAGCCTGTACACAAGATAAAGGCTTTGATGTGCAAATATTCCTTTGTTTTTCTTGGCATAGAGGATGCAGAAGTTGTGTTGCATTCTCTGACAATGGATCTGTATATAAAACCAATATGAATTTACCACTTCAGTGCCTGGCAAATGCCCGAGTTCACATGGAAGAAAGGTAAAGCGTTATGAAGGAAATAAAAGGCTTAGTTTGAAAAGGGTTGAATTGAAAACTCAAAATAATTACAGCCTTTTTAAAGCTTTCAGATAGAAAAATTCCAGCACAAAGGATGTCACTTTCAGTTAGCCAAATTTTCCAGTTGAGTTCATCTTCAGCCTATCATTCCTAGTAGATTCCAGCTTTTTGTTTCCAATTTCCATAATTCTATGTTAATATTGCAAGTCTGGCAAATTCCACCAACTCAGGAAAACAGTCAATAGAGGCTGGAGCTCTGTTATTGTCTCCTTATAGGACGTTAGTACAGGCAACACCTGCAGCCTGATTTGTGTTTTTCATAAATTTTGCAGTTGTAGTGGAGAAAATCCCATTAAATGCTTTAATAATCTGTATGTATGTGCACTTGCATGGACTTCTGCCTCCTTGTACAGGCATTTATTCAAAGTCTGTTAGGGTTTTTATTGTAGTAAGAAAAAGTCTACAGTTTCTTGGGCTAATATTGTCACAAAGGCCCAGCTTCAATTGAAGTGCTCCTAGGTTACCTTTGGGAAAACGATGATCATTTGAAACACTAAGGTACCATCACTATAAGCCTAAAAACAAGCCCCAGATATTCCTATAGGAAATCCTTGTTTTTTTCCACTTGACACTCTCTGGGCACCCACTGTTCCCACTCAGGGACCAGTTCACATGGTTGGCAGGCCGTAGTCATAGCAAGCAAGCAGCCTTCAGTTAAACACTTCAGCATATCACCTCATCACTGGTTAAGATCCATGCAATGCCATAAAGGGTGGTATACACATCTTACTCACATAAATATCTTAAGATAACAACAAGACATGGTTCAAGGTCTTTCTTATGTTAATAAGGAACTATTGCCCATTTAAGGACTAAATATCTGGTTGCATACAAAATAATTACATGCAAAATGAAGACAAGTAAAACCAAATGTAGGCAGCTTCTCTACAAAGCTAGAAAAATTGTGCTTGGAAAGGCAATGGAAAAAATATTGCTTGGATTTTGATTGTTCTGTGGCTGAATTGAGCATGCTGTGTTTAGAGAACTCCTGATATTTAAAATATCACTCTACAGCGGGCTGCTGTACACCCAGCAGGGGCCTGCCCAGGGCCATCTTGGCTGTAATTCAAACAATTTAGGCTGCTTCAAGGGCTGGGACCAGGCAGACCTTTTGAAATAACTTGTGGCTTAAGGAGATTGTGAGCTTTAATCTGAAAACCTAGAAATTTTCAAAAGGGAGAAAACTATTCTGTAAAGAAATATTTCTGAAAAATGGTGTTTTTGAAGCATAACATCAGGGAGCATCATACTAATGTTAATCGTCAGTAATAATCTGTACGTCACAGCTCTCGTGGGTTTTTAAAATGTTTTGGTGCCTTAAATGTAATTTTACCAGGAAAGACAAATATTGATTACCTTATGACAATGAGAAAACGGTAGCTGTACAACCGTGTAAGTGACAGGTTTGCTATGAGAACCCTGACCTAGTGACTTTGACTTCATAAACTCAGATGTTTCTTCATGAGATTCAGTACCAGGCTGTCTGATAGCAAAGCAGAGCACTTTATAATTTTCTTGATTTTTCATATTCCATGTTGTCTTCCAATCAGGTGGGCCAATAACTAAAAGCATTTTTGGATTTGATTTCATTCTCTGTCATTCTTTATCAAAGGTGAGGGAAAAAATGAAAATACTTTATTGTGTGGTGAGACTCTCCAGTCTAATTCTTAATAATATGGAGAATCTCAGGAGGCCATTTGATGTGCTTCTTCTTTTGAATCCTACACCTGAGTATCTCCAACAGGGCCCAGCCTGGCGAGCCCTCGTCTGCCGTTTTAATTTCTAGGGATGACACCAGCTCAGGGGTAGAGCATTGTCTTCCCTAGACAACTGGACAAAGAGAGATGACCTGAACCTAAGGTTGTGAATAATTCACTTGCTTTATTTACCACATATTGCTGCTTGGAGGATATTTATAGGCTGTGATTATGTCTCTTTGAGTCACGTTTTTAGACTATATAAATTTAGACCACTTTCTCACAAGTTTTGCTACTGATTTCTATAACATTGTCTTGCCCTTCCTTTCCTATTCAGTTGTTTCAGAATAGCACATAAAGATCCAGATGTGTAGATTTTTTTAAAAGATCTATATATATTACCTGCTTAATTTCCCTCATTTCTAGTCTAAGAATAACTAACTTAAGGTCAAACTAAAAAGCTCCTCTGTTTTTACATTTCTTTCTATTGCTTTCTCTCATAAGTTCTTTCACATTTCTTTTTTGTTTGTTTGTTTGTTTGTTTGTTTGTTTGTTTGTGATGGAGTCTCGCTTTGTCGCCCAGGCTGGAGTGCAGTGGTGTGATCTCGGCTCACTGCAAGCTCCGCCTCCCAGGTTCACGCCATTCTCCTGCCTCAGCCTCCCTAGTAGCTGGGACTACAGGTGGCCGCCACTACGCCTGGCTAATTTTTTTGTATTTTTAGTAGAGATGGGATTTCACCGTGTTAGCCAGGATGATCTCGGTCTCCTGACCTCGTGATCTGCCCGTCTCAGCCTCCCAAAGTGCTGGGATTGCAGGCATGAGCCACCGCGCCCAGCTGTTTGGCATTTTTGTATGATTTCCGTCCTTCACTTTATGAAGGACATTATTTATCACATTAATGATCAAATATATTTATCACAATAATGATAATGGAAAATTAAATATTTACATTTTTGTATGTGTGTCTTTTGGGAGAAAGATACATATTCTGCATTATCTTACTAGTATGAAGCCTTCTTTATCTGTGTCTGCTGATTGTGTACACCTCGGTGCCAGACATAAGGAAAACCAGCATAGGCCCCAGAGCCTGATGTGTAGGTTCTGGTCCCAGATCCATCAAAGGCCATTTAAAGTCTCTGAAAATCCACTCTCTCATATGTAAAATGTGATCATTAAGAATTGTTATGCCTACCTCATAAAGTTTTGGTTAGAATCACATGAGATACATGTGAAAATGCTTTGTCAACTAAGAACGTGTTACACAAAGACAAGATATGTATTATTATGGTTATTTTCTATTTCTCTAGTTTGACTAGTTTCATTCTTTGCAGGACATTTTCATTTTTAGATGTTCTTAGCTATTTTGCCTGTGGTGATCAGAAGGCAGATGAACCATGGGGTTCTATTTCTCTGACTGTAGATCCGTTTAAAAAGCTGGTGACCTTTTTGTTTTTCTTTTCTTGTTTTATCCGTTTTTTTTTTTTTTTTTTGAAAAGTGGAAAAATATTCTCAGGGTATATTGAATTGATTGAGCCTCCTTTGGATTTCTTTGACTTATTTGACTTACTCTATATCTTGCTTCTTTAATCCTCTAATTTAACATTTTCCTCTAAACCATCATCAGAATATTTTTGCACTATCATTATTCATTTTTTTCAGTTACAGAATGTGGGAAAAAGGAGAGAAGGGGGCTGTTGAAGAGGAGGCTTCATAGAATAATGAATCTGGAAGAATTCAAGGAGAAAGCGTGTTTGTTGTGGTTCACGTTAAAAGAGAGAGATCGTTGCAGCAACTGTATGCTGAGCCCTTATCTGGGTCGATCACAGCACCAGCTTTCTCTATTCTTGGCCTGGTTGTTATGAGAAAGTTGCTCATCTGGGCTGGCTGTTCCCGACCAAAATTTATGCTGATGACCTCAACTAGGACCTTTCTGAAGTGCAATAATATTTTTAGCCTTTTCTAACTGTCCATGAATCATCCATAGCTTTCCACTGTCCTTAGACACTACCCCTACCATTGTCACTGTCTGCCTCTTCTCACCTTGCAGCCCGAGTTCTACTGAATCCAGCAAACCCACTTACAATCCTGTACCACAATCTGTCTTCCTTTTCTTTCTCATTAATATTCTTGAGGTCTAGTTCCATTTTTTAAAATAAATGTTTTATTTTAGAATATTTTAGATTTACAGAAAAGTTGCAAAGATAGTACAAGACACTCCTATGTACCCCAGAGCTGGTTGCCACTATTATTATCTTACATTAGTATGGTACACTTGTCACAATTAATGATCCAATATTGATATGTTATTATTAACTAGAATCCATGCTTTATCATATTTCCTTAGTTTTTGCCTGTTTTTTCCCTTCCGGGATTTAATATTACATTTAATGGTCATGTGTCCTTAGGCTCCCCTGACTTGTGACAATTTCTCTGACTCTGTTTTTGATGACCATGACAGTTTTGAGGAATATCGATCAGGTATTTTGTAGAATGGCCTCTGTTGTGATTTTCCTGATGTTTTTCTCATTATAAGGTTCGGGTTGTGGGTTTGCGGGAGGAAGATCACAGAAGTAAAGAACCATTTTCATCACATTGTATCAAAAGACATACTGTGAGCACGACTTACCACTACTGGTGTTGACCTGGATGAACTGGCTGAGGTCGTACACGCCAAGTTTCTCCACCATACAGCTGTTTTCCCCACCCCTTTCCATGTTGTATTTTCTGGAAGGAAGTCACCATGTACAGCCCATACTTAAGGAGTGAGGAGTTATGCTCTCGATTTTTGTTTTAATTGATCCTATTTGACGTAGGCCAGTTCGGTTCAGCATAGAGAAGAATCACAATAAATGATGAACAGGTGAGTGAGAAGGATGCAGCCTTCCACACTGCATGGAAGATTGGCGGGACTAAGAAACAGCATAAAGGAAAATTAGAAAGATATTATTCAGCACTGGCTATGGTGAGAGGAAAAGTAAGAATAGCATCTTTCCATTTCATGCTTTTTACTTACTGCATGTGATCAATAAATGACTGTGTTAGAAGAATGAATGGATAAAGATGAATTTAAGTAGAAAAGATTTTCCAAGGAGAGGAGGAAGAACTGTCTCGCTGGTCTTATTTTCTTTAAGTGCCCCTTCATTTTTTAGGTTGGGAGCAACGAGTTTGTTAAGCAGAGCTCTTAGAGAGATGAAGTGAAGCCAAAAGAGTCACCTTTGTGTGTTCCTTCATTCACAAATTCACTCTGCACAGGAGCACCTCGGCAAGCTGCAGGCTGAGGGTCAAGCTTATACAATAGCCACACCCTGCCTTTAAGAAGCTGACAGTCCAGGAGAGGAGAGGAGAGGAGATGTAAAGTCAAATATTCTCAGCCTAAGAAGGGATGGGTTAAGAATATCACACGAGAGGCAGAAACAAGATGCCTTAGAAATTCAAAGAAGAAAGATAATTGTGGAGTTAGAGCAGTCATCGACATGAAATCGTACGAGAGAGGTGAGTAGATAACGTGGCCCTGTGAGTCAAGACTAAACATGGAGGTGAGATAAACCAAGGCATTGATGGGGGTTCTAGGAGGAAGCAGTTAAGGCTGGGGATTGCACCACAGAGAGAACAGCTTCAGGCTGTAGAAGGAAATGAGAAGGTGAAGAGGTTGTGGCTGTCTCCACTTTTAATTGTGTTTATCACAGACAGAGGCAATTTTAAATAGAGTTCACCTTGTAGAGAAGTGTTATTTAATCAAATGAATAAATGAATATATCTATACGGTTTTTTTTTCTTCTTGCAATAAAGGCCTCCCTTTTAAATTTTACCTGCCTAATTTTAACATTAAATGCAGGCTGGTAATGTGCAGGCTTTTTGTCTCACACCATTAGATGTTGGCCCAAATTTTCCTACAAAATTTCCTTAAACGGTTTTAGCAAAAATAATTGCCCAGCCGTCTCGTTAGTATCTAACAGGAAAGCAACATGCATTGCACCCTAGATGCTGAAGGGGGCGCCCGCAGCCCGAGCACTGAGCTAGGCTGGCTCCAGCCAGGCCATTCGAGCTGCTGGTTATGCAAGAACAAGCCAGCCTCTGGAGAACGGATGCATTTGCTAATGATTTTTGGCTTCATGGTACATAGATGTTTTCGTTTTTAAAATTCTTGTTACTTATTAATGGCATGTAGACGTAAGTATGCTTGCCACACAATCTGTAGCCTTAAAAATGGACCACGTTAAAGTTACCAGGGGAGACCAGTGGAAAGAAAAGCAGGGCAGCCATGCTTATTTTTTCCTTTTAAATCTGTAAAAAGTGAGATGATTCCAAGGTGAGGAATTTGACATATGGTGATGGATGGCGAGAGAGAATTGGGAGTGGGCGTAGTAGGGAAGGTTTGGACATCCTGATGAAAGATTACCTAAGACGTCACTAGCCTGTAAAAAGTTCCTGCAAAAATCAACTGCAATAGCTCTTCTGTGTCATTGCACAATAAAGAACAAACTGCATTTAGTGTAAAGGGAGCATTCACCTTTTTCGGAAATAAAGAGCCTGCTGTATTCAGCCTGACGGCTCATTGAACTGGTGTCTATTGCTTATGAAGGAAGTATGTGTCCTACTGCTTCACTACTTGGGTCAAAGTTTCAAATTTAAGGATGTTTTCCATATCTGAATGTCTGACCCATTTCTGTAGAAGATCTTGGTACTTAGAGTCAGGAGAAGAAATCAGGAACATGCTTTTCATGTGATGTAAAGACAGAATCTTGTGGTGTCATGTGGTCAAGACAGAGATCAGCCAAATTGGCCAACTTGTTAAAAATCTTATTAGAGAGAGTGACATGTCAGTTACTTGCAAGCCCATAGCTGCAGCAGTAACTCATGTTCTGGCAATTTAAAACCATCCTCGGAGCTTCAGTTCTTTGGTATTCATTAAATAGCACTTAGTTACTATGGTAACTGTCCCTTTTCAGTATTTATGAGCTACAGGATATCTCACAGAATCTCAAGCACACAAACACACAGCTAACACATTGTGTGTACTGGAACATTTAATGAAGACTTCTAGCTGGACCGTATTCTGCCGAGCAGACATTTTCATTTATTATTTTTTAACTCAATTATGGCAGGCTTTGACCTTGAATACACCATTCTTGAAAGCATTGTGCCATCTTTCTTGCTTAATTTCCTTCCTTTTCTTATTGAAGACAGAGATAAATGAATTTAACTTTATATTCAGTGAAGAGTAATGGCTTGCGGCTTATGATGGTGCCCTTCTGGATTCTAGAGGGGGCCTTTTGTGTGAAATAAAGCGGGGGAAGAATGACTGTCATCCTTGGGTAGTAGGGATTGTAGGGCGTGGGGAGGGAGAAGAAAGGAGGAGTCAGGTACCCTTTGGCAAAGAGTGATGGTTATGGCTTATTAGGATAGCTACATCACCAGTGACTGTTTCACAGAAGCTATGAAGCATTTTCCCTTGAAGTTGCACATTGTGTATCCTCTGACTAATTTGTGCGTTATAATCCTCCTCCTCTTCCTCAAAGAAAGCGTGCACACACACACACACTCACATGCACATCAGCACAGCAGCCTATGTTCCTGCTCATAATAGTTGATCGGCCTAAAGATGCTGCTTTTCATGCCTGTTTCTAAGAGTGTCTGTCACTAACGTGCCCGCCACTCCCCACACCCACAAGCATCCCAGTGTGCATTGTGTGGGTCTTGTCATGGGTGCATAAGTGGAAATGAATATGATTTATGCCATGATTTGTCGCTGTGATGTCTTGTAACACAATATCAGGGCTGCGCCATGGTGTCAGGGCTGCTGGCTGAGGTGGTTCAGGTTGTGCTTTTGCAAAGTTACAGGGGCACTCTTCACATCATAGTTACCACAGATATATGTGGATAGATAGGTAGCTAGATATAGATACAGGTAGTAACTATGCCAGTTTTCTAGCATATGATAGCAAAGCACCTTGAGGAACAAATATCTGTTGCTAATCCACACAAAATCAAACCTGCCATCTGGGCTATTGGGGGAGCAGTACCATAGAGTGAAGAGAAAGGCTTTGGTGATAAATTCCTAGTCTGCCACTTATGAGCTGGGTATGACCTTGGGTATATCATTTAATTTTTCTGAATTTCAATTTTTTTATTTGCAAAATGGGCATGATGATGTTATTTACTTCCTAGCTTTGTTGTGAGTTTTAAGGTAGCGTCATAAGATGCTTGGAACATAGTTAGTGTTCAGTAGCAGTTGGCATGTAGTAGGTAGTCAGTTAGTGGTAATAGATAGTAGTAGTAGGTGGTCAGTTTGTGAAATGAGTGGGAGCTCTTATTAGCTATAGCTGTGAGTCAGAAATCTTTGTATAATGACTTAATTCAGACAGGACCAAAAGATACTATAATTATATTTCATATAAAAACTCTGTCTCCCAGGTTTCTTGCACACCTTTAATTTTCACCACTAAATTTCAGAATGACTAAAATTAAGAAGCTTGGATGGATTATTTTGGCTAAGATAGCCCGAGCCTCCAGAACTGACACCTTTTAAAAATTATTAGCAGTGAAACTGTTCAAACAAACCTCCTAAGATTCATTTTGTGGCCTTCAGAAGACATTTGCTTTAAAAAAAAAAAAAAAGTCTGGGCTATGCATGAAAAAAAGCTAACATTGTTGATTACATATGCATACAATTTTAACCACTCTTTATTCCAAGTTGTTTATTTAAACATATTTTTATGCAACTGAACCTTTCAAGTGAACTAGAAATGATTTCTAGGGACTTTACTACTAATAACTGCATTTTCCCCCAAATTATAAAAGAAAAGCAGCTTAGAAATGAATCACAGTAACCCATTCTATCATTGATCATTTGGCTTGGCCAGAGTAAGCAGTTTATTTTCAGCATTAGCATTGGGCAAAAAATAAGCACCAAGCGAGGCTGTGTGAAAGGCATAGGCTTTCCTAACTAAGCACCTGCTGTATTTTTCTTCCTACCTGACATAGATTCTATGTTTTTATATCTTTGACATTTGCTTGTATTATTTACAACTGTATCCCTAGGTTTAAGCACAGCTCCAGGTATATATAGAAGCTCAATAGTCATTTGTTGAGTGAAGAAACCAGATACTAATGGACAAATGTGTGATTTAACATTTTTGTCTGAACTTTATCCGCCCATGGAACTGGTTCAAGAGCCGTGTTTTACATTCTTCCCCCATTTGAATTAAAAAGAAGAGAATTCTCAGCACTTCTGTCTTCTTCCCCAAAGCAGTGCTTGACAAAGATGCATTCCAGAGACAGTGGCTAGTTAGTGTCACCAGACCTGTTCGTGAATGTGGTTTACACCAGGTCAGATCCTTCTGTGGGTCAAACAACACTGTTTTTTGGACTCAGACTCATCTCTAATTCTGGCCAGTTATTTTAAAATTATGGCCATCGGTTATGGAGGAAACAGAGGACAGAGTGAAAATGGCTGAAAAGAAATTTAATATCAGTATCTGAAAAGAATCCCAGGGTCCTTATATTCTTATTGTACAGCAAAGAACCTTGTCTTCCTATAAAGGCATTAGAAGAAATCATCTATAAAAGTGATCCCCTCCCTCTAGAAGACTACAGTGGAAGTCTATTTGGAGGCAGTGAGTAATTCAAGGAAGGGCCTGCATTTTAATGGCCTGACCAAAACACCAAAAAACTTAAGTTGATTTACTATTTTTTTTTTAAGAGCAGAGGTTCTCAAAGCATGGTTTCTGGACTAGCAACATCAACATCATCTGGGAATTTTTCAGAAATGCCAACTCTCAGACCCTACCCCAGAGCTGCTGCCTCAAAAACTCCTGTAGTTGGTTCCAGCAATCTAGGTTTTCCCAAGCCCTCCAGCGGCTTCTGATACACACTCAAGTTTGAGAAACACTGGTTTAGAGTCATAGAATTAGATAACACTTTGGAACTAAAAAAGTCCAATTAGCGCCCCCAAATGGAGTTCTCTATACCTTTGCTTGATTGCTGCTAGTTTCAGGGAACTTACTACCTAACCAAACAGTCCTTTTCTTTCTGGGATGCCTGTAATTAAGAGGACATTCTTCTTCTGGTTGCATTAAAATTATCTCCTCTTAGCCCTTCACATGTTTAGCCTTTGGAATTATGCAGAATATATCTACATTCTCATATGATAGTCCTTTCATTTATTCATTCAAATGTTTGAAGAAAGTTACTGGCTCCCAATAAGCCTTCCCATCACCAGATATGCATTCCCAGGTTCTTCACCAGATCCTTAGGCCCATGAGTAGCAAAATCCCAATCACCTGACCACTCCTGTACCCACCCTTCTCTTGACACACACTTGTCCATGTCCTGCAAACATGTGAGTCCCAGAACTAGACATGTTCCTGCCTGTAATACCATCAGAGCAGGAATATCTGAGGCTGATTAGTTTTATAATTAAATGCAGAACTTTGCATTTTTTTAAAATAACATTTTCCTTGAATACACCTTGTACATCCAAAACAGTAATTGTGAGCAATTGCATGAGGTTTGAATATCTTACCACATTTATTCAGTGAGTAATTTAAAAACTTATATTGGGTCTTCTCTGATGTTTATGTTAAAATGACTAGGATTATAGTAAATGGCTGCTTTCTGTGTTTTAAGTCTCTTTAAGTAGACAGTAACTTACAACGTCCATAATTTTTTTTAAAAGTACAACATTTAATATAAACAAAAGGTACAAAGAGTACTATAGCTAACACTTGTGTATTAACCTTCCCAGGCCTGTCTCCTTCCTCATCTCAACAACTACCCAATTTGGTGTTTATCATTTCCATGCATTTCTTTCTATTTACTATATATATATAGGTGCATTTCTAAGGCATGACTATATATTTACATAATATATATTATATATAATTTTTGTGTATTCTTAGCTTCATATGAATTGTACTATATGTATTGTGCAACTTTCTCAACATTATAATTGTTAGATTTATCTATGTTGAAATGTGGTTTGTTTTATTTATTTTCACTGCTTTATACTATTATGCTTTATGAATATACCGTAATTGATGATATATTCTTTTGCTGGTGGACATTCAGGTTGTTTGCAATTTTTCACTATTTCAGATACTGTATGTCTTTGTATATATGTGTGAGAGTTTCTCTGGGGCATTCATCTGTCCCCTGGTTTGTTTTATATGAAATGCTCTCACATTTTCTCAATAGAAACGTATAAATTTATGGGTCTTTGCAACTAAATGCAGAAATTCCCATTTCTCTCTATTATGCTTTTATCTTGTTCCACATTCATTTATTCAGTCATTACAAACCATATCTTGGGCCCTACCATGTGCCAGAGACATAGTAGGTGGTGGAGACAAAGTGATTAGGCATAATCCCATTCTTTACCAGGGTGGTAAGGGCATGGCCAGCAGAGAAGTGGTGGCTTTTGCTTTTTGCCCCAGTTGTCTTTTGAATTGTGATTCTGATGGTCCAGGTACTAGCTCTCACTGCCAGAGTAAGCCCACCAATCAGACAGTGGGTTCTCTGACCAGATCTACCACACCAGAGCCACAGAAACAAAGCTGGTGGGCCCTGCAACCCTGGCAGGGGTGGGCCTGGAGCTGGAATATGAGTGGGGGAGGAAGTGAAGACAACAAAGCTCCAGACCCCTTCCAGTCCCCTGAGGCAACACAGCCAAATATTCACCTATTTGGTGACTTGAGTCTGCACGTATTTCATCATTCTAACTGCACACACAATGCTTGAAATATATAATATTGGCACCCACCCAAGACACACGCACATAGACGTACAACTGTTTCCTATTAATCAGTACCTCTCTTTATAGCCACATTTTCACAAACATTCGCATTGGCCCTTGATTTCCTGAGCTCATCACATAGAAGCTAAGATCTGTGAATCTGAGGTTAGTGCTTTCTTTCTGTGCTCCAGGGCAACAGATTGCGCATTCTGTCCTTGGTTACAAGTGTGCACTTGGCAGGAGCGTGGCCTGCATCCCTGCAAATCTGCCAACGCTCCTGGACATCGGTTTCAAGCATATCCTGCTGGCAGTGGGGCTTCTTTGAACACCAGCAGGCAGTTGACTTCTAAGTTTAAAAGATTTCATGTACCTGCAGAACACTTCCTTGGTGCCCTCCCAAAAAAGTGGCCTGTGCAACCCAGAGAGCACATGGGAAGGAGAGTCAGAGTACATTAGGTTTATTTCACAGCTGCAGCTGCAGTCACATTAAACTTATTGCCTAATTTCCTTTGTCTAACTTGATTTCTCTTTGGCTGGGAGGCAAATAGATTGATATTTTTTTTTATGCTGAGGTTATGTTGCCTGAAGAAAATTTTCCATTGGTTCACTACGCCTGCCTTTAGTCCAGTAAATGGGGCCGCGTGCTGTCTGGGCAAGGAAGGGCCTCCCCAGATGTGCTCTCGAGGCCAGCTGTCTGCGTGGAGGAGGCACCTCCTGGAAGGGGTAACAGGGGCTGCCCCTCCCATGCAGGGTATTGCTGAGCATTTGTGCTGGGCTCTCAGCTCATTTCTCTGGCTGTCTTCTAATAAATAGCTTTGTTTTATTTTTTCCTTTCCTGTGAAGTCCTTTTCTCCCTATGTTTTCTCTATCATTTTGTATATTTGCAATGCTCTTTCCCTCTCCAAAATTTCTTAAAGGTGGTTTCTTCACGTTTTTGTTATATTTTCTTCCCGTGAGCCCCCCACTATCATCCTGTGCTATGATTGTGCCCTTTTCTTCTCACCAGAGAAGGGAAATGTTCTTACTTTGCTCTCAGTTCTGTCCTCCTACCAGGCATTTATTTAAGAGAGCTAAGTTTCTGGAGGCAGAATAATGAGAAGGCAATTTACCCACAAGAAAAACAAATGGAGCCTTTATCTGTGTAGAAGGATTGCTGAATTCCTCACATGGTGGAGGCGAGGGGGATGAGGACAATGTTAATCAGTTATCTGAAAACATATATGGATTGCATGTTCATTGTGTGTAAGAAATGTGTGAGAAATTACTGAGTACTGAGGGAGACATAAATATAAGGTGTAATACCTGTCATCAGAGAGGTTGCATTTTGGTAAGACAAAGATATAAACATAGTGAAGGATAACTAAGTTTTGGAAGAGAAAAATATCAGCTCAACACATCAGTACCAGAGATGAAGGAGGTCTCACGTGCTGGTCTCCTTGACAAAGGAGTAGTCCAAATAATTGTCCTGAGTTGAGGTCGTCTGTGAAGACTTCACAGATGACTGGTTTGGGCTTGGGAAGGGGCTATGCACTAACCGAATCCTTGGAGGTGGCTCTGGACAGGTGGATGGGGACAGTAAAGCCATCCAGATGGTGGAGTCAGGGGCAAATGAGGAAAATGGGAAAGATACAGTCGTGGGATAATAAAAACTGGAGAATGAGATAGGGGTCAGGATGGGAAGGAGTTGAAGATGAGATTTGTCCTCGTCAGACTGCCAAGGGCTTTGAATGTTAGGTGAAGTATAGCAGACTTTATGTGAGGCAGCATGAGCTATTGAATGTCTTTGAGTGAGGGTTTGAGTTGATCCAAATCTGTGCTTCCCAATTTGCCTGGCACCAGTAGAAAATGGTGTTATTTGTAGAGTACATGGCTGTAAAGAGAAGGGGCTTTGGAGATGGGGAGGAGGATGTAGCAAAACCAACTCACCCTGGTTTGCCTGGGACTTTCCCAGTTTTAGCACTGAAACTCCCATGTCCTTGGAAACGCTCTCAGTTTAAGCCTAAGCTGTGAATGTCACTCTAGGAGGTTGCTTTTGGTCAAAGGTGTTGGCCTAGGATCTCTACACCTACCTGGTCACCCTAGGGTCTGAGGGTTTTAGTCTTGTGTCTAGGCCTGTCGGCTGGGGAAATCTGACTAAATCGTATTTTAGGGTGATGAGTGTGTAGGATGGATTGGACTCAGGGAGAATGGTCAGGAGGCTATTGTAGGAGTCTGGCCTGAGGGGATAAGTCAAGATGAAAGCAAACAAAATGAAGGCCTGGAAAATGGGGAAAAAAAGGAGTTAATTTAGGTTGGTGAAAAATTGGAAATGGACTGAAAGAGAGGAGTCAGAAGTGACTTCAAAATAACTGCAGCCTTGCTCATGTATGAACCAAGCATTTATCGAGTGCCAGCTGGATGCAATACATTGTACTCAAAGTTGAGTGAAAAAATTATTACCCTAAGGGAACTTAGGATCTAATTAGACAGATAAGGAACACCCCAAGTAACTCAAATAACTATAATACAAGGTAAAAGATTAGGCCCAATGGTTAAGGGACATGGCATTTAGAGCCAAATTAGGCAACTGTATTTAAATCTTAACTGTGCCAGTACTGGCTGCAGGACCTTGGGCAAGTTACTCCCCTCTTCAAGGCTCTTTCCTCCCCAGTAAAATGTAGATATGATAATAATTGTAGCAACTTTTGGGGCTTGTTGAGAAGAGTTAATGCCTTTAATATGGTGCCGGGCATATAGTAGAAATTTAAAAACCATTAATATCATGATCATGTATCAAGTGATAAAGCACTAGAGAGTTATACACTAGTAGGGAGATACCAAAGTAAATGACTTTTATAATGTGGGATTCTAGGAAAAAAAGCTTAGAAAAATTCAACTATCCCAAATTTCAGTTTGTTTTGTCAATCACAGTTTCATGCTTGTTTATACATTTCCTGTCCTGCATATTTAGTTTGTATTTTTTTAAGATTTTTAAAATTTTATTTAATTAATTATTTATTTCTCTGTCACCCAGGCTGGAGTACAGTGGCACGATCTTGGCTCACTGCAACCTCTGCCTCCCTAGTTCAAGCAATTGTCCTGCCTCAGCCTCCTGAGTAGCCGGAATTACAGGCGTGCACCACCACGCCCAGCTAATTTTTGTACTCTTAGTAGAGACGGGGTTTCACTATGTTGGCCACGCTGGTCTTGAACTCCTGACCTCAAGTGATCCGCCCACCTCGGCCTCCCAAAGTGCTGGGATTATAGGCATGAGCCACTGTGCCCGGCCCTGCACATTTAGTTTGTGACTGGCATGTTGGTGAGGCACAGTGGTAACCACAATTTTAGTAGAATGCCCCTTAGACGTTTAATTGTACAGTGCCATTAAACATGTGTGGCCGGGCACAGTGGCTCACACCTGTAATCCCAGGACTTTGGGATCACGAGGTCAGGAGTTCAAAACTAGCCTGGCCAACATGGTGAAACCTCATCTCTACTAAAAATACGAAAATTAGCTGAGAGTGGTGGCCGGCGCCTGTAATCCGAGCTACTTGGGAGGCTGAGGCAGGAGAATCATTTAAACCTGGGAGGCAGAGGTTGCAGTGAGCCAAGATCATGCCATTGTACTCCAGCCTGGGCAACAAGAGTGAAACTCTATCTCAAAAAAACAAACAAACAAAAAAACATGTTTGGAGGATCCAAATGTATTTTAGAATCCTTTGATTTTAAAGGCACTCTGTCTGACAGCATGGACTAGTGGCCTCAAGGAATGACTCTCTATATAATTTTTTTAATGTTAGGTCCTTAATTTAGATTTCATAGTAATGGGTAATTTAAAGCTTTAAAATTTTTTGCTATTTGAAAACTTAAAACCAAATTTCTTGTTTTTCCGTTGAATGGATTACTAAAAGAAAATTACTGTTTCAAAGGGTACAATCTTTTGATACAGCACAATCTCTTGCTCTTCCTTTTATTTTTGCTACTTTTGCAGGTAAAAATTGTTACCTTTCAGCTATGAATAACATACATTTGAGCAATAAGGAAATTGGACACTTTTTCATGTTTATTAGTCATTGAGGTTTTTTTCTTATGAAGAAATATCTATTCATGCCCTTTGTTCATGTTTCTTTTGGTAACATAATATTATTTGTGTCTTTATTTAAATGATCTGTCACATTTCTTGCAAAATCCCTAAGGCTTTTTTGAGAAATAAATGCTATAGTTACATGAAAGTGTTTTGTATAAACTGTAAGGTACTACAAGCATGTTACTATTATTGAAACATTGACTTTGTTCACTAAGGTATGTCAGAATCATATTTATAACAAAGAGATTCTTCCAAATGCAGAAATAGCATGACTAGGGTGTGAGCTCAGATTTTTATCTTTGTTCACTGCTGTATCCCCAGCACCTAGAACCATGCCTGGCACGGAGTAGGTGATCAATAAATGCATGTAAAATGAATGAGTGTATGATAAACCCATTGAATGGTAGGGATTTTCTACATTCTTCCACCAAGATGACTTTTTTTTTTTCTTCCTGTCTTAAGCCAGAAGTGAAAAGGGTTGTGTATAGTTCGTGGGCTAGAGCTATGGAATTGTGGTCTTAAGATTCTGGACATAGGAAACCCATTTATTAGAACCTAACTTTCTTTATGGTAATATTTTAAGCCTAGTTAGTATATTATTCTCCCTCATTTAAGAGAGAAACCAGAGACAAGAAGAGTTTAATGATCCAAGAATGATTTTCAACAATGATAAAAGACTAAGTTGTAGTTTTGTTTTTAATATAGCAGTGTTTCCAATTCCTAAAATATGGCAAACGTTGTTTTCTTCTCCTCTCATGCCTCATTTGTTGTTTTTCTGTTACCTATGAGAATAAATTGTATGCATGGCCTAAAAGAAAACATGACAACTTGCCTTCAATGGATTCATTTTTTGGTTGCCTATTTTTGGGTAAAGGTTTTGTATAGAAGTTTCTGCTAATGAGTATAATCTCCTATGTAGACCTAAATTCCACTACTCACAGGTACATGGTACCATCTTTTTTTCTAATGTTTTCCTGTTCTGTTTTTATCCCTAATTATCCTACCTCCTGTTATGTTTTCCTTTTAAAGTACTTTAGTATTTCTGGAAGAAGAGGGGTTAAAATTTTATATAAATGTGCATTTAGCTCTAGACTTGTGTTCTGGATGGATCACTTATAGTGAGAGACACTATACAGTGGTTAAGCACTTACTATTTGAGTCATATACACTGTGAGGTGAGTTACCTGGCTTCTCTGAGCCTCTATTGCTCCATTTATAAGTATGAAAAAACTCTGCTTCCATAGGGTTAAATAAAATAATGAGGATTGAATAAAATAATGTATGAAAAACTTCTCACATAGGGTTTAATAGCATGCAGTAAATGGAAGCTCCAATGGAATACTTTTCCTTATTAGCATCGTATTCATAATAGATGGCCTTGGCCATGGCTTCCAACCACTGAAGTGCTATTAGTAAATGTAAGAAAAGGAAGTGAAAATGTCAAGGGTGAATGCTTTTGGAAGCAAAACGATCAGGAAACTATTCCAGAAGTAACCCAGCCAGGATATATTAGTCAGGGTTCAATCAGAAAAGTAGATCCACTTGGATGTCTGTGCGTGTGTATGTGTGTGTGTGTGTTTATACATATGCATATGTGTGCATATATACGTGCATAGATATACACATACACATCCATATGTATGACTTGACCTTCCACACTCATAGGGACTGGACTCTCTGCAAGGCTACTGCCTTCATGTCTGATGCTGGAGCCTGCAG
Source organism: Pan paniscus (assembly GCF_029289425.2). Classification (NCBI taxonomy): domain Eukaryota; kingdom Metazoa; phylum Chordata; class Mammalia; order Primates; family Hominidae; genus Pan; species Pan paniscus. Next base: position 121,759,177 of record NC_073256.2, on the reverse strand, counting down.
GCCAGAGGGCAAGTGGTCAGGAAGGGAAGATGGAGGTGAAGTGGGAAGAGCAAGGACCAGGTCGAACCCCAACCATGAGCTGGAGCCCCACAGGGAAAGATGAAGACCTGAGCCCGTTCTTGTTTGCCTTTGCCCTGGGTATGTGGTGTGGGTGGCTGCTTTTGGTCATGAGGCCAAACTCACACACCTGGCCCAGGAGTTGGAGCAGGTGAAGGAGGATCCGGGGGAAGGTGGAGCATTGCAAACCTGACCACATTCTCACACTACGAGATGAGTCAGCAGGTATCATGTGTGCAAAATGGCTGCTGCGTCACTTCCACCCTCCACCAGAGCTCTAGGTATAGATGCCATCATCAGTGCAGGTAACCATTTTAAGGAGAAAACAACAGAGGTTCAGAGAGGTTAAATCATTTGTCCCGGTTCACACATCTGGAAAGGACAGAGTTGGGATTCAGAGCAGGCCTGGTTGACTGCAGTATCTAGACTTTTAACCGCTGCAGAGCTTACAGCCTCTTAGAAGGGCAGGCAAGGAGGGGCCATTTACAGCACAGGGGTTCATACTTGGTCTCTGGAGCCTGACTGCCCAGGTTTGTAATCTGTCCCTCCACTTATTGACGGTGTAACCCAGGGGGAGTTACTTCACTTTGGTTTGCTTCAATTCCCTTGTCTGTCAAAGGGGAATGATTATAATACCTATATCAAAGGCTGAGAGTTGATATATGTGAATTCTTTGCAACAGTGCCCAGAGTTTTAAGCACCCCATGAACTTGGCCGAGCAAGTCAGCAGATCCCGGAGCATCTGGCTGTGGCGGGCAGCTCATCATGCCCTCCTGGGCACTGCTCCCCTCCACCCCCTCCAGCATGGATGTCCTCAGGCGTGCTCCCTGGTGAAGCTGAGTCAGTTTCGAGATCTGCAGTTCTGCAGCTTTTCAGCATCACCGCCTTGGACTCAGCCTTGTGCCTGCTCCAGGCAGACAGAGGTGATGTTACAGCGACTACATCAGCGCCAGCTGATTGTGCTTCTTAGAAGCAGACACCTTTTAGATAGGCCAAAGCCCGAACCATACAACTTTGTTGCTAATTGGGACCCTGAGGCTGAGCTTCTAGCTCTGACAGAGCCTCCAAGATGCTTTATTTCAGGAGTGTCCATGAAATGTTAGCATGCACCACCACTGGAAGAGATGATTAGCTGTCACCAAGCTCTCACCCAGATGGAAAGTAGATAATTACTATCAAAATTCCAGTGTAGGTAATTGTTTGAATGAGTGAAGAGTATAGTGCTTTCATCCTTTGAGCAGGGGGTGAACACTGATGGCTGGAGTACTGGGGCAGGAGAATAGAGTGGGGTCAGCGTCAACCTGCTAAGTTTGATTTCTGGCCCTGCTGACTCAGGACAAGTTACTCAAGCTCTCTAAGTCTCTGTTTTCTCATCTGTTAAATGGAAATACAAAGGTGGATTGTTGAGAGATTCAATGAGGCAATGTACCTGAAAGTACTCGGAATACAGAGATGCTTCATGGATAGTGGCCACACCCGACACTGTGGGGACAGTCATTCGTGTCCCTCTGCCACTGCAACTTTTAGTGGTTACTTTTTTTTTCCCCATCCCTTTTGTTCTTGCTCCCTTTAGGTCCTTGCCTGTCGTTTTTTTTTCTTATTTGTGGCTCTCTCACACCAAGTTTTAGGTCTTCCAATTACTCTTCAGAACCTTGTGTTGTTATTGTTGCTTTTTGTTTGTTTGTTTGTTTGTTTTTGCCACTAGAGATATTCAGAGCAGGGGAAGAGCAAACTTTTTGTAAAGAGCCACATAGTACTTTCTTTTTGGCTTTGTGGGCCATATGGACTCTGTTGCTAGTACTCAACTCTGCTGTTGTAGTGCAAAAGCAGCAACAAATAATATGTAAATGAATGTGACTGTGTTTCAATAAAACTTTATTTACAATGCAGGCTATGGGCCAGATTTGGCCTACGGGCCATGGTTTGCCAACCTCTGTTTTAGAGATTTGAGGATTTCAGACTCCTGTCACTGAATATCCAAGGTCATCTCTTCAGATGGACATCCTGATCTCCAGTTCACACCAAGGAGCCTTTGATGCCTGGAAGCCTTTTTGCCTTATTTTTCCACGGCACAGTCTTCAGACAGTGAAGCATGAAGTTACTTTGTTATTCACAACTGTTACTTTGTTTACTCATTTAAGTTTAGAAGATTCTAAACAAATTCCACTTAAACACTTAGATCATAAGTGGCTTCATCAATTCAAAACCAACTGATGGTTTTGAGCAGTGAGCATTAGGTAAAACTTCCTAGCCTTGGCAGAAATATATAAGCTTAGTACTAGTACAGTAAGCATTGCATGGTTACTGACTGATAGTCTCAGGTCACTTCCAAAAGAGCTTACAGACCCTGCGTTGAGGTTCAAATGAGCTGGGAACCCTTTTTACTACATAGATCTGAGTTCAAGATCTAGTTTTTCCATGTGCCAACTGTGTCTTAGGCAATCTCATTCAGCCTTAGTGTTCTCATCCATAAAATAGGGATAATAATAATAATAATGGTATTGATATCATAGGTTTATTGTGAAGATTAAAGATAAGGCTTTAATGCCTAGCTCAGAGCAAAGAGGCCATAAATATTTGTTATGCCTATTATAAGAACATGTTTGTGGTGGCTTTGGAGTTTCTGAGTGCCCCTTCAGCTGTGACTTGGGAACAGAATCAAAGGCACTTATGTTTCTGTTTGCCTTGTTACCTTCTCAGGAAAGCTGGAGGCCAGGTCTTGATTCTTAGGATTGCAGAACTTGAAGTTCTCTCTGACTTTTAAAGGAGTGCTTCAGCCCATTTTTGTGGATTTCACACAATTCTTTAGCATTCTGGATTTCATGGTTGTCTGGCTTGACTGTAGACTTTCCTTCTCTCTTTTACTAACATAACTCACTCCCTGGTTGTCAGGAAGTTATTTTCCAGTGTCAAACTACATTTCCTCTGTCAGCATTTATGCTTACTCACTCTTTTCATTTCCCTCAGTAGGGATGGAGGGAAAATAGGTCATCTTCTTCCTTTCAAAAAAAAGAGTTAAGTTTAGAAGTCCCCCAGACATTTCTGTTATCCAGCTTCTCTTTTCCAACCCTTAAATTGAGAGCCCTCCTTCCTGTCTTCCCTTCACAGTCTAGCCATTCTGTTACCGGGGGCAGAGATCCTTGCTCCCAGAGCTCCCAAGATGGTGGCAGGCTGCTTCCAAGATGGTGGCAGGCTGCTTCCAAGATGGTGGCAGGCTGCTTCCAAGATGGTGGCAGGCTGCTTCCAAGATGGTGGCAGGCTGCTTCCAAGATGGTGGCAGGCTGCTTCCAAGATGGTGGCAGGCTGCTTCCAAGATGGTGGCAGGCTGCTTCCAAGATGGTGGCAGGCTGCTTCCAAGATGGTGGCAGGCTGCTTCCAAGATGGTGGCAGGCTGCTTCCAAGATGGTGGCAGGCTGCTTCCAAGATGGTGGCAGGCTGCTTCCAAGATGGTGGCAGGCTGCTTCCAAGATGGTGGCAGGCTGCTTCCAAGATGGTGGCAGGCTGCTTCCAAGATGGTGGCAGGCTGCTTCCAAGATGGTGGCAGGCTGCTTCCAAGATGGTGGCAGGCTGCTTCCAAGATGGTGGCAGGCTGCTTCCAAGATGGTGGCAGGCTGCTTCCAAGATGGTGGCAGGCTGCTTCCAAGATGGTGGCAGGCTGCTTCCAAGATGGTGGCAGGCTGCTTCCAAGATGGTGGCAGGCTGCTTCCAAGATGGTGGCAGGCTGCTTCCAAGATGGTGGCAGGCTGCTTCCAAGATGGTGGCAGGCTGCTTCCAAGATGGTGGCAGGCTGCTTCCAAGATGGTGGCAGGCTGCTTCCAAGATGGTGGCAGGCTGCTTCCAAGATGGTGGCAGGCTGCTTCCAAGATGGTGGCAGGCTGCTTCCAAGATGGTGGCAGGCTGCTTCCAAGATGGTGGCAGGCTGCTTCCAAGATGGTGGCAGGCTGCTTCCAAGATGGTGGCAGGCTGCTTCCAAGATGGTGGCAGGCTGCTTCCAAGATGGTGGCAGGCTGCTTCCAAGATGGTGGCAGGCTGCTTCCAAGATGGTGGCAGGCTGCTTCCAAGATGGTGGCAGGCTGCTTCCAAGATGGTGGCAGGCTGCTTCCAAGATGGTGGCAGGCTGCTTCCAAGATGGTGGCAGGCTGCTTCCAAGATGGTGGCAGGCTGCTTCCAAGATGGTGGCAGGCTGCTTCCAAGATGGTGGCAGGCTGCTTCCAAGATGGTGGCAGGCTGCTTCCAAGATGGTGGCAAGCCTCATGTTCTCTGACCTGGGGTTCTTGGCCTCACGGATTCCAAGGAATGGAATCTTGGGCCATGCAGTGAGTGTTGTAGCTCTATTAGAAGCCATGGGTCATGGAAGAGAACCATGGAACCCAGTGACTAGTGTTCAGTTTGATTAGGGTGAACCCGGGCACTCAGCTGTGCAGGAATACCCGATCAGGAGCAGCAATGGGAGCCTTGCTGGATCAGGAGTACAGTGGACACCCTGCCAGATCTGGAGAGATGGAAGTCAGCAGTAGGTCTGTGAGGGTGGCAAACAGCAGTGGTGGATGGCAACAAACACGGACCAGAAGAGAGTGCAGTTGCAAGATTTAATAGAGTGAAAACAGAGCTCCCATACAAAGAGAGGGGAACCAAAGAGGGTAGCCATTGCCGGCTTGAATGCTTGGGTTTATATCCCGATCATTGTCCCTCACGCTGTGCTCTCAGGCGATAGATGATTGGCTATTTCTTTACCTCCTTTTTGCCCAATTAGCATTTTAGTGAGCTCTCTTTACTACCTGATTGGTCGGGTGTGAGCTAAGTTGTAAGCCCCATGTTTAAAGGTGGATGTGATCGCCTTCCCAGCTAGGCTTAGGGATTCTTAGTTGGCCTAGGAAATCCAGCTAGTCCTGTCTCTTAATTCCTTTTTCTTCCTAAAATATGGAGCTAGAACTGAACATACCAATAAGTCCCTGGCCTATTGTGTACTTTCAGGAAGGATGTTGTGTGAGTTTTACCCAGTGTATTTCTATATAGGAAACTGACATCTTTTCCTGCTCAAGTTGTCCTCGTAGTCTGTCAAGCAATGTCAGCTTGCCAAAGACAACACAGCTTCCTGGGAAGGATGACAATAAAATTATAAGACCAAGTCCACACGTCACCCCAGAAAGTTATTTCTAACTCTCACCAGTATTCAGGCTAATAGCCTAGCTTTCCAAAAGCTAATAATCATACCTTACCTATAAGTACTTATCTGTTTAATATTCATAAGACATACATCCTAGTATCATGCTAGCTTGGCTGATTCACATTCAGTTCCTGTTCCTTAAAGACACTAAATTATTTTTAGTTTCCCACTTTCTAAAAACTACCGTATAGAACAAGGAATATTTATGCTAAGTGGAAATCCAGAAATTTGCTAATAACTTATTTGCAGATAAACAAATACATATATAAAATACCTCTGTTTGCTTAGTACTGTGTGAGGCATAGGAGGTGAAGGACATGGTACCTACATACAAGGTCAGCTTGCTCATGTCTAAATCCAATTTATCTCACCATGATCTACATCACCATCCATGACCTATATTACATACCTCCAAGGACAAAATAGCAGAGTGAACTTTATTCCTTTAAGTCAATGCTTGGGGAGCATTTTTATAAACCTGCATTAAGTATTTTGTCATCTACTGAGCACCGGTAGAGTTCCAAGTTATTGTCCAATTTAGATTTAATAACGTGGCTGAAGCAATTCCCATTTTCTCTTCTGCAGGAGGCGGGTGTAGAAGTCTCAATAGAGGGTGGAAGATTGATGGGTGCAGTGAGTGGCAACTTTGCTTAATAATGACAATGTACTTGAAGCAGCACCATTTAGCATTTCCAGAGATGTGGCTGCTTTGCTCCCCATTTATATAACTTGTCACATCTAAGAAATTGACAGAAGAGGTAGTTTGAAATAGACAGAACACACACTTAGAAAAAGTCTTCTATGGTGATTACATCAAGAATGACTGGTCAATTTTGGCTTAAGGAATTCTTAATAACATCCTAAATCCTTTACTGCTAAACAGAAAACAGACCAAGAAACATCATGGAGTATGAAACAAGCTGCTTCCTATTTATTTTCTGGTGGATTAAGAATGTTTTCATCAACCGCATGCTTTCCAGGTAGCTTCCCATAAAGCTTTCGAGGGGCAGTATTGTCTAGTGGTTAAGAGCACAACCTCTGAAGTGAAAGGCCCAGGCTTATCTCATACGTCATATTCATATCTCAGCTACATGAACTTACTAGCTGTGTAAACTGGGGTGAGTGTTATTAATCTTTCTGTGCCTCATCATCTTTATCTAGCCCATGGGAATAATAATAATAATAATAATAATAATACCTACCTCATAGGAAGATGTCATGATTATTATTGTTTCACACTGAATACATAAGGCATCACACAACACAATGTAGAGAGATGAGGTATATTTTTAAAGATGCCACTAATAATCCTGACATGATTCTATTAACTTTTTTTGTTTCTCATGGCAACCTGGTAAGAATCTATCTGTTCCAAGGCCAAAGTGCCTGAGTGGGAGAGAATATAACAGAATACCTAAAACAAGTCATTTATCTGGGGTTGGGGAGACCCACATTACTCTAGGAAATTCTCTTCCTCTCCACAATGCTCCTTCTGAATGCATATGGGTGGTGTTGCTATCTCCTGCAGGCTCTGCTTCAGTGATTTTCTCATCTGTAAGAGCACGCGGCTCTTTGACAGAAAGCTATTTGCAAAGGGACAGAATGTTTTTCTGCAGCTGTGATGTGAGTGGTATCAAAGTTATTGGCTAAGTTGGAAAATAGCTTAATGTTTTCAGGGCTTCTGCTTCCATATCTGCTTCTGCCTTGGAGATGTGTATAATTGGGACTCAGTAAGACAACCTTGACACCCCTCTGCAGCGAGATGTGCCTCTTTCATACAGGCTTAAAGTGAGCTTGACAAAGAGTAGCTTTTGCCTTGGGGCAGAGTGACCATGGAGAACATCATTTCTGTGAATCTGCTAATGAGTCAGTGGCCAGGAACTCAGCCTCACTCCCTAGATGGTCAGGCTTCCATCATTCTGTATCCTTCCTGTTGCTGCCAGAGCAGGCCAAAATCCTAGCTGTCCAATCAGTCATTAGAGAGAATGTATTTCTCACAATTGCCACTCTCTTGAGCTGCTTTGCGTTTGGTAAATTTGAAAACTATTTAGTAATGAATCTTGAAGCTCTTTGCTTTTGCCTACAAATGTAGTGATAACATCGCCCCACATCTGCATCTGTTCTGCAGGAAGATTTAGTTGAAAATATCTTCTTGGTTCTTTTTGAGTCACAGGCCTTTTGAACTCTGCCTCAGAAACATCCATGGGCTCTTCATTAAGGGAATTATTCTCCAGAGAACAAGGTGTCTATCAGTCAGGAACTTTGGTTGCAAACCCTGGTAACTAACCTGTGCTCACTTCAGTAAAAACACACTCTGTGGGAAGGCCATGGGGAGCTCACAGATGGAAGGCACAGTCCCTGCTCCAGCTTGGAATGGTTGGAGCCCAGGGTGACCCCAGGCAGCTTGCAGCAGGAATTGGTCTGAGCTCAGGGATGTACCCTCCAACCACTTTTAATTATTTTTGTCACCATGCAAAATATTCTAAATTCCTGGGAAAGAGAATGCAATTGCCCATCTCTTGGTTAGGGAAAAGCAGACAACCATGCCTAAGGGTCTTGTCAGATTATCTCAAAAGCAGGAAAGTAGTTTCTTTCTTTTTTTTTTGAGACGGAGTCTTGCTGTCTCCCAGGCTGGAGTGCAGTGGTGCGATCTCGGCTCACTGCAAGCTCCGCCTCCCAGGTTCACGCCATTCTCCTGCCTCAGCCTCCCAAGTACCTGGGACTACAGGTGCCCGCCACCACACCTGGCTAATTTTTTGTATTTTTAGTAGAGACGGGGTTTCACCATGTTAGCCAGGATGGTCTCAATCTCCTGATCTCGTGATCCACCCACCTCGGCCTCCCAAAGTGCTGGGATTACAGGCGTGAGCAACCGCACGCAGCTGCAGGAAAGTAGTTTCTTAAAGAAAAACTGGGGTGCTGACACCAGAAGATGGGAGAATGGATGTCAAGGGGCCAAACCACAGTTCTTGTTCTCCTGCATGTCTCAGGATGGGATAGTGTGTGGGGCCCACTTAAAAGCTTAAATATGCTGCAAAAGATACATGATGCCTGCTCCAAATATCTCACAGTGTCACGGCACCCTATGACAATAGCGTATTAGTCCATTGGCTGAATATCTTAGAGCCTGGATGTGTGTTTTCTTGTTTTTTTTTGTTTTGTTTTGTTTTGTTTTTTTTGAGATGGAGTCTCACTCTGTTGCCCAGGCTGGAGTTCAGTGGTACCATCTTGGCTCACTGCAACCTCCATCCCCCAGGTTCAACTGATTCTCCTGCTTCAGCCTCCTGAGTAGCTGGGATTACAGCTATGTACCACCATGCCCTGCTAACTTTTGTATTTTTAGTAGAGACAGTGTTTCACCATGTTGGCCAGGCTGGTCTCGAACTCCTGACCTCAAGTGATCTGCCCGCCTCAGCTTCCCAAAGTGCTGGGATTACAGGCGTGAGCCACCATGCCTGGCCTGTTTTCTTGCTTTCTTCCAAGATTATCTCCCAGCCTTCAAAGCATGGCCTGCTCATCAGATGACATGAGGCCCATCAGCTCTGCAGGGGAGGTTATGTGAGTCTGACTTTGGCCTTCACACCTGCACCTCAGCTGCTTCAGGAGAAGCCACTTTGGGCAAGTTACAAGAACCTGGGGGATGTTTCATTACAGTGAAATAAAGGCATAGGGTGAGTTTTGAAAGGATGGGTCTGTTCCCATGTGCTATATGACAATGGCCCTAGATGGGTGTTAAGATACTGTGCTAAACACTCACCTCTCTCCAGGGCCTCTCTTAGGGACAATGCCTGGAGGGCAGTTGGGTTCAGCCTTCACATTCAAGAAAGGCCTCAAATTTTTGTTTTTCAAATTATCACAAAAGCAGATTTTTCTAAAAGTTCCATAGATACATTGCAAGAATTGAAAGAAAAAGCTGTGTCAGGCAGGGTTCTTAGCTGCAATCAAGAGAAATTCACTCTAAATAGTTAAACAAAAAGGGAATGTATCAAAGGATACTGGGTGGCTCATAGACTCTCCAGGAGGGCTAGAGGAGCAAGCTGAGAGGCTGAGCAGCCAGGACTGATGCCCCAGGCATCCCACAGGGCATCGGAGAGCTCTGATCCTGCTCCTAGGCACAGATACTGCAGATCACCTCACTGCAGTGGAGCTCAGATCCTGCTGCTAGAATCTCTGTCACAGCTGGCCCTAAACCCAGGATTGACCCATCTCTACCCTCCACATGGATTCCTGTGGTAGCTGCTTCCTGTGTCACCAACTTGCCAGGCAAAGTCTGGTACTAGGGCATCATTTTGAAGGAGCCCAGGTCACATGCCTGGGCCCTAGCTGCAAAGAAGTCTGGGAAGACATGTTTTTGGCTTCTGCCATGGGGAGAATTCCCCAGAGGAAGTGTGTTCAAAGGAATGACAGATGTCCTTACAAAGATGTGTGACTCTGAACTTGCGTTTGTTCCAATAATAGACCACATCTCCCAAACTGCACAACAAATGCATAGATTTTAAACACTGTTTGGTAGTGATCTGATAAATCACGTGATGATATTGCATTGTATTTTTATGTTTAAAACTGTCTATAATTAAATATTGAAAATGTACCACAATTTTTAAAACTTTCTGATGGCAGGGTTACAAATATAACAGTATTCTCAAAAGTTGGAAGTGGTTTCTGCCTCTCACAAGTTCATTCAATATTAAACTATGTGAACCTTGGGCAAGTTGTGAAACGGCACTATTTCAGCATTATCATCTTGGAAATGGAGTAATAATATTGAGCTGTGTGCTTATTACAGTTGGTAATATTAAAATTGCCAAGTATTTATAGGTATTAGTGAACAAGTACTTCATATAAGCTAAGATGCCACTAAGAATGATAGTTATAACAATTTTACTTATTTATTCATTACTAATCAACCTGTACAGCATGCTAGAAATGTTGGGTACCCAACAGAAATGGGCTGGATGTTTACCTCTCATTTACTTCAGTGTTCTGTTCCCAAAACACAGTCATGTCCCAGAGTACAGTGGAGGCAGGAATTTAAACCAACCTGACTAAACAGGAGGACAATCATGCAGTCTTTTAATTTGATCATCACATAAACGTTTATAAAGCACCTAGCATGTGCTGAAGCTAAACCAACCTAGTCTCTGTCTTAAAGTGTGTACCAAGTAGGAAAAGAGAGCCTTGTCAAGAGATCAATGTGATACCTTCAGATAATGCTAAACGACAGAGGAAAATGTTCAGTTTCACCCCATGTCATCAGGGTCAGCTTCTAGGGACCAGGGTTCTTGGGTGGAGTTTTAGGGCAGGGAGAAGGGCAGAAGTGAGGAGGGCATTTAGGGAAAAGATAACTTCATGTGCAAGGATTCAGAAGTGTGAAAGCTCCTAAGATTGGAGAATTACAGCTTCAGCTGGAAGGAAAAAGTTGGGTGACGAATGACACCCTGTCAGACACCTTCCAATGTGAAAGTGGAAGCACATTCCTTTTGCTGCTGGTGATAGTGCCTCAAATTTACATTTTGTGTTAATTTGACTTCATTTACATAATGACTTAATATAAAGAATCTCTTAGATGTTGTCTAATTGTCCTCTTTCTCTTGCTAACCCCAAGTCTGAGAAAGTCAACGTAATGACCTTTTTTTTTTTTTTTTTGGTATGAGGCAAAGAAATCTGATTTGATATTTTGCTGTGTCAACCTCATTTTAAGATCACAACTTACTTCAAGAAAACAGTATAACAAGAACACTGAAGATACCTAGAATCTGCCATCTTCCTTTTCTTAGCCACAAAAAAAGCTACTTTGTATATTCCCTCTTGTATTTGCCCACATGCATATATATTTTTCTGGTAGACATAATGTACATACTCTCTATCACCGGTTTTTCCATTGATATTACATAATTGTCAGGGTTTTTGCTTCCCAGAGTATTTTTAATTCTAGTCTTTCATAAATGCCTAATATTCTATAGGATAGACTTTGGAAAATAGTTATGCTTCAGTTTTTAAATAGTTTAGGCAACATTGTAATGACAATATTTGTGTATAAAGATATTTCTTCTGTTAGATGTTTTCCCTAAGAGCTTCAGTAACTCTTAAGAATTTCTTTTTTCCTCCCATTCATGTACTTCAAATAAATTTCAGCACAAATTTTTAATTCATTTTACTTTCTTCATATAGCAACCTTACTAATGCATCAGTCCAAAAATCTTCTTTATACAGTATGCTGTAATACAATCCCAAAAGTCCCTCCCATCAATATAACTGTGATGTGTAGGAATGCAGCAGCCCAGGCTATGGAAATATTTGGCAGATTATAATGGCCATAAAAAGTCTTTTCACCCTGAAGGTTTGAAGCCCCTCTCTATTGTTTCCTAACTTTATTTTCTTTGAGTTTGTATCTTTCATCACCATAATTCATCATAACTCATTCTATACTTAGTATTCCTTTAAATAATTTTCTTCATTTTCCTGTTTCAGTGACGTTATTTACCACTTGATTAATACCCCTCCATCCTTCTTAATGTTTGAAATTATTGTGTATTTGTACCCGCCTCCTACTTCTTGGTGATTCTTTGACATTTCTTTATATCAGTAAGTTGGTTCCTAAGGTCACCGAAAGCTCTTTTTTTTTTTTTTTGCTGCAGCATACACTTAAAATATGACCCAGCAATTTCACTCCTGGGTATTTACATTAGAGAAATATTCATGCAAAACAGGTACCTGAATGTTTATAACAGTTCTATTCATATTCATCAAAAAACTATTTAGAAACAACCCAAATGGCCTTCAGTGGGTGAATGTATAGCACTGCGGTATGTCCATACAGTGGAATACTATGCAGCAACAAAAAAGGAGCTATTGATACACAAAACAAATTGGATGAATCTCAAAGGATTGATGTGGAATTACATAAGTCAGTCTTGAAAGATTACATACTCTATGATTCTACTTATATGACAGTCTTGAAAACAGAAAACTATAGTGATGAAGAATAGATCAGTGGTTGCCAGGTGTTAGGGATTGGGGGAGGGCGTGACTACAAAGGGATAGTATGAGTCTAGGGTAGTGGTATCACTGTTCTGTGTCTTAATTGTTGTGATGGTAACACAAATCTATGTATGTGTAAACATTCATAGAAATGTGCACCAGAAGATCATTTTTATTGTAAATTTTAAAAATATAAAAAGATCCAAGTTTCCAACCAGGTGCAGTGACTCATGCCCGTAATCCCAACACTTTGGAAAGCCAAGGTGGGTGGATTGCTTGAGCCTTGGAGTTTGAGACCATCCTGGGTGACATGGCTAAACCCTGTCTCTACCAAAAACAATATAAATATTAGCTGGGTGTGGTGGCACGTGCCTGTAGTGCCAGCTACTTGGGAGGCTGAGGTGGGAGGATCGCTTGAACTGAGGAGGTAGAGATTGCAGTGAGCTATGGTCACACCACTGTACTTCCAGCCTAGGCAACAAGAGCAAAACCCTGTCTCAAAAACTAAAAATTAAAATTAAAAAAATCTTAGTTTCATCAAACTGGTCATATGTCCTTTGGCAAGTGATATAACCTTTCTAAATCTCAATTTATTTTTCCTATAAAATGTGGAAAATACTCTCTACCTTGGAGAGGCATTCTAAAGATGAAATAAGATGTTATAAACGATCTCCCTGACATACTAGATGCTCCTCTTTCTCTTTTCCATGGCAGCTGTTTCTCACTGGGAGCAGACTATTTTTTATTATTATCATCACCATGCTTTTTTACAGCTATTTGGCTCTTAGGTAACAGCCTGGAGCCACTGAGGGTTTCAAGCAGGAAAGTGACATGATCTGATCTTCATTTTTAAAAGACAATTTGAGCAGCTTTGTGGAGAGTGGTAAGGAATGCAGGAGGGTAAGAATTGAAACAAAGAAGCCAGTAAGAAGTGTTGGGGTTGTCCAGGTGAGAGATGACGGTATAGACTCCAGTGGGAGCCATGGAGTGGGGAGAGGAGAAGCGGGGGGTTTATTTTGGGAGGAGGTAGAACAAAGAAGCTTGATGCTGGTTGAGGGGTGAGGAAAGATAGATGGTGATGTCATTTACTGAGATGAGAACTCAAGGGAGGAGCAAACTTGAGTGGGTGGGTTGTGGTCAGCATTACAAGTCAAGAATTCTGTCTGGGCATGTTGGGATTGGAAACCAAGTAAGCAGTTAGACCAAGGAACAGGCCAGTGTTATCTTGCTCATTACTAGGACTGCAGCACACAGCAGCTGGGGCTTCCTCATCAGCCCTTCCAAATAAGGCTGGGGGAACTTTGAGCTGCTCCTCCTTAGACTCACTCAGCCTTGACGGTTTTTAAAAAATTTATCTCTTTAATCCATTCCTGAGAGGGATTGTAGAACCTTCCACCAGAATTTAGAGTATGCTATTATTCTAAGTGAAGTAACTCAGGAATGGAAAACCAAACATTGTATGTTCTCACTCATAAGTGGGAGCAAAGCTATGAGGATGCAAAGGCATAAGAATAGCACCATGGACTTTGGGGACTCAGCGGGAAAGGGTGGGAAGGGGTGAGGGATAAAAGACTACACATTGGGTTCAGTGTACACTGTTCGGGTGATGGGTGCACCAAAATCTCACAAATCACCACTAAAGAACTTACTCACGTAACCAAATACCACCTGTCCTCCAAAAGCCTATGGAAATAAAACATTTTAAAGAAAAAAAGGACTCAGATTATGCTCATATTAGTCACTGCTGCCAGATTTTTTTCTTTTCCATTTAATGAGATTTAAGGAAAGGAGGCATGTAGCATTTTCAAATACCCAGCCTGAAAGTCATCAATCGTATTATGTAGGATTGAAAAGTATTAATAAACTACTGAGAATGATGACAAATGTATGACATAGAATATGCTAAGAGATTATATTCCAACGTATTTGATTATTTCTGTTATCTTCAAATTTCTAGTTTTGCTACAGACAATGAAAGAAATTCCATATATACTTTTCCTTGATAACTACCAAGTCCAATTTGATAACTACCAAATAGCTATTTCCTTTGGGAAGGCAGGAGCGGGCATGGGATTTGGGAAGGGGTATTGAAGAAGCCCCCATTGTATCTATAAAAAGTTAAAATTTCATAGAGCTGGATATAGGGTCAGTGTGTTCATCAGTCATCTGCGTTTAAAAATATTTTATAATTTAAAAATGAAAAAATGTGTTGTTAACATATAAATAAAAATAATTTTAAAATCTGAACATAAAAGACAATGCCCTCCTTCCACTCACTCCACCCTCATTAATCACCTTAAAGAGTGATCTCTTGGGTTTTTCTCTCAGAAAAATGTAATTACTTTGTAATGAAATGTTAATGTTATGTTCTATTCTTAAAGTTACTTGTTACAGTGATGAAGCTATGACTTAATAGAGTTGCTAAGTTTTCTTCTAAGTCATTCTTCTTTTAATATTTTATATTTATCAAGTGAGCTAGTGATGATCCAGAACTTTTTTGTTGTTTTCACAAATATAGGACTATCTCAGCAAAAACTCATCATCAGGCTGTTAACTTCAACATTTTCGAGGGCATGGTTTGCCACGGGGTGCCCCTTGTGACTATTTCAAGAGGCAAAGTGGTATATGAAGCCGGAGTGTTCAGTGTCACAGCAGGAGATGGGAAGTTTATTCCTCGAAAACCATTTGCTGAATATATTTACAAACGAGTAAAGCAGTGAGACCGGGTGAGTGTGCCACAGTGGGATACTGCCACAAGTCGGACTGTCTCCTGCTTCTGGATGTCTGGCTGGTTATTGTTGGTAGTAGTGGTGTTGACACATCACACTTGGTTTAATGTATTCCTGGGGTGTCAGGATTGATATGAGAGATTAGAGATTCCAGTTTTTAGATAAAGGATCATTATTGGATGCACGCATTTCCCCTTGCAGACTGATAGGTCAGTTCGGGATTTCCAGATTGTGGGGTAATCTGGTGGGGGCTTTTGGCAATTGTGTTAGTCAGGGTCCTCCAAGAGGCAGACACCAAGATGGATAAAGGTGTATGAGTTTTATTAGGGGAAACACCTGTGAAAGAAACTAGGAGGTGGCTGGAAAGATTGGGAGAGCCCTCAGATTGCAAGTTAAGTCTGAAACCAGTAAAGAAAAGAAAGAGAGAAAATGGGTAGGAGCATCCTGGAACACCCTACAGTCTAGGGGAGGCTGAAAAAGGCCGTCAGGGAGTCCTTGAGCCAAGTCTCAGATCTCCCAGCTACAGGCCAGGCCCAGTCATTGGCTGAGAGCCACTGTGGGAGGTGTGACCTCTGTGTAAAAGTGTAATGAAGTTCAGAGCTCAGCAGCAGCCCCTTGAAAAAATGTGCTCCCACTAGTTGAAGATCTGCAAGGTCAGTTTTTATGACCACCAGAGCAATGGTGGAGTTTTGGGCTGGAGAAGACCTAAATTCTCTCTTGCCCTCACCACCATTTCCTAGCTGTGCGGCCTTGAGCAAGTTTCTCGATCCTCCTTGGGCTCAATTCCCTCATCTGGAAAATGACAACAACGTTTCCTTCCTAACAAATTGTGACACTCAAATGGGTTTTTTTTTTTAATGAAAGGCATGGCCCAAAGCAGTAGCTCACCACACCTGTAATCCCAGCCCTTTGAGAGGCAGAGGTGGGAGAATCACTTGAGGCCAGGAGTTTGAGAACAGCCTGGACAACAGAGTGAGACCCCAGCTCTACAAAAAATTTAAAAATAAAAAATAATTAGCCAGCCATACCAGTGCACTCCAGCCTGGGCAACAGGTTGGTAGGAGGTCAATAAATGTCACTTTTGTCTCTTTGCTTTCCCCTTTTGATGACCAAATCTCTATCAAAGACCCCTGTTATTATAAAAGGGATATCGGGGCTTTCACACAAGTTTTGTTTAGTTCACACAGAGTTTGAAATAGTTTTAAAATTTTACTACACCAAATACACTAAAATATTTGAGAATTTTAGATTTAAAAAATCTAGATTTCTGGATATGGGGGCCGGGGAGGCAACCCTGTGTCCTCAATCCCACATGGGTCCAATGGGCCAGAGCTAGATGGCAGGCCCCTAGCTAGGAGGTATTTCTGGTTTTCACCCAGAAGGCTTCACACATTACTTGCCTGGCCATGTAGATGGTAGTGTTTGCCACCCTTGGACTAGTTCTAAGGCTTCTCCCTCTTCTTTCCATTTTTCAAATGTACCTCTCCTTTTCCAGAGCTCTCTGGCTGTTTTTTTGATTCAATTCATTTGGATCTTGTAGAGGCTTTGGTTTCTCCTTTAATGTCTTATGAAAAATTTTTACTTGTGGATTCTCAGAGTCCATTATGCAAGATTTATCCATTTTTAAACACTTCCTAAGGCTTTGATTAGGTAAACAAGTTTTCTCACGTGCTTTAAATCCTCAGAAAACTGCAGTTCTTTATATGCTGTATTTATATGCTCAGTCAAAATAGGTGGTTTAAGGTTACAGTTAATATTTCTGGGGAGTTAGTTTATAAATGTTAACATTAATGGGTGACAAGTAGGTGGTAACTATAAGAATCCTAGGATCCTCGGTGTTTCTGAAGATGTATGTGATAAATAACAGCAGCACTAACATTTAGTGAGTGCTTACTGAATGCAAGACACACTGCTAAGGTCTGTGTCACTATAATAACCCTGGGAGGGAGGGAGGTATTTTTTTCACTTAAAATTAGAGAACTGGCCAGGTGTGGTGGTTCACACCTGTAATCCTAGTAGTTTGGGAGGCTGAGGCAAACAGATTGCCTGAGCTCAGTAGTTCAAGACCAGCCTGGGCAACATGGCAAAACCCCATCTCTACTAAAAATACAAAAAATTAGTTGGGCGTGGCAGCGCACCCCTGTAGTCCCAGCTACTTAGGAGGCTGAGGCACGAGAATAGCTTGAACCTGGGAGGTGGAGGTTGCAGTGAGCCAAGATCACACCACTGCACTCCAGCCTGGGCAACAGAGTGAGACTCTGTCTTAAAAAAAAAAAAAAAAAAAAAAGTTAAAGAACTGAAGCTTCAAGAAATTAAGAAATTTGTCCAAGTCACACAAGCAAGTGTATGGCAGGGCCAGGACATAAACCCTGCTTATATGATTCCAAAAACTTTATCCTTAAGTAATAATAGATGCTGTAAATTATAAACATTGAGTTAAATGAAGTAATGAAGGATAAGTTACTCAGCGTTTGTTTTGGAAAGTCTCTCAAGGAAAAAATTAATCTAAGTTGGAGGCACTGATGGCAGCTGGTGCATTCATGAGACTGTAGCAGTAATCTAGGAGATGAACATAGAGGGTGGATTTAGGATATTATAAAGTAGTAAAATCAATAGAACTGGATGATAGATTATGTGACGCCTGAAGTGGATCCAAGGTAGGGCCAATCTTGGCATCAGTTCCAGTTTCTTCCAGCAGGGGCGGTAGACTAACAGGGAACCCTGATAGACCATATTTAAATGCTTGGCTTTGCCTTAGTCTTCTTGTAGAGAAAACGTTTTGAGGCAGCAGAGATCATCAAGTCACTGGTTTCATCAGTTCTCCTTTGCAAATTGTTTTGTGATTTTTTTGGCAGAATTAATGCCAACTGCAATTTTTATGAGTTCACTGTCAATTCTGTGAATTATTTTAGTTTCTTAGTATTTTTTTCTGGTATCAAATTTTTAGGCATTTTAGTGCATCATTGTTTTAAAAATACCAATAAATGATAGTTATCATGTGCTGTTTTGAGCACTATCTGCCAAGCTCTGTACTAAGTGGTTTATATTCATTATTTTACTTAATCCATAAAGCAAGTCAAGTGGTAGGTATTATTGTTCCCATTTTACAGAATAGAAAGCTGAGTCTCCGTAGGATTAAGTAACTTTCCCTAGGTTAAGCATTAAGTAAACCTAAGAGCCAGGATTTGTGATAAGGTCTTTTTGATTCCCACTGTACCACTGGACCTCTGTAGAGACAAAAAATAATAATAATAAAAGGAAGAAAATAGTCATGAAACCCAAATCATGGAGAAATGCCTTATTCAAAAAATGTTGGTGTGGAAAAGATATTAAATAAAATGGATAAAATGAAATGAGGTTTGGGAACTGTCTGGAGATGGTTCCCTATGGCATTAGGCAAAGACAACTTACAGGATAAAAATATCACATGAAGGTTAAGAAAAAGAATCATAAAAACTCTAGATTTTTAAATTCACATGAGGTTATCAAAGTCCTTGCTTTGGTTTTCATTTCAAATATTCAGATTTCTTTGTGAGTGGGGATAAGAGTTTGAGGGCAAGCAGGAATAGCAAATGCTATTTCTTTGCTTATCTGTTGTCCCTACCAAGAAAATTAATCACTTCCTATTCTGGACTCCCAAAGCACAGAGTACAGAGTCACATCAGCATTTGTCAGTCCCTGAACTCAGCTGGTCTCCTGGCTAGAGTTAGTTCCTTCAGAGCAGCATCTTATTCTTTTTTGCCAGTACTTGGTACATAGGTGGCATCTGGTAAATGAATAAACTGCACACAGAAGGAGCAAAAGCTATAGTTTCAGAGATGCGTAGAAGGAAATTTAACTAAATTTACCCAGCAGATTACCCCTGCCTTATTTCAAATAGTGGGATTATCTGTGAGAGCTTGATTTTTATCTATGATTTTATTGCATAATAATAAAATTTGTCAACATCATACCATGCAGCTATTACTGTTACTGGATCTTTTGGGAAATTTCAAAGGAAAGAGAAGATGTTTTTATCTGATTTGACAGCTTTGGAGAATTGTTAATTTATTTATTTTAAAATGTAGACAGCTGATCCTAAGGGAAAATATTGAATCAGAAGATGAGGCATCAAACTTTATTTGATAAATATAACATAATAGAATATATTTCAACTTCAACTTCATATAAAAGTTGTTTAAGGAAAGAAAAGCAAAAGAAAAGAGGGAGGGGAAAAATGTAAGAGCAACTTGGATGTTCAAGAGAATCCTGACTGAGCAAAACTACATATTATTAATTGTTTACAAAAAATATATAGCTCTTTAAGTTAAAATGGGTTATGTTTCTTGAATTTTTGTGTGTTTAGAGTGTTATAAGTTCCAACAAAATGTGAAAGTACAGACATTTGTTAAGTCATCTGTTTTTCTCTTTTTTTTCAGTAATAGGGAACCCCAACCTTTTCTGGAAAATCAGGATCACATTGCATTTTATAGAGAAACAGGAATAGCTTCATGGAGTGATGTATGGTTTCAGAATACTGCTGCCAAAGCTTTTAAACTGGGTTGTATCTTTGCAATGATAAGCATAATTTGCCTTGTAGATAAGATAAAATTGAGTGGATGGCTGCTTTGGTCCTTGAGATGGGTATTCTCCATTTCTGAAATAACCATTTGTCAATGTCTTTCTCAAGGTGGTAGCTCAGAGAAAATAATTTAAGACATATCACTTGCCATATAATCCTAATTTCTTCAGGTTAATCACTACCAATACAAGGTAATACACATGCTGGAGTTGGCTCATTTTGGCTCACAAGAGACATATGTACACATCTATGCCCAACTCTTCATTCAGTGGTGTCAGTTTGGTAGCTTGAAAACAGCCAGAGAAGGAGTATTTACACCACAGAAATAGGCAGGTGCTTTAAGTTAGGGCTTTAAGGATGGTGAGGAAAAAGGAAGGTAGAGATAGTTGTTAATATTTACCAACACATCACTATACACAGGACACTTTCTAAGTACTCTTTTTCATGCTTTATCTAATCAATCAACATTCGTTCAGTAAATATTTATTGATCACCAGTTATGTTCCAAGCACACTTTAATTCTTTCAACAACCCTTGGAGGTAAGTAGTGATATTCCTATTTTATATACTAAGAAATAGAGGCTCAGGGAGCTCACATAGTTACCAAGTGGCAGTGTTGGGACTCAAACCCAGGTTTGTCTACCTCCAAAGCCAATCCCTTTAACTTGTATCACTGCAGTATCCTAACCATAAAGTTTAATCCCTACTCAAACAAATAGCCACCCATTCCTCCATCCTTATGATATCGCTCCCTCAGTCTCCCCTCTGCACAGAGGGTTCACTTCCTCTCGGACTGGCAAATTTACCAGAGGAGCCAGCCCTGAAATGAGACAGCCCAGCTTTGTAGCTCACAGCATTTTGTTTGTTTGTTTGTTTATTTATTTATTTATTGCTTCAAATCTTTCCCTCTCCCACTCCAGCCAGGATATTTTAAGGATTAAATTGAGATATTTGGTAAATTGTAAACATCATCAAAATGCCAATCTTCATTGTTATAGATCACCTCTGTTGCACCTAGGGCTTTCTCATGTACAAGTGATTCACAGAGCCCTGGGTAGCTCAGTTCAATGTGTGCTGAGTGCCCTCTACATTCACCAGGCCAGGCGTGGATTTCATTCTCAGGGAGTCACTGTTCATTTGGTCTGCTTGCTGTTGACCCAGCATCTGCTGTTTGGTATTTGGAAGTTCTGTTGTCTTTATTGATATTTTAGTATCTTAGCCTCCATGAACAGCATTCAATCATTAATACCTTTGGGATTCTTCTCTGTTGATCTTGCTAATTTCAGAAAATCTAGCATCCAGCCAGGCGTGGTGGCTCACACCTGTAATCCCAGCACTTTGGGATGCTGAAGCGGGTGGATCACCTGAGGTCAGGAGTTCAAGACTAGCCTGGCCAACATGGTGAAACCCCCTTTCTACTAAAAATGCAAAAATTAGCCGTGAGTGGTAGTGCATGTCTATAATCCAAGTTTCTTGGGAGGCTAAGGCAGAAGAATCATTTGAACTCAGAAGGCGGAGGTTGCAGTGAGCTGAGATCGTACCACTGTACTCTAGCCTGAGCAGCAGAGTGAGGCTCTGTCTCAAAAAAATAAATAAATAAATAAAAAGAAAAAAAAAAAGAAAATCTAGCATCCCAGCACATTCCATCCTCAGCAGTCAATATGATTAAATTTTCTTTTTCTTTTCTTTTTTTTTTTTTTTAAGAGTCTCACTCAGTTGCCCAGACTAGAGTGCAGTGGGATGATCTTGGCTCACTGCAACCTCCACCTCCTGGGTTCAAGCAATTCTCCTGCCTCAGCCTCCCGAGTAGCTGGGACTACAGGCATAGGCCACCACACCTGGATAATTTTTGTATTTTTAGTAGAGACGGGGTTTCACCATGTTGACCAGGCTGGTCTTGAACTCCTGACCTCAAGTGATCAGCCTCCCTCAGCCTCCCAAAGTGCTTGGATTATAGGTGTGAACCACCATGCCCAGCCCAATATGATTAAATTTACTATCAACTTATGTCTTCCTTTTTCCTTGGTCATGTAACCAAAAGGCATTTCTGCAGTTATGAAAGTGTAATGATAATTGGAATTAATGTTTATTTATAGAACCACAAATTATATAATTTTCATTTCTGTCTCTCTATTAATTTGTCACAATGACAAGTATCATCAAATACTGAGAACTCAAATTCAATTCTCATTTACCAAAGTAAACCACCGATGTCCTGCTAGGTGAGGTGCCACCTATGTCTTTTGTATTACTTATTTTTTGTGCTTCCTGCTATAACAGAATATCTGAGGCTGGTTAATTTATAATGAACAGACATTTATTGGCTGACATTTCAGGATGCTATGAAGTCCAAGAACGAGGCGCTGGCATCTAGAGAGGGCCTTCTTGCTGTGTCATCCCATGGAGGAAGGCATCACATGGCAGAAGGGCAAAGAGAGAAGAAGGGAGAGAGCCAAAGCGGCCAAACTTGTCATTTTATAAGGAATGCACTCCTAAGATAACAGCATTAATCCATTCATAAAGGCAGAGCCGTCATGGCCTAACCATCTCTCAAAAGTCTCACCTCTTAATACTGTTACAATGGCAATTAAATTTTAACATGAGTTTGAGAGGGGACAAACATTCAAACCACAGCAACAGCCTCTCATGTGGTTTTACCCTCAAGCCATTTTATTTGATTGTGATACCATCAAGATGGAAAGAATTGCTGTCAAGGTGTGATCATCTAATCTTGACCAGCATGTACTGGGGGGAAAAAATACCATAATCAAATTAGCCTTCCAACAGTGTGTTCTCAGGACTTGAGTCTCTTGAAGTATTCCTTGAGAAAGTTGTCAGATAATTTTAGATGATGTTACCCTCAGGTGATACAATTGCCCAATATCATAAAAAGTTTCAAGAAGTCCTATAGTCAAGAAATCTCCCTTCATTTAATAAATGTTTATAGATCACCAGGCACTATTCTAGATGCTGAGGATATAGGCATTAATAAGACAGCCAGTCTGATCACAAAAAGCTTATATTCTACTTGTTTCAAACTGTGGTTCATGGTGCTTAAGTTCTGGTTGTGTTTGAGCAATTTTAAACCTCTTTGTGCTGTAGCTAATGAGCACAAAGGAGATAAAGGAGTCTGGAGATCAAGAGACATCAAAGCTGGAGATAAAATTTGGGAGTCATAACATATAGATTTAAAACCGTGAGTCTTAAGGTCACCAAGGAAACTATATTAGAGAAGAAAGGGGGCTTAAGATAGAGCTCTGGGCCCACCAACCTTCAGAGGTGGAGGAGAAGAGCAAGCATCAGTGGAGTCTGAGAAGGCTGACCAGTGATGCAGGAAGACCATCAGGAGAACATGGAGTCCCAGAAGGCGAGAAAAGAAACCTGCTGTCTTTGTTCAATCCAGAGTACTCTGTTTCCTCATCCTGGTTTTTCTATGTGTTTTATGCTGCATAAATGTCCTGTAAGAATTAGGTATGCTTTTAGCCAGGAGAATAGGGATGGAGATTTTATTATCACCATATTCATCTGGGATGCCAGAGAAAGAGGCTCACTTTATTTTGACCCTGACTGCTAGTGTCAACTACATGCATTAAGCAATGGCTCTGCCATATGCTGGGGTCTGTGTCAGGCTGGGCAGTTCATACTTCGGACAGAGGTTTGCCATCGTCATTAGAGAGAAGGAATAAGACAAGGATTGCTAAGAGTTGGAGGTTAACTCTACTTAGAAAACAAATGTGCAGCTGAACTTCTGAATAACAGCAGTGATGGTTTCAGATTCTGCAGAAGGAGTGCCATCACTTTTCCATTTTGTCACAGTGAACATCTAGTGATGTCCTAAAACATGCCCAGAGAACAATGCCAGAAGTGACAGACAGCACAAAGATGAAGAAGGCATGAGTCTGGCCATCATAGAGCTTATGTAACCCAATTCTAAGGACGAGCAAATATTAAAAGGTTAAAAGGGCTGAGAGGCTTGAGACTAGAACTTAAGTTATCTTTGATTTCTGTCAACTTATCTATCAAAGGGAAAGACTGTGGAGTGTGAGACAGCACAGGACTCCTGACAGGAGGCTGCTTGTTTCTGAGGTGGCCGTGCACGCAGGCGTGGCTCCCATCCATGGCCACTCTGAGAGGAAAGCAGACCTGGCCCACCCAGAGCCTCAGAGGCAGGCAAGAGAGAGACAGTGTGCAGGTTAGACCCAGCCAGTCGGGTCAGAAACATGCGATGGTCAGCGTGACCAGGGTGACAAGCCAGACATGGCTGGCTCCATGACTGAACAGCCAGAAAGCAGTTTGTAGACAGCCGGCCACAGAAAAAGTACAGCCCAGGCCAGGCTCAGTGGCTCACGCCTGTAATCCCAGCACTTTGGGAAACTGAGGCAGGTGGATGACTTGAGGTCAGGAGTTCAAGACCAGCCTGGCCAAGGTGGCGAAATCCCATCTCTACTAAAAATACAAAAATTAGCTGGCCATGGTGGTGTGTGCCTGTAATTCCAGCTACTTGGGCGGCTGAGATATGAGAATCGTGTGCACATAGGAGGTGGAGTTTGCAGTGAGCCGACATTGTGCCACTGTGCTCCAGCTTGGGTGATGGAGTGAAACTCTGTCTCGAAAAAAAAAAAAAGTACAGCCTGGAGAACAGATAAATGATGCAGCACAACAAAAGAGCATGACAGAAACTGAGTCAGCCCACGCCAGGCCAAACCACAAAAAGAAGAAAGCAGGCTTAGATGGGAAGCCCCCTTCATAGCTCCCTCCCCCAAAATCCCTTCTACCCATATCTACTGAGTGCTTGTTATGAAGAAAGAGAGCAGCACACCGGCCTTCTGTCTGCTGGGGGAGACTGACGAGTGAACAGATTATTCCAGAAACCTGGGGTAAGCAAGATAGTGGATAGGGGACAGAGGGCCAAAGCTTCCTAGACTGATGATTAGCTGAGCTGAGTGATAAAAGAGAAGTCAGATAATTACACAAAAATGAGAGCGGCAGCCCAGCCCATGAAAAAGCATGGCCCTGACCGGAAGCTACCAGGAAGGATTCTGATGTGCATGGCCTGGGTGGTGCCTGCTCCCAGAGCCTGCAAGCTGGGTTCTGGGGAAGCATCCTCTAGGTGATGGAGCAGGCTGTAGAGCAAGCCCTGTTCTGAGTGAGGAGGACAGGCCCTGTGTGTGATGGCCCCACCTGAGCCACTGGCATGGGCAGTCAGTTCCCAAGACGGAGTCCAGGACAGACAAAAAATGAACAGCTGAAAAGTGCAAGTAGTGTAGGTTCAAGGAAGTGGTGTAGGAAGAGGGAGACGGAATGGGATCTGAGGAGGGCTGCACAGCACACAGTACGTGGCACAAAAGTCTGCTCAGTTAGGTCACATGCTCCAGAGGCACTCACTGCAAAAGAGCCTGAAGATTGAACTGAAATATGCCATCGGCTTTGCTGAGTATGAACGCCAAGAGGAGCAGAGAGAAGTCAAGCCCTCTAGGTGATAGGCAGGAACGAGCTGAAAGAAGGACATAAATCTTGGTTTGCTCAGACGGGCCTGGATTATACTTATGTTAATTATGTTTAGTGCCCTTTTCATGCTAAGAAGTGTCCTACTTTGGATGATAAATTGTACAGTCACCCTAGGTTTAAGTGATATTCATGCAGTCTGGCTTGGAAAGTCAAGTCAGGAGAAGAAAAAAAAAAAAAAAAAAACAGGGACCAAGGACCTGAAAGGGAGGATGTGGCCAGAGAGTGGGGTATTACTGAGTTTAAGGTTTCAGATGTGGTGGTCCAAGGTGGTAGAAATGGGAGGCTGGCCCTTCATTTCCTGGTGTCTGTGTTCCTCAAGATGACAACAGGGCTCAAAGACTGAGTAGACAGTGAGCCAAAATGGAAGTCCAGCAAAGCATTTAGACAGATACAGAAAGTGAGCAGAGGCTTGGCCTGGTGAGGGAAGGGCAGGAGTCCCCCGATTTCCTGAGCACTCAGTGCACACCCGATGCAGTGCTTCAAGTTCTGTGGCTGCAGGAGCTGTGGGCCTTGTTCTGTGTTGGATCCTCGGTGTTTGGTGTACTCTCTGGGGCTGTGTGAGCTCAGTAAATATCTGCTGAATGAATGAAGAAAATGCTTTGGCTCTGGAAATTCTCCACTATCTGAGAGATAGGTTTATTTCCCCCATTTCATGGATGAGGAAGTAGGCCTGGAGGCATTAATTAACTTGTCAGTTTCCTACACGTAGTAAATGGCAAATGGAGAATTCTAACTTAGATCTGTCTCACTTCAAAGGTCACACTGTTGATCACTACAATGTATTAGTTTGGGTGGTCAAAATGAGACCCACAATAATTTGTTATTTGTGTGTGTGTGTGTGTGTGTGTGTGTGTATGTGTGTGTGTGTGTGATTTCAAAACTCTGCTCAAGCACTGACAGCTCTTGCTGAATCCAGCAGAGGGTTCTGCTGCATAGTCAGTCACCAACGAGGTGAGATTCTGTGGAAGATCCATAATGCACAGAGACAGGAAAGTGGAAAGCGTACCCAATTGCTAGAATCTAAAGCAACTGCTCTGAGAGTGTTAGGAGAGGTACAAAGAAGCACTGCAAACTCAGGTGAGTAGGACTGAAACTAGAAGAAAAGGTCGGATGTTGGAAGGGACAGCAGGAGACAGTTGTGGGACTCAGAAGGGCGTGAGGATATGGCAGAGGCCCCAGTGAGTGTCCCTGGGCCTCTGTCTGATGCAGATTAATACCCACAAAAAGTGGGACAATCCAGATTCTCAAGGTTGCCAGGAATTTCCGTGAAAGGCCAAGGGGATGGGGAGGCACGTGATAAATTTACAAGATTCTTTTTTTAAAGCTCTCGCAATTCATAAAGGGAGCTACACTTAACTTTGAACTCAAGAAAATAAACCACAAGAGAGAAATGAAATGTTCTCTTTCAGACTTGCACACCTACCCCTGTGGAGCGTGCACCCTATAAGGGAGAAGTCGCCACACTGAAATCCAGAGTGACAAAAGAAGATGCCACAGCAGGGACCAGGAAACAGGCCCACCCTTGAAGTGTGTGCTGTCGGTAAGGGACTGTAGGCAAGAAAAGTCTTCCTGCATGACAGCATATGAAATTAGCATCTCTCCTCATAAGGGTTGAAGAGACCAAGGTCAGAGGCTTCACAGTGACTCAAGGACAATTGAGCCAAGGGAAGATTGATCAAAGCAGAACATTTAGATAAGCCTTCCAGATTGTAGAAGGCCTTGGGCTTGCTAGAGAGTCATTCTTTAAGATGTTAGGAAACATTCAATACAGCCTTGGAGAATCAACTATGAGCAAGTCGCACTAAGGAGGCTGATAACATACAGAGGGAACTACTTAAGACAGGGAGTATAATTTCATGGTCAAAATTTACAAATGAATTAGGACCTTATCTGGAGAAATGAATCTTCATTTTGTAAATACAACGGTGTTCTAAAATTTAGAATAAATGAAAAATGAATAAAATGTTGCTTTAGGGGATATAATCCTTCAGAAAAATTCTTTGATAGTATCTGATTATTTCACAGTTAGTTTTGGGAATAATATTACAGATACAGTCATTTTTGCAAAAGTATTTGAGCACTTCATCAGTTTTCTCTGTCTTTTGACATGCAGATCTTTCTTTTCTGAAGTGCCTCGTATCATCATCCTTGTCAATTTTCTTTCTTCAGTTGTCTTCTGGTCCTGCTCTCTCAGATCCTCATTTGACAACAGCTTTGCTGTAATTTTAGCATCTCCCTAATATCACTTCCACTGACTTCATGAAATCTACATGTTTTGCCAGTTTTGCAATTTTGCTGGGCTCTTAATTTTTTTTTTAACGGTGATATCTTTTCAGACAGTTCAACACGTGGCCATCTGCACAAGACTTAACCCCAGAGGTTGACCTAATGGACCTGGTTAGACATTTGTGTTAATGAGAGGCACAGTTTGACAACGGTTTGGTTTTCTACATATTCAGGCACTGCACCTTTTCACATTTGGACAACCTCTTATTCCCTGCATAAATCCTGTTCCTGCAGGGATTTGGATAATGAGGGCTTGAATGGCAAAGCCCTCTGTGCTACATGCCATGTTCTTTCATTATTGAATGTTGTGTCTTTAACAGGACTATCTAGCCCAAAGTCTCAACATTTTTGTCATTTTCAGACTACCAGAATTATTCTTCTAATCTAGGATGATTTTGTTAAAAATTCAGGGAAAGATTAGCAAGAGAAAGAAATGTGATTCAATGCTATAACATGCTATTAATGACATTTATAGGAGCAGGATTAGTGTTTACTTTGATTATAGCATTTCTTGGGGGTTAGGTTTGAATTCTGCATCTCTTTGTGAGGGAGAATGTTACAGTGAGTTCCTTTCATTCTCTTCAAAGGTAAAATCAGAGGAAAGGAGGCTGCCATTCCCTTCACAGCCAAACATTGTCAACCCATGGAGAAGCAGGCCTTATTCAACTCCCTAGGATCCTTTAGAAAAAAATCACCACTATAGGCTTCTTTGATTTTCTTTCAGAAGCAATTGCTGTCTTTCTCACTGTGTCTTTGTTGCTGCATAAGATTGAAGGTATAAATTTATATTATTGTGATGGAAAGGCTGTGTGGAAATTCATTGATGATACTTTAAAATGTCATCTTTGCTTGTACTAGATTTCTTACTTAGAATTTTTAAAAATTATTTTCTTGTTTAAATAGTTTCTTTTTTAAAAAAAATGGTTACATTAGTTTTAAAATAGTTCTGTGATTTTACTTTTTATTGTAATTAATAAACATTGAGATCTTCATTTTATACCTTATTATTTGATTTATTTGTATCTCCTTCTAACTAGTGGGATTGGGATTCTAGGAGGTTGGTTTTCATTTGAGAGCATGAGTTCCTGGCCATGTCTCTTCAGCAACTTTTGGAAATCTGGTCTTGGAAAACCCACCTAATCAAATTAGATGCTCAAGTTTAAAATAAGTCCAAGGCAAATTATCCAATCACAATGATGAATGCGAGATTTGAGGGAATTAAATGGAATCAGCATGGCTGAAAGAGGCTGCCTTAATACCTTCCTTCCCCTACACTTCCTAGTCTATGGTATGATCCTTCTGTGTGTGCAGAGAAACTAAGCTTCGATTTCTTCTCCTAGGTAACTAGGTCAAGAGGGATTTTTAAAAGATGGAATAAAATCAGGGCGATTATGCTCTCCTTGCAGGTGCATCTGCCCCCAGCATACTCACTTAGGAGTAAATTTGCACATTTAACAAAGGGTAGTAGAAATTCAGTTTACCCAGTTGTGATTTGTTTTGAGCACAAAGAGAAAGGATGGTGAGCTGCATCTGAAGAAAATCCTTCTGGTTCAATCAAACTACAGCTCTTTTTTCTCAGGTTAAGAGATACTTTAAAATATTTATTTCTCTCCTCTGCTTTGGTTGACAATGGAAAGTCTACAATAAGACTACTGAATCCTGTCGAAAGAAATATTTAAATTGCTTTCTTACCCAGAAGTCAATTCCCACTCATCCTTTGGTATTTAGCTGTAATAGCACCCCACTAAGAGTCTTACCCAGATCTGACATGCTCCTCCGTAGGAGGCCCAGCATACACCCATCACCGTGCCTTATCTCGTTGCCTTATAATACCTGTTCTACTTGTCTGTCTCCTCTAGGAAACTGAAAGCTTCTTCAGGACAGGGCCTGTCTGGTTCACTATTATTTCACCAGCATCTAGCAGAGTACCATGCAATTGATGGGTATTCAATGGATATTTATTAATATTCAGATAAGGGAGGAAGTGAAGGCGTTCCTGTTCAGTTCTCAAATTCATAAAGTTAGTGAGAACTCTCAACAAAATAGGGACAAACTTTGTAGAACATTTTAGTGTAAGGCTGCTTTAAATGGAGAGCACAGGTCATTATCTATTTGATAGATCTGTTCGGGAGAATAAAATAGCTATAGGATTCTGCATCAATAAAGACATTTGAAATGAATGTGGAAATCCCTTTGTTGCTTTTATTAGATTTTGTCACAATATTTTTATGGAAAGTTAGGTCTAAATAATAATATAAAGCAACAGAAAAACATGATTCAAGCTATTAATATTTAATACCATAGTTTTCAAGGCTGCCTCACTATACAGTGAAAGATTTGTCACTAAACAATTGCATTTTTAAGGTCTGCAGAAAGAATAGGTGGAATGAGTAACATTCTTTTTCCATATTCCCCTTCCATTGCCTCCCTCCTCCCCTAGGTACTGTGATGGATTGGGAGGGAACCATGTATTCATGGTGGGCCCTAAACTTCGCTCCTCTATTTACTAACGATGAGGCCTTCAGAAATTTTTAAAACTAAAATATGAGGTTATTGAAATATACAAAAAGCATCAAAATTAACATGATCACATCTCTGAACCTATCACCCAGTGTGGAAAATAAAACTTTACCAATACAGTTGAAGTCCCCTGTGTTTCTCTCCCTCTGATTGGCCCCTTCCTTCCCCAAGGTAGCCAGTGTCCTGATCTGCTGTTTTATTCCAGTGTCCATCATTTATATATTTTTCTTTTTTTTGGAGACAGAGTCGCCCTGTCACCCAGGCTTGAGTGCAGTGACTCCATCTCAGCTCTCTGCAACTTCCGCCTCCTAGGTTCAAGTGACTCTTGTGCCTCAGCCTCCTGAGTAGCTGAGATTATAGGCTTCCCCCACCACACCCAGCTAATTTTTGTATTTTTAGTAGAGATAGGATTTCACCATGTTGGCCAGGCTGGTCTCAAACTCCTGACCTCAAGTGATCCGCCTGCCATGGCCTCCCAAAGTGCTGGGATTACAGGCATGAGCCACTGCGCCCAGCCTATACCTTTGCTATGTATATACATATTTCTTTTTTTTTAAATTATACTTTAAGTTTTAGGGTACATGTGCACAACATGCAGGTTTGTTACATATGTATACATGTGCCATGTTGGTGTGCTGCACCCATTAACTCATCATTTAACATTAGGTTTATCTCCTAATGCTACCCCTCCCCCCATTGTTTTGTATGTCAGGGGTCTCCAACCCTTGGGCCATGAACTGGTGCACAGCAGGAGGTGAGCAGCAGACGAGCATTACTGCCTGAGCTCCACCTCCCTCAAATCAGCGGCAGCATTAGATTCTCATAGTGTGAACCGTATTGTGAACTGTGCATGCAAGGGATCTAGGTTATGTGCTCCTTATGAGAATCTAATGCCTGAGGATCTGAAGTGGGATAGTTTTATCCAGAAACCATCCCTCCCAACCCCCAGTCTGTAGAAAAATTGTCTTCCATGAAACCAGTCCCTGGTGCCAAAAAGGTTGGGGACTGCTGTTGTATGTGGTTAAATCTTATAGAAGCACAACATAGTATGTATTGTCTTGATTCCTGCTTTTTTGTAGTCAACATGTTTGGGAGTTGTTTTCATAGGCCTAGCTCTGGTTATTTACTTTATTGCTATGTAGGATTCCATGGTAATAGCCATACCACAATCTATGTTGGCATTCTCTTGTTTAATAAACATTTAGATTGTTTCCATTCTTTTGCTATCACAAACAACACTGTCATAGGCATTTCTGTGCCGGTTTCCTCGTGGCACGTGTGACAGCTCCTCCAGGGCACATGCCTTCAGCACAGGGGAGTGGGACTGGTGAATCCTAAGGTGGGCCCTTTCTCGCCTCACTTAAATACTGGTAAATTGTCCTCCAAAGTGGTGAGTTATGCCCTCATTAAGAGAGTGTACGAGTTTCTGTTGCTCCACATTCTCATCAAGAGCAGATATTGTCCAATTTACTAATTTTGCCATTCTGATCCATGCAAAAGGGATCTTATTGAAGTTTGAATTTGCATTTCCTGAGCACTAATGAGGCTGAGCTCCTTTTCATTGTGTAAATTAATTGATTTTTCTAAGCCTCCATTTTTTCATTTATAAGAGGAGAATGATAAGGGTGTCAGCCCAATACACAAGGACACCATGAGGATTATGAAGCCCAGACTGTATGGTCAACAAGTGCCAGCTATGATTACTGTGTTAACAGCCATGCAGTGAGTTAATAAATGATACGCTACCAAGAGACTGCCAAAGTCGACTGTTCTTCTCTTTCTATGGGGAAGTTCACCATGCTTTGTAGTTCCAACTCCTTTGACAGCTGCAAAAGCATGGAAGCCAAGAATGGGAAGGATGAGTGAGCCCAGGCACAGGGTGAGGGCGTCAGGCGGGCCTGGAGAGGGTCAGTGGGCCTGGGTCCCAGGCACTAGCATTGTGAGCTGTCTGAGAAGGAGTACAGACTGAAATAGGGGAGTGGGTAGAGCCTCACTCTCAAGTGACCCGCGCAGGTGCAGCAGGTCCCCATGTCAGCATGCAGGCCAACTACGGCAGGCCCTTTTCTCTCCGTTCTCTCTCTACATGATGCAGCATCCTGTAGGGGAATGATCAAGAGCTTGTTAGAGGCTTTCAAGTCACAAGAGCTGGA
Organism: Pan paniscus; assembly: GCF_029289425.2. Taxonomy (NCBI): domain Eukaryota; kingdom Metazoa; phylum Chordata; class Mammalia; order Primates; family Hominidae; genus Pan; species Pan paniscus. Next base: position 121,727,218 of record NC_073256.2, on the reverse strand, counting down.
TTTGAACCAGTTGAGCAAGATAGGTAAACTTCCTGAGCCTCAGTTTCTCTATTGAAAAAGTAGGAGTAATTAATCATACCTCTCTTTCACAGGATGGTTGAAAGGACACATTGGGATGGCACATGCAAAGCCCCAGCTCTCCCTCAGTGGTAGACAGATTCAGCCTTGTCTCTTTCTCTTGCCCCATCACAACTGCCACTCTTTTCGTTCCCATCTATCCAATATAGAGCCCCCTGAAGGCAAATATTTAATTAGGTTAATTTTTGACAAATGAACTTTCTCCCTTTACTTCGTTTTGGAGAATATCTGTGCACGAGTTAAAATTTAAAAAAAAAAAAGAAACACAGAGTGTCCATCATTTATTAAACACCGACTGTTTATAAAACACAGAAGCAAACCCCTTAGTTTGGCTGCCACTGCTCCTCAAATGCCTTGCACAGGGAGTGGCACAAAGAAGTGCTCAGTAAATCCTTGATGAGGGAATGAATTAACCTTGGGAACAGAAGATGACAGAGGAGGAGGAGAGGAATAATTCATGAATAAAAAGTAACACTATGACAAATCATTATTTGTGTCCAGGAGTCAGGACTCCATTTGTCTTAAGAGCCATCCTAGTGTGAATGGTGATTGTAAAAATATAAATGGCACTGGGGAGTGGCCTTCTGAGACTCTGTGGGCTTAGGTGAGCTTGCATAACCAGCTGCAGTAGTGAGAAAGCATTCAGGGCTTTTTCAAGCAGTGGTTCTTTTGTTGTTGTTGTTGTTTTTGCCTTATAATAGGATGCAGTCTTCACAAGAACATAGGACCTTGGCTTTTTCTTTAACAAAACCTATAAATGTGCTCAATAGAGTCTTAATGAAAATATTTATTAGGCCCTTATTAGGTGCCCAGACTTGTGCTAAGGTCTGTATAGATACCATCATTTAATTGTCTCTGCAGCCCTATGAGGGCAATGTTATTATTTTATTATATATTATTTTATTAATATTATTAATAAATTATTATTTATTATTTTATTACTATTATTAACAAATTATTTTTATTATTTTATATTATTGTTATTATTTAACAGATGAGAAAATGAAGGCTGAGAGAGGTTAAGTAATTGCCCAGAGGCACTCAGCAGGTCAGTGGGTGGCCCAGGACATGAATTTTGGTCCATTTGACTTCACATCACCCCTCTAATGTATCTCTTAATCAAGATTTTGGAAATAACTCACTCCTGAATGATGTACATCATTAGAGCTCAGGAGAAAAAAGAATCTGAACATCATTAGAACTCAGGAGAAAATATCAGGAGCTCACAATTATTAAGGGCTCCACCTAATGAGCCCCAAACACTCTGCAAACATTAGTTCACGTGATCCTTCCGACAACAACATGAGGCAAGCACTGAGATTATCCTCACTTTATATATGGTGAAACTGAGGCACAGAAAGGTCCATTAACTGTAAGTTTTCAGGCTACACAGGATGACATGGAAAGGAGTTTCCAAGGTATATTAAGCCATTTCAGTAAACACAGTTTCCAAGCCAATATCAGTGAAAGTGTATCATCTCATCTCTACAGTCTTGCTAAAAACTTTCTCCAATTACTAATACATAAAAAGTCAAAGCATAAGAAATGATTTTCTGAAATCAGTGGCAGTTATCATGGAATCAGACTTGATTCCTTATGAGAAATCTAGCATTCAGGTACGGACGTCTCTCTTGGAGCAGCCTGAGGTTGGTTGTTTTGTTTTCTTTTAAACATCTTATTCAAGAGAATTGAATCCAAATTTGATGTTTTTCCCTCTTGAACCCAAAGACAAGAGCACAGGTGGGAAATGGAGGCTGGAGAGCGGTGGGTGGGAGAGACCCATGGTGCCAAGGGCCTCTGAGTGGGCTGCTTCTCCAGGTGGGCGTCGCTCTGCTGCTGAGAAAGTGCCACAGACCAGTGGGGGCCTGGTCACGCCAGCCCTCCAGTCATCCAGAAACTGAACTTGAAGCAGAGTCAATGAGGACACACTGTTCCTGGGCTATCCCATACCCATCAGCGCCTCTGCCAGGGGCACTTCCCATGATGCAGAGTGGGCTTGACTCCAGGAACCCGGCATTAGTCCCGGCTCTGCACCATTTGCCTGTGGGGCTCGTGCAAGTTACAGCTCCGCTCTGAGCTTCCCTGTCTTCACTTCCATGGGAGGAGGTGTGGCTGGTGGTGTAGGGAAGGATACGGAGCACAAAATCTAGAATCAAACTGACTGGGTTCAAAACTTCCCTCTGACACTGGCCACTTGTGTAACTTAGGCAAATTACTTACATTTGCTTAGCCTCACGGGTCTCATCTGTAAAATGGGGGAATAATAATACCTACTCCCTGGGTTTGGGAGAGAATTAACTAAGACATAAGCGATTAACATTGCCCTGAGCACAAAGTGAGCCCTCAATCAATGACAGCTACTATTATTTCTTTGAGCTTGACTGCCTTATTGCTCTACATCAAAGCAGGACAAAACTATCTGATGTCATCTTAGAAACTTCTAGTCTCCTCTGAGTCACAGCTGATGGCTACTGCTGCTCAATAGTACAATTACAAAACTAAAACTGAAAGACAAACCCTTCAGCCAACAGCGATATTGTCCTCCTGTTTACTTTTGTGGGTTTCCTGATTGATATGGTTTGGCTGTGTCCCCACCAAATCTCATCTTGGATTGTAGTTCCCATAATCCCCACGTGTGGTGGGAGGTAACTGAATCATGGGGGAAGTTACCCTCATGCTGTTCTTATGACAGTGAGTGAGTTCTCACGAAATCTCATGGTCTTATAAGGGGCTTTCCCCCCTCTTGCTCAGCACTTCTCCTTGCTGTCACCATGTGAAAAAGTACGTGTTTGTTTCTCCCTCCACCACGATTGTTAAGTCTTCTGAGGCCTCCCCAGCCCTGCAGAACTGTGAATCAATTAAACGTCTTTCCTTTATAAATTACCCAGTCTCAGGTATGTCTTTATTAGCAGCATGAGAACAGACTAATACACTGACTTAAAGAGTGATTTCTGGCTGGGCACAGTGGCTCACGCCTGTAATTCCAGCACTTTGAGAGGCTGAGGCAGGTGAATCACTTGAGGCCAGGAGTTTGAGACCAGCCTGGCCAACGTGGCAAAACCCCATCTCTACTAAAAATACAAAAATTAGCTGGATGTTGTGCTGAGAGCCTGTAATCCCAGCTACTTAGGAGGCTGAGGTGGGAGGATCACTTGAACCTGGTTGGGGGGCAGAAGTTGCAGTGAGCCACGATCACACCACTGCACTCCAGCCTGGGCAGCAAAGCGAAACTCCGTCTCAAAAAACAAAAGAGTGATTTCTTACTTTAATCATTGAGGTGCACCGAAGCACAATCTTGTTCCTCAGGTAATTTACGAAACCGCTTGAGAAATAGACCTTGCTGTTTTCTTTTCCAGTTTTCTCATGAGCCTATTAAATGATAAGACTTTCTGTCTCCCCAAATATATTATTTGAGTTAATTACTGGTGAATGAGATGTCAACAATCATTGGAATAAAACACTGCTGCTACAAACTCTTCTAAAGTTATAAATGTCTTGGAACTTTGTTTTCACAAAAACCAAACTTAAACTGAAAGTGTTTATTTCTCAAATCTAATATTATAATAGACAGAAAGAGAGAGTTTTTTGCTGGATGAAGTCTTCATTATATCCAAACATAGTTCAGACTTAAATTTTATTCAGATGAGAAATAAGAACATGATAGAAATTTAGGGATAGAAAGGCCATTTAGTTTCATATCACAGATGAGGAAAGGGAGGCTCAGAGGATATATGACACTGAGCTCCCCTCCTCGCTCCCCTATTCACTGCTAGCTCTTGCCCTTAGACAACTAATATTTATTGAGTATATATTATGTGCCAAGTTTTGGCACCAGTGATAAAATTGTGAATTTAAAAAAAAAACAAAAAACATTGTGTCTGCTCTCCTGGGAAAAACAGACACTGATCACAGGCCAGCCTAAATATATAACTGTACTGCTACAAAGAAGGGGGATACAGTGAAACAAGAACCGGAAAGAAGATTTGGTGATTTGGGGAGTGGTCAGGGAGGGCTTCCCTGAGGAAGTGATATAAGAGCTGAGACCTGATGAATGAGTAGGAGATAACCAGGCAAAGGAGGGAAGGAAAGTCTTCCTGCAGAAAGCCATGTGTGCAGCTGGGGCTGGGGAGGGTGAGGACCTAGAAGGGTGAGTAAGAAATGAAGGCTAAAGTATGGGGTTGGGGTAGTAGGAGAAAATGAAAGAGAAAGATGAGAGAGAGAGAGAGAGATTAAGACTGAGAAAGAGAGAGACTGAGAAAGCCTGAGAAAGACAGAGATGATCCTAGAGGAACCAGGACAGTTTTTCTTCATCCTAAGAGCAATAGGAAGCCTTTGAAGGGTCTTAGGCAGAGTTCTGATCTGATCAGAACAGCATTCCGTAAGGATCACTGGAGCTATAGCACAAAGGATGAATTGGAGAGGACCAGAATGGAGACCTACAGGCCAGAAAGGAGGCCGTTGCAGGTGTCTAAGCCAGAGATGGTGATAATTTGCACAAGGGTGGTGGTAGTGGTGGTGGTAGAGATGAAAAGTGGGACATTTTAGCAATATTTCATTGGTTAAATTGACCAAAAAAAAAACTGTAAAAGGCTGGGTCAGCAAGAAAAGGGAACCAAAGATGACTCCTCTTTTTCTGGCTTTTGAAACTGGATAGATGTTACTGCCATTCCCAAAGAAAACAAGACCAGATTCGGGAGACAGATCAGAGGCTGGATTTTGGACACATTATATTTGAGATGCCTGTGAGATATCCAAGCAGAGAGATCAAATAAGGTGTTGAACACAGAGAGGAGAAAGCTGAGTCCAAGATTAAATTTGTGAGTCTTCTCCAAATAGAGAGAATACGCTTCCATTTCCTTTACCTATAAGCTGGAATCATCATAGTATCCACCTCAAGATTAAATAAGATAGTGTAAAGAATTCACCCAGCACAGCAGCAGCACACAGAAGGTGCTCATAGAAATCAACTCTCATTATTTCTATGAGGCAGCTTATTTCCTGAAGTCACAGTTAGTAAGTCACCTGAAAATAGCAGCCCTATAGATAACCATAAGATTCAACACCTCAAGTGGGGAAAACTTTTAATTTATTAAGTAATGAGATATGAAAGCTAATTCTTCTTGACTGGAAACTGCAGTTTCTGAGCAGGGGCACCTAATTCTGCAGATGTGATTAACTTAAAAGTTCCCAGTTTACCAGGCCCTTAATATAATCCCATGAATTTTGCCACTGAATGTGCTCCAGTTTTGTAATCTAGAAATACAACACCGAGCAATGAAGTGAAGATGATGTGAGACGGCACTTCTTCCAATCTTTCTGAAATGAGGCAGGTACAAATAACTAAATACAATTTAAAATGTCAAGCAGTGTCAAGTTCTGGCACTGTGTCTCTTCTCTGAGATGCACCTGCACCTTTGAGTACTGTGCACGTCATTCATTCAATTGCTCAGCAAATGTTTGCTGACTCTTTCATTCTTCCTGGTTATGTGCGAGGCTCCCAGAATGTAAATCACCCCTTTGTGCATGAGCAGGGCTTGACAGTTTATTCTATTTAACTTTCTCCTATGGTCCCTTCAAACTTATTCTGTGCATTCATTCTTTCCCCTCTCCCCTGCCCTCTCTCTTTCGCTCAGGTTAAATCTTGGCCAGATCCCACAGCTCTGATGATCATGCTTAGGTGGCAAGATAATATTCTGGCATTTAAAAATCAATTTCAGTCTAATGACCACAAAACGACAGTCCAATCTAGGATAATAATTGAAACTCTTGAACCTGTGAGTACCCCAGTTACGTCAGTTCAATCCTCTCACCAACCACCCCATTTGCTTCTCTCAACTCCACTACCTTCTCCCCACTCACCTGGTTGACCAGAAGCAAATGGTCAGAGATTGCTAACCCTCCAGTCAATCACACAGCCCCACCCTGTGTGATCTGGAGCAAGCCACTGAAACCCTGTGGCTCCATGTCATTATCTCTAAAATGCTGATATTTTGTCTACCTCACTGGATTCTCATGAGGCTTAAATGAAAGTATTTTGAACAGCATCTGACACTTGATAAGCACTCAGTACCTGTTAACAATGACTATTCCTAGTGCCTTCCTCTCTTCTGCCTACAAGTATGCTTTGTAATAAATCAATGGCACTACCTTTTGTTCCCTGTTTCTATGCCTACTCCAAGCCCCAAAGCAATTCTTGACTGTGTCACAGTCCTTCCTCAGCTTCTATGGGACATGGTACATATTCTGAGGACCAGTGGCCACTGATATTCTGCAAGAGACTGGAGTTCTAATATCCCATAGCACTGTTACCGTCAGAGTCCTTGCCTTGAGAGAGCCTCTTAAAGGGTTGGGTTTGAGCAAACAAAGTCAACAGTTACACACTCCTGTAATTGCCCCTACCACATGCCAGTCTCTCCAGCTGGGCTATGAATTCAACCAGGCAGAGACTATGTCTTACTCATCATTGCATCCCAGTGCCTGAGGTGATGCCAGACAAAGAATAGGCACAGCAGTGGAAGTCAGTTGGGTGCTTCCTCAATCAGTGTAACAGAACTGCCATGTGACCCAGCAATTCCAGTCCTAGGGACATTCCCAAAAGAACTGAAAACAGGCATTGAAACAAAAATCCATACACGAATGTTCATAGCAGATTATTCATAATAGCTAAAATGGAGAGACAACAAAAAATGTCCATCAACTGTCGGCTAGATAAACAAAATGTGGTATATCCATGTAGTGAAATATTATTCAGCTATTAAATAAGGAATGAAGTACTGATGCGTGCTACAACACGGAAGAGCCTTGGAAACATTACATTAAGTAAAAGAAGCCAGACACAAAAGGCCACATACATGAGTTCATTTACATGAAATATCCAAAACAGGCAAATATGTGGAGACAGAAAGCAGATTAGTGTTTCCAGGCGCCGCAGCAAGGGAGAAACGGGGAGTGACTGCTCAATGGGTACAGGATTTCTTTTGGGGGTGACAAATATTCTGAAATTAGAGAGTAGCGAAGGTTGTACAACACAGTGAATGTACTAAAAGCCACTGAAATGTACATTCTAAAACTACCGTGGTTACAATAGTAAATTTTATATGTATTTTACCACAATTGTTAAAAAACTAGAAAAAGGAAGTAGGCTTCACATAACCATTTTAAAATAAATTGGTGAATATAAGTGAGGCATTTGGGAGTTTAGGTTGTTGAAAAGTTTAAAGGAAAGTTGGAGAGAGGGGAGTTGAAAGGCAAATGTCTCCGAATGGCAGTAAAAGGTTTAAGGAGCCCACCTGCGATGCCCCTCAGTCTTCTTCCCAGAGGTAAAGAAACAAGTCCTTCCAGATGATCAGGGAGGGTCTGTGAAAAAGTCACATTCGAAATCAGCAGTCCTCTACTGTGAGAACCAGAACTGTATTAGGAAACCGCTTTGTTTCCCTAAGTTCTATAACTGAGCATTTCCCTGATCAAAGCAATTTCTTAATTCAAGGAGAACCTGTGGGTCACCTCTCTGCCTGGCAAGGCACCCTGCGTGCTCCATCCTTACTGCTTCTGAGGTCATCTACTTCCATCCTCTGCCCACTCTCCAAGAATCAAACTCTGTGGGAAGCGACCTCCAAAAGGCGACGTTGTTTACGGTCATGAGATGTGACCACAGTGTTAGATCTGCCTTGAACGGGCTCCTGAGAACAGCGTCCAAGGGACTCTCTCTACGCCCGTCTCTGCTTCCTTTCTAAGCTGGGTGGCCTTGGGAAGTCACTCAAACTCTCTAAGCTTCCATTCCTTTAACTGGAGGTGGTAGCATTCACGGAGTCTTCCTCACAAGGTTATTGTGAGGCACAGATCGCTTTGAAAACTATCAAATGCCAGAAAGAGGTAAGAGAGTCCCATTTTTACAGCGTTTGGGAGTCCAACAAGCAGCGTTTAGCGGCTGGGAGGCCAGGGCCGAAGGACCTCTGCGCTCCGGACCGCAGGTTCCTCGCTGGAAAACAGGAGCGTCGTCAGAAGTGTGTGGGCGAGGAGAGGATGAGACTGCAAGCAACGCGACCCGCGCAGAGCTGGACGGGGCGCCAGCTGGTAAATGACGGCGACTGCAGGGGCTCCAGTGCGCGCCATGAGTCAGCGCAGGCCCTGGGAAGGGGCTGCAGGAGCGCAAGCCTCACCCACCCGGAGCGCGCTCCGGTCCTGTTCCTTACCCAGCGAGGTTCCGGCTTGGCCTGTCTCCGACTCATCTGTCCCAGGGGCGGCCCCGCGAGACCCCCGGAGGCGGCTCCCGGCCTCTCCCCTCCCCTCGGCGCTGCAGACGGGCCCCCTGGGAGTTGTTTACTCTCCCCGCCACCGCCTCCCCAAGTTCTGTTTCCTTTTCTTAAGTGGTTTACAATCCTCTGAGTCGCTTTACACTTTGGGGCCAATTTCACTGTAAATAATTCTCTTGTCTTGGGATTTCTTGTTGCAAGAAGGCTTGCTTTCTCCTTCCCAATAGAACAAGCACGCCCGCACCAATCAATATGTACCGCCCTGCACTGGTCTGCGGAGAGGGGGCGAAGTTTCCAGAACATTGAGATGTGGACACAGCCCTCGGGGCGCTTATAATAAAAACGTGCCAGGGAGACGCTTCTCGGAGTGCAGGCAGGAGTGCTAGGCAGGCAGGACTGGGATTTCAAGGGAGCTCCTGAGATAGAGCCTCCCAAGATTTTCTCGTTGTTTCGTTTGTAGGCAAAAAGGAAAAAATGGAGCATCCTGCATCTTAGCTGGAGGGCCTTAGACAATGTGGTTATGCCACTGGGTCTAACAGGAAATGGGAAAAAGCAGGCATGAGTTGGTGTTTCTGTTTATTTAAATTCTTTGGAGGATGCTGGCTTCATACCAAGCAGGAAGAAGTCTTAGAACAAGAGTGGAGCATAGTGTGGGCACAGACTCAGTGCCACAAAAGGCAGAGCCTCAAGTGCCACATGACACGTGACAGGGACAAGGCGCCCACTTAGAACGAGAAGACAGGTTTCATCACTTCTCAGCATGTGACCTGGACAAAGTCACTTAACTTCTCTGAACCTCACTTCTTGATCAGTGAACTGGAGGTGATAATACCTGCCTTGCTTACTTTACTGCATTGTTAAAAGGACCATAAGAGAGGAAGTTGGTGAACAATAAAGTAATCCAAGTGCAGTGTGATCACAATAGGAACATCTAGCTCAGTGTCCGTTGCTCTGGAAGGAAAGTTGGTTTGTAGTGAAAGATGCAGCATGAGCGAGATTATAAAGGCAACAGGAGGTTTTAAAATAGATTGGTGAGATCACAGTAATAACAGAAGGCCACTGTTGAGGAGAGGGTGCTAAGGAATGAAGAAAATAATGAGGACCTGAACAGGAAGTTTATCCCTGGCGACTTAACAGGAGGAGGTGTTGCCGGGTCCCACGGGAGGAAGCTGGAGGTTATGTTCACTGATGTGCAGAGGAATCGGGTTAGGATAACAGCTTTGATGTGAGCATTTTCCATGAGTCACTATCCCATCCATATTGAAGGTCACATGCAAAAGCCAGAGCCAGGAGCAGGATGCCAAAGTCAAGGCTAGGACTGAGCATGAGAACCGATAGGGAAGACACACAGGGTTGGGAAGACCAAGATGGTGAAATGGACATTCCAGGCAAGTTCTGAGAAAACCCAGCAGGAGGCGTCAGAGGAGGTCGGGGAGCACAGAGGAGACTGATCACAGGTGCTGCAACTGCCATGGGGATGAGGTGGAGGCCAAGAAAATCAGTTCTGAAGGAGCTGGAATCCTGGGCACAGTGGTCAGGGTGCCCCTCAGCCAGGAAGGAGACCTGGCAGGCCCCCTGGAACAGGACCAGAGCTTCAGGGCAAAAGGAGGCCCAGTTCCCAGGAGTGAGCCAGTGGCTGTGTTTACGTCTTGCTCTTCCAGAGAGCAACCAGCGACAGCGAGCTACTGTGCCTCCTTAGTCCCTAGCCCTACACCTATGCCTGGCACACAAAAGGCATTCAGTCAGTGTTCTTTGGAGTAAACCAACATATGAATGACAAATGAATATGGTCAGATTGAAAATGCCCAAGAAGCCCTGAATTGTATTCCCCTTTTTGGTGGCTTTGGAAGCCGTTGGCTTTCTTTCTGGTGGCAGACAGCTAATGGGCAGGCTGTCTTATTGTCCCTCCTGAGGACTCCTGGCCGTCTAGCATGTTCCTGGTCCCCCTCCCATCTCTGTATATGGTGTCCGCCCGCAGGATGGTCGTGTCTCACTTGGAGGCTCGTTTCCCTGGCAACTCACTTCTACATTATGCTCTTCTCAATTGGCCTCTAGTTCCCAGGCACTGCTGTACTTTATTCAAATTTCTAACCATGGCAATCCCCAGCCGTATTTACATCTAGTCTTGATACAGAATCTCTTAAATTAAGGGAACATTGTCTTCTCAGAAATTAACTTTGAAAATGCATTTAAACGCATTTTAAACTAGAAATATAAAATTTCTTCACAACTTCCTTGCCAAGAAACAATTCTTGTCAGCCATTTTCATTGACTCTTTTCAAAACTGTTTTCTTCTCACATATTGAAAGCCAGCCCTCAAAAGAGTCTCTAGGAGAAGCATTTGGTTCCAAAAATAATGTCTGGTTCTCAAACTTTCACCCACCTCAGTAGACCCTGTCCACTCCTGGTCACTGCCATCATCAGGCTGCTGGTAGTCTCACCGTCAAGACTGAAGAAGACCTGAACATCATCGCAAGCAAATATAGGAATAACAGTCACAGTAAACACTTAATTTTGTTTTACCTTGCCATTTCTATTAGACTGGTCTATTTGTGTTTTCCAAACTAACATGGTTTGCACCCCTTTAATGAGTGAGAATGGATCTTGCTGAGCCATTCTCTATTCATATAGTGTTTTTTTTTTTAACCATGGTCTCTTCTTCAACTGTAAACTTGTAAGACTTTGTTTTGTTTTTGTTTTTTGAGACAGGATCTTGCTCTGTCTCCCAGCCTAGGGTGCAGGGGCACAATATCGGTTCAATGCAGCCTCAACCTGCAGGGGTCAAGTGATCCTCCCATCTGAGCCTCCTGAGTAGCTAGGACTACAGGCGTGTGCCACCACACCTGGAAAATTTTGTTACGTCTTGTTTTAGTTTTTGTAAAGATGAGGTTTCACTATGTCGCCCAGGTTGGTCTTGAACTCCTGAACTCAAGCAATCCTCTCGTCTTGGCCTCTGTAAGTGTTGGGATTGCAGGTGTGAGCCACCACCCCCAGGCTAAAACTTGTAAGACTTTTAAGAAATACTCTGGTGGGGCCCACTAATACTGGTTGAGGATCACCTCACCTTTTCTTTTCAAGGTGAATTTTCACCTCTTCTAGGAGAACTGTCTGCCACACATACACTACTCACAGCCGGTGTGGATAGAGATTCCCTCGGTGCAGCAGCTGATCCTATTCCTCACCTAAGGTCCTTAACCATCATTCTCTGCCTTCCCATAAAACACCGTATTGATTCCCACATTTGGTATCTCTCGATATACGGCCTCTGGTGGCTCAGTTCAATGTATTGCTGAGGTCTTCTGTTTAGGTCCTGAACATCACCTGGGCGCTCTCGGCCAGCGTGGGTTCCAGGTGGACGGGGGCTCTGCAGGCCCTGCTGTGCTTGATCAGGGGATGAGCTTCCTCTGGGCTGCTGGAGTGCCTGGGTTGGGTGCCGCAAAATCCCGCCAGGAGTGCCACTGAGAGGTGAAGCTGCTGGGCTTCTGGGTCTGGTGGGGACTTGGAGAACTTTTCTGTCTAGCTAAAGGATTGTAAATGCACCAATCAGCACTCTGTGTCTAGCTAGAGGTTTGTAAGCACACCAATCAGCACTCTGTCAAAACAGACCAATCAGCTCTCTGTAAAACAGACCAATCAGCTCTCTGTAAAATGGACCAATCGGCTCTCTATAAAATGGACCAATCAGTAGGATGTGGGTGGGGGCCAAATAAGGGAATAAAAGCAGGCCACGCGAGTCTGCCTATGCAGCTCTCTTGGGTCTTCTTCTATTCTGTGCAAGTTTTGGTTTTTAGCTCTTTGCAATAAATCTTGCTGCTGCTAATTCGTTGGGTCCGTGCTGCTTTTATGAGCACTAGCACTCACCGCAAAGGTCTGCAGTTTCACTCCTGAAGTCAGCGAGACTGTGAACCCACCAGAAGAAAGAAACTCAGCGAGACTATGAACCCACCAGAAGGAAGAAACTCCGGACACATCTGAACATCTGAAGGAAAAAACTGCGGACACAGCATCTTTAAGAACTGTAACAGTCACCGCGAGGGTCCGCGGCTTCTTTCTTGAAGTCAGCGAGACGAAGAACCCATCAATTCCGGACACACCAGTACCTATGAGTATAATCTTACTTGGAAATGAGTTTTTTGCAGATGTAATAAAATTAAAATGAGGTCATACTGGATGATGGACTGTAATCCAATAACTGTTCTTGTAAGAAGCGAGAACATTGGACACAGAAAGAAGGCAGTCATGTGAAGACAGAAGCAGAAATTGGTTTATGCTGCCATAAACCGGGGAATGCTGGGGAGTGCGAGCAACCACAGGAGGCAGAAAAGACAACGGAAGATTTCTTCACTAGAGAATTTAGAGGGAGCATGTTACTGCTGACACCTTGAATCGGCTTGAATACATTCACCAGCTGAAAAACTAGATAAAGGGGAGAGGTTTAAATTCTCCGGAATCTTCCTGCCTTCAAGGTTCAGCCCTACGAAAGATAACTAGGAATTTGTATTTTGGGCGATAACACTTTCTCTACTTTTAAGAGACAAACTTTTTCCACTTTTGTGAGAAGAAAAAAAGTACAAGAGAGTTTTTCTTTTCCTGGCATTTGGTAACATTGTTGTCCATAATGCGTTAGAGACTTATATTTGAGATAGTGTCTAAATACTTATAGCTCCTCATGGGGTATGAATGTTTGATTTCTTAATGAGGGACCACTTGAGAGCACCTCCCCTCATGCCCAGCTTGTGACTTAAAGATGACTATTAACCTACAAAGGCAGCAGGCAATTTGGGGATTGGCTGTGATAAGCAATGGGGATTGTAAATGTTGCATGTAAATTCTCTTCCAGGGAAAAGCTCTGAACCAAGTGCTTTTAAATTAGTTTTTGTTTCGTTTCTGGGCCAAAGCTGAGGGGCTATGGAGAAGCTGGAGTGGAGATGTAAGCAAATGTAGTGATTTGATAAGGAAATGACGGTGACAGCCAACATTGTGGGGTGGGGAGGAGGGTTAAGGGATGCTGCAGCAACAGAACTGGTTGGGTGTTAAACAGCAAGAGAGTTACGAATAAAGCGAACTTCTAAGCTGAGAAAATCAGGAAAATATTCGGGTCACTCATTGTGGTGTGGAATTTGAGATCAGGAAGGGGAAGGGGAGATGAGGATGAAGCTCTGTCAGACTCACTGGCTAATAGAGCTTGATAGAGCTCTCAAGATCATTGCCTCTAATTGCCGATTTTAAAGATGAGGAAACTGTGTCCCACAAAGGTGAAACTAACTCATTCAAAGTTCCATAGTTAGCAAAGGGCAGAGCGAAAACCAGAACCCAGGACTTATCATCATCCCATCCTCATTGTAAATTAGAAATCAAGAACTGGAAAAAGTGGGAGGGTTTATCTAGATTTTGTAGAATTTCATGTTATAGCTGGTAACACACGACTTCCTCATAGGAGAGGGTGTGGGGCAGAGATCACAAACTGAAAGCTTATGGTTTGACCTCCACTCTGTTTTTTAAATTAACATTCTAATTTATTTGTAACATTTCAAGATTAGGCAAGTTTCTGTACCAATCTGGATTTTTGCATGCTCTGGGAAAAGCCAGTCGAGCTGTCAGAGATTTAGTAAGAGACGCCCTCCTTTCAAGAAGGGGCGTCGTCTAGTTTACCCTCATCCACCTTGTTGGCTTCATGTTGTCTACCTGCTCTCTCTAGTCCCTAGTTTGCAGTCCCTGGGAGGGCAAAAGGAAAGCAGAAGCTCTGAGCCCAAGACTGACACTTGGGATTGTTAATGGCAGGGGGTGAAGTGAAGTGACCAAAGGAGCCCAGAACAAGAAGAGCCTGAGCCCCGAGGTCACAGAAGCAAAAGGTCTTGTCCAGGAATTCAGGGACAGGGTTTTCATCTATTTTTAGATAAATTAGCAGGATGTGGGAACCAAAAAAGTGGTCAATTCTCCAATACCGCACAATGGTGATGACTTATGCAAAACATCCTCTTTCCTATTTTTAACTAGATCACAGAAGCTGCGTCAGAGGACTTTGCTGCTGACTAATCCTGTTGAGGCATCTTCCTCTGAATTGCATAAATGTCATCTACATAGGCTAAAGAACATTTGAGAAAAAGAAAAACTGTAAAGACTACTGCATACGGGGCATTCTTATAAATAGTGTTCTGAGTGGGATCGGGGTGTTCTGGGCCACAGCTTTCTGGAAGTTGTCTAGGATTTCATGGTTGAAGAATGCAGACAGAGAAATCATTCATTTTGTAAGCTGAATTAATGATCCCGTGATTTTTTGCACTCTAAAGAACAGTGAGGACTGTTTAGAATTATGCTGATTTTTCAGGAAAACAATTTTCTAGTTGTATAGATATCCCTGCACAGCAATAGGCTTTTTATTGGAGAAGGGAATCAGGAATGACAACAGAGGTTTCTCAATGCTTTATAGATAACTTGTGGACAAGTTAGCCTCTTTGTGCCTCAGTTTTCACATCTACAAAACAGCAATAGCAGCAGATCGTCTCTCATGGGGTTTGGGTGAGGATTAAATGAAATAATTCACTAAAAACAGTGTCTGGCATCTAGTAAGGGCTTACTAATAACTATTATGATATTTTCTATGAATAACTGAATTGAGTCAGAGAGAAGTGCTTTGGCTAAGCTACTTGGTAGCAGTACCAGAATTAGGGACCAGTTCCTCCAATTTTTAATTCAGTATCCTTTCTTTCATCACGTGTGTTTTTAAACAACTTATTATGTATTTTCTAGTACATATTAACGTTTCCTCTTGCAAGACATAGCACACTGTTTCAGTACAAACACACTTCCACAATGGTTTCCTTTGGAAAAACAATTTTGATTGATTTCTTTTACTCCGTAATATATCACATTTAGAGTGAGAGTACTGCTCGCTTAGAAAAAAGCAAGACTTTCAATTTTCAGGTCTTCAGCCACTGACATGGCAATCTGACTTTAAGCCATATGAAATTACACATGACATTTAGAATTGAATAACCATACTGATTGCT
This sequence comes from Pan paniscus, assembly GCF_029289425.2. Classification (NCBI taxonomy): domain Eukaryota; kingdom Metazoa; phylum Chordata; class Mammalia; order Primates; family Hominidae; genus Pan; species Pan paniscus. The sequence continues at coordinate 121,711,878 of NC_073256.2, read as the reverse complement.
TCTTTGTGTCTGTGGAGAAAATAACATTTATTTTGACCAAATGTTATCTTTTCTCTTTTTCATCAAATAAATCATACTTAGGAGTGGAGCACTTCTGTTTTTCTTTATGATTCATTGATCAACCGTGAAAGAACAAACACATCAAATGCTGAAACTTGGGTTACAGTCCATTGGTGATTCTCTCCAGGACACTGCGGTCTCCCAAAGAATCATAGGCTTAAAGAGATGGCAGAGATTTCAGAGATTCTTTAGCTAAACCCCTTGATCTTTATAGATGAGAAAATTGAGCTCAGAGAGGTGACATGACTTGCAAAGTCATCCAGCTAGTTGGTGGCAAAGAGGGATTTCAAACCTTGTTTTTTCTGACTTTCAGTCCCCATTGCATCATGTCCTGCACCAACTCATGTCCTGCACCAACTCATGTCCTGCACCAACTCATGTATTTCTAAAAAGCCTTTCTGTATTATCAGGTGTTGGCAAAGAGCCACAGGCCATGTCCAGCTTGCCACTTGTTTGTGCAAATAAAGTTTTATTGGAACACAGCCATGTTCATTTGTCTACTTATTGTCTATGGTTGTTTTCTCGCTACAGTGGCAGAATTGAGTAGTTGCATCAGAGTCGCTCTAACGTCTGGCCCTTCACAGAAAAAGTTCGCCAACCCTTGTTGTATATCAAGCTTGACTGAAATTCTCTCTTTTTTTTTTTTTTTTTTTTTTTTTTTTTTTTTACTCTTTTTGTATCAGACCCTATTGTCAAAAGTTGAAGAAAGTGCAGTTGGGTAGAGAATTATGGGAAAGAAGAAAGAGGAAGAAAAGAACTAACATTGCTAACATTTATTTATCTGAGACAGGATAATAGAGGCTTTATATATGTCATCTCATTAAGTTCTCAAAAAGATGCTGGAGACTGATATTTTCAGCCCCATTCTGTAAATAAGAAAACAGGCTCAGAGAGGTAAGAGTTAAGTTGCTAGGTTTATGTCACTAACAATTAGCAGAATGAGGATTTGAATCCAGCCTTCTCCATTTGAAGATTCTGTAATTCTTTCAATTATGTCATGTGGTTGTTGTAGTCAAGGTTACCTTTCATTTTCTTAAAAAAGTGCTATACTATCCTCCAAATTGAAATAGTTTAATTAAAAAATAAGATTTGGTACCAAATAATATTTAAAAAGCAAGTAACTATAGGTTAACATTATATAATTCATGGTGTTGCCATGGGTTATGTTTTTGTTGGGGTGCTTGTTTATACAAGTAAGTGAGTTGGACTGCAGATGATGAGAACAACACATTTCTTGACAAGAAATTTGCATTTTGCATTATTGGAGAAACTTAATGGCTCAGCAACAGGTAGAATCAAAGTCCTGTATGTATGTTCACACAGATAATTACATAGATAACATGTAATGTGTTTTTATTTAATCAGCAATCCCCCCTCTCCAAGGCTTGCCACAATTCTCTAAACCAGTGGTTAACAAACAGACCTAATCATCTGCATCACCCATGAAGTTCCTTAGGGTGCAGATTTCCAGGACCTTCCCTCCACCTACCTAAGTCAGTATATCTGAGTTTAGGTTTGGGCGTCTGTAATTTTATTTTATTGTTTAACCTCTGGAGATGGTTCTGATGATCAGCCAGCTTTGGGAACCATTACCCTAGAGAACGAGTGAACAGGCAAGGCCTGCGTCTTTGTCTCAGTCTTTCCTGGTCCTCCTCTAAGTCCTGTAAACCTGTCCACCACCTGAGCCCTACGCTTTGGTCAGTGTGCGTGCTCTTCTCTGTCTTCGTCAAATGAGGCTGAGTGCAGGGGTAGGGGCACTTCCTTCATCACAATGTATTTTCTCAGCATCCAGGAAAGTGATGCAAACACCTTCTGCCTTAATTGCAGTGAATGTGGCTTGTTATGCTTTTATCTCTGTCATTGCCTTTTCTGCTTTCTATTTGCATTTCACAGAGTGCTCCAATGACAAATTCAATTCTGATTTCTTCTGCTCCCTGAGTACAAAAGTAAAGTTCATGGACACTCAGAATTGAGATCATAAAAGGTCATACATTTTCCCCACTACCCAGTTACTCACCTCCTTTTCTTTCCTGCTTTTAACAATGTCACTGCAACCACGTTGGATTGAAACCAAAAGGGGTTTTGAGCTGGGAAAACTTGGAAAAGCCTCAGCCACCTGTTAATTTAAAATTTTCCTCCCCTCTGTGTGGGGGTTATATTAGCCTAATATAATACAGGCTTTTAAATATAGACGTATTTAAAAAACACATTTTCAAAACATATTAAGGAGATGGCAGAGATTTCAGAGATTCTTTAGCTAAATTCAACCCACACTCATTTTTTCAGCCAGTTCCTCTCTTCCATACTATAATCTCACCAATTGACTTCAGTAGTCTTTACTACTTTTTGGGAATCACTATTATTGAGTTTGGCTGAGAAAGCTAGTTCTTACTTTCTTGGGGTGAGATATGTGTACTTCTTTCTCTTAAGTAAATTAAGACAAAAATATGTGACATGTGAGGACTTCAACATATCCCATATTATAATTATGATTGATTAGGTCCCAACAGACAAAGTAGTAGATACAGAATCTGAGAAGAGGAAAGATAACATTTTTTAATCCCAGGTAGAACAATAAGAGAGACCTGTTCTCATGAAGGTGTTTAGAATTCCCATGTCTTGCTGTCAAAGAGAAACTCAACTGACAACAGAGTTAGTAAGCACATCAGAAAGACACTTGACAGCTTCTAACAAAATATGGCACCAGACAGAGATTTGTGAGATGAGAAATGGTGATTTAGGGGATAATGCAATATACTTTTATAGGCCATTACAATTAGAGGTGAAAAAAGGGTGCTCTATGAAATTGCCTTGGGCAGTACCTTTCTGCCTCTATAAGATTAACAGAGCGCATTTCACAATGGATTTCTCAAGAAATTTAACTTAACATTCATTTAAATCAAAGTGAATAAGCTGCAATTAAATAAGCATTTCCCATCCAAGTGAGATGGACCCTAATGAGCGAGTCTAAATCCTGTTTTCAAGATCAAAATTGCCTTTGGTGACAGCACTGCTTTCCAGTCTGTCCTTCCAACAGGGAAGAGCACTTCAGACTGAGGGCAAACGTGCCTAACAGATAAAGACAGTGTGTCCTGTGACTCGTTAAAAGTGATATGGGGGCTGGGCGTGGTAGCTCACGCCTGTAATCCCAGCATTTTGGGAGGCCAAGGCAGGTGGATCACCTGAGATCAGGAGTTTAAGACTAGCCTGGCCAACATGGTGAAACCCCATCTCTACTAAAAACACAAATACACACATATATATATAAGCTGGGCATGGTGGCAGGCGTCTGTAATCTCAGCTACTTGGGAGGCTGAGGCAGGAGAATTGCTTGAACCTGAGAGGCAAAGATTGCAGTGAGCCAAGATCACACCATTGCACTCCAGCCTGGGTGACAGAGTGAGACTCCATCTCCAAAAAAATAAAAAATAAAATAATAAAAATAAAAGTGATTTGGAGTATAGTTAAAGAAGAAAAGGGGCCCAAATATACATTTTAATAAGAATTGTATATAATTTTAATGCACATGGTCCGTAGGCCACCCTGTCATAAATACCAGCCAGGGGATTTGCTAAAAGAGGAGAAAACAAAATAGAGGCAGGTAGAGGGCAGAAGTGCAGGCGGTGGTAAGAAGAAACGAGGAGCTGCTAGGACTGAGTTTCAGAAAGAGTTCTTTAATAAGGGAGCAGGGAGAAAAGAGACCATTGTGGGGGCAATAGCCGTGGAAGACATTAAGGACGGAAGAGTTTGAAGATAGTTTGCTGGCTTTTTACATGTATGTTCCCCTTAGCATTTGCTTGTGAGGCTGTGGTAGAGATTTAAACTGTTTTCGTTTTCTTTTCCTTGAACATTATTCTATGCTGAAACTCATCACCAGGGGACCCAGCTAGAGTCTTGTTACATTGTGACACAGGCAAGATCATGTGGTTTGTTTGGAACATAGACCACATAACCATTTACCTGGCAGCTCTTTGGCTTTGAGATGAAAGGAGGCATAACCAGGTGCTGCAAGTTGGCTCTGTAAACTCAGACTCCTGAGAGGACTGCGTCACATAGTTCTCTATTATCCGGCATGAATAGTGACTGCCATCCTAGACCTGAGGAGAATTGTTGGTGCGATGTGGCTGAGGAGTAGTCGGGGTCTCTCATGGCTTGTCTGCACTTGCCATGTCCATTTGCTTCTTCCTAATCATTTTCAGGACTGGAAGCCAGAAATGAATCTGAAGAGACAGAAAAGTGGATAAATGGGCATTGGAGTTGGAGTCATTTTAAATGCCTCTGACATCAATTTTTCGTTGTGGGATTAAAGATGTTGGGAAAAACAGCAAAAGACTGAAATAGACAAGCTTATTTTTGTGGGTTATGTTGGTCTTCCATTGTCTATGGGCTATTTCCCAATTCTGTAAGTTGCAGATGGCTGATAGAAACAATGTGAGTGATTCTTGTCCATGACATGCACATGATCTCCGTCCAATAGCATACAACTGACCCCTCCCATCCACCCTTAAAGAAAAAGACAGTTTTGCATCTATTAAGCAAATTTGTTTGGTATTCCTGATGGCCTATATATATGTGTGTTCTTTGAATTATTCTTTGGTTCTAATTTTTATTACCATTCCCTCATTAATAAATATGTATTAAATTACGTAAAATTTTTGATATATGTCCATTTTATGTATGAGTCATGTTTTTATTTATATATTTGTGTATATATTATATTTTTGTATATCCTCTCTATATATATATACACACATAAACACACACTGGAAAATGAACAAATTCTTTGGCGTTTACAAAGCTATAGTAGACATTTCCCTGTCTGTTTTTTCTTTACCTAGGAAAGCATATCTTACTGTGCTTTGTCCTTTACTAGTCAACACTAAGGACCTCTCCAGTCGCCTCTCTACAATGACTGAACATATTTTCTTGAAACCAATATTTTAAGATATCTTGTAGTATCCTTTGGATCAGCATTCAAATCACAGAGTTAAGAGTCCTAGCCACGTACGTTTGTTCATTTTTCCTCAATGTCCTATCTACTGCTGGGGTACAAGCCCTGATGTGAAGTTGAAGCATTAAATGCTTCGAAGTCCCCTTTCCCATTTCCCTCCAAACTCGACACTTCCTCAATTGGAGTTTACACCACCATCTTGGCCTTACCTTTGTAAGATAGAGACTCAGCCGTCTTTTGACTTCTCCCAGCGGCTGCTTTGATCTTTTTTTAAGCAGCTTTGCATGCAGATATTGGATGCGCTTCCTCTCCACGCTGGGGTAGAAAGATGCTGACACCAGGATTTTAAGTTGCATAAGGATAGAGGACAACAGTCCCAGCATCACTAATATCAAAAGAATAACACTGAGAGGAACCCAGGTCTCAGATAGAAGGAATTTTGGTTTTGGGATACAGTTGGGTTCAAACACAGATATATTAAAGGAAGAATCATGGATAATATCTTGAGTTCCTTGTTTCTAAAATGAAAGAATAAAATAATCATGATGCATGCCATTTTTGTACTCAGTTCTTGTCTTTCTCAGTACTTCCCTGCAGCACATGGCACTATCTTCAAATATACAGGGAGCTTTGGCCAAAGGAACTATCACATCTTCCTTTGTGTGTTATGATTGGAGCAAAGGAGAAGAGATGTGTCTTATTTGTAACTATTGCAGTGTTTTCTGAAATGGGTTTGTAGAAATACAGTAAAGATTCCCTTGAGAGAAGTGTATTAAATACATTTTTTTACTCTATCCCTTCTTTTGAAAATCACAACGCCCATTAGACTGTTGAAGGCTCTGAGGAGTAGGCAGAGGAATCTTTTAATTTTAGCCAGCAGTTTTCCTAACAAATTTGATCACATAACTCATTTTCATGGAATACTTGTTTCTACATGTTAGCACACATGGGGCGAAAGAAAGAGCGGGGAGTCAGCTAAACTCAGGGAGACGATTGCTTTAGAACATAGCCCCTTAGGACCCCATCATCTCCTCCCAATACCCCTTAAGCAGACCACAAGGTCACAGAGATGTTGAGGCACTAAATTATGTTCTACATCTACCTTCTGGAGCTTAGGGGGGATTATTCTTATTTAGTGTACTATATTCCCTTCTGGGTTGACACATTGGCCCTCTAGCCCACATTATCGAAGGAGACTCTAAAATCATGTTTGGGCAGGTCCTAAAAATAGGAAAAATTCTCATCCCTATTGGATGCTCATGAGAGGTACATTCCTTCTTTTTGAAGGCAAGAGAATAAGCCAGTTGCCCTCAGCAGATTGACACAGAGGGCAGGAGATGACATTGAGCCACCCAGCCAAGCCACCCACAAGAGAAGTGTGTGCTGATCCAGCTCTTTCTTTCTCTGACCTGGGAAAGTCATTTAATCTCTCAGTGGATTTCTTTTCTAATTTGGCAAAACAGGAGTTAATGGACCAGATCCTGCCCATGAATAAACTACTCCCAGTGTAAATTAAACACCTTGGGGAAGGAGCATTAGCCTTATAGACTGGGGTGCTTAGTAAGTTATTATCACTCTAGTGCCACAGAGCCCTGGGGCCGGGAAAAGGTAAATGACTTCTCAAAAAGAACCCAACCACACCCAGCGGACGCTGGGCACCTTGGATCTATTCCAGTGCCTGTGAAGACTTTGGAAACCCCAAACCTGGGACCTCTACACAAATGCCAAATCAAATCTATAATTTCCCCCCACTGTGCCGAAGCAATGAAAAACATTTGTGTTGCCTCTCCCTTTCTCTTATTAAAAAGATAGGCTGCCTACAATTAAATAGAGAGATTTCAGTCCCCAGAGCAAAGACATGCACTCTTTTTAATACTACTGAAGAAACAAACACATCGATTGAGTCAGTGATGAGAAATCCTGCAATAAGAAAGCAGCGGATGTTCGGTCTGGGACAAAGTTATTTTGTCTAGAAATTTAACTGGGGATTTTGCAATTGGGAATCAGGGCTTCAGAACGGTTGAGTCAACACTTTTGTGTGGGATTGGTTGAGGGTAACGTGGAAGACAAATTAATTCTTTCAAAATGCCTAAGCAATATACTAAATGGCACCCCAATGTTTCAATATTTATATTCCTCTCTTAAGTAAACAATTTGTTGGCACAACACTAAGCAATGAATGGAGGGCAGGCTCTGCTGTCAGCCAGTCCTGAAAAGTTAATGCAGCCAAGTGCAGTGAACATAGTAGGTGCCCAATAAGTAGAAATTCTGGCTATTTTTATTCACACTGCCCACCCACAGAGCTAGCTCTACCTGGGTCATTTCCCGTCTTCTTTATTCAAAACACATAATTAAAATCATACAAAAGTGAGGGAGAAATATTGGCAACACCTTGAGCCAGTGTTTCTCTTCCTGTGTGACTTCTCCTTGGCAAATGTGAGGCAATGGTGAAGACAAGGAGCCCCCAAGGGCACCCTGGCATAAGGGCAGGGCATCGTCAGTCATGCAGAAGCTGGCTGCTGGCAGCACAGTCTCCCAGACACAGCAGGAGAGAGTTTGAGACGCGCTCCCACAGCAGTCTCGTACTCACATCTGTTCCAGTGCCCACCACCCTACTGTTTCACGTGTGTTCATGGTAACCTCCCTCCCAGGACATAAGCCCCTCAAGGAGGCCCTCACAACCTAGACATCTTTGTGCCCCCAGGAGCCAGCAGTGCCCAAAGACAAAGGTGTCAGGACATTGTCATTGGAAAGCTGCGTTTTTTTGGAAGGCAGAGCTTGCTTTTTTTTCCCCCTCTATCTAACATGGTGAGAATTCACAACACAGCCATGGGTACTTGCTGAGAGAGAAGTAAATGAGAGAGAAGAAAAATGTAGGAGAGAGAGGGAGAATTGAGGGGGGAAGACAAGAAAGGAGAACACAGGAGGAGAATGGCGGGGAAGGAGCGAGACCCTTTTCCTGGCCACCCCCAAAGATCAAGCATGTCTGAAATTCTTGTTTGGCTTTCAGCTAAAACACTACTTCCGTTATCCACCCTGCTCCAAATATCTAGAGCAACAGGGTGCCTTGTAATTAACGGGATTCTTCAGGGGACTCAGAGAGCTCAGAATAATCAACTCTGAGAGGCAGCCCAGGCTTAGGAGGGCAGGAGCCATGGGACTAGATCTGCTGAGCCAGAGGAAAAGGGAGGAAAAGTGTGAATGCAGCAGGAGGATTTAAGGCCCTGAGAGAGAAAGAGAGAAATGGCAAGTGGGGCTTCATGGGAGGGTTTGCAGGCAACATTGTGGCCGTTTTTCCTCCATGATTTCCCCAGCAGCTGGCACAGCCTATTGCAGCTTGAGGAATAGTAGGGCAAATCAGACCCGTGGAAACAGCTACTGGATACCCCATAAATATGTACAATGATTATGTGTCAATTAAAAATAACAATAAAAGTTAAAAGTAATAATCTTTTTAAAAAAAGAAACAGCTGTTGGTGTTTTTGAGGCAGGAGATAAGCAGGACTTATTTACTGAGCCTCTGTCGTGACCCTGTGGATAGAAACAAGATATAACAAAGAAACCAGCCAAAATCAGCTAGGACCAAGATGGTGATGAAAAAAAACCTCGAGTTGTCCTCACTGCTCATTATATGCTAATTATAATATATTTGAATAAGGCACTCCTACCAGCACCATGACAGCTTACAAATGAGGCCATGGCAATAACCCAGAAGTTGTCTTACATGGCTTGGGAACTCCCCACCCTTTTTCCAGAAAGCTCATGAATAACCCACTCCATAATTAGCATAAAATTAAGACTAGGTATAAATATAAGAGATCAGCAATCCATGAGTGCTACTCTGGGCCACTCTGCCTATGCGATAGTCTTTCTCTGCCTATGGAGCAGTCATTTTGCTGTACTCTGTTCTAATAAACTTGCTTTCTTTCACTGTCAGCTCACTCTTGAATTCTTTCCCAAGCAAAGCCAAGAACCCTCCTAGGCTAAGCCCCAATTTTGGGGTTCACCTGCATTATTTTTGCCAGCCTGGGCTAGTGTACTTAACCCAGCATGCATCACACACATGCACATACACACCCATACATGTGCATACACACACCACGTCATTCAGCCTGGCAATTTCTGGGTTTAAAAAACAATAAGACAAGTGTCTGACAATATCCAGATCCTCTGAAATGTCAGCATAAGCACAAATATCCACAGAGAAAATGGAAAAGAAAAGATAAACGATGGGATGCCCCATCCCCACCATCTTCTCTGTTTGTCCATGGCTGCCAAGAGGAGAGAGAAGGAGAATAGAGGAGAGAAAGCCACATCCCTCAAGATGCGGGAGGCACCAGCTCAGAGACAGATGCTATCCTGGCTAATGAAGATTTTTCACAGATCCATCTGATGGCAATTAGGAGTTAACTTTCTGGCTTTGTTCTTGGAGTGAGGGGTTTAGAACAGGGGTTCTCAATCTTGGCTGCACATTAGAATTACTCTGGGAGGTTTTAAAAATCTCTCGCCGCAGTCCAATTAAAACAGAATCTGGTGATTCTGGAGAGAGGAATTGAGTTGGTTTGTTAGTTCAACTCTGCAGTGATGCAACTCTGTATCCAAGGTTGAGGACCTCTGGGTTAGCAGGTCCTTGCTTTCTAAGACCTAGACCAGAGTTGCTCAAAATGCGGTCTATGAACCACCTACCTTGAAATCACAGGCATGCTTATTTAAAATGCTCTCCCAGTTAAAACAAAATCTGTGTAAATCGAGGCCTGAAACTCTATGTCCAACTCAGGAAATTCTTAACACACATTTAAAATTGAGAACTAGTAATCCAATCTGTCTCAAAAAACCGAAGTGTAGCTGTGTAGCATTTTTAAAAGTGGGTGCTATCAGCTACTAGCACCAGCCATTTTACTGGGTAACTTAGGAGCCCTTTTCAACAATCATCCTTTTAAACATTGCACTGATGCCTTGGGAACCGTCTTGTATTTGATAAGGACTCAAGATGCACAGAAAAGTTCTCACTCAGAGAAGGTGCTCGAAGTCTACTTGCCTAAGCTTGAGGATGAGAGGAAGGCAGACCCTAAATCCGTGTCTCTTAGGTTCATGCCGGATAGTCCTGCTTGGGAATCCACTTCATGTTCAACCTCAGAGATACTTATTTCCACATTTCAGTGTTTGTTGACTGTAGGAGGCTGGATGATGCCCTGAAGATATAAGATCTTAGTGCCTGGAACTGTTAATGTTACTTTATTTGGAAAAAGGATCTTTGCAAATGTTATTAAGTCAAAGATCTTGAGATAGAGAAATTACCCTGGATTATACTGGAAAGTCCTAATACAGTCATACAGATTCTTTAAGACAGAGGCAGAGAGAGATTTTCCACATGCAAAGAAGAAAGTGATGCGATGACAGAGCAGAGACGGGAGTGATGTGGTCACAGGCAAAGGGATGCCATCGGCCACTAGAATCTGGAAGATGCAAAGAGCGGCAACAGCACCTGGATTTCAGGCCAGCGACACTCACTTCATACTTCTCCCCCCAGAACTATCCAAGAATAAACTTCTGTTATTTTAAGCCATTCAATTATTGGCCATTTGTCACAGCAGCCACAGGGAACTAATGCAGAATCACACCCTAACATTGGGACTTCGATTCAATTTGACCTGCAATTGTTGGGTTCCTTCTATGTGCCAAGCACTATGCTGGGCACCAAGGATGCAAAGGTGAATGAGCCACTGCCCTGCCTCGGGAGGTTCATGATCTTTTGCAAGACAGACCAGCAAATAGCCGGGATAAACCATGAGAAGTACCTGTGGGCCCTACCTCTCCGTGCAGTTTCAAGTGAACCTCAAACCCTGGCAAGCTTTGAAACTGCTTGCTCACTGAGAAAATGAGCCGATACAGCAGATAATCTACAGCTGCAAACAGCACCCAGATGCAGAGATGGATAAGTATGGGGAGGAAAAACAGCCCCAGGTTTTTCCTTTCTTTAGGAGTCGGCCAGAAAGTCGGGATAATGACATACTTCCTCCTTTCCTCCTTATTCAGCGGGAGCACACAGGGCCTCTGTTGATGTCTCTCCCTTTCATCAAACTGAACAAATTGTCTGGTGATGTAGATGTTTTCATACTTCCAACCACAAGGGCCCAAAAATCGCTTCATGAAGAGGCCAGTGCCAAGCAGGACGAGCGAAAGCCCTGCAAAGGCAAGTAGCTTCTGACCCAGGGAGGACAACACCTCTGTGGTTGTTGCCATCTGGTACAAGACGCTCAGGACTTCCCCTTTGCTGTCATTTAGCTGTGCCTCCAGGACATGGCTGGGACTGAAAAGAGAGACTGCCAGGGTCTGGTTCCAAGAAACAAGGTCATCAAATACACTTAGTGGAGTGGCAAGGCCATAAATCCACTGAATTGCCTCAATATATTTTTTCAAAAGTGGAAAATGTATGGAAAAGCTCTTTGCCCTTAGGTTGCAAGTCATACCATCTAGGAGACCTTTAAAGTTGTGAAAAATATTTTCTACATGTCCCAAGATGACGATCCCTGTGCCAGCTGCAATCAAAGCATTCCTGCCTTCACGCAGGCCACAAGAGAGAAAGACAAGAAGAATAAAACATCGTGCATGCTTGGAGCAACACAGCAGAACACACGTGATAATCCAGGAGGCAGCGGCCGCTATGATTGATGACAGAAACCAGCAGAAGGCCACAGACAGGAGGCCCACTGAAATAAGAGCAACCAAACAGCAAACTCCCAAATGCTGGATAAAGTCCATCCATCCGGGGCTTCTTGGAGACACATAAATCTCCCAAAGACTTAGGAAGATATCAGTGCCTGAGGTCCAGATACCCATGCTCCCTGCGTCCTGAAAATGAAAAAGAAACCAAGGTCAGAAATTACTTTTGAATGTCCTCTGACCTTCGTAAAGGCCATGGTGGTAGACTGACTACAAAAAACGTGGCCATAATTCTTTACTCTTCCTGTGTCCTCTCCCTTGAAATATGACTTTACAGCTTCTTTGACCTTCCACCACCAAGAGTTGAGGTCTATTCCTCCATCCTTTGCATCTGACCTGGCCTTGTGACTTCTTTGCCCAATCGAATGCAGCAGAAATGACAGTGACAATCCTGGGCCTGGGACTCGCTCCACGTGCTCTCACGGAACCCTGCTCCTGCTGTGTTAAGTCCAGCTGCATTTCCCTGCTATCGCTGCTGTACAAATAACCACTGAGTATTTTAAAGGAGCACGTATTTATTCTCTCACAGTTCTAGAGGTCAGAGTCTAAAATGGGCCTGCAATGCTGTGGTCCTTCAGGAGGCACTGGGGGAGAACTTGATTCCTTGCCTCTTTCAGCTTTAGAGGCCACCTACATTTCCTGGCTCATGGACACTTTTTCCACCATCTCAAAGCCAGCAATGTTGCATTTTCCCTCTGCTTTTATCCTTATGTTTTCTCTCTAGACTCTGATCCTCCTACCTCCCTCTTATAAGAGCCCTTGTGAATACGCTGGGCCCACCCAGATAATCTGGGATAATCTCCCCATCTCAAGAGACTTAATCACATTTGCAGGGTCCCTTTTACCATGCGAGGTAATATATTCATGGGTTCTGAGCAGTAGGACATGGACAACTCTGAGGGGGCCATTTTTGAGCCTATTATACCAGGCTGGACTGCTGGATGACAAAAGGCACCTGACCAAGCAATTCCATCAGCTCAGCCGATAGCCGTCCAACTGCCAGATGTGAGAGAGGCCATCCTAGACCAGCTGGTTCTCAGCTGGCCCACCGGCTGACCACAGACACGTGAGCCATCATAAATGCTGATTTATTTTAAGCCCTGAATTCTGTACTGGTCTGCTAGAGAGTCTTTGTTTATTGATAAAGGCAACAGTCCTATATCATAAGCCTTAATAGTTGAACCCTAGGTTGATAGGCTGAAATGTCAATAAACTGCATTATGCAAGCTTACTCTTTAATAGTCATCTGTTTTCTTGTGCTCTAATTTTACAGACCAGAAAGCACACCAAGGGCATCCAAACTTAAATGCAGCCTTGGACTGAGGCCATTGTGTCTCTGCTCTGTAACCACGGCTTCTTCCCTCTTATGCCCCTGCCCTCCAAGAACAGTTTCCTCCTGAGAATCTTACAAAGAAAAGAAGAATATTTATTTTTTGTCACTGAGATAATCATCTTTTCTTTTTTCCTAGATCGGAATAATTAAAATGAAGGCACTCTGGAGCTGCTAACATGCCATCAGTCACACAGATTTAGGTCTGTGATGCTCTCAGAGAGACTTGGATTCATTTGGAGTGATATATATATAAAATAAATTTGATATTCTCTCCTGATTGACATGAAAATATCTAATAAGCATTATATCATATGTATGGGATTTTAATGCGGACATTGATCAATTTTTAAATAATCTCAAATAAATCCCTTCTCACATTAAATAGGATGGGTCTGAATTTACGGAGTAGCTGAATACAGTGAGAGCCAGTGAATTACATTTGTCGTGTAAGATGAATCCAGGCACTGGATAGAGGTTGTGAACTGAGCAACCAGAGGTGAGGAAATTATTCTTTCTGTGTTCAGGCCGAATGAGGTTAACGAAGGGCAGAAATAAAATGGGGGGAATAGGCAGGTTATGAGTAAACATGTGTAAATTTCTCCACCAGGAATAGAGAGTGCTTGCAGTTCCTGCCATATAATCTGAATGGAAATGCTCAGAGCAGAAAAGAGATATGAGGCGAACCTGAGTGTTGAAGAGTGGTCACTGCCATGTGGAACTGGCCTTAGCAGAGTCCAGATCCCACATATAAGGATGTTCTGACAGCATCAGCAGGAAAGGGAATTAGAATGGTCATTAAAATGGGGGCCAGCAAAAGGCCATAGTTCCTTTTTCCTGAAAGCTTGCTTCCTTTTGGAATCAGAGGCCAGACTGAAGGGTGAAGATAGAGACAGGCCTTACCATAGGCCCCTGTGCTGCTGAACCTTCCCTGGCATTACAGACCGAGTCAGACAGGCTCCACGGCACAGGCAGGAGGACTGCGGGCAGGTGGGCAGAGGGCAGGACGCCCAGCACCAGACGAAGTCAGGAGCTGTGGCGTCTCCTCCCAGGCATGACTCTTTGCTCTCCCATTACTTTGGGTTTGACCCCAAACCATTATTTGATTGATACCCTAAAAGATGATAATTCCCTATTACATTGTAAGCACTTTTTATAAAGCATCTCTCTAACCCTGCCCCAAGCCTGCAGATGCTCTTTGCATCTGGCACATTGGAAACTGAGGCTCTGAGTGCTTGCCGGAATTTGTCAGCAATCACACAGTGGAGACGGCACAGCAGGATTTAGGCCAGACTTCCCCGACTCCTGGGCAGGCCCTGTCATCTGTACCATGCCCCAATTCCATGCTCTGCATGATGTGACAGGACCCTCAGCTCACTGTTTGCCCCTGCTGGAGGCATCACACCTTCTGCCAGTGGCTGTTAAGAGCTGACCTGTATATCACAAGCCCATTTCCATTATCTGCTCACTTTTTGTTCCCTGCATCAAAATAGTTGACTCTGTAAGGATATCTCTCAAACTAGCAGATTCTTCTTTAAAGGAAATCAGAAATCCCAGCTGTTTAACTTTTTTCTAATTTCCTTTATGAGGCACCATTTTGCTTCCTTCCTAAAAAATTAATAATGTATATTCTGGATTCATTTTTCCTTTCTCTTGCCTTCATCCTTGTACAGTGTGTTCCTAATACAGACATTTTTCTGAAAGTATGAAAAAGATTTATGGACACATTAACATTTTAACGTTCTGCAATAAAATCTAGTATCAATTAAAGAAGATATATGACTGCAATTTTGTCCTGTAAGAAGAACATGTTTTCTTAACAGGCAACAGCTCTAATATTATCCTTATTTTTGTGTTAAAACCAGCACGTCACCAGACACCAAAACTTTCTGCAGTGAGAGGACTGAAGGTATCTTCTCTTATTTTACAGCTCAAGCTCCAGAGCACAATTTCGGCCCATGAGCCCAAAGGCTGATGTTCCAGTCTGCCCTTTTGGCATCGTTGACTGTGGCATTGATTTCTTCTCTGTTCCTCATTTTCCCTAATTGAATATATGACCTACCTGCTCCCTTTGGTTTAATGAGGGGAACCTTAGCAAGCACCTTAAGACTCTCTGGATAAAAGGTCCCCAGTAAATGCAACTCATTCCTTGTTGTTTCTTTGCTGCCACAGAAAATGAAGAATGTCCATTCTCTGCTCTTTAGGCAAAGATTGAATGCCCAAGCTGACGGGAGGCTTAGAGACAGGCACTGGAGGCTGAGCGTGGTGGCTCATGGCTATAATCCCACACTGAGGTGGGAGGATTGCTTGATTGAGCCCAGGAGTTTGAGACCAGCCTGAGCAACAGAGAGAGACCCCCATCTCTCTTTTTAAAAAACAACTACAAAAAAAGAGATAGGAGCTGGATTGTACCAACCTCCAAGGTGTACAACCCTCCAGGCACGGTGACGCCACCCATGCCTCCTTTAGATATCTGCTGATTTCTTTTTGCTCCTGTGGAGGTGCAGCCATTCTGCTGATCTTCCTTCAGATATTTCAACTCTTTCCTCTTAGGCAAATCAGTAAACTGGAATTTTGATAAGCTAAGCAAGTGTTTTCTTTCTCAAAGACTTTGTCAAGCAGATACCCAGATTCATAAATTTTCTTTTTTGAGCTGGAGGGAATCATACCTCAGAGCTTCTTAGACTTGAGTACGTGATCACTGGAGGGAATCTTGTGAAAATGCAGATCTTGATTGAGAAGGTTTAGGGTGGCCCCTGAGAGTTGGCATTCCTAACAATTTCCCAGGTGCTGCTGAAGCTGCTCTCGTGAAGACTAGGCTTCAGGTAGCAAGCTCTAGAATTCAGCGCTGTTGGATAGAACTGTCTGTGATGCTGGGCGTGCTGTATATATGCACTGTCCAGCATAGGAGGCACTGGCCACATGAGCACTTGACATAGGGCTCATGCGACTGAGAAATTGAATTTTAAATTTTACTTAATTTTAATTAATAAATTTAATTACTTTTAGTGTTATTTAATTATGATATTTAATTTTAATTTTAATAAATCAATTCACTTACATTTAAATTAAGATTAAATAAAATTTAAATTACTTAAAGTTAAATAAATAACTGGAGCCTATGTATTGGATAGCACAAGTCCAGATTATTTTGATTGACACCTCCCTGGCTGATAGTCACAGTTGAGGAAAATAAAATCCAAAGAGGCTAAGGGACTCTAAGCTAGGAGGGAGACCCCCAGTTTTCCACCACTTGGTGACACACTTCCCATCACATTAATATCTCACCTCTGACTTTTCATGAGTCCTGTTTTAAAATTCCACTACAGTTCCTGAGTAATGGAATTAAAATTTCCTATGTACCTGTTGTCATCTGCCAGTGCTGCCATAGCAGAACCCCACAGGCTGGGTGGCTTCAACAGCAGAAATTGATTTCTCACAGTGGTGGAGGCTGGAAGTTCCAGATCAAAGTCTGGCAGGGTTGGGTTCTGGTGAAGACCCCTCCCCGGCTTGCAGACAACTGCCTCCTCCCTGTGTCCTCACATGGCGGGGAGAGAAGGTGGGTAAGCTCTCTGGTATCTCTTCACGCTGTGTCGCCTTTAATTAAGTACAAAGAATTTTCCAACATGGCACCCAGAAATCATTTTACCCACTGCTCTGTTTGGCTGCCAGTCTCTTGTCTCTCTCTTAGACAATGGTGAGGCAGTTACATTTTCCTCTTCTTATAGGGACACTAGTCCTATCAGATGAGGGCTCCACACTTAGGACCTCATTTAACCTTAATTACTTCCTTAGAGACCCAATTTCCAAATACAGCCACACTGGGGGTTCAAATAAATTGGCAGAAGACACAAACATTCTGTCCATAACAATATCCAGTTGGCCCTGAGTCACCACAGAATACATAATTAGAGAAGCAGACAAACTATAGCTTGTGTCAATGTCTGAGGCTTAGTGAAATACTCCTAATAATAGACGGTAGTTATTAATGTGTTACTTTATGCCTGGCCACAGCATCTGATATACACGCTTTCTAACCCTGTACTATTGTAGCTACATCTTTTTAGGTAGGAAACTGGGGCTGAGAGAGGTTAAACAACTTGGTCAAGGTCACACAGCTAATAAGTGCAAGAGCCAGGATTTTAACCCATGTTTAAATGACCCTGAGGGGTCAGAATGGACAACTGCTCAGCCCCTCTTTGACATGATCATAGAGCAGCTTCTGAATTTTGTTGAACTATATTCCCAGGATCCCAATCACAAAAGAATCCTGAAATGCAGATTCACCATGCCAGGATGAGCTGTCCTGCGTTGTCAGCCACATCCAGGGTCCTCCCCTCCTCTGCCAGCATAGCTTTATTGAGCCATCTAAAGCTGACTGCAGCTCTCCTTTCCCCAGGTGAACACTTGCTCTGCAGCATCGTGCAGTCGTGAATACCTATATTTTACTCAGAGACTGTTACAGCCAGCGTTAGGCTCACCTTGCTCACCCCTTAAACTCGGGCACCCCGGACGCAGGCCCATCCTGGTCTGAGGTCCAGATCAAGGGCTGTCTCTCCCAACTTAGCCATCTCTCCCAGGGATGGGGAAGAAAAGTGCATTCCGTGTTGGTCTCACCTTCCCTGTTGAGCTGGGGTCAGGAATGGGGGCTCATCCTGTCCCCTGCAGGCAGCACTTAGCATTTCAAATGCCTACAGGGGTCAGACAAGCACCAGAAACAGTGAAGGAAGTAAGGAGATAGAGATACTCCTTGGGAGTGTGGGGTGTGGGCCAGTGGGCCATGGGTCTCTGGGGGGCTGGAGAGCCCATGCCCCCATTTAACTTGTAGGAACAGCAGCCTCCAACCCAGCAGATTTTCTTGAAAGTTCTCTATAGAGGCAGTCACCAGATTTTCTGACTTTTTTTTTTTCAAGTCAGAAATCTAGATTTCTTTGGGTGACATCTTCTGGTTCTTAAAAAACTGTTGGCTCAAATTATTTTTAAACACTCTGACGGCTGATTTTGGCCACAGATTGTGAGAGTGCAGCCTTGATCATCAGATGACGTTCACATGTCTCTCTTCTCTCCTCTCTGGCCGGCTTCTCACCTTAGCCCTCCTCTTCTCCGTTCTTGTGAATTACCTTTTCCCCTTTTATCCCTGGAGACATTTAAAAGTCATGCTTAAACCAAGTTCCAGTCTCACAAATAAAGGTTTTCCTCTATATCTCAGAAATGTTCATTTTTGCCCAAAGATTTCTAACTGTTTTATTCCCCTCTCCTGTGCTTACAGAGTCCCTCCCTCTGCCTCTCCATCGTTTTTTTCTGGCAGCTTCTAAAAGTTTACCTGATCCCTTTAACCTGTAATTTCTCTTTATTTTGCCTCCATTGTCAATAATGTCTATTCCTGACTCAACATGCTTGTGTCCCCAGGATACAATACCTGCTTCTGGCTTTTACCAACAGCACTATCCCTAGAGTAATGGCCACTGTCTTGCTTTTATCTCAGAACTGCAGTTTCTACCACACCTCAGGCAGGGGAGCCTTAGCTGCCGTCCACAGCAGAGTACCACCAAGGGCCCCATCTCTCTTTCATGAGGTTAAAGCCATTTTTGTGGCTGGGTGGAAGGGAACAGGAAAATAGCAGAACAGGGTTAGGGATGAAGAGCCCTGATTTGAGCTGAGAGCCCTGCAGAGCCATGCAGTCTGTGCATCTGGCTTGAGCCCACATTTACCTGCTTTCATGCAGGGCCAAGCTGTTGCCATGGGAAACAGAAACAGCCAGACTTCCACATCAACCCTGCCCATGCTAGCTAGCAGACACCTCTGCAAGGTACATACACCTCAATCGTTTTCCCTGCATGGGATCTCAGTGTCAGTGGGAGCATTGAGAGCCCCAGCATGGAGGGCACAGGGCTCACAGCCCCCACCCACAGAGCTCTGTTTGGCCACCTTTTTGATGAGTCAAGGAGACCGGCATTCCTGAGCACTGTCTTTTGAGCACAGATCAACTTTCAAGGTGCAGATGAATGTGTCCTTGCTTCAGATACAAGGTCCAGTCAGAAGCTACAAAAAATGGAGCCATGAAATAATAATGAGAACCTCCACATGAATGGCCCACCCTAGGAGCTTTCTAGACTGGGGGGGTATTGAAGCTGCACATCACCCATGTGTCTCCAGAGCTGGTAAGCAGAAACCCACAGGATTACTGCTATTGAAAGTGTGGGAGGAAGAAATGTGAACTTCTCTGGAGGAAAGGCCAGGAGACAATGACCTTGGGAGCATCTTATTGCTCCCCTCTCTCCCCATTTCCAAAGCTCCTGCCTCATCTGATGTCCTGCAATTCCCATTGAGTGACACCAGTTCATTCTTACTCTGCCTGTGCAGAAACCAATGGCTTATGCTCAACAAGCCCAGATATAGTCTGCAGACACCCCAGGGGACAATAAACCCAAACGGACAAGCACTCTGTTCTTTCTGTACTCCTCAACCAGCCCTGCCGGTCCCTTGCGGGAACCCAGTCTGAACCCATCAGCCTCCCTCACTGGCTTGATGTGAATCTCATTTTAAAAGGAATTCGAACAAAGGACAGAGCAGAACAGGAAAAGAGCGCCAAACAGGGAGACCTGTGGTCCAACCTGCCTCTACCCAAGCCAGGTTGCGTGGCCTTGGATAGGTCATGTCACCTCCTGGACCTCAGCTCCTATGGGCTAGCTGAGTTCTAAGGTCCCCACTAGCCCCATGCTCTCTGAAATGAAAGGTGCAGTGAGCAGTGGAGCTGGTTCTTGGAGCTGGCATTCTGCAGTGACTTCTGAGACAGAACATCAAAGCCCAGCACCTGGGAGTGGAACAAAAGAAGAATGGAGGGTTTCTTTTCCTTTTCCTTTTTTCTCCCTTTCTTTTTTGTATAAGCTCTTGCAAACTTACAATGTGGTTCAGAATGTACTGTTCTCTCAGACTGCCAAAATAGCTTGAGCAGGAGCTGCGGCCTTCATTTGAGGTAGAGAGAACTCCTCATGACTTTGTTTTCATTGTTCTTGCCTTGGGAAAGCCAGCAAATGCCTTCCTCTGTGAAAGCAGCCTTCACACAAGAAAGGAAAGATTAATAAACGCTACTAGGTAAACAGAATAGCATTTACGGAACAATTCAACCCATTGCTGCGTGTGCCAGGTGCCGGGAGCTGCATCGTCGGCCAGGCAGGACTGAGCCAGCCTAGGGCTCCCCATAACCGCCAGGAGGATTAGCTGAGGGGATTCATAAAGTGGAGGGTGGCTCGCGTATACCCAGGCTACACCCATAAGAAGATATTCATGCAGCAGTTTTCCCTGAGCAGAGGATATTCAGATACCAACATGAAAAGACTTTCTGATACTTCCATACATAGGGAGACTGTCGGGGTATAGGGGGCCTTAAAGTATGCTCTGGTTACAATTGTTTATTCCAATTTACTAGTACTTTTTTAAAAGCAATTTTAGAAATAAGATTATTCTGAAAGTTTACTTACAGGTTTCTCTCAGGTTCTTCTTCGAATGCAGAAATGCACTTCCCAAGGGCTGTAGGTCTTGATATATAGCAGGAAAAAGGGAACCAGAAGTGGCGAGAGGGTCACATCACCATGAATCAACCTCTTTATTTCCCCCATAAAGTGGCTAAGCCATTTAATATCAACAAAAAGTAACGCTGATACAAATGAATAGCATATTTCTTTCTAGCATTTTCCTCAGAATAGATGTTCTAGAAATTAATTATAGAAAATAATGAAATCAGATATTTTCAAACACAAGAGAGTGAGTTGTGAAAGCTTGGACGGACTCTCTCCCTCTTTCCTCTTTTGCCCTCACTCCCATACTCCCCACATCCACTCGAGCCATTGGGAAATGACAAGCATCCGCCATACCCACCTCTCATCCACACTTGAAGAGGCAGATGGTTCGTAGGAGCCGCCTCTGCACTCATGACCCCAGACAGGTCGAATAATTGGTTTCATGCCTCCCACTCATACATGTGACTTTCCATCTTAGAAATTTAGCTTCCAAGTCAAAAGGACCAGCTTGTGTAGTTTCAGAGAGTTAGGAAAGTCTCAAAATCTTTCTACAAAATTATTCTTTACTTTTTGTTGGAGACCCCTATTATACCTGCAAGAACTTTTATCTTAAAAAAAAAAAGGATCAGAATAGACCCTTGGGCTCAGGCTGGGCACACAGACTGCATGCCCCTCATGAGTCCTTTGTGTAAGGGCCTGACTTAGTCCTGAAGATGAAGAGAGCTGTTGAAATGAGATGTTTTCATTTGAACAGGAAGGATGGGACTGCAATGTGGGTGTCTGATTGAGTCATCCAGAAGCAGCCATGGTGGCCCCAAGGGAGGGAAGGGTCAGGGAGTGGGCAGGATCTTGAGGAAATGGCCCCAGACTTTGGTGAGTGTGAAGTCACTGGTGTTTCTGGAAGAGCCATTTAGGCAGGGGCCTAGGGGTGGGCACCACTCTTCAGTGGGCTGGAGCGTGAACTGGAGTGGGAGGAGGGGAGGAGCAAGGCAATCGGCTGGACTGGATGGGGTTCCTTTGTAGTAGTGCTAGGGATGGAAATGGAGAGGGAGAAGGCAGCAGTAGAGAGGTAGTGGTTTGAATTTGGGGAAAACTAGATGAAATTTAGCATATCAGCCTCACAAAGAAGAATAAAGATAAGAGAGAGATGTTGGTACTCTCTGAGGAGGGAGGGAGGAAAGCTGAGGGCAGTTGCAACCTTCTTGGGGAAGGAGGAGATGGAGCCTTCTGAGAAAGGGGGATGGAGACAGAAGTTGCTGGATCATGGAGAACAAACCTGGGGGCAGCTGCAGAAGAAAGAACTGGGAAGAGGAAATGGAGGGGCTCCCAGCTCCCAAAACCAAAAGTGGAGTCAGTGACATGGTTTTGAGAGTCCCCAGCAATTCCCAACTTGGGAGTGAAAGAAAAAGGCTGATTTGACAATGCCTATACAAATTTATAAGCTACTAGAATTAGTCATTCCAAGAATTTATCTTATATTTGCATGGTATGTGTGTGCAGTGTGTATGTGTATGTGTACGTGTGTGTACAAATCTACCATATACCTCTCTATGCCGGCTGGATAGCTAGATACACAGATCAGCATTGATTGTAATAGAGAATATGTAGAACAACCCACATGTCTATCAATTGGGAATTGGTTACATAAGTGTTCATATCTCCAGTAAAATGACTTATTCCCATAATGTATCCTTCTTCCAACTGAGATGGTCTTCCCTTCCTCTCCTTCCTTCGGGAAGCCTTCACAGGATATCTCATATCTTCCTGATTACTCCTTAGTAGATGCTAAGGTATTCCCCACCATATCAGTTTTCATTCTCTTTTACCACCCTGCAGTGGTAGATCCCAATTAATGACCTCTCTGTATGCATGACCTTTGCCTTGTAACTTTGTAGTTCCCACCCAATTTGAATCTGGGCTTA
The DNA here is from genome assembly GCF_029289425.2 of Pan paniscus. Classification (NCBI taxonomy): domain Eukaryota; kingdom Metazoa; phylum Chordata; class Mammalia; order Primates; family Hominidae; genus Pan; species Pan paniscus. The sequence goes on along the minus strand of NC_073256.2, from coordinate 121,689,372 downwards.
ACCATGTGGCCTGGTTTGGCCAGGAGGTAGGTAGCAAACTTGATACATGAAAGAAAGAAAGAAAGAAAGAAAGAAAGAAAGAAAGAAAGAAAGAAAGAAAGAAAGAAAGAAAGAAAGAAAGAAGGAAGGAAGGAAGGAAAGAAAGAGAAAGAAAGACAGAGAAAGAAAGAGAGAGAGAGAAAGAGAGAGAGAAAGGGAGAAAGAGAAAAAGAAAGAAAGAAAGGGAGAGGCCAATTGGGTTTAAAACTCAGAGACCCCTACAAATTGGTGCAACTTAAGGTGGAGGGGCTGTGATATAGGCAGATGAGATTCAGCTGGTGCTGCAAGATTTCTTTCCTGCACTCCTAGATAACTCAGAGAATGGAAAAGCTATGCTCAGCTGGGAATTTTAACCTGATCAGCTCAAATGTTGTTTAATTATTTTGAAAGTCTGTAGTTAGTGAGCTGGACTCTTTGAGTATCCACCTGCACTTCTCAGAAGAATAGCCTCAGAACAGCAATTGTTGGTTAAGAGGGCCTGAGAAACAGGAATCATCCTGATTTTAACGCCAACGCCATTGACCAAATGAAGTCAGGGCCTGAACTTCCAGGACATCTCTGGGATTCTGCCTCAGGGGCCCAGCAAGGAGTAGTCACTGCTGAAATTACTGTATGACCCTAAGGTCAGGAGCATCTTCTGTTCTTTCTCTTGCCATCAAGGAATCTCTGTCCTGCAGAGGTGGTTTTAGGTTTGATGAGTCACAGAAGCACAGATAACACTAGGCTCACTTCAGACCCATGACTCACCTAGCCCAGGAACTCCTCTAGAAAACCAGCATAGAGAAAGGGTGTTTTGTGAAGCTGCATGGCCTGACATAGACAAGACTTGTCGCTTTGTCCATTTAGTAGCTTTTAACCCCTTAAAAATTGCTATGGCCAGGTGTAGTAACTCACACCTGTAATCCCAGCACTTTGTGAGGCCAAGGTAAGAGGATCCCTTCAGCCCAGGAGTTTGAGACCAGCCTGGGAAACACAGTGAGACCACATCTCTATTTTTAAAATAATTGTTATAGTCTTTCCTGAATAACCTACTAGAGGTAATAAGTTTCACATGTTGAATGAAGAATGTGAGAATTCTATTCTATGAGTCCAGCTGTGCTTTATCTGCCCTAAAGCACTCTCCTTTTCATTTCAGAGTGATGTTCCCAGGTGTGTTCTTCTGAGATCATCAGTTATATCCTTCACAATGATAGATCTTGACCATGTCTGCTATTTCTATAATGAAATCTTTTAGTGTTTTGCACTCACTTCTGTACTGAAGCTGCTTCCCCACCTTGGCCTTTGTGTTCTCCCCAGGATGGGAAAAGCTCCATCTGCTTTTTTCTGCCATCCAAGACCACTTTTCAAGCACGGCTGTGCACCAAGCCCTGTACAAGGTCCCTGGGCTCCCCTGATGAAAGAGGAGAGATTGCAGAAGCTCATGTCTGGCTGTTAAGACAGATACACACATAAAAAAGTCTACACAGAGGGAAGATAAAGTTACATACAAAGGCCTGAGGGAGATGCAAGGAGGATTCCTGAATGCTCTCAGCGAAAGAAGGTGGGTCAAGGGAGAGCGAAGAGAAGCGAGAGGGAAGGAGCATGAGTAAAGGCACAGAATTCTGCAAGTGCCTGTGTGGCCCCAGTGGGTGCTCGCCCTGCAGCCCTCTCCCTTCCCTGCAGTCAGATCATGGATATGAGACTCAACACTGACCAATGGGACCCAAGGGGAAGTCTATGGGGAGCTCATAGGAGAGCGTTCCTCTCTCTTAAAACAAGATGCATAGGAAGGAAACTGTTCATTTTTACTGGACGCTGTTTTGCCCGCATGTGTGACTTCAACAACTGCAACACTTTTTATAATATGAAGGGGTACAGAGCCAGAAGATGGGAAGCATCTGTGTCCTTAATAGCACTTTTAGCCACTGAACCAACCTTTGATCCTCTCTACCCGCCAGACGCCTGATTTGGGAGACAATAAATATCCTAATTGTTCAAGCCACTTTTAAAAGTAGACTATTTTTTAGAGAAGTTTTCGGTTCACAGAAAAGTTGAGCAGAAAGTAGAGCGATTTCCCACATACCTTCATCATCACACACGTACAGCCTCCCCCAATATCAACATCCCCCACTGTGGCGGTGCATTTGTTATAATCAATGAACCTACATTGGCACTAATCACCCTACATCCATCATTTACATTAGGCTTCTCTCTTGGTATTGTACATTCTATGGCTTTGGACAAATGCATAAGGACATGTACCCATTATTATGGAGTCATAAAGAGTATTCTCACTGTCCTAAAAATCCTCTATACTCTGTCTATTCATCCCTCCCTCTTCACTAACCCCTGGCAACCACAGATCTTTTTACTGTATCCACAGTTTTGCCTTTTCAAGAATGCCATATAATTGGAATCACACAGTATATAGTCTTTTCAGATTGGCTTTTTTCTCTTAGTAATATGCGTTTAAGTTTTCTCCATGCTTTTCCATGGTCAAGCCACTTTTAAATACCATTTTATTAAAGTATGATTGGCATACCAAAAACTGTACACGTTTAGTGTATAATTTGATAAGTTTAAGTTTTTGCGTATGTGTACACCTGTGAAAACATCATCACAATCAAGCTAGTGAACATATCTATCATCCCCTGAAGTTCCTGGTGATCTCTTCCTCTTGCCCCTCCCCACTCAACCCCATCTCCAGCCACCACTCATCTGCTTTCTGTCACTATAGTTTGCATTTTTTAGAATTTTATAAATGGAATCATACAGTGCATCTTTTTTGTAAATTTTTTTTAATGCACTGGTATTATTTTGAGGTTTATCCATGTTGTTGGATATGTCAGTAACTTATTCCTTTTTATTGCTGAGTAGTATTCTTTTGTCTGAATATACTACAATTGTTTTATTCGTAAATCTGTTGATGGCATTTGGGTTGTTTCCACTTTGGATCTATTAAAAGTAAACTTGCCATGAACATTTGAATATAAGTCTTTGTATGGGCATATGCTTCCATTCTTTTGAGGGAAACACCTAGGAGTAGAACAGCTGAATCAAATAGTAGCTGTATGCTCAACTTTTAAGAAATGGCCAAAGTTTTCTAAAACAGTGGTACTATTTTATAGTCCCTCCAGCAGTGTGAGAATTGCAGTTGCTTCATGTCCTCACCAACACTTGGTATGGTTAGTCTTTTTCATTTTAGCCACTCTAACAGATGTGTAGTGCCATATTGTTGTAGCTTTAATTTGCATTTGTCAGTGACTAATGATGTAGAGCATCTTTCTGTGTAATTATTTGCCATCCTTGTATCTTCTTTGGTAAAATGTCCATACTGGTCTCTAATTCATTTTTGATACAACTACCACAGTAACAGGATTTCTGTTAAGATTTGTCTTCTTTACAAAAAGTAATGCACATTCATTGCAGAAAAGCATCCTTAACTCTACCATTCAAAGATAATTCTCTATCAATTTAATACAATTCAAATATTTTTCTAGTTTGTAATTTGATTTATAGATTTTTTTAATATAGAGGTTTTTAAAAATGCTATAACTCTTTGTCTTTGAAATTATACTTATAAAATTCCCCTCTTTCCACAAGTTTTGTTTGTTTGTTATGTTTTGGGGGGTATCCCATATAAACATTTCATCTATCTAATACATACTTGATAGATTATAAACCAGGGATAACTATAAACAAGGATTACACATAAACTTATAAACTAACTATAAACAACATGTCTTCTTTTTTCTCTTTTTAACCTGGCTTTTTTTCATGCACTGTAATTATCAATAGTTTGTTCCTTTTTATTGCTGAGTAGTATTCCATTGTAAAATATACTACAGTTTATTTATTCATCAATATGTTGATAGACACTTGGGATCTGTATTCCTTTCCTATTGATACTGTAACAAATTGCCAAAAACAGTTGCTTAAAACAACACAAATTAATTTTCTTAAAGTTCTGGATGTCAAAAGTCTGACATGGGTCTTACAGGGCTAAAATAAAGGTGTCCACAGGGCTGTTTTTCTTTCTGGAGGTCTAGGGAAGAATGTGTGTTCTTGCCTTTTGCAGCTTCTAGAACACCACCCACATTCCTTGGCTAGTGTCCTCTTCTGAGCTTCAAAGCCTGCAATTGTCTCACTCTAACCTCTACTTCCATCACCATTTCTGTTTCTCTGAATATGAGGCCCTGCCCTCCTCTTGTACGAACCCTGGTGATTACCTTGGGCCCACCTAGAACCCAGACCCAGGATAATCTCCCAATCTTAAGATCCTTAATTCAGTCATATCTCTTTGCTATGCAATGTAACATGTTTCCAGGTTCTGGGGATTAGGACATGGATCACTTTGGGGGACCATGATTCTGTCTACCACAGGATCTAATATTGCTTTTTGTCCAAATGGTTCAACAGTTGGCCCAATATTATTTATTAAATAATCCATATTTTCTTCACTGATTTGAAATTTCAGCTTTATCATATAAGAAATTCATATAAGATGTATTTTTTTTCAGAACTTTCTATTCTGTTCCTCTGCTCAGTAGAATCAACTTTTTTTTTTTTTTTGAGACGGAGTGTCTCTCTGCGGCCCAGGCTAGAGTGCAGTGGTGTGATCTCAGCTCACTGCAATCTCCGCCTCCCATTCAAGCCATTCTCATGTCTCAGCCACCTACGTGGCTGGGATTACAGGCACACGCCACCACGCCCAGCTATTTTTTGTCTTTTTTAGTAGAGATAGGGTTTTGCAAAGTTGCCCAAGCTGGTCTCAAACTCCTGGGCTCAAGCGATCCACCTGCCTCAGCCTCCCAAGGTGCTGGGATTACAGATGTGAGCCCCTGCACCTGGCCTCAGTAGAATCAACTTGCTAATATGCACACCTGGTCCCCATTGCTGTAGTTTTCCATTCAAACTCCTTCCCATGCCTCTTGTGACCTACCTGACCCTCTCCTGCCTCTCTTTTCAGCTTCACTGTCTACCATGCCTGGTGGGCCTGCCACGCTCCCACCAGGCCTAGGAGTTCAGTGATACAGTGTCCTGTCTAACTTGCATGTGACAAGCTAGTCACTAGGGCTATAGAAGAAACAAGCCACCATCCCTGACTTTGAGGAATTCCCAGTCTGGTGACCTACTCAAATATGTAAAATGAAAGTTTTAGTACAGAGATGTAATATGTAATAGAGGCAGTTTTAGCTCACCCACCAGAGTTACATACTTGTCAACCTTTCCTGATGTTTCCATTATGTTAGCATTCATTAAGAACCACCATGTTATGGCCAGGCGCGGTGGCTCACGCCTGTAATCCCAGCACTTTGGGAGGCCGAGGCGGGCGGATCACGAGGTCAGGAAATCAAAACCATCCTGGCTAACACAGTGAAACCCTGTCTCTACTAAAAATACAAAAAATTAGCCCAGCATGGTGGCGGGCACCTGTAGTCCCAGCTACTCGGGAGGCTGAGGCAGGAGAATGGCGTGAACCCAGGAGGCAGAGCTTGCAGTGAGCCGAGATTGAGCCACTGCACTCCAGCCTGGGCGACAGAGTGAGACTCTGTCTCAAAAAAAAAAAAAAAAAAAAACCACCAGGTTATTAATTTCATCAAAAAGTTGTTCAAACATTTATCACGTATGTTCAAAACTTGTAGTGTCCTTATCAGCATCTGAATGTCGATAATGATATATCTCACAGTTGTCCTTGGTAAAATTACTGCAAACATCCCGAGCTCACCTTGAAAGGCTGTCTGGTAATTCTTCTCAGGCCACATCAGCTGCCTGTTGGCATCATATCCAGCAACCAGGGTAGGAAATGCTATAATCATTTTTCTAGTCATGATAGACCCTTTTCTCACTATTGAGTGGTGTGTTCTCAAGCAACTCACTTAACTGCTCTGTGTTTCTATTTGTCCACTGCAGTGTTGCAGGGTATAACCAGGTGAGTCATTTCTAGCGTTACAGCTTTATTATACCATAAACCCTATTACTGAACATTATTAAATGTGTGGGTCAGAGTGACATCAAGAGTTGTAGCCTCTCCCAGTGCCCTCTCCTTAAATTCATAAGATGTGATCATTAACCTCATTTGACTCCTGAAAACATGGGCTCTGCACATGGTGGGATAACATCTGAAACGCTTCTCGATCACAGCTACAGAGCAGCGGTGGACCCAATTCCACGGCACGCAGCGGAGGAGGCATCACTGCAGAAAGTTAGGACCCCAGTTTGTAGAAGGGCCCAGACTGAGGCTGGGCAGAGACTCTGCCAACTAACAGGTCAGAGTACTTGGGATCAAGGTTCAAAATGGAAAGTTCAGTTAGATAGAAGATGGAACCTTTGCAATAAATGTGTAAGACAAGAAGGGAGTCGGGGAAGTATTTATGTCAAAATTGAAATATAATTTAATATGATATCTTCATAGTATGGAGCCATAAATAGAAATTAGGCAACTCTTTATATACTGAAATGGAATGATCTCCAAGAAATACTAGGTGTGAAAAAATACTAAGTGGGGAAGAAAAATGAGGAGTAGAATGATGTGTATTGTACACAGCATTTGTATAAAAAAGGTAAAAAAGAATATATAGGCATATTGTTTTTATCTTTCTCTGTTTCCATCTCTGAAAGGATAACCAAGAAACTAATTAACTGTGGTTACCTCTGAGTAGGGACCTGGGGAGCAGAAGGACATAGGTTGAGGAGGGGACTTCTCATTGAATTCCTTTTGGTATATTTTGAATTTTGAATCACATGAACTATTGCCTATTTGAAAAATAAATAACATAAAAACTCCAGCAACAATAATAAAAATTAAAATTAACTACTGTATTAGTCTGTTTTCACACTGCTATAAAGAACTACTCGAGACTGGGTAATTTATAAACAAGAGAGGTTTAATTGGCTCACAGTTCTGCATGGCTGGGGAGGCTCAGGAAATTTAGAATCCTGGCGGAAGGCAAACGGAAAGCAAGGCACGTCTTACATGCGGCAGGACAGAGACACAGCAGGGGAAACTGCCACTTTTAAGCCATCAAAGTCTCGTGAGAACTCCCCCACCATCAGGAGAACAGCATAGGGAAAATAACCCACGATCCAATCACCTCCTACCTGGTCCCTCCCTCCACACCTGGGGATTACAATTTGCGACGAGATTTGGTTGGGGACACAGAGCTAAACCATATCAACTACAAAATTATATTAAAGTTACATAATTAATAAATTGTAAGTATATGTTAATTACTAATTTATAAATATGTATATATTTATATAACTATAGACATCGATAGCTTACTATAATATAGATACTGGAAAAATAAATAATAAAGCAGATGGACTTGCATTTGAAGGCAGTCACTAGCTGGGTGGTCTTGGACAAGCCATTTATTCTCTGTGATGCCTCTGTTTTTTGTTCTGAGCTAAATAATATTTATTATTGTTGCACAGATTAAAGGGGAGAACGGTGAACTGGCCGGCACAGCACACAGTGGCTGTTCCACATGTCAGCCCTGGACCCACTGTCTTGGGAGGAGATGATCCAAGGACCCCAGGGACGCTGGGGCAGAGAGGGGTAGGGGCGACAAAGCCTCCTGGGGCGAGGAAAGTGTCCTTAGGACACGCGAGTCTCCCCCTGGGGAAGCAGCTGTTACAGCAGCGGTTTTGTGACTCTGGCCCGGAAGCCTGGAGAGTTCGTGCCGCTGTGAGGCTGTCTTCATAGCGTATGTTCCTTAGGCCATCAGCAGGATATATGCTGCATTCGCGGAGCCCCAGGCGCCTGCCCCTGCCTAGTCTCCACGGCTGTGGCTGGGCCCGCAGTCTGGAAGCCAGAGGGGGCTCCCTAGCACCCCCCGCGGCCAGATTTCTCCTCTTGCTTCCCGTAGTCGGGCGGCCGGGGTGGGCCTGGCGGTCGGGTGTTGGTGGCCTTTCCAGTCACCCTTGCAGTTCCTCATTCTAGAGATGAGAAGGGCTCATGAATCAGTTCATGGGTCATGGAATAGGGAAGTGGCTTCTTCTTCTCCTAGCCTTTTTTTTTTTTTTCTTTTTTTCTTCTGGGTAAAACTGAGGCACCAAAAAGCCTGAGTCACAGGTGCAGGGGCTTAGAGCAGGGATAGGCGCTAAGCTTCTAGGAGCTTCGGCCCCCACCCAGCCCCTGACCCGCAGCCTAGGTCCTTCTTCCTGGGGCCTCACTTTTAAAAATCAAATTCAATAAGGGGGAACAAAAAATGGAAAGAAAGATTTCAATAGAAGATTGAAATAAAACTTGTTTTTTCATCTGGTTTCTGTAGGGTCCCCTCATCCCCCCGCACCCGTTCCCTGTGCCCAGTTGTTCATTTGAAACCACAAAATTAGCAGAAAAATTAAAATAATATTACTGTCCTAATTTAATTGTTTCTTCTCTATAGGCATCACAGCTCTGTCAGCCTGGCCTCCTTGAGTACCTTGAAGAGAGCCAGATTTAGAAGAAATATGACTTCAGCTCTCAAGATGGGAAAACATCTAGCCAAGAGGCAGGGATTCTGGAAAATTGCTAATAAATTGTTACTTCCTGCTATTAAAAGGATCGATAAGATAAGGCCAGAAATGACTGATGAGAGGGCTTTGTGCTTCGGGGACTAATGGGGGAAGAGGCGCCTGACAGCTCAGAACAGACTGGCTGGGACAGTGCATGCCTGTTCACCTCCTTCAGCAAAAACTCCAGTAGCTTCATTCATTGCTTTGACGATCAGTAGTTATTGATGGTGGTTATGAATAATTAAATCAATTGGCATGCTGGGGAGCTCAGATATCGGGGAGATTGCATTATATATGTCTGTAGCATTGAAGATGCACCAATGTGCCTCTTCTGTAATTTTTATTTGTGATGCTGTCTTGGGGCAGAACTGGGGTAGGAGGTGTTGGATCCTTGTGGGTCCGAATCGAGACAGGAAGGAGCCCAGGCAGACAGCTGGCTCTGCCTCCACCACAGCCTTGCCCAGCTGCCCTGCATGCCTGCCCAGCTCCTGCATTTTGTTCCCTGTCCCTTTGTAGGCAGCCCTGGGGGAGGCAGCATGGTCTTCACAGCCAGAGGCATAGTTGGTGAAGTAGGCTCTTCTGTCGGACTAACTTCTCTTCCAGCCAGCAAGAGCGAGAACCTTCCCAGAACCAAGAGTGAGGCACCATGCATCCAACAGCCTGATCTTTCAGGCACACACATCTCTGTCCCTCTTCTTCCCTTTTTTCTGCTGGTCAAGTTGTACCAGCTGATTCCAGGGTGCCCTAGGAGCCTTGTTAGCTGAAAGTTCTTCTTGTCCCCTCCCATTCTTCCGCAGGATTCTCCCCACTTAAATATTCCTGAATGCCTTAAAAACCTCCCTCTTTCTGCCCAACCTTTGCCCCAACATGTAGATATTCTCAGGGATATCCCAGGGGATCTGCCTCCTCTGCAAAGAGCAAGGCCACAAGATTATGTGACATGAGTGGGCTGCCAGGCAGGGCCAGACCTGGGGAGGCTGGGTGGGTAGAAAACCTCAGAACCTGTATTCAGCCTGAGGATGAGCCATCTTTGGGCAAAATGACAACACAGGCAAATCATTTGTGGCTCCTTTACCATCCTCCCTACTTTCTATTCCAAATGCCCTTCAATGCCTCCCTCTTCTGCTTCAGGGAGTTCTGGATTTTGCTGTGTGTGTGTTTTCTTTTTGTTTTTTTTTTCAGGCAGTGCCTGGGTTCAAGGCAACTTCCTACCCTTTCTCCCAGCCCAAACTAACCCAGCCTCCTTTCAGCAAGGCTTCACATCCAGCCAGCAGCCATGCTCACCAAACAGCTGGGATGTCATGGGCTTAGTGTAATAATTCAGCAAATTGAAACCACCTTTGCAAAATTATGACCGTAAGAGAAATCTGACATGGCTGACTCCATCTTGCTTCTAGCTTCACAGGCGGGCTGTCTTTGCACATTCCTGGGTATGGGCCAAACTAACTTTGGGAGAAATTTAATTTATAGCTTAAATGGTAATAGCCCTTCCCCCAAACTAAAGTGCCCTTGTAAAACTAATGAAAGGCCACCGACTTAGGAGATGAGAAGGGCCTGAATTCTAAATAACTACCAGTCATTATTCCAGAGGTCATAGGATTTGCAACCTCCCCAGTTACTCTTGCAGAATACATTACTATCATAGAACCTAAGATAGGCTTTTTGAGATGTCTTTTCAGGTTTTTGCATTTCTGAAAACTGGATGGCCCTAACTGGTGACTCGACCAGTCCGGTGGCCCCCACCCAGAAGCAGACTGAGTGCCTGAGGACCATTGTCCACACCCCTATAATTGCATCTGCAACCAATCAGCAGCACCCATTGCCTAGCTCCCTGCCCACCAAATTATCTCTGGAAAACCCCTAACCTCTGAGGCTCACAGGAAATTGATTTGAGTAATAATTCTGTCTCCCACGTGGTGTGGCCAGCCTCTCATCAATTAAACTCTTTACTGCAATGCCACGGTCTCCATGAATTGATTTTGTTTGTGTAGCAGGCAAGAAGAACCTATCAGGTAGTTACATAGTGGCTAATGAGTATCAAGTGTGTGCAGTGGATGACTTCTCAGAAGGTTTCTATACATTCTTACTCCTTCATATACAGTGATTAATTAGACATTGCATAATCTGGTTTCTCTTCAGATCGTATAAATCTTTTGCCTTTTTAAAGGAGGCATTGCTCACCCTACCATGCAGGTGGGCATCTTGAGGAGTAGAGGCACCTCTTGCGCAAGGCTACACATCGCTCATGTTCTGGAGCCCAGATCTGGCCCCAAAGCCTGGGCTGTGTCAACACCTCACCCCTACTCTTCCTGAGGGGCCTCAGGAAGTTGAATCTCTAACAAGGGCAGTTAAGGAGCCATAGCAGGGGAATGGCAGGGAAGTGTTATAGGGCCCACATCACTCCAACTGGTTACATCCTTGACATTTGCTGAGCTTGGCAGGACAGACCGCAGGAAAGCCAGGCCCTGAGGAGATTGTGGCTGGGGAGTGACGGACACCAAAGACCAGCAGCTTCTCAAATCAACCTAGGGCTACCTTGTCTACTTGAAACAACACTGGTGGGCCCTTGATCCAGGGAAAGTCAGCCTAAAACAGGTGATATAAACAGAGCCTAAATAGATCATCACAGGCAATCAAGAGGCCTGGCCTTTCTGATGGGTGACTCCAGGGTATTGAAGGCCCAAGGAGGGGTTGGGTGGCAGGTTGCAGACATGGAGGTCTGCCCACCTCCAGGGCCCAAGCCCAGCCTTCAGGAGACCCACGCTCCTGGAGTTCACCCTACCCCACCCAGCTTGCGGAGGTCAGCGCAGCCTGGACCCCTGCAGAGTCCACAGACTTCTAATCTGCGTTCTATGCTGTGGAGCAGCCGCTAACATAGGCAGCTGGCAGTGCACCACAAAGCAAGTTAGGCAAATGTGGAGAGTGGCTGCCAGAGACAGCTGCGTGTCCTCTTACCTGGGGACCTAATTTAGTGGGGGCACAGAGAAATTTATCCACACCTGCCCAGAAGTGAGGCCACGTAGATAGATAGTGAGCAGGGCACAGGCTCTGGTTAGATCCTAGGAATTCCCTGCCAGCAGGCAGGAGACAGGTTTGTGAACTGTTGGGTCCCACAGGGGTTGAACAGGTGGCTGAGCATTTTAGGAAGAGGCCTGTCATCTACACTTGGCCTGAAGGTGGCAGCTCTTCCCGTGTCTGCAGAGGGCTGGGGATTTCATTCTCTGAAGCTCTTTAAAGTAGGCCAGCTTCTCTTTCCACTGCCTGGAACGTCTCCAGCCTTTGGAGATTATGAAACAGCCTCATTTCTGATTTCAGAGATTTGTTGGTGGAATCATCCACACCAGCCGCCGCTCCAAAGCCTGGGATGGCACAGAGCAGCCCCTGGTGAAAGGACCACTCCCCAAAGGGCTCATAATGCTGAGTGGGGGCACCCTCAGAGCCAGTCTGTGTGGATGAAAATGCCCGTTATGCCTCTTGCCAGTAGTGAGGGTTTTGCCCAGTGACTGAGCCCTTCCGAGGTTGGGAATCAGAATCCAGGTGATTTCCTCCCTGTCTTCCTGCTCTCTTGCCTTCCTCACAAACAGGTCACCTCCAGGAGTCTTCAGGCACGATGGTTTAGAAAGATAAAGATGGAGCCTGTGAAGGGATGGAAGCACCCATTGGTCCAATGGGATCCATTAAGTGGGTATCTGGCAGTCGGCATGCAGGGGAGCCCACAGTGAGGCCACCTCCTGAACACTCTGCGCCTCTGAACTGCAGGGCGCACTCTGCTGGACATTCTCGGGACTGCAGCTCCATCCTCCCAGGAATGTTTACTAATAGTAATAATAATTACATCCAACACTTATTGATGCTAAGTGTGCCTGACACTTTTTTTTTTTTTGAGACAGGGTCTCGTTCTGTGACTCCAGGCTGGAGTGCAGTGGCACAATCATAGCTCACTGCAGTCTCAAACTCCTAGGCACAAGCAATACTCCTGCCTTAGCCTCCTGAGTAGAAGTGACCACAGGTGCATGCCATCAGGCCTGGTTAATTCTGGCTATTTTTTGTACAGACAGGGTCTCACTTTGTTGTCCAAGCTGGTCTCAAACTCCTGAGCTCAAGCAATCCTCCCACCTCGGCCTCCCAAAGTGCTGAGATTACAGGCGTGAGCCACCACATCCAGCCTGGCACTCTTCCAGGAAATTTATATCTACTACTTTGTTTAATGCTAACAAAGGCCCTGTACTGTTGATACCCAATTTTATATGTGAGAAAACCGAGGCACAGAGAAGTTAGAGAAATTGTTCAAATTCATATAGCTGGTAAGTGGCAGTTCTGAGATTCAAACCCAAGGCAATCTGGTTTGGCTTAAGAGAGTATTTTAAAAGGCTAAACTGAAGTGCCTCTTAAAGACACAGTCAGCACCACTGTTGACAGAAGCCAGGTGCAGAATTATGAAGAAGCAGGTTCCAGGGACCCAAGTCTGTTCTGTGTACAGAGCACAGAGAGCTGTCACTTCACCACTAGTCTAGAATAGGTGCTCTGCAGTCCAGGTGACAATCAGCAGAGCAAAAGGGCAGCCTGTCTTTGGGGCTGGAGAGAATGAAGCTGGGGAAGCTCATTTCCAGGGTGCTGGGCCACTCCTGAGCTGCCCCCATCAACACCCGAGCTCTGTAATTCTGCTCCAAACCCTGAAATGATACAGTGAAAGCCCCTGACAAGACAGAAGACCCTGGGGAGAATAGCTGCAGAAATGGAATCACAAGTGCCAGCTGCAGGTGGGAGTCACATAAACATTAGAATGGAAATTAAGTTGGAGAAGAGACAGCTCAGAATGGACTTTGGGGACTGTTTTTCTTCGTTCTGTAGATTGCCTTTCAAAGAGAAAATTAAACACTAAACATAAAGCAAATGTCCAAGGGAAGAGGGAATCTGCTTCCCTGCTGGTACCCTGGATGTTCTGGGCTGGGCCTGCCTCTGAGGCCCCCATCAGGCCGGAAGCCTAGAGTCCTTGGCCCCCTTCTGTGGACACTGTGGGTGGAAAGGTGCAATGAAGGCCTATTTCATAGAACTAACCTGCAGCAAAGACTCTGTACACTATGAAGTGTTCAGGGTTGGGGGAGGAGGCAGCCCAAATCCATCAGCTGAAATCATTAGAGCCACTAATTGCTGCCTGGGATGAGCTAAGCTCTAACCAGGACTTTTATGAACCAGCAGAATTCCCAGGGAGCCCGCAGGGCTGCGGCATCTCAGCGTCCTCCTCCTGCAGAACACCAGCAGCCACTGTGCTAATCAGCCTGTCCTCAGCCTGCCTGTCTCTTTCCTCCCAGACCTCAGTTTTGTTCCTAGCGTCTTGCAGCCTAATTATTCCTGGAGGTTGGGGGAGGGGGTGCATGGAGAGGTTGGACTCATAATTATATTAAGAGCTTTTGACAGGACCAACCTTTCTGTCTTCTATTTCTGTCTTGTTGAAATTCTACTGTGCCGCGTTAATGGGTGAAATAAATGTGAGGGGAAGGATCCATCAACCCTTTCTGGAAACAGGGGAGGCAGCGCAGTGCATTGTGTGCCCAGCACTCGTGTCCATGGCAAGATTTATGGCTTGTTCTCTTGACTAATAGGAAAACTGCCCAGACTTAAATGAGGAGGAAAAAAAAATCCCATGTTGTCTCACTCAGAGTTAAGTTTATTACATTCAATTTTATCCCAATCTCAAACCATAAAACAGAATGGGGCCCCCAGAAGGTATCTGGTCGACCCCTGTTTCTATTTCATGGGCTGGCTCTTTCCTGGCACCCCTGCTCTTGTCTTGACCTGCCCTGTGGTAGTTTGTCTTGTTGGGTATAAACAGGTTAGTGCTGGGAAAGTCAAGGCCACTGGCCAAGGCCTTCAGCTGGAAAGCGGCCAAGGCTCTGACTGTCCACCATCCCCAACACTGGCTTTTCTGACCTCAAGGGGAGTTAACAGTGTGAGCACATAACGGTCAGCACAGCAGGACTCAAGCAGAAAGCAGGAGAGTTGGAGGTAAGAAGGCCTTCTTGTGTGATAATAGCACCATGGACAAATAGCCATCTGCTCTTGCTGGAGACCCTAACAATAACTAACATTATCAATCATCATAAGCCAGGGCCTGAGTTAAGCACATGGTGTGGCTTATCTAATTTAAGCCTCATGAAAACCCTGTGAATTAGGCACCATTATTAGTCTGTTTTATAGATGGAGGACAGACTTAGAGAGTTTAAGTAACTTGTCCAGTGCTATATGGATAGTAACTCTCATAACTGGGTTGTATTCATAAACAAGTTTGCTCCTGAAAGTCTATCAACTTTAGTTCGTGTTCTGTGCCTGACCATTGATCTAATATTTTAGTTTGGAGAAATAAAACACCAATTTTACATGACTCTCATCATTCCAGGAGTTTTATTACCACATCCAAGAGCCTTGTGTCTGGGGCTGACTAATCAATAGAACCCACCTGACCAGGGCATCACAAGGTTTGCTACTGCTTTATTCTGTCCCATAAGAACTTGCATTCATCAAGAGTATGCTTGGCTGCAGGTTATAGAAAGCCTGACTTTCAGGGGCTTAAAAAGAAAGGAGGTGTATTTGTTGCACATACCAAGAAGCCTACAGCTAGGCAGCTGATGGTGTAGATCCGGTGGCTCAGTGATGTCAGGGCCACCTGCTCTTGGCCTTTCTTACAAGTTTGCAAGATGGCTGGTGCTACTCTAGGAATGTGACCTCATTAAACCAAGAAGAAGGCGGGAAGAGGTGGAGTTAATGGCATCTATCCCTTTCCTCAGAAAAAGCAACAGCCTTCCCAGAAGCTCCTAATGGACTTCTGCTGACATCCCATTGGTCAGAACTGTCATGTGATCAGACCAGGGACTGAGAAAGGAAGCAATTGCCCTTTGTAAAGAGATGCCCTGCATAAGGGAGCAGGATTATCCACTGAGTCAATCAACAAAGAGTGTCTGCCAGAGGAGCCACTTCTCAAATACTGTCTAGAGCCACAGTTCCCACCCAGGCTCTGCTGCTAGCTACTAGCTATGTGACCTGGAGAGTCACCTAATCTATGAAGTCTCAATGTCCTCGTTTGTAAAGTGGAGGTGATAGCAGCTGCTCAACAAGCTTGTTCTGAGACTGAAACAATCTAATAAATGTGAAAGCACCACGCCAATGCCTGGCACATGTCGTACAGCTGGATCCCAATCAGACTTAACAGGGACAGCTGGCGGCCAAAGAACCGAGCAGGACTTCTCCATGCCCCTTGCCCTTTTCATGGCTGTCTTCCCACTCTCTGCCTGCCACGTGGAGTAGCCCTGGCTTGATAAGTTCCTAAGATGAATGTCAGAGAACCACAGAAAAAGCCAGTAGAGGACAGTGGTTCAGAGCAAGGACCTCACGCTCAGACAGGCCTGAGTTTGAATCCTGGCTCAGCTCCTTACAGCTGTGGCCCATGGGGAAGTTACTTAAGTTCCCAGAACCCTCACTCTCTAAAGTGAGGTATCATTAGTTGTTGTGAAAAATAATGCAATACTGCTTGTAAAACACGGAGTCAGACATCTAGCGAAAGTTTGAGTAATTGTTAATGTGAGAGGTGTGAACTCCTCCAGTACTATGCTGTCTTCAGGTACGAATCAATCCCAGTCTTAACCTTGCTGAACTGGAAGGAAGTTCGGCAGAAGTGTCCGCCTGGGTTCGAATGCCAGCCCAGTCCCTCTGTGAGCCTGAATTTGTTTATCTGCACAGTGAGGTAGAGCCTTCCCCACTGGCTACCTGGGAGATCTGGAGACAGCCCTGGAAAAGCCCCAAGCCCAGAGCCAGGCACAGAGGAAGAACTCAGTGGGCCATTGCTGTTCTTACTACCGGAACCTTCATCGGTGATGCTTGGCAGTGCCAGACATGGCTTGGGGCAGAGGTGCTTGGTATCACTTCTGAAAGGCAACTTGGAGATTTCTCTGGAATTCTTTGACAGGGCCCCTGTTGATGAAATGTGACAGCACCACAGCACCTGGGGCTCAGCCATAACCCTAGACAAGTAGAGCAAAGAGGAATGACACAGGCAGTCATGCCAGCCCTGCTCTTGGGGCCTGCGATGGCACAGGAAGCAAGCTGATGATGACAGGGATTGCCAGGGGCCACGCCCACTCGGAAGCACCAGTGATTCGCTTTATGAATCTTCCTAAAGGGGTCTGGGGAACTTTGTGGGTGAGGGGAAGAAAACAAAATGCTTTACGATTTCTGTGTGAGTCTTTCCACACACACTCCCTCAATTCCACTGGGTCAGGTAAATCTCACAGTTTTTCTTCTCTGTGATTTAAGGGATAAAATATTAGGGAAGACAAACCTTTGCCCCATATATCCAGAAATAGCACCTTCATTCCTGGCGATTCTGTGAATTGATTTCTACTGGGAGTTTATAGGTTCACTCTGCATGCCACCAGAATGGGGTATGGGAGGACCAAGGAGCCACCAGCCCAGGGAGCAGACACAGATTTTGTTTGCAGTATACAAAGGTTGAAGCTAATGCTATTTTAGGTACCTCCTAGATGCATTATTTCTTTATTTACCAGTAGTTAAAATAGGCCTTGTTTCACCCACGTTTGCTTTGCATGTACTCTTCCAAACTGTTAATAGTAGTTAGCAAGGACTTTGCACATGCATTTTCCTATTCAACATATGTAAGAGTTGGCTAGTCGTATGAAAATTGGAGAAATGAGGAAACTGAGGTGCAAAGAATTATTATACAACTTTTCTAAAGTCACAAGTAGAAAACTGCAGAAAGGGCTCAAACCCAGGTCCTCAGACTCAGCTCTTTTTTACAATACCATTTTGCATAATTCATTAGCAAGTTTTGCGCCCATGCATGGTATCACATTGCCTATCTGTGCCTTGGCTTCCTCATCGGGGGCAGCATAGCCTCACAGCTCAGAATATAGGATCTGCAACTTGGCCATTACCAGCTCTGTGACCTTAGCACTTCACAGAGTGATACGGCTTGAATGTTTATTCACTCCAAATCTCCGGTTGAAATGTAATCCCCAGTGTTGGAGGTGGGGCCTGGTGGGAGGTGATTGGATCATGGGGGCAGATCCCTCATGAATGGCTTAGAGCCATCCCCTTGGTGATGAGTGAGTTCTCCCTCTGAGTTCATATAAGATCTGGTTTAAAAGCGTGTGGTCCCCTCCCCCACTGCCTCTCTTGCTTCCTCTCTCACTTCCTCTCTCTCCATGTGACTGCTCCCCCTTTGCCTGCTCCTGCTTCACCTTCCACCATGCAGCTTCCTAAGCTCCCACCGGAAGCCAAGCAGATGCTGGCACTGTGCTTGTACGGCCTGCAGAACCGTAAGCCAATTAAACCTCTTTTCATTATAAATTGCCCAGCCTCAGGTATTCCTTTATCTTAACACAAGAATTGACTAACACCAAGTTTGTTGTTTTGTCATCAAAATGGGGATAGCGACCACCTTACAACTGCCAGGCACATACCGTATGCTCAATAAATGGTGTCGTGTACTATTACATTAATAATAATATTCTCTAGGTCAGTATTATTTAACAGTGTGTCACCAACAGGGATGACCCTCTGGTACTTTATGTATGCATTTATTTGAATTGATCTATTTAAACATTAGATAGGTACTTAATTTAAATGCAAGCCTCCAGAGTTCAGGGACCATCATTCTACTCTGATACCCAACCTCTTCCTCCTTCCTCATCTCCAGGGCACCTGCCTTATACATGTCTATCAATTGGACTTAAATTAGGTGACAAAAGGCTTGATGTACATGTGTATCCAGGCAGTCAGAAAAAACGAATATCTATAAGAAAACCCACAAAAAGCTAAATGAATTCATTCTAACAACTTTTGAGTAGAGATCATGAAGAAGGGGTTGGAAAGACTAGACCCATTGGCTTTGAATAAATGTTTAACGTTGATCTGGATGTTCTGTCCTCAGGCAAAGCCAGGAATCAACTCTGGCCAAATCTCTACATATGGGTTCTCCAGCTGTGCCCCATGAAAATGAAACGGCTTATCCAATAACGTGCCTCACCATTGTTTTTCTTGTAGAATAACAGGCAGGCATCTGTTTAGGCAGGAAAAGAAGAGACATGCAAAAGTGAAGAAGTTCCTGTTGAAAGTGCATGATGTCATGTATAGCTCTTAGTAAGTGAAAATCGTGTCTTTGCAGGAAACCTCGTTCCAGCACAGATGGTCCTGACTGACAACCCCAGCCAGCCTTGGGAGCAATAGTTGAGATAAATCTAAAATTATAGGGTCTTCCCACAAAGGTGAGAAAAGGTGATATTTGAAGAAGAAAAGGTAATTTAAACTGGAATGTTTATACCCAAATTACTGGGCTCCCTTTGCCTCTCTTTTTTTCTTCCATTAGATTCATTTTGTTCTCAAAAGGGAAATTTTAAAACACTGTACCTTGCTCATGGTGGTGGAGCAATAATTTTTTTTCTAAATTGAATCAATCATTTCATTTTCCATTCATGCCTTCTCCTGCCCTCCAGCAAGTAACTCTCTCTCCAGTGCTGACACAGAACCAGAGATGATCACTCCCAGTGGGGAGCGTCTGTGGATCAGAATCACTAGCTCCATCCCATTCCCATCCTTCCATTCAGTGATGATGTAAAGTGCTCAGAGACTACAAGGCAGGCGTGTGCACTCAGATGCATGGGTCCTTACCTACAGCTGTGTGAACCTGGATGAGTTACTTAACCTTTCTGAGCTTCAGAATCCTTATTGGTAAAATGGTAATACCTCATAAGGTTGTCATGAGACTTGGGAGATTTAAGACAGGCAAAGTAAAACAGGTGCTGTGGCTCAGGCCTATAATCCCAGCACTTTGGAGAGCCAAGGTGGGAGGATCACTTGAGGCCAAGAGTTTGAGACCAGCCTGGACAACATAGCAAGATCCTGTTTCAATGAAAAAATTTAAAAATTAGCCAGAATGGTGGTACATGTCTGTAGTCCCAGGTACTCAGGAGGCTGAGGCAGGAAGGTCTCTTGAGCCCAGGAGTTGGTGAAACTGCCTTTGCAAAGATTATGACAATGAGAGAAATATGGCATGGCTGACTCCATCTTGCTTCTAGCCTCTCAGGCTGGCTGGCTGGCTTTGCTCATTCCTGGGCATAGGCCAAGCTAATCATGGAAGGAATTTAACCTTGAAGCAAGGATGATAATAGTCCCTCCCTAAAACTAACTCCCTCCTTGCTCAGGGACCAAAAACTAATGAAAGGCTATGGGATTAGGATTATGGGAGGGACCTGAATTCTGCTAAAATGTAGACATAGTTTCTATAATCCCTAAGTGCTCAGGAGTCATATAATCAGAGGGCACAAGATTTGTGACTTTCCCAATTGCTCCTATAGATAGACCCCACCTGGACCCATGACTCATGACTCAGCCAATCCTGTGGCCCCCACTGAGAGGCAAACTCAATGCTCAAAGACTGTTTCCCACACCCCTGTGATTTCATCCCCAGCCAATCAGCAGTTCCCATTCCCTAGCCCCTCTGCCCACCAAATTGTCCATAAAAACCCCAGCCTCTGAGTTCTTGGGGAGACTGATTTGAGTGATGACTTCATCTCCCACATGGCCAGCCTCCCATCAATTAAACTCTTTCTTAATTGCAGTATCATGGTCTCAGTGAACTGGTTTTTTCTGTACAGTAGGCAGGAAGAACCCACTGAGTGATTACACTAGAGGCTGCAGTGACCTGTGATCCCTGCCACAGCACTCCAGCCTGGGTGATGAACTGAGACCCTGTCTCTAAAAAAAAAAAAAAAAAAAAAAAAGACAAGCAAAGCATGCTTCCAGCAGTTATTGACAACCATTCAACCATTATTACACATAGTAGGCATAAATTGTAAGGTAGTCTCATATATTCCCCTGTTCACATGCTCCCAGACCCTGAGGTGTGTCCTCACCACTGTGTGTGCTCATTTTGGACTGTGTGTGCCCTCTGGGCACAAAAGCCACCACACCAGGCCATCTCAGAGAAGGATTTACTGAGGCCCAGACGGGTGGCTTTGTCAGCCAACCAAGAGCCAGGCCTGGAGGTCAGGTGACCTCATTCTCAGGCCCATATTTATTAGCCACCTTAAGGATTTTAAATTTTGGCAAAGGATGAAGCATTCTCAAGATCCAAGTCACATGAAGCAGAGTCTGGTTCTGTGTGTTTGTTTAAATGAAGCAGCTTATGACGTGAGTATTCAATTTCTGTCATCTGTTCTAAATTTAAGCATGCAAAATGTCAAGTTATCTCACTATTTTGCTTGAGTTAAAAAAAAAGATTTAGATTTACGGCTGAATGTTATAAGAGCTTCTGCTTCATTTCAAATCCTGACAGGCCCCGCAAAAGAAGCAATTGACCGGTAAGTCCCTTCCTGAGCCTAAGGTCAGTGTGCTGGTCCTGGAATGCACATTAGCAACAAGATCCAAACCTTCTGTCCAGCCACCTCTGGAGGGAGGGTCTGGATGCTCCAATTGCTCCTGCACCACCTGTGCTCCCCACCCATGCCTCTCCCCAGCTCCCTCCCCTACTCCTCTCCAGGGAGAGCTCCATACCGAGGGCTACCTCTGAGCACCTCCAAGGCCAAGAGCTTGGAGCTCCTCCAAGACCTGGAGGACTGAATCCTCCTGGCCCTCAGCAACTTGCCCCTGGGGCAAGAGGATGTTTCTACAAAGGTGCCCCACCTGAAAGGACACCCTGGACTTAGGGCTGAGGCCCAAGGGACAGTGCCTGGCTTTAATATCCCAAGTTACTTTCCAGTGTCCCTCGATGTCTGCCACTTAAAGATAGCATCAGGTAAAATATGCATCTATTGGTTTTGTTTTCTTAGATAATAGCTTTTAATACCATGCCATTGCCTTATCAAAGACCTCATAAGAAAGCTTTGTGATAACTAAAAATTCTCTAAACAGACAAAGGAAATGGCACTTGGAATCACTGTTTATTCATTTTCTAACAAGGCCTGGTTACACCCTCTGTCTGGTATAGATAAGAAAACTTACTTATTGTGTAACTTAGAGTCAAAATTGCAGAACTCTGCAGTGTATCTGATACTTTCTCAACCTGATTAATGGTGTTGTGGATCATAAATTGTCAACTCCCCCCCACCCTCAACACCACAAGAGCTGCAGCAAAAGCCACCCAATCTAAAGCCATCCCCTGATGGAGCACGCAGTTGCACTCTCATCTCTTCATTTTAATTATCAGCACATTACACTCTGATAGTTTCCTTGTTTGTTTATCTTCTGCCTCCAAAACACAAGAATGTAAACTCCTAAGTCAATCTCATCCACAGCTACGGCCACAGAGTCCAAAACAATGAGGTGCTCAACACCTAGGTCTCTTTGCAGCTTTACCTCTTGTTATCTAGGCAAGATCAGGAAGCCAGTGGAGAGCTAGAAAGGAAGGAAAGTACCATAGGAGAGAGGGACATAAGGATATCCATTAAGGAAAGGAAGCTGTATCCAGGAGAAAGCCAAGGAGGGAAAATCTAAGAAATGTCATTCTCCCCCATTCTCCATTTCTGGACCTACTAAAATAAGTAAGAATTTCAAGAATGAACTGAGCTTTTCCATCAAGCTGCTTTGCAGGTGAGCTGCCTAATGTCTACATGATCCTCTTTCCCATTCTCTGCAACCATGGCTCAAACCAGCTGCTGGAACCCATTCTTCCCTCTGTTTCCATCAACCCCTTACCTAGCTGCCCCATGCCGTGGGCATCAAAGGCCACACCAGCCAGCTGATAGAAGCCTAACAAACTATGCCTACTGTATTAGTCTGTTCCCACGCTGCTAATAAAGACATACCCAAGACTGGGTAATTTATAAAGGAAAGAGGTTTAATTGACTCACTTTCCACATGGCTGAGGAGGCCTCACAATCATGGTGGAAGGGGAAGGAGGAACAAAGTCCCGTCTTACATGGCGGCAGGCAAGAAAACTTGTGTAGGGGAACTCACCTTTATAAAACCATCAGATCTCTTGATGGTTTTATACCTATTCACTACCATGAGAACAGCACGGGAAAGACCCGTCCCCATGATTCAATTTACTTCCACCAGGTGTCTCCCACGACACATGGGAATTATGGGAGCTACATTTCAAGATGAGATTTGGGTGGGAACACGGCCAAACCATATCACCTACCTACCGAAACTGAGAACGAAAATTACTGCATAGGTGTTACACACTGACATTCAGAGACATGAGTCAAGAGAGATGACACAGGGGCAGTGAGTGAGGCCTGGGGCAGCGCCTGGGAGAACTATCAAATGGAGCAATGTATCAGTCAGCTCCAGCTGCCGTAATAGAATGCCACAGACTCAGCTCTTTTTTTTTTTTTTTTTTTTTTTTACTATACTTTAAGTTCTAGGGTACATGTGCACAAAGTGCAGGTTTGATACATATGTATACATATGCCATGTTGGTTTCCTACACCCATCAACTCATCATTTACATTAGGTATTTTTCCTAATGCTATCCCTCCCCCAGCCCCCTACCCCTCTACAGGCCCTGGTGTGTGATGTTCTGTTCCCTGTGTCCAGGTGATCTCATTGTTCAATTCCCACCTATGAGTGAGAACATGTGGTGTTTGCTTTTCTGTCCTTGTGAAAGTTTGCTGAGAATGATGGTTTCCAGCTTCATCCATGTCCCTACAAAGGACAAGAACTCATCCTTTCTTATGGCTGCACAGTATTCCATGGTGTATGTATATGTGCCACATTTTCTTAATCCAGTCTATCATTGATGAACATTTGGGTTGGTTCCAAGTCTTTGCTATTGAGAATAGTGCTGCAATAAACATACGTGTGCATGTGTCTTTATAGCAGCATGATTTATACTCCTTTCGGTATATACCCAGTAATAGGATGGCTGGGTCAAATGGTATTTCTAGTTCTAGATCCTTGAGGAATTGCCACACTGTCTTCCACAATGGTTGAACCAGTTTACAGTCCCACCAACAGTGTAAAAGTGTTCCTACTTCTCCACATCCTCTCCAGCACCTGTTGTTTCCTGACTTTTTAATGATTGCCATTCTAACTGCTGTGAGATGGTATCTCATTGTGGTTTTGATTTGCATTTCTCTGGTGGCCAGTGATGATGAGCGTTTTTTCATGTGTCTGTTGGCTGCATACATGTCTTCTTTTGAGAAGTGTCTGTTCATATCCTTTGCACACTTTTTGATGGGGTTGTTTGATTTTTTCTTGTTAACTTGTTTGAGTTCTTTGTAGATTCTGGATATTAGCCTTTTGTCATATGGGTAGATTATAAAAATTTTCTCCCATTCTGTAGGTTACCTATTCACTCTGACGGTAGTTTCTTTTGCTGTGCAGAAGCTCTTTAGTTTAATTAGATTCTATTTGTCAATTTTGGCTTTTGTTGCCATTGCTTTTGATGTTTTAGTCCTGAAGTCCTTGCCCATGCCTATGGCCTGAATGGTATTGCCTAGGTTTTCTTCTAGAAGTTTTATGTTTTCAGGCCTAACATTTAAGTCTTTAATCCATCTTGAATTAATTTTTGTATAAGTTGTAAGGAAGGAATCCAGTTTCAGCTTTCTACATATGGCTAGCCAGTTTTCCCAGCACCATTTATTAAATAGGGAATCCTTTCCCCATTTCTTGTTTCTGTCAGGTTTGTCAAAGATGAGATGGTTGTAGACACGTGGTGTTATTTCTGAGGGCTCTGTTCTGTTCCACTGGTCTATATTTCTGTTTTGGTACCAGTACCATGCTGTTTTGGTTACTGTAGCCTTGTAGGATAGTTTGAAGTCAGGTAGCGTGATGCCTCCAGCTTTGTTCTTTTTGCTTAGGATTGTCTTGGCAATGTGTTATCTTTTTTTGGTTCCGTATGAACTTTAAAGTAGTTTTTTCCAATTCCGTGAAGAAAGTCATTGGTAGCTTGATGGGGATGGCATTGAATCTATAAATTACTTTGGGCAGTATGGCCATTTTCACAATACTGATTCGTCCTATCTGTGAGCATGGAATATTCTTCCATTTGTGTCCTCTTTATATTTCGTTGAGCAGTGGTTTGTAGTTCTCCTTGAAGAGGTCCTTCACATTCCTTGTAAGTTGGATTCCTAAGTATTTTATTCTCTTTGAAGCAATTGTGAATGGGAGTTCACTCATGATTTGGCTGTTTATCTGTTAATGGTGTATAGGAATGCTTGTGATTTTTGCACATTGATTTTGGATCCTGAGACTTTGTGGAAGTTGCTTATCAGCTTAAGGAGATTTTGGGCTGAGATGATGGGGTTTTCTAAATATACAATCATGTCATCTGCAAACAGGGACAGTTTGACTTCCTCATTTCCTAATTGAATACCCTTTATTTCTTTCTCTTTCTTGATTACCCTGGCCAGAATTTCCAACACTATGTTGAATAGGAGTGGTGAGAGAGGGCAACCTTGTCTTGTGCTGGTTTTCAAAAGAGAATGCTTCTAGTTTTTGTCCATGCAGTATGATATTGGCTGTGGGTTTGTCATAAACAGCTCTTATTATTTTGAGATACATTCCATCAATAACTTGTTTATTGAGAGTTTTTAGCATGAAGGGCTGTTGAATTTTGTCGAAGGCCTTTTCTGCATCTATTGAGATAATCATGTGGTTTTTGTCAATGGTTCTGTTTATGTGATGGATTACGTTTATTGATTTGCGTATGTTGAACCAGCCTTGCATCCCAGGGATGAAGCTGACTTGATCGTGGTGAATAAGCTTTTTGGTGTGCTGCTGGACTCGGTTTACCAGTATTTTATTGAGGATTTTTGCATCGATGTTCATCAGGGATATTGGTCTAAAATTGTCTTTTTTTGTTGTTGTGTCTCTGCCAGGCTTTGGTATGAGGATGATGTTGGACTCATCATCCTGTTGAGTTAGGGAGGATTCCCTCTTTTTCTATTGATTGGAATAGTTTCAGAAGGAATGGTACCAGTTCCTCCTTGTATCTCTGGTAGAATTCGGCTGTGAATCCATCTGGTCCTGGACTCTTTTTGGTTGGTAAACTATTGATTATTGCCACAATTTCAGCTCCTGTTATTGGTCTATTCAGAGATTCAACTTCTTCCTGGTTTAGTCTTGGGAGAGTGTATGTGTCGAGGAATTTATCCATTTCTTCTAGATTTTCTAGTTTATTTGCGCAGAGGTGTTTGTAGTATTCTCTGATGGTAGTTTGTATTTCTGTGGGATCGGTGGTGATATCCCCTTTATCATTTTTTATTGTGTCTATTTGATTCTTCTCTCTTTTTTTCTTTATTAGTCTTGCTAGCGGTCTATCAATTTTGTTGATCCTTTCAAAAAACCAGCTCCTGGATTCATTAATTTTTTGAAGGGTTTTTTGTGTCTCTATTTCCTTCAGTTCGGCTCTGATTTTAGTTATTTCTTGCCTTCTGCTAGCTTTTGAATGTGTTTGCTCTTGCTTTTCTAGTTCTTTTAATTGTGATGTTAGGGTGTCAATTTTGGATCTTTCCTGCTTTCTCTTGTGGGCATTTAGTGCTATAAATTTCCCTCTACACACTGCTTTGAATGCGTCCCAGAGATTCTGGTATGTTGTGTCTTTGTTCTCGTTGGTTTCAAAGAACATCTTTATTTCTGCCTTCATTTCGTTATGTACCCAGTAGTCATTCAGGAGCAGCTTGTTCAGTTTCCATGTAGTTGAGCGGCCTTGAGTGAGATTCTTAATCCTGAGTTCTAGTTTGACTGCACTGTGGTCTGAGAGATAGTTTGTTATAATTTCTGTTCTTTTACATTTGCTGAGGAGAGCTTTACTTCCAACTATGTGGTCAATTTTGGAATAGGTGTGCTGTGGTGCTGAAAAAAATGTGTATTCTGTTGATTTGGGGTGGAGAGTTCTGTAGATGTCTATTAGGTCCGCTTGTTGCAGAGCTGAGTTCAATTCCTGGGTATCCTTGTTGACTTTCTGTCTCGTTGATCTGTCTAATGTTGACAGTGGGGTGTTAAAGTCTCCCATTATAATGTGTGGGAGTCTAAGTCTCTTTGTAGGTCACTCAGGACTTGCTTTATGAATCTGGGTGCTCCTGTATTGGGTGCATAAATATTTAGGATAGTTAGCTCTTCTTGTTGAATTGATCCCTTTACCATTATGTAATGGCCTTCTTTGTCTCTTTTGATCTTTGTTGGTTTAAAGTCTGTTTTATCAGAGACTAGGATTGCAACCCCTGCCTTTTTTTGTTTTCCATTTGCTTGGTAGATCTTCCTCCATCCTTTTATTTTGAGCCTATGTGTGTCTCTGCACGTGAGATGGGTTTCCTGAATACAGCGCACTGATGGGTCTTGACTCTTTATCCAATTTGCCAGTCTGTGTCTTTTAATTGGAGAATTTAGTCCATTTACATTTAAAGTTAATATTTGTTATGTGTGAATTTGATCCTGTCATTATGATGTTAGCTGGTGATTTTGCTCGTTAGTTGATGCAGATTCTTCCTAGTCTCAATGGTCTTTACATTTTGGCATGATTTTGCAGTGGCTGGTACTGATTGTTCCTTCCCATGTTTAGTGCTTCCTTCAGGAGCTCTTTTAGGGCAGGCCTGGTGGTGACAAAATCTCTCAGCATTTGCTTGTCTGTAAAGTATTTTATTTCTCCTTCACTTACGAAGCTTAGTTTGGCTGGATATGAAATTCTGGGATGAAAATTCTTTTCTTTAAGAATGTTGAATATTGGCCCCCACTCTCTTCTGGCTTGTAGGGTTTCTGCCGAGAGATCCACTGTTAGTCTGATGGGCTTCCCTTTGAGGGTAACCCGACCTTTCTCTCTGGCTGCCCTTAACATTTTTTCCTTCATTTCAACTTTGGTGAATCTGACAATTATGTGTCTTGGAGTTGCTCTTCTCGAGGAGTATCTTTGTGGCATTCTCTGTATTTCCTGAATCTGAACGTTGGCCTGCCTTGCTAGATTGGGGAAGTTCTCCTGGATAATATCCTGCAGAGTGTTTTCCAACTTGGTTCCATTCTCCCCATCACTTTCAGGTACACCAATCAGACGTAGATTTGGTCTTTTCACATAGTCCCATATTTCTTGGAGGCTTTGCTCATTTCTTTTTATTCTTTTTTCTCTAAACTTCCCTTCTCACTTCATTTCATTCATTTCATCTTCCATTGCTGATACCCTTTCTTCCAGTTGATCGCATCGGCTCCTGAGGCTTCTGCATTCTTCACGTAGTTCACGAGCCTTGGTTTTCAGCTCCATCAGCTCCTTTAAGCACTTCTCTGTATTGGTTATTCTAGTTATACATTCTTCTAAATTTTTTTCAAAGTTTTCAACTTCTTTGCCTTTGGTTTGAATGTCCTCCCGTAGCTCAGAGTAATTTGATCGTCTGAAGCCTTCCTCTCTCAGCTTGTCAAAGTCATTCTCCATCCAGCTTTGTTCCATTGCTGGTGAGGAACTGCGTTCCTTTGGAGGAGGAGAGGCGCTCTGCTTTTTAGAGTTTCCAGTTTTTCTGTTCTGTTTTTTCCCCATCTTTGTGGTTTTATCTACTTTTGGTCTTTGATGATGGTGATGTACAGATGGGTTTTCGGTGTGGATGTCCTTTCTGTTTGTTAGTTTTCCTTCTAACAGACAGGACCCTCAGCTGCAGGTCTGTTGGAATACCCTGCTGTGTGAGGTGTCAGTGTGCCCCTGCTGGGGGGTGCCTCCCAGTTAGGCTGCTCGGGGGTCAGGGGTCAGGGACCCACTTGAGGAGGCAGTCTGCGGGTTCTCAGATCTCCAGCTGCGTGCTGGGAGAACCACTGCTCTCTTCAAAGCTGTCAGACAGGGACATTTAAGTCTGCAGAGGTTACTGCTGTCTTTTTGTTTGTCTGTGCCCTGCCCCCAGAGGTGGAGCCTACAGAGGCAGGCAGGCCTCTTTGAGCTGTGGTGGGCTCCACCCAGTTGGAGCTTGCTGGCTGCTTTGTTTACCTAAGCAAGCCTGGGCAATGGCGGGCGCCCCTCCCCCAGCCTCGCTGCCGCCTTGCAGTTTGATCTCAGACTGCTGTGCTAGCAATCAGTGAGATTCCGTGGGTGTAGTACCCTCTGAGCCAGGTGTGGGATATAGTCTTGTGGTGCGCCGTTTTTTAAGCCGGTCTGAAAAGTGCAATATTCGGGTGGGAGTGACCCGATTCTCCAGGTGAGTCCATCACCCCTTTCTTTGACTCGGAAAGGGAACTCCCTGACCCCTTGCACTTCCCAGGTGAGGCAATGCCTCGCCCTGCTTCGGCTCGCGGACGGTGCGCGCACCCACTGGCCTGCGCCCACTGTCTGGCACTCCCTAGTGAGATGAACCCAGTACCTCAGATGGAAATGCAGAAATCACCCGTCTTCTGCGTCGCTCACGCTGGGAGCTGTAGACCAGAGCTGTTCCTATTCGGCCATCTTGGCTCCTCCCTGGGCCGTCCTCTTTCCTGTTCTAAGGCTTTTTAATAAACTTCCACTCCTGCTCTGAAACTTGCCTCAGTCTCCTTTTCAGCCTTATCCCTCTCGGTCAAATTCTTTTCTTCTGAGGGGGCAAGAACTGAGGTTCCTGCTGACTCATATGGGTTTGCCAGCAGTAACTCAGATACCTTCTACCACTAACATATTTTGGTGTCTTGTGACTCGGATCCCCTCTGCCAGTAACACAGTCTTGTTGCCCACCTGACAAACCCAGACCTCTTCAGTCAACAGCATATGGAGACTTTGCTTTCTAATATGGGACAGAAATCATTCCTGGTCTTTGGGCTTTGCTGCGGTTTGAATGTCTCCTCCAAAACTCATGGTGAAATTTGATTGCCATTGTGATGGTATTAAGAGGTGGGACCTTTAAGAGTTAGTTAGATCATGAGAGCTCTGCCTTCCTGAATGAATTAATGCTGTTATTGTGGGAATGACTTAGTTATTGCCAGAGTGGGCTCCTGATTTAAAAGATGAGTTTGGCCCCCTCCCTCTCTCTCTGTCTTGCATGCTCCCTGGGCCTTCTTCTGCCTTGTGCCATGGGATGATGCACCAAGAAGGCTCTTACCAGATGCTGGCCCCTCAACCTTGGACTTCCCAGCCTCCAGAACTGTGAGAAGTAAATTTCCGTTCTTTATAAATTATCCAGTCTCAGGTATTCTGTTGTAGCAACACAGAACGGACTAAGACAGGCTCTAAAAGATCTTATTCATTTCTCATCCCTGGGAACCTACTACACCCTGTACTCTACTGGGTTTCCTGCTTGGCAGGAAAATGTTCCCACTCAGTGCCCAGCTTTGGTGCCTCAGTTTTTATTTTCTTTTTAACTGACTCCATTTTGTTCACTGTACTTGGAGCAAAATAGCTTACTATAAAAGCAAGATGATCCACAGCTCTGATTTCCACACAAAATTGAAAATAAAATAAATAGACTGGGAATATAAGCTCTACAAGGGTAGGGATCTTTGTTTTATTCTCATTGTTGGATTTTAAGTACCTAGAGCAAATATTTGTTGAGCATGCATTGAATAAAAATGTGCTGAATGAATAATGATTGATAAATGAGAAGACAAGTATATATTCTGAACAGATCTCAAAAATTAATCAGTAAAGCAGGAACTTGAGCTATTCAAAATGAACTGGTAGTATTTCAGAATATAGGCAATGCCATTTTTTAAAAAGATATGATGTGGTTTAAAATAAAATTTTCTTGCATATTCCTCTGAATTTATTGCTTCCCCTGCAACACTTTTAAGTGGTAGATGTTTTTTCCCAATAGCCATCACACCACTTGACCTAGTAGGGCCCCTACTTATTTATTGACTATAACTCCTAGTGCACCATCACTCTGTACAACATAAGCCCCTGTTAATTTGTGTAGATTTACATAAAGATGATTCTTCCATCACCCTAGACTCTCAGATCCTTGAATTCTTCTCCTTTAAAAGCCCTCTTCCATTTTACCTTACTTCTATTTCCAAGATGCACTTATTACCAATAATCAAAACTCTTTCTCATCTCATTTCCAGGTATCCTACACTGACCACCACCTTTTATCTTTCCTATACGCTCCCTTCAGTCCTTCAATTCCAACCATCCTTCGAGTCTAGCAGAATGTTAAAGCTATTGATCCTATCACTCACCCACTTGCTATCCTATTTCCTCATCTTCCTCTGCAAGAATTCCATGGTTAATCATTATAATCACTCCCTTGGTACATCCTCAACTCTCTCCCCGTCTCCATTTGTCATGCTGGCTCAGCAAAGAAACAATCCTGGTTAAATGAAAATTTCTGTTTCCTCCATGCCTGCTCTCATGTGGTTGAATGTGGCTGGAAAAAAACCAAAAAACCAAAAAAACACACAATCTTGCTGGCTGGTCTCACCTTAAACTCATGACCACAGTCTCAAATGGGCTTTTAGTGCCTCTGGGCAATCTTACTATACTTTCCTAACCCATTTGACCTTGTGCTTTTCTGGATGAAAATTTCAAGCTTCTCTTTTTCCAGACCTCCAGCACCTTCTCCCCGATCCTCTCAGCTAACGATCTTGACTCCTATTTCACCAAGGAAATAGAAGCACCAGAAGGCTTCTACCCACTGCTACCACCACACCTACCCACCTGCAAGCACCTGTACCTGCAGCATCTGTGATTTCTCTCTTCCTGCACAGGAACCATTCATGCTGCTATCTAAAGTCAGTTCCTCCACTTACACCTTCATCCCATCCTCTCTTACCTACTCAAGGGCATCACTCCATCAATCTCTCTCCTGCATCAAAAATTTCCTCTTTCTGCCATTTCTCCCATCTGAAGGCATGGGGAGGGTGAAGAAATAGAAAACTGCTTTTGACCTGAGTTCTTTCATCAGGCACTACCCTATTTCTTTGCTCTTCCTTACAGAATCATCTATACTCTCTGCCTTCAGTTCCTCTTCTCCCATCATCTCTTAAAATCTTCTCTGGTTGGGCGTTTACCCACACCAACCACCAACTGTTCTCAAAGTCATCAATGTCCCCCATGTTGACCTTATGACAATGTATGACTGATTGTTCCCTGTAGCTTAATCTTTCCAACAATACTTGATATTGCCAGACTTTAATTTTTGCAAATTTAGTGGGTGAGAAATTATATCTCTTTGACATTTTATTTTCAATTTCCTGAGTACTAACGAGGTTGGTCATATTTTCCTGTAGTCATTGGCTATTTATACTCTTTTCTAGTATAGGCATATTCATTACCTTTGCCCTTTTTTTCTATTATCTTTTTCTTATTAATTTGTAGAATTTCACTTTAAATTATGGATACTAATCTTTTGTCATTTTATGTGCTACAAGTATCTTTTCTGAAAATAGATTTTTTGGAAGCTAGATCGTTTCCTATGAACAGAAAATCTTAATTTTAATGTAATTGTCATTGTCTATGTTTTCCCTTAGGTTTAGCACTTTTTGTGACTTGCTTAAAACATTCTTGTTTATCCTGAGGTCATAACGATATTGTCTTACTGTAAAACTTTTAATGTTTTGTATTTCATATTTAAGTCCTTGATCCATCTGGAAGCATCTTTGTGTATGATGTGAAATAGGGATACTTTTTCTTTTTTCTCATCTGAATAATTAGTTGTGTATAATGCTAACACATTTATATTGTCTATCTTTTTCTCTTGGTCTACAATGCCATGTCAAGTGCATATCAAGTTTTCAAATACATATGAGTCTATTTCCAAGCCCTAGTTCCTGTTCTGTTGGTCTATTTGTCTGTTTTTGCACCAACATCACTCTTTTTAATTACTACCACCTCAAAATAACTCTTTACATTTTATAGGCCAATGTCTCCACACTGCTGTTCTCACTCAAAAGCGTCATCGCTATGGTCTTATGGTCTTTATACAAATGTAGAATCAGTTTAACAAGGCCTATGAAATCACCTGTTGGGATTGATTGGAGTTACATTTTGTTTATTGGTCAGTTAGAGGATAAATATCTTTTTGTATTTAAGTCACCCTATTCATGAACATGTTATCTTTCTACATTAGTGTAAACCTTTTTTTTTTTTTTTAATTGAGATGGAGTCTCGCTGTGTTGCCCAGGCTGGAGTGCAGTGGTGCGGTCTCGGCTCACTGCAAGCTCCACCTCCCAGGTTCACCCCGTTCTCCTGCCTCAGCCTCCCAAGTAGCTGGGACTACAGGAGCCCACTGCCACGCCCGGCTAATTTTTTGTATTTTTAGTAGAGACAGGGTTTCACTGTGTTAGCCGGGATGGTCTCCATCTCCTCACCTCATGATCTGCTGGCCTCGGCCTCCCAAAGTGCTGGGATTATAGACGTGAGCCACTGCGCCCAGCTGACCTTTAATACCTTTTAGTAAAGCTTTATAATTTTATCCATGAAGATCTTTCACATCTTTTGTTAGATTTGTCCCTAGATCTGTTTTGTTAGGCTTCAGTTATTTTGTGATATTTTAATTAGTATATTTAAAAAATTATATTTTCTAACTCTTTGTTGTGGATATTTGAAAGTGTAAAGGATTTTTGCATTTTGAGTAGTAGCAGAAATTTTGATAAACTCTGTTGTTAATTCTGATAATTAATCCTTAGATTATGAGGTTCTGTTCATGTAGAAAATCTTATATAGATAATGATAGTTTGTTTCTTCATTTCCAGTCTTTATATCTTTTGTCATTTTTATTTCACTATAGCTAGGGCTCCAGTGTGGTTGGATCACAGTGGTAATAGCCGGTGTGGGATGAGCCAGCATCTTTCTAGTTTCAATTTTTCAAAGGCGCTTTTAATGTTTCACTATTGGGCCCTTAGGTTTAGAGTTGGGATTAGGTTTTTGTTAGGAATCCTTTATTAGGGTAAGAAACTTTCTCTCTAAGCCAAATTTGCTAACAGATTAAAAAAATGTTTTTAATCATAAAAGATTGTTAAATATTATTAACTACTTTAACTACCTCTACTGAGCATATCCTATTTTATTTTCCTTTAATCTATGAGTGTGATAAATCACTATTTGATTTTTAATATTCAACTACCATTGTATTCTTGGAATAAACCCAGTCTGATCATGTTTTATTATTTTGCTATGTTCTGCTGGACTTGAGTTGCTAATATTTTGGATAGAATTTTTGCTTTTATGTTCATGAGTAACATAGGCTTTAATTTTTATTTATTGTACTGTCTTATCTAGTTTTGGAATCAATATTTTACTAGCCTCAAAGAAGGGGAGTGTTTTCTCTTTTTATTCTCTGGAAAAGTTTGTATACGTTGAAAAAAATTATTCCTCAAAATTTGGTTGAATTTACTCCTAAAAGCATCTGAGCCTAGCATTCCCTTTTTGGGTATGTTTTGGGGTTTTTTGGACTATTTATTTTTAGTTTTAATTTTTTAAGAGCAGTTTTAGGTTCACAGAAAAATTGAGCAGAATATACAGTTCCCATACACCTCCTCCCCGACCACAAGCGCAGACTCCCCCATCACCAACATCCCACCAGAGTGGAGCATTTGCTGTAATTGATGAACCTGCACTGACACAGCATTGTTGGCCAAAGTCAATAGCCCACGTTAAGGCTCACTCTTCATGTACAATCTATGGATTTGGACAAATTTGTGATGGCATGTAGCCACCATTATAGTACTGTAGAGTAGTTTCATTGCCCTAAAAATCCTCTGTGCTCTGTTTATTTATTGCTCCTTTTTGGAAACGTTTCAAAATACAGATTCCATTTGTTGTGTAAGTTAGTTTTGGTAAATTATATTTTTCAGATAATTTATCCTTTTTCTTAGGTTTCAAACCTATTTACTCAGTAATAATGGCTACAGTTCTGGCACTGGAGATACTGTAGTGTGTGAAAATATAATAGATGTGAATCCTAATTTCATCAGGTTTACATTAAATGCACTACAATGTTCCTATTATTTTTTCATTATTTCTGTTGTATCTGTAGTTGACTCTTCATTTCTACTTTTTATTTTTATTTTTTGAGACAGAATCTCTACTCCTGAGCTCAAATGATCCTCCCACGTGTGCAGCCTTCCAATCCCAATTTTTGTATTTTTCTTTTTCTTTTACTTTTTTTTTTTTTTTTTTTTTGAGGTACGGGCTTGCTCTGTCACCCAGGCTGAGTGCAGTGGCACAATCACAGCTCACTGCCTCAACCTCCCTAATTAAAGGAGCTTCACCATTGGCAGGGAACAGGAGGCTCTGCCATGGTGGCAACAATCCACAGCTTCTGTCTTCCACTGATGGCATCTCAAAGCAGAGACCCTGATGAACTTGCCCTCTCATTTTTAGTCAAAATAAGGAAACCCAGTCCAGATGACTTCAAAGAGATACAATAGGGCTCAAGTGATCCTCTCGCCTCAACCTTCTGAATAGCTGGGACTATAGGCGCCCACCACACAATGCTCGGCTAATTTTTGATTTTTTTGTAGAGACAAGGTCTCGCTATGTTGGCCAGACTGGACTTGAATTCCTGAGCTCAAGTGATCCTCTGCCTTGGCCTCCCAAAGTGTTGGGATTACAGGCTTAAGCCACCATCCCTAGCCTCTTTTCATTTCTAATATTGGTTTTTATATCTTTTTCTCTCCTTTTTTTAACCTAGGTCAAACCCACCAGAGGTTTGTCCATTATACCAACCTTTACAAACAGCCAACTTTATTTTGGCTTCAGGGTTTAATATGTGGTCACTGGATCAAGTGTATTAAATGGCTTTGCTTGTCAATTACTCATTGTAGTTTCATCAAATATTCT
Organism: Pan paniscus; assembly: GCF_029289425.2. Classification (NCBI taxonomy): domain Eukaryota; kingdom Metazoa; phylum Chordata; class Mammalia; order Primates; family Hominidae; genus Pan; species Pan paniscus. The sequence continues at coordinate 121,654,181 of NC_073256.2, read as the reverse complement.
TTACATATTGTAAACTTCACTAATAGGTCTATGCAAATTTAGAACGGTATATTCTGCTGAACTCAACTTTTTCTATTATGTGCTGGTCTTCTGCTATTTGCCTCAAAGTTTTTACTGATATAATAGATAAACAGTGACTTTATTTGGGTTAGTATTTGCCTGGAATATTATTGCTTTTGTCCTTTTATTTTAAGCCTTTCTATGTTTTTATGTTTTATGCGTGTCATGTCTTAGACTATAGCAGAATATTTTTTGAAAATTCCTAATTATTAAGTAAATAATTCAGCCCATTTTCATGTTTTGAGGTTACTGATATATTTGAACTTACTTCCAACATTTTATTATATGCTTTTATTTGTCCCAATTTTTAAAGTTGTATTTTGTCATGTTTTGGAACAGATTAAATTTTTCCTGTATTCTATTCTTTTTCTCTCTTTTTCTAATGGTTATTCTAAAAACTACAACATGCATCCTAAAGAATGAAAAGTTCATAAGTGTCTTTAATTCACCTTTCAAATAATACAAAGACCTTAGGAAAACGCCAACAAGAAATTGTCCGTTGTGTTAGCTCTTTTGACCCCACAAGTTAAATATTATTTTGTATAACATGTTTTAGATTTTTTCCAAACTTAACAATTTAAAATAATTTATTTCTTTACTTATAATTACAATTTATTACTTTCTGTATCTCAGAACTAGATTCTGGAATCCTTTTTTTCTTCTTTTCTCTTACTTTTTATAGTATGACATAGATTTTCCATTAGTGTGAGTTTGGAGGCTAACTTTCTCAGTGTTCATCTGAAAATGTGTTTATTTTGCTCCTGTTCTTGAGAAATATTTCTACAAAATGTATTAACCTAGGTTGACAGTTATTTTATATCAGCATTTTGAAGATACTTATCTAGTGTTTTCTGACTTCCATCATTGCTGCTAAGTCAGCTGTCAGCCTAATTGTCACTTGTTAATAGTTAGCTTTTTGTTTCTCACTGTATTAAAGATATTTTTGCCTCTGATTACCTTCGTAGATAATTATCTCAGTTACTATTGTTCCCGTTCCTCTCAGTCACTCTGTCATCCTCAGAATCTCTTTCCAGTTCTCCCAACAGCCTATGTTTTCTATGCACATGGTCTGGTGTATTTATTTATACTCCAGACTGCTCTTTGGAAGAACAAGACTTCTCCTTGTTCTTCCTTGGGTCTGTGAGTCCAGCTGAGCCATGCAACATGTGTCTATGGTCTGCTGAGGTCCTCTCTGGAAAGAGGAAGTGAATAGCTATTCCCCAAATGGAGTCAGATGAGGAGAAAACTGCTAACAGGATAAGTGAGTGTGTTTAGGTCTCTAACATCTGGGGATACAATGGCGTCATATTTTCATGTGTGGAAACAAAGATGTATGATTTGAAGTCAGCTTGATTTTAAACAGGAGAAGGTCTGAAACATCACTGGAGCCAAAATAAATTCTTTGTTTACTCTAAGCAACCAAGAAATACACATACAGCTCATCATTGCTGAGAGCACTGGATCCGTGTGATCACTAAAGAAGCTTCGCCATTGGCAGGGAACAGGATGCTCTGCCATCGTGGCAATGATCCACAGCTTCTCTCTTCCACTGATGGCATCTGAAAGCAGAGGCCCTGATGAATTTGCCCTCTCATTTTTAGTCAAAATGAGAACACTCAGTCCAGATGACTTCAAAGGGGTACAGTATCTCAAAATAATAAAATTCTTTCTTTCTTTCTAAAAGATTTTAATCAGAGAAGGATACCTTATTTTATAAAATCACATTGTAAAATGGATTTTACTATGATAAAGACAAAAATAGACTAATGGCAATGAAAACACAGGTTTAGCTTGAGTCACACAATTGAAGATACTGGGATTAATGAAGTTGAGTGTTTTTCATCCCAGTCATCCTGCTAGTTTGCCTAAGGAGCTCACAATTCATCAGGCAGGTGGTTTATCATTTCTGAAATTGTAGCAAAATGAGATTGTCTCAACAGCAAGTCAACTGGCTGGGCCAGGGCTCTCCATATTGTATACATCCTCTCTAACCTACACCTTGAGTTAGGCTAGAAGCTCCCAGAGAGCAGGGACCTATTTCACTTGTCTTTGGTACCCATGACATAATAAACACACTCAGGTGAGGACAAGTGTAGGCATCTCTGCCCATGATTACTTAACTGGCTGTCTGTGTAAGTGAGCAGGGATGCAAGCGTGTTTGTATATTGATAATGTAAACCCAGGGCTTCCTGACATGTCTGTTGCTACAGATGGAGTTAATGCAGCAGGTCTTGGAATTTCATGCTGTCTTTTAAAATATATATACAACTGATATGTATTAACTGTAGGAGAAAATACAGAAATACCAACAAACCAAAAAATAAAATAAAAGTCAATTATGACTTTTCTACCCAGAGAAAACTACTGATAATATTTTGGCTTACATTCCACTAGATTTTTTTTTCTAGGCACATATATTTTTAACTGTTCAAATGGGATTCTATTTCACATGTAGTTAAAATTCAAACATAGAAACATACAGAGTAAAACATTCCCATCCCCTTACCTTGTTTAATCAGACACATCTTACAGATTATCTCCTATGGACATTGTAGTAGGCATCCTTCCTGACTTCGAAAAAGCTCATTTGCATAATAAGTTTATGTATATATACCACATTCCTAACAAATATATGATCCTTTTGTTTGTAAGGCGTGCAATGATTTTATGTACCACTAAGAAAGAAAAAACATTGCCAATTAATCTATGATGTTATTGATTTTAAGATGTATTCAGATTTTTGATGTTCAAAGTAGGGGATAAAACATCATATGATGCAATATGTTTTTTTAAAAAAATATAAAAGAGACCTTGTATTGTTCTGTTTTGCTTTTCTCATGTAATGACATGTCTTAAAATAAATTTCTGTGTCACTGTTTAAGGCTCTGCCTAGTCATCTGGTTATGAATAGATCATCACTAGATTAACCATTCTCCTATGAGGTTGTTTTCAATTTTTTACTCTAAAAAAAAAAGCTGCAGTAAATATCATTGTTTACATATATATAAAACATATGTAACAATCATGTTTTATTTAACAAATTAACATCAGTGGTATATATTACACATATTGTTCCACCTTATGTAGCTTATTTTTTCTGTGTATGGTCTTCTTGGACCCCATCTAAGGGTAAATTCCAAGAAGGGAACCGCTGGATGAAAAGCTATGTGCATTTACAATTGTGTTAGATGTTACACGACTGTCCTCCCAAAAGGAGAGGGCAATTTACACTTTCTCCAGCAGTGTGTGAGGAAATCTTCACAACCTCACCAAGAGTTAACATTGTCAATCATTTTAAACTCTGTCAAACCTATCAACAAAGGATAGATTTGTCCATGAACACTTGTAAGAGTTAACATTTTTTTCACGCTTATTGGCCATTTGGATTCTGTAACTTTCCTGTTTATGTCATTTATTTTATTTTATTTTATTTTATTATTTTTTTATACAGGCCCTCACTCTGTCATCCAGGCTGGGTGCAGTGGCACAACCTTGGCTCACTGCAACCTCCACCTCCTGGGCTCAAGTGATCCTCTTGCCTCAGCCTTCTGAGTAGCTGGGACTACAGGCATGCGCCACCATGCCCGGCTAATTTTTCGTATTTTTGGTAGAGACAGGATTTCTCCATGTTGCCCAGGCTGGTCTTGAACTCCTGAGCTCAGATTATCCACCTACTTCAGCGTCCAAAAGTGCTGGGATTACAGGTGTGAGCCACTGTGCCCAGCCTATGTCATTTTATTTATCCTTTTTTATAGATAGCTTTTTAAAAATTTACCTTTCTCATTGGTCTTTATATGGTATGGATAATATTCTCCTCTTTGGTGGCTTTTTAAAAAATACTTTTTCTTTACTGAAGAAGTTTTTAATTTTATATGCTCAAATCTCTCAATATTTTTCTTTACGGCTTTATGGTATTTTTTGTTTATTAGGAAGGTCTTTCTTATCTCAAGAATATAAAGAGATGTTCTATTAGCTATCTGGGTTTTCTTTTTGCATCTTGATCTTTAATTTACTTGGAATTTATATCTGTGTATGGTATAAAATAGAGATCCAATTTATTTTTTTCCTTTAGGAAAATCCTTCGTTGCTTCTTAATTACCTATTTGGCCTCCCTGAAAAGATACACCTGGAAATTATCAGTCCACAGTGTACTCTGAGGTCAGCAGTAGGATTCTGTTCTAGCTTCATAACTCATGGGGATTTTTTCAAGTGGAAAAAGTGCAAGTGAAACCAACCACGAATACTTCATTATTTCACACGAGTGACTTGCTGCTTTTCTTCCAGAAGATGCTCTGACTGCAGCACTCTGCTTCCCCAAATCCATTTACTTTCCATTTCAAAAGGAATGATCGTAGCTTTGCTTTATACTCTGCACCCTGTGAATTAACACGAGATACAGCCCCAATCTCAAAATGTCTCAAATGCTTATAGTCTTATGGGAAAACCAGTTCATACATATGTAATTAAAACATAGATGTATACACATGCAGATGAAGTGAAAAGCATCCTAAGGCAGTATACATTAATATTAATGAGTGATGCATGCTCTGACGAGCGTGTGTCTCCCTGCCAACTCCCCACGAGGGGAGGATGATGGCATTGTCATTTTCATTTGCTTGTAACAAAGTAGGAGCTTGGTCAATGTTAATTGAACAGATGAAATAGTAGGTAGCGTGGGAATTTAGAGAGAGCAAAATTCACGTGGTTAATAAAGGTCAGAGGGTGTTTCCCAGAGGCAGGATTGTACTGGCCCTGAGGATTTGGAGAGATGGAAAATGGGAGAGTAGGCCTGCCGGGTTCAGGCCCTTAAGGACTGGCTTTCTGGGCGTCAGCTTTCTCTGTTCTCACACATTAGTTCAGGTTGTCTGGGAGGGAATTGAAAAGCTACAAACATTACGTAGATCTCCCTAAATCATCCTTATTCAAATGCTCGTGGAGCCCCATAGCTTTTCAGACCTATGAAAATCAATGCTCTGGGAGCCACCTGACTGACTATACTGCTGGAACCCATTTTGCCCAGGGCATTAGCTCCATGAGTGCATATGGTGCTCACCTTGTGGGAAATTCCAAACAATTATAACCCTTAAGTCTCAGCACAGAGGTAGGCCTGACCTTTCCTCTCAGAGCCAATTCTAGCAATAGGCACAAAACAGCAACAAGTTCTCTGCCCATGCAGAAAAGTGACACCGCTTTTCAGTGTCAGCCCGGAGAGAGCTGACCCTTCAAGTCAGTAGTGAGGGCTGAAAAGAAAAGATGTCACAGACCAAAAATGGACCTGAACCTTCAACCTCAGTCAGAGATGCCTGGATCTGCCTGATGCATTTCCTGGGACATCGGGACACTGGCACAAAGAGGAAGGTGGCAGTGCCTGTAGGGCAGATGCACCCTACAGCAATAACAAGCATACTCTAAGAAGAACCCTATGGTCTAAGAAGAACGTGTGTTCAGAATTCCAAGCTAAGGAATTGTAAACATTGAGTATCTGAGACAGTTTCAGTTAATTTAGAAAGTTTATTTTGCCAAGGTTGAGGATGTGCACTCTTGACACAGCCTCAGGAAGTCCTGATGACATGTGCCAAAGGTGGTCAGGGCACAGCTTGGTTTTATACATTTTAGGGAGACATGAGACATCAATCAATATATGTAAGAAGTACATTGGTTCCATCCAGAAAGGCAGGTACAACTTGAAGCAGGGAGGGGGCTTCCAGGTCAGAGGTAGGTGAGAGATAAATGGTTGCATATTGAATTTCTGAAGCCTTTTTGAAGAAGGCAGTCAGATCTGCATCTAGCTCAGTGAGCAGAGGGATGACTTGGAATAGAATGGGAGGGAGGTTTGACCTAAGCAGTCCCCAGCTTGACTTTTCCCTTTAGTTTAGTAATTTTGGGACCCCAAGATTTTCCTTTCACAGAATCTAAGAGTGGCAGTGGCCAACCCAGAGATTTGCTTTATCTATGATGGTCGTCTGAAACCTCAGCCCATTCTTTGGAACACAGGCCATAGAGGGAGTTGAGGCCCTTTGTTTTGGGTTAAATGGAGGTTGCCAGGTAGAGGGTGCTAAGTGAAAATGTTTTATACACAACGTGCTTTTTACAAACAATAGCGGTTCTCCTGTCCAGCCTGCCTCCGCTGGATTTCTCTGTATGTAAGTTCCCACCCCCCCATGCTAATAAACCCTTTGTCTCCAGGTCTCCTCTCTGGCCTCTCAGACATGGTGCCATCCCTACTGGAGTCAATAGGGGGCTGGTAGGACAGTCCCACAAGTAGAAGAAACACTGATTCACTGGATGCTTCATGAGCTCCTTCTCCAGGTCAGGCACTTTCTAGGAGCTGGAGAAATATCCAGGAACAAAGCAGACAAGTATTCCTGTATTCAGGGAGCTATGTTATAGCAGGGGGGAAATAGGCAAATATTAAGAATAAATAGAAATAAGTTAACACAAATTAAGCCTCTTCCAGATTATCCCACCACAATGGCATCATCCCAACTTTAAAATATATATAGTTTTTCCTAGTGGCAATTTAATTCAGACCATAATGGCCAAAATGATTGCTTTTGTAAACTAAAAATAAATGAAGAGACCACCAAACAGGCTTTGTGTGAGCAATATGGCTGTTTATTTCACCTGGGTGCAGGCAGGCTGAGTCCGAAAAGAGAGTCAGCAAAGCGTGGTGGATTATCATTAGTTCTTATAGGTTTTGGGATAGGAGGTGAAGTTAAGAGCAATGTTTTGTGGGCGGGGTGGATCTCACAAAGTACATTCTCAAGGGTGGGGAGAATTACAAAGAACCTTCTTAAGGGTGGGGGAGATTACAAAGTACATTGATCAGTTAGGGTGGGGCAGGAACAAATCACAATGGTGGAATGTCATCAGTTAAGGCTATTTTTACTTCTTTTGTGGATCTTCAGTTACTTCAGGCCATCTGGATGTATACATGCAAGTCACACAGGGGATGCGATGGCTTGGCTTGGTCTCAGAGGCCTGACATTCCTGCCTTCTTATATTAATAAGAAAAATAAAACAAAATAGTGTTGAAGTGTTGGGGTGGTGAACATTTTTGGGGGGTGGTATGGAGAGAGAGTGGGCGATGTTTCTCAGGGCTGCTTCAAGCGGGATTAGGGGCAGCCTGGGAACCTAGAGTGGGAGAGATTAAGCTGAAGGGAGGTCTTGTGGTAAGGGGTGATATTGTGGGGATATAAGAAGAAACATTTGTTGTATAGAATGATTGGCGATGGCCTGGATACGGTTTTGGATGAATTGAGAACCAAAATGGAATAAGAGAAGGAGAAAAACAGGTATAAAAGGTCTAAGAATTGGGAGGACCTAGGACATCTGATTAGAGAGTGCCTAAGGAGATTCAGCATAGTCCTGCCAGCCAAGATTATTTATTTACTTCAAGAGTTTAGAGTGGCAGTTTGGGGATAGCACCAGGAGATATCAGCTGTGATGGCTTGGAGAAACAGTGTAAACCGGCAGTGTAAACAAGAGCAGGGCATGTATGAGTAGTTGAGAACAGTGAATAGGAGTATGACTAGAAAAAAGATAGTAGGGATGACAAGTTTTTTTGGGGCACAGTCTAAGTGGTGGGGGTGGCTTCATAAAGCCCTGTTGCAAAAAGTAGAGTAAGGACGAAAAGACCTAATAGAATGAAGGGATGTATTAGGCTCATAAGGGTTATTACTGTTCTTCAGAAATATGAGTGAGTTTAAGGGAAGTAGGGGAGAGTACTTGCGACTTCCAGGAGGAAGAGGAGGGATTAGGCTGGCTCTCCAATGGACACAGCTTTATTCTGGAATGGTGAACCCAGTGGGGAGGATCCTGCAGGCGGACGGCAGTCGGGGTACTATAGATGACTAAGTAGGGTCCAGTCCATTGAGGTTGTAGAGTTTGAGGGGTCAGATTCTTAACAAGAACTGATCATCCAGCTAGGGTGTCTTCATATGGCTGGGGATCTGCAGTAGGCAAGAGAAGATTAGCAGCCTGGCAAATTTCCTGTCTAGCCTGCTGGAGGACTGGAAGATAGTCGCCTAGAGGGCTGGTGTCTGGGATGAGGTTGAGGCCAAGCAAGAAAGTGCGTCCATATAAAAGTTCAAATGGACTGTACCCTGTAGCATCTCGAGGACAGGCTCTGATTCTGAGAAGAGCAAGAGGTAAAAGTACTGTCCACTCCTTTTTAAGCTGGAGGCTGAGCTTGGTGAGGTGTGCCTTTAAAAGACCATTAGTCTGTTCCACCTTTCCTGAAGATTGAGGATGGTAAGGGATATGAAGGTTCCACTGAATACCAAGAGCCTGAGAAACTGCTTGGGTGATTTGGCTAGTAAAGTCTGGTCCGTTATCAGACTGTATAGAGGTGGGAAGGCCAAACCGAGGAATTATGTCTGACAGAAGGGAAGAAATGACTGCGGTGGCCTTCTCAGACCATGTGGGGAAGGCCTCTACCCATCCAGTGAAAGTGTCTACCCAGACTAAGAGATATTTTAGTTTTCTGACTCGAGGCATGTGAGTGAAGTCAATTTGCCAGTCCTGGGCTGGGGCAAATCCTCAAGCTTGATGTGTAGGAAAGGGAGGAGGCCTGAACAATCCCTGAGGGGTAGTAGAATAGCAGATGGAACACTGAGAAGTTATTTCCTTGAGGATAGATTTCCACGATGGAAAGGAAATGAGAGGTTCTGAGAGGCGGGCTAGTGGCTTGTACTATAGCATAGCCTGCCTTTGCTGGTGTGTGGCGATTAGGCCTGGTGGAACTGCCATCAATAAATGAAGCGTGATCAGGGTGAGGAACAGGAAAGAAGGAAATATGGGGAAATGGGGTGAATATCAGGTGGATCAGAGAGATACAGTCATGGGGGTCAGGTGTGGTATCAGGAATAATGTGGGAGGCCAGATTGAAGTCTGGGCCAGGAACAATGGTAATTGTGGGAATTAACAAAGAGTGAGTACAGCTGAAGGAGCTGGGAAGCAGAAAGTATATGTGTCAGGTATGAGGAAGAAAATAGATTTTGGAAGTTATGAGAACTGTAGAGAGTGAGTTGAGCATAGTTTGTGATTTTGAGGGCCTCTAAAAGTATTAATGCAGCGGCAGCCGCTGCACGCAGACATGAGGGCTAGGCTAAAACAGTAAGGTCAAGTTGTTTGGACAGAAAGGCTACAGGGTGTGGTCCTGGCTCTTGTGTAAGAATTCTGACCACGCTAACCATGCCTAGGAAGGAAAGGAGTTGTTGTTTTGTAGAAGGTGCTGGGGTTTGAGAGATCAGTCGGACACGATTGGCAGGGAGAGCACGTGTGTTTTTATGATAATTATGCCAAGACAGATAACAGATGAGGAAGAAATTTGGGCTTGATTGAAGTAATGGGGGCTGTCTGTGAAGCTTTGCAGCCGTACAGCCTAGGTAATTTGCTGAGCTTGATGGGTGTCAGGGTCAGTCCAAGTGAAAATGAAGAGAGGCTGGGATTAAGGGTGCAAAGGAATAGTAAAGAAAGCATGTTTGAGATCTACAACAGAATAATGGATTGCAGAGGCAGGTATTGAGGATAGGAGAGTATATGGGTTTGGCACCATGGGGTGGATAGGCAAAACAATTTGGTTGATAAGGAGCAGATCCTGAACTAACTTGTAAGGCTTGTCTGGTTTTAGGACAGGTAAAATGGGGGAATTGTAACGAGAATTTATAGGCTTTAAAAGGCCATGCTGTAGCAAGCGAGTGATAACAGGCTTTAATCTTTTTAAAGCATGCTGCGGGATTGGATATTGGTGCTGAGTGGGGTAAGGGTGATTAGGTTTTAATGAGATGGTAAGGGGTGCATGATCGGTCGCCAAGGAGGGAGTAGAGGTATCTTATACTTGTGGGTTAAGTGGGGGGATACAAGAGGAGGACGCAAAGGAGGCTTTGGATAGGGAAGAAGGGTGGCAATGAGACATAGCTGTAGTCCAGGAATAGTCAGGGAAGCAGATAATTTAGTTAAAGTGTCTCAGCCTAATAAGGGAACTGGGCAGGTGGGGATAACTAAAAAGGAGTGCTTAAAAGAGTATTGTCTAAGTTGGCACCAGAGTTGGGGAGTTTTTAAAGAGGTTTAGAAGCCTGGCCGTCAATACCCACAACAGTTATGGAGGCAAGGGAAACAGGCCCTTGAAAAGAAGGTAATGTGGAGTGGGTAGCCTCCACATTGATTAAGAAGGGGATGGGCTTACCTTCCACTGTGAGAGTTACTGGAAGCTTGGCATCCGTGATGGTCTAGGGGGCTTCCGAGGCGATCGGGCAGCGTCAGTCTTCAGCCGCTAAGCCGAGAAGATCTGAGAAGGAGTCAGAGAGCCATGGGCCAGAGTTCCAGGGGCTCTGGTAGTGGCTGCCAGGTGAGTTGGACAGTCCGATTTCCAGTGGGGTCCCACACAGATGGGACGCGGCTTAGGAATCCCGGGCTGCGGGCATTCCTTGGCCCAGTGGCCGGATTTTCGGCATGTGTAGCAAGCTCCTGGGAGAGGAGGTTCTGGAGGAACGCCTGGCCGCTGCGGTTCAGGCATTTGGAAGTTCTTGTGTGCTGGAGATGTGGCTGGGGTTTGTCTCACAGTGGAGGCAAGGAATTGCAACTTTTTTCTGTTATTTTACACCTTGAAGGTGAGGTTAATTAAATCCTGTTGTGGGGTTTGAGGGCTGGAATTTAATTTTTGGAGTTTTATTTAATGTCGGGAGCAGATTGGGTAATAAAATGTATATTGAGAATAAGATGGCCTTTTGACCTTTTAGGGTCTAGGGCTGTAAAGTGTCTCAGGGTTGCTGTCAAACAAGTCATGAACTGAGCTGGATTTTTATATTTGATGAAAAAGAGCCTAAACGCTATCTGATTTGGGATAAAGAAAAAGGAGCATTAACCTTGACTATGCCTTTGGCTTTTTAAGAGTAAATTGCTGGGCAGGTGGGGGAGGGCTAGTCATGGAACAAAACTGCAAGCTGGACCAGGTGTGAGGAGGGGCGGTGATAAAAAGATTATAGGGTGGAGGAGCAGAGGCTGAGGAAGAATTGGGACCTAGCTCGGCCTGGCGAGGAGCAGCCTGGGGAGGAAGGGAGAGGTCAGATGGGTCTGTAGAAAAGGAAGATTAGAAAGACTCAGCGACGCTTGGGGTTGGGACTGAGGGGACAGGCAGGAGGGAAAGAAGGAAGATTTGGGATGAGTTGCACTGGGCACAGGGACTAGGAAGGGACTGATGTGTAAAAGAATGCCTGGACGTCAGGCACCTCAGACCGTTTGCCTATTTTACGACAAGAATTATTTAGATCTTGCAGGATGGAAAAATTCAAAGTGCCATTTTCTGGCTATTTGGAACTACTATCAAGTTTGTATTGGGGTCAAGCAGCATTGCAGAAGAAAATAAGGCATTTAGGTTTTAGGTCAGGTGTGAGTTGAAGAGGTTTTAAGTTTTTGAGAACACAGGCTAGGGGAGAAGAAGGAGGAATGGAAGGTGGAAGCTTACCCATAGTGAAGGAGGCAAGCCCAGAGAAAAGAGTAGAGACACGGAGAAGGGGTGGGGGGTTCTTGCCCTCCAGAAAAGCAGAGAAGGGGTTGGGGCATGGAAATAAGGGATTGGGGCACAGAGATAAGAGGTCAGGGTGCAGAAATAAGGGATTGGGGCACAGAGATAAGAGGTCAGGGTGCAGAAATAAGGGATTGGGGCACAGAGATAAGAGGTCAGGGTGCGGAAATAAGGGATTGGAGGACAGAGATAAGAGGTTGGGGTGCAGAAATAAGCGATTGGGGGGTTTTTGCCCCCTAGGAAAGCAGGACTTGCCGCTAAGGGTGAAGGAGAAGGGGTTGAGGGGTACTTGCCCCTGCCCCAGGAAAGCAGAGAAGGGGTAGAGACAAGGAGAGAAGGGGTTGGGGTACTTGCCCCTTCCCCAGAAAAGCAGAGAAGGGGTAGAGACAAGGAGAGAAGGGATTGGGGTACTTGCCCCTTCCCCAGAAAAGCGGGACTTGCAGCTAAGGGTGAAGGACCAAGGCAGGCGTCCCTGTGTGGTCTGACACCCTTGAAACGTGGGTGTATAATCAGAGAGGCATCCCTGCAATGATTAAACACCAAGGGAAGGCTGCCGTCCCAGTCCATGACCGGCGCTGGAGTTTTGGGTCCAGGGATAAAACGTGTCTCTTTTGTCTCTACCAGAAAATGAAAGGAATTGAAATTAAGAGAAGGGAGAGATTGAAGTGTAGCACCAAGATTGAAAGAAGAAAGAGGTTGAGGGATAGTGAGGGAAGTTGGAGAAGAGAGTAAAAAGAGGCCGCTTACCAGATTTGAAATTGGTGAGATGTTTCTTGGGCTGGTCAGTCTGAGGACCTGATGTCGTAGGTGGATCTTTCTCACGGAGCAAAGAGCAGGAGGACGGGGGATTGATCTCCCAAGGGAGGTCCCCCGATCCAAGTCACGGCACCAAATTTCACGTGCGTCCGTGTGAAGAGACCACCAAACAGGCTTTGTGTGAGCAACATGGCTGTTTATTTCACCTGGGTGCAGGCAGGCTGAGTCCGAAAAGAGAGTCAGCAAAGGGTGGTGGATTATCATTAGTTCTTATAGGTTTTGGGATAGGAGGTGAAGTTAAGAGCAATGTTTTGTGGGCGGGGTGGATCTCACAAAGTACATTCTCAAGGGTGGGGAGAATTACAAAGAACCTTCTTAAGGGTGGGGGAGATTACAAAGTACATTGATCAGTTAGGGTGGGGCAGGAACAAATCACAATGGTGGAATGTCATCAGTTAAGGCTATTTTTACTTCTTTTGTGGATCTTCAGTTACTTCAGGCCATCTGGATGTATACGTGCAAGTCACACAGGGGATGCGATGGCTTGGCTTGGGCTCAGAGGCCTGACAGTTGCATATTGAATTTCTGAAGCCTTTTTGAAGGAGGCAGTCAGATCTGCATCTAGCTCAGTGAGCAGAGGGATGACTTGGAATAGAATGGGAGGGAGGTTTGACCTAAGCAGTCCCCAGCTTGACTTTTCCCTTTAGTTTAGTAATTTTGGGACCCCAAGATTTTCCTTTCACAGAATCTAAGAGTGGCAGTGGCCAACCCAGAGATTTGCTTTATCTATGATGGTCGTCTGAAACCTCAGCCCATTCTTTGGAACACAGGCCATAGAGGGAGTTGAGGCCCTTTGTTTTGGGTTAAATGGAGGTTGCCAGGTAGAGGGTGCTAAGTGAAAATGTTTTATACACAACGTGCTTTTTACAAACAATAGCGGTTCTCCTGTCCAGCCTGCCTCCGCTGGATTTCTCTGTATGTAAGTTCCCACCCCCCCATGCTAATAAACCCTTTGTCTCCAGGTCTCCTCTCTGGCCTCTCAGACATGGTGCCATCCCTACTGGAGTCAATAGGGGGCTGGTAGGACAGTCCCACAAGTAGAAGAAACACTGATTCACTGGATGCTTCATGAGCTCCTTCTCCAGGTCAGGCACTTTCTAGGAGCTGGAGAAATATCCAGGAACAAAGCAGACAAGTATTCCTGTATTCAGGGAGCTATGTTATAGCAGGGGGGAAATAGGCAAATATTAAGAATAAATAGAAATAAGTTAACACAAATTAAGCCTCTTCCAGATTATCCCACCACAATGGCATCATCCCAACTTTAAAATATATATAGTTTTTCCTAGTGGCAATTTAATTCAGACCATAATGGCCAAAATGATTGCTTTTGTAAACTAAAAATAAAATTCTAAGCCTTCCAGCCCTTTGATTGGACCCCTCCTCTCAGCTAAGGGAATTCTAAAGTTAACCTGAAAACCTAGTTCAGGCCAGGATGGGAAGCCGGGGTCAGGGGTGTTGGCCATGCCTCATTATGCCCTCCACCCTTTGGAATTCAGGGACAACTGACCAGCATTAACATCAAAACAGACATCTTAAGACTTTTTGTAACAATAAGGCTTCAAGTCCCAGCCTGACTTTAGTATAGCATCACTTGACAAATAGCAGGCCCTGAATGAAATTGAAGCATTTTACCCTAAAATATATTTATTTGACATATTTTGAAATGGCCCTGCAAAGCTGTCTCTCGTGGGGAAAAATCTACATTCTGTAGAGACTCCCTTTCCCTTTCCAGTTCTTTTCTTCTGATCCAGGAGAGAATTAACTAAGAGTCTAGCACCTTTTTAAGTCTGAGAAGAAACATTTACAATCTATTGTCTCTGAAGCCTGCTACCTGGAGGCTTCATCTGCTTAATAAGAACCTTGGTCTCCACAACTCCTTATCTTAGCCCAGACACTTCTTTCTATGGATTCCAGGTCTGCAGATAAACTCTTTCAACAAATTGCCAATCAGAAAATCTTTGAATCCATCTATGACCTGGAAGCCCCGCTTCTCGCTCCCACTTCAAGTTGTCCTGTCTTTCCAGACTGAACCAATGTATATCTTACATATATTGATGGATGTCTTATGTCTCCCTAAACTGTATAAATCCCAGCTGTAGCCAAACTGAAGCAGAGCCATTTGTCTGGGAAAATACCTGAGGTTTGTTACCTCACGGCCAAGGAAATCAAGGACACGAACACACAAGGAGTAGTTTAAGAGTGGATGTTTAAGGCTGGTCATGGTGGCTCACGCCTGTAATCCCAGCACTTTGGGAGGCCGAGGCGGTTGGATCACGAGGTCGGGAGTTCAGGACCAGCCTGGCCAAGTTGGTGAAACCGCATCTCTACTAAAAATACAAAAATTAGCCAGGCATGGTGGCACATGCCTGTAATCCCTGCTACTCAAGAGGCTGAGGCAGAGAATTGCTTGAACCCAGGAGGCGGAGGTTGCAGTGAGCCAAAATCGCGACACTGCACTCCAGCCTGGGCCACAGAGCGAGACTCTGTCTCAAAAGAAAAAAAAAAGGATGTTTAATAGGCGAGAGAAAGAGAAAAGTTCTCTCTTCTGCATAGAGAGGGGGGTCCTGCGTGGGTCTTCCATTTCCATGGTGAAATGCACGTGGTTTTATAGATGAGTTTGAGGAGGTGGTGTCTGATTTACATAGGGGGTGAGAGATTGGTTGGATCAGGTGTGCCATTTACATAGCACACGAAGAAGCTGGCCGCCCCACCCTCATCTGTTGTCATGCAGATGAGTTCTCTACCTGGCCGGTGCCATGTTGCTTGCTTCTTTACACGTGGTTGACAAAGAAAAGGGAAGATGGAGCCTCCATGTTGTGCACAGCTGCCGGCATTCACCCCTGCAAGCTTCTAGCTTGCTTTTTTATGTCTGCAGCTTGATTTTTCAGGCTTCTCTTTGTTAGAAAAAAAATGATTTGGGGGCTGCTTTTTATTAAAGGGGAAACCTTGCCAAAGACTCTCTTACCCTCACTAACTGCCTAAATAATTGCTTTCTAGCTCCTGTATCAAAACTTCCTTGGGCACATGTCAGAAACTCCTGAGGCTGTGCCACGGGCACATCCTTAACCTTGGCAAAATAAAATTCTAAGTTGACTGAGATTGTCTCAGATACATTTTGGTTTATACTTTCATCTCCTAAAGCTACAGAGGCTAGTCATAGAGTTCTGCAGAGATCTGTTTAAGTTTCTTTTTCAAAAACCCACACGGGTAAAAGAATAGACCCAGGAAAATCCTTCCTAAGTCCCACAGTAATATTTGAGAAAGCTCAGCCTTATACAGGTATATGACTAAATTCTGTACATCTGAAACTAGGGCAAATCCAAGTAGAAGATGTATTGCATGTTAAGCCAGTAAGGGCTGGTTCAAAAATCATAGAAAGAAAGAGTCTGCACTATTGAAAACACTGAGAGAATCCACCTCAGCAGATTGCTACCTGGCAGCCATCTTTCCCAAACAGCTGTTGGGACCAAGGGAAACTTCCCGTTCACCCTCTGAATGTTCACTGAAAGATCATCTCACAAAAGGCAGATTAGTTGGTGAAAAGGCATTCAAATTTTATTAACACGTACATGAGGAGAATCACAGTGATTACCTCCTGCCAAGGGGATTTGGACGCTTCTCTAGCATCCTGGCAAAACAGATTATGGGAAGAGAAGAGGAATTCTTTTGAGGAACAGTAAAGGCTTGCTGGGAAGAACCATGGATCCTGGAACAGAGATTACTTGTAAACACTTCTCTATGGAATTTGAATAAGCCTGAGAGGCAGACATTACCTTGTGAAAAGGTCTGTTCAGGTGTGGTTACATTCTTGGTCTTACAGTGACAGGAAGACAAAATAATTGTTCTCCTTTTTGGTGGGGAGGGGGGTCCAGACTTAAGGGAGATAATGGAACTTAACAACTTTATCCTGTGCTTTGAGAGAGATGGTGGGAAGAGGGGAAGGTTGAAGAGACCTTAAGGCTTCTTCTACAGTTCAGCATGTCAAAGCACCATATTTTGGAGAATGGTTTCTGAGCTCCAACACTGCTGAAGATGATTCTGTGGCAGAGTTGCCTAAGGGAGAAGGCATATACCTCTAACTAATGAATCTTACGTATTGAGAAGTAAATGTCTTCCAGAAACTTCATTTACTGTAGGTATTTACACACAAATATACAAACACACAAGTATACAAACCCAGATATTTAAAATTTAAAATTTTAAAATTTTAAAATTTTAAAATTTTAAATTTCCACCTTGTCCCTATTTTCTGTGAGAGCTTGATCTTGAGATAGGAGTTTGGCAGGACTGGTTTCACAAGATACAGGTCACAAAGACCCCACTGATAAAGCAGGATGCGGGAAAGAAGCCAGCCAAACTCCACCAAAACCAAGATGGTGACAAAAGTGATCTCTGGCCGTCCTCACTGTGCATTATACACTAATTATAATACATTAGCATGCTAAAGGAAACCCCAACCAGTGCCATGGCAGTTTATAGATGCCATCACAACGTCTGGAAGTTACCTTGTATGGCCTGAAATGGGGAGGAACCCTCAGTTATGGGAATTCCCGGCCCCTTTCCTGGAAAACTCAGATGAATAATCTACCCCTTATTTAGGATATGCTCAAGAAATAACCATAAAAGTAGCCAACTAGAAGATCTTGGGGCTGCTCTGCCTGTGGAGTAGCCACCCTTTTATTCCTTTACTCTCTTAATAAACTTGCTTTCACTTTACTCTTTTGACTGGCTCTTGAATTCCTTCCTGCTCAAAGCCAAGGACCCATGTGGCCTCCTGGGATGAACCCTAATTTGGGGGTTTGCCCTGTGACATTGCCATTGGAGATTTTGCATGCCATGGAACATTCCAGCTCAAAACCTCAAAATCAGCTTGACTGATGTTTCTTGTCCTCTGGGAGTCAACTTACATGTCACATCCTGAGAGACCTTTCCTGACTAGTGTGAATATGCTCTTCAGCTCATACCTCCCACCCACATGGTTACTTCCTTTCAGAAGGGAAGGAAGAACTAAATATAATTTATCTTATCTGAACTAGATATAATGGGAAATCATCTCTTCACTCATTCATTTCCTTGCTCACTTGTTTATTGTATGTTGCCTCCACTAGAACAGGGGTCCCCAACCCCTGGGCCATGGACCAGTACCATACAGCAGTAGGCAAGCTGTGGGCAGGCAAGCATTACCACCTGAGCTCTGCTGCCTGTTAGATCGGAGGTGGCATTGGATTCTCACAGGAGTGTATAAAATTTATAAAAGAAAGAAGATTGATTCACAGTTCCACATGGCTGGGGAGGCCTCACAATCATGGCAGAAGGTACATTAGGAGCAAAGTCATCTCTTACATGGTGGCAGGCAAGAGAGCTTGTGCAGGGGAACTACCATTTATGAAACCATCAGGTCTTGTGAAACTTATTCACTACCACAAGAACACTATGGGGGAAACCTCCCCCATGATTCAATTATCTCCACCTGGCCCCACCCTTGACATGTGGGGATTATCACAATGCAAGGTAAGATTTGGGTGAAGACACAG
The DNA here is from genome assembly GCF_029289425.2 of Pan paniscus. NCBI lineage: Eukaryota > Metazoa > Chordata > Mammalia > Primates > Hominidae > Pan > Pan paniscus. The sequence goes on along the minus strand of NC_073256.2, from coordinate 121,636,241 downwards.
CCAAACCATATCAGAGCACAAAACCTGTTGTGAACTGCACATGGAGGAATCGAGGTTGTGTGCTCCTTATGAGAACCTAATGCCTGATGATCTGAGGTGAAACAGTTTCATCCTGAAACCAACCACGCCCCAGTCTATGGAAAAATTGTCTTCCACAAAACCAGCCCCTTGTGCCAAAAGTTTGAGGACTGTTGCACTAGAAGAAAAGTTCCATGGGAACAGGAAACTTATCTTGCTTTCTCCCAGCTCCTAAAACAGTGTTTGGCAAGAGTGAATGTTCAATAAATATTTGCTGAATGGATGAATCAAAAACTGTGTCAGGTTTGATTTAACAAAGCAGCTTTGGTTTTGCTGCTACCTTAAGCAACCATCTTGTGTCCCTTCCTTTTCCCCATATTTCAGTGTTCTGCCCCCACTTTTGATGGCTCCCTTCTCAGACTGGCTTCTTATCCAGCCCCCTTGCCTCCCTGAAGCAGCTCTCCTGAAGGCCAACCATGTCTTCTTCAAGGTTAGACCCAGCTTTGCCTCATTGACTTATCTCCAGATTGGGCACTGAGGAAACTTCTTGACATGCTTCTCACAGAAGTGACCCTAGATGAAACTGAGCCCTTCGCTTGTCTACATGTTTTTATTTTCCCTTCTCAAGTATGTGTTCCTCCTACTGTCATATAAATAAGAATGTTCTTTGAAGTTGTATCTTTAGAGCTTTGCTTTTCTCTCTTTCCTCTTTACGTCAAAGATGGCACCTCCTGCTCTGTCATCATCGTCTCTTACATGGATGGTACCTATGGAAGTCAGTACAGCAGTTTACAAATGGTGGTCTTTTGCCATAGGCACATGTAGAATCATTTTTCTGCATTCATAAGATCTCAGGAGTGATAATGTGACTCACTTTGCCAATGAAATGTAAGAAAAAAATGTCATATGTCACTTCCGGGCAGAAATTTTGTAAGCCAATGCTTGCTCCTTTCCCTTATTCTCCTTTCCCTTTCTCTGTAATCATTGAGAACATATGGATGAAACTGACTTGATTGTCCATTAGAACAAATATTTATGATTTTTTTTAATCAACATAGAAATTGAGGCTCCCTAGTCTTAAAACTTGAAACTTAACATTTGTCTCATTTGAGTTTCTTTCTCAGGAAACTTACCTTCAGGCAAGGAACTGAAACTCACCAGATCACCACAACCAGTGAGATGCCAGACCCCTCATCCATCATAATTGCTTCCTTACTCTTTTCTAATTCCTGTTTTCCTACCTTGCCTGCTACATAAACCCCCAATTTTAGTCGATTGGGGAGACAGATTTGAGACTATCTCCTGTTCTCCTTGGCTGCAGCACCCTATCAAAGCCTTCTTCCCTGGCAATACTCGTTGATTTAGTGATTGGCTTTCTATACAGTGAGCAGCAGGACCGATAGTGTTTGGCTCTGTGTCACCACCCAAATTTCATGTCGAATTGTAATTCCCAGTGTTAGGGGAGGGACCTGGTGGGAGGTGATTGGATCATAAGGGTGGAATTCCCCCTTGCTGTTCTTGTGATAGTGAATGAGTTCTCACAAGATCTGGTTGTTTAACAGTGTGTAGCAGCTCCCCCTTTGCTCTCTCTCTCTCCTGCTCTGCCATGGTAAGATGTGCTTGCTTCCCTTTCAGTTTCTACCATTATTATAAGTTTCCTGAGGCCTCCCAGCCATGCTTTGCTTCCTATACAGCCTGTGGAACTGTGAGTCAATTAAACCTCTTTTCTTCATAAATTATCCAGTCTCAGGTAGTTCTTTACACCAATGTGAGAACAGACTAATACAAGGACCTAGACCAAACCCCTGCTATTTCAGTAACAGATTTTGGTTCCCTAACTGGGAACATGCTGCTTGTGGCTTGACCACAGTGGGCTGGCAGAGTTTCAGAAGCCCTCCTAAGCAGCTGCCCACCTTTTTTTGGCCAGAGGTTGGTTTCAGTCTCTCTCTCTCTAGCCCCACCGTTGCCAGCTCCAACTGCATTCTTGATTGCCTAAGAACAACCTTTTTAATTTGGCATCAGTGTCTGGGTAGGTGAGTGTCTTTTGTGGGCTCAGAGAGCAGGATCAGCTCCTCTCAATTTGGGAAATTCTGGAGGAATTTCCATTTGTAGATGGAACAAGCCCAACTGTCAAAGAGGAAAGCACTCTGACTGTTTCAGTTTGTACACTCTTGGGGCTTGTTAGTAATTGCTTGTGTGTCTTGGCAATTGAGTGTCTTTTGTGGTTACCAGACAGTGAGATCAGCTCCTCTCAGCTTGAGAAATTTCAAAGGACTTTCCATTTGCAGGTTGAACAAGCCAAACAGACAGAGAGAGGAAGCACCTCAACTGTTTCAGTTTGGGCCTTTTGGCCCTTGTTTGCTGCTGCAACAGTTGTATTATATTTTGTTGATTGTTTTGTGTGTGTTTTGATGTAGTTGTGGGAGGTCGGGATTTGATCCCACAGCGCTGCCCACTTTGATGCATCCTTCACGGTTGGTCTGAATATAGTTGTGGGCTGACGGCTATGGCCATCCCACCTCAAAAGTGCCAGGTCTCATCTCATCTTGGAAGGTCTTTGAATTATAGGGCAGTCTTCATTTTGCTGTTGAATAGGAAAGCAGGAGGGACTTCCATGTACCCAGGATTTTATGCTGCTGTTCTAAGCAGGGTTGGGCCTAGTTAGTACATAATGTTCTTCTGTAGTGTGTTTGGCCCCAGTATTCTTTGGAGTTTGGGAGAGTTTGACCTCTAAAAGGAAATCTAACTACCATGGAAACTGCTTTACCCAAAGTTTTGGTTCACAGCCTTCATCGGATTACCTATCAGAGCAAATAAAGTTTAGCCATGTGGACAGGTCCCAATTTTGTCAGAAATCATTTGGATCCAGCTATCTTTTACAGACTAGTAAGTTTGCATTGCTATCTCATGGCTAGAATTCCAAGGTAAAAGTTACTGGCTCTTTATTTATATGGGTGTACATGTATCTGAATGTTATGTGTTTTCATACAGTACCAAATTGGCCTATAACTAAAAGAGCACTCATAAGTTAAGTAAATAAGTCCAAGCATTTTTCAAATGTGTATGACTAAAGTAAATGTATAATAAGCAAGCTGGCTTTAAGATTATTAGTAAAATAAAAATAAAAATGTCTTCAGAGTTGTCAGCATATATTTTTGTCTGGGTTTTATATTTGTCTCTGCTGGAAATTTTAAGGTGTCAGGGTTTGGCACAAAAGGTTGTAAGACTGCAAAGCCAGACAAGAACAAAATGATCTTTCTGTGATTTTTTTTTAAATGAATAAAACTAATTTAATGTTGTTGGTTTAACAAAAACAGGTGAATCTTCTGCGTTATGGGTGAAAATACCGATGTGTGTGCCTTTAAGATTCTTACCTAGATGAATGCCTATTAGGCACTGGTCATAAAAATGGTTAACAAGGAAATCATTACTAGCTTTTTCTGATATCACTGTTTTCATAAGTCATCTAGATAAACTGCTAAAAATGAATGAAATATAAATGGGGTAAATACTGTAAGGGAATCTTTGTGGATTTAAAAATCTTATAATTATTTTGGAAGCTCATTAGATGTCTGGGTGATTTCCAATAAAGAAAGGGTTATGACCTAGAGAAACATGTTTTTAAAAATTGTGGAAAGTTTTCATCTGTGAAATGCTAAATTCTGATAGACAGTTCAGGATTTCTTACATCCTAGGTTTTCACTAAAATTTAAGGTTACTAAAAATAAGAATTCTAGTTAATATATAATTCTGTATATAAAGCATGCCAAAGAAGATGTGTCCTTATTGAGAAAAAGAATAATTTTGTCTAAATTCTGAAGTTATCTAAAGGTTGATTCAAATTATGGACTTGGAAAAGTTATTTATGAAACAACGAAAAAAAAGGAAACACTAAGTAGGGGAAAGACATGTAAAAAAGTTATGGATATGAAGATGTATTTTTGGTAAGAAAGGTTATAAGGAAAAGAGAATGATTTTATATGAGAAAGGATCTTGTATAAGAGGCTTTGATTTTAATTCTATAATCTGTTTCTTTTTGAAAACTTCTCAGAGTTCTATCTCTGAGGTGCAACTTTGTTGTGTCTTGCTGTTTTCAGCTTTTTTCTCTCTCATTGTAAAGGCCTGAGATGATAACTCTCTCCTTCAACTTTTTTGTCAGCTTCTGTAACTTTATTTTTCCTCCTGTTCTAACTGATGTTGTGGCCTGATGCTTGAATGTTTATTTTGAAGGTCTAGAAAAGTAATGTTTTCCTCTAGAATAATTTGATTCTATACTCTTGGCTTTTCTTGCCATGTTGAAATTGTTCATCAGGTTTGACTTTCAGGTTATCTAAATAAGCTTCCCATAAATAGAAGCAATCACCACCTTAGGAGGCTGAGGCAGGCAGATCACTTGAGGCCAGGAGTTCAAGACCAGCCTGGCCAACATGGTGAAACGCTGTCTCTACTAAAAATACAAAAATTAGCCAGGTGTGGTGGTGGGCGCCTGTAATCCCAACTACTCAGGAGACTGAGGCAGGAGAACCACTTGAACCCAGGAGACAGATGTTGTAGAGAGCCGAGATCTCGCCACTGCACTCCAGCCTGAGTGACAGAGTGAGACTCCATCTCAAAAAAAAAAAAAAAAAAAGAGAGAAGCAGTCACACTGTGGAAGGTCTTTCTTTGCCTTTTGCTATATGCCCCCCCCAAAAATTTTATATTTTACCAAGATAATTCCTGTGTCATCATTATTAGGTTTTTGATTGCTTAGGAATACTGGGACTTAGAGGCATTGAGGAATTAAGGCTTTTACATCACGTAATTTTCTCTATTGCTAATAAAGTCCTTGTGCTGTTGAGTTACAGAGCTTTGGCTGGGTCCGAAAAAGGCACTGCCTTCTGCTAAATCTTGAACACTGACACCAATCAAAGCCTCATCTTCAGACTGAGAGAAGATGGCAATCAAAATGAACTGCTTTCATAAGACATGAGGCCAGAAGTTAAAGTGTTTGATCTCTCTTGGCCCGGGGACTATTGGGGAAGAGGTGGGCAGGTGAGATTGTAGGGCTGATTTTGAGGGATAAGATTAGTTCAGATTTTCTCTAGAAAGTAAACAATATCAAAAGCACACTTTTCCAAGGCCAGTGTCTGGGCCCCTGTGTCAGAATCACAGGATTCTCCTACAGCACTGACCTGCTGTTTCATAGAGAATTGTGAAAGGTTATAAAAGGCTTATGAAAATCTTACCTGTGGTCAAATTTATTAAACTTAGATAGAATTATTTATAAAGATTTATTGAAATTAGCTTTAACATAAATAATACATCATACCAAGGTAAAATTTGTTTTTATCTTTTGAATAAAATTTTCATATAATATTAATAAGAGATAATAAAAGTTTTTTGTTTATCTTTTGAGTAAACTGCAGGAAAAAAAGAGGAGAGAGAGAGAGACTTTTTTTTTGGCCTCATGCTGTCTTTATTAGGCCTTATTATTTGGTAATTATTATTTTGGCTAAATGAATACCTATTTTATAGTGACCCGTGATATTATTTTGTGATACGAAATGTTTTAAGCCTTTGTTATTTGACCAACTTTCCAAAATCAAAATTTCAAGTTCTAAATTCAGTCTTTTGACTTGAAACTAACTTTTTAGATAGTAGGGTTCCCTGAAGCCCAAGAGGGACATATTATTTTCATTTGATATGTTAAAATTTTACAGGAAGCTTTGTCAAATATGAAATGGAGTTTGGCTTTCTTTGGGTTATATTTATATAAATGTGTTCCAAAATTGTATGAGATTCCTAAAATCCTGATTTATCTTAGTATATTATCAGGAATAATTATGATTATTATGTTAAATTGTCACAGAAATAACCAAATTTCCTTGTCAATTGTGTCTTTAACTATGGGTGTCTTAAGACTTTTGTCGTCTACAATTATTGTTTCATTTTGATTCTTCTCAAAAAGCAGCTTACAATCAGCTATAGTCCAAAATTTGCTTTTGCAAATTGCTGATTGTTTTTGTTTTTGTTTTTAGAGTCAACGAGGCTTTTTTTTTTCCTTTTGAGCTAAGTATAGCCTTCGACTATCGTGTGGAGTATATCTTGTGATCAAAATTTGAAGCATATTTCTGTTTCTACCTGATTTCTGCAAAATTTGGAAACTGTGCATATTCCTAATTTATAGCAATAGTTATTTGCATAAGTTTAATAAAATTCTGTTTTCTTTTATAACTGGACACAATTGGAGGCACTGGTTATTTTACCAAGGCTTTGACTGGAATAATGTATTTTCAGATATGAGCAGAATGCTTTGAGGAATTGATGTTGACTTACAGAGCCTATGAAAGTCCCTTAGAAATATTGCCCTTGTACCTGGTCTACACAGTTCCTTTGCAGGGTTCCTGGCCTGTGGTAAGTAAAGAATGTCACTTTCTGACAGGCCCAGAAACCACAAGTTATTCTGGGACCTCAAGAAGAGAGGAATTCACCCAATTCATACAAGTATATTCAGGCACAGATAAATCCTTGGCCGGGCTTGAGAGGTCTTTAATTTCAAATCTGAGATTCCTTATGAAAAGTTCCAGCAAAGCCCAATTTAAAAGAACCTATGAGAACAATAATTCTTGCTGTATTTTATGCAAATAATCAGGCCGCCTAGAATAAGACTAACACTTAATTTTGCAAATAAATTGGGTCTACTATGATTTGTCTTTGGTAGAAATGGGGGATGGGAAAAAGAAAAATTGTGTTTCAAAAAAAAAAAAACACTAGAGTACACCTGTTATTAAATTAACCTTTGATTCTTGATGGCACTCTGGTCACCCATCATATGGAGTTGCAGCTGTGCTGCTTTCAGTTATTAAAGCTACAAGTTACCCATGGAATTTACAGATGGATTAAGCTCCTGGGGAGCTGGCTCACTGGATGCATAAGGAAATGTGAACTAACGAGGAAAAAATATTAAATTCCTTAGTTATTGTTATCTATAACAGTTCCAAAGAAAGTAAGAGAGTGCGGAGTTCCGGCTTCAAACTAAACCAAGCTCAGATGTGAGACTGTTTGGATTCAGACCACTAGCCTCAAAGCTACCCACAAAAGGGAAAATTATGCCAGGGCACCAAAAAGCACCTCTGAGACCTGCAGTTTCCAAAAAGGTAGTCAATGTTGGAGAAAGGCAAAATCAAGTAATTATTGAAACCAGAGGGTATAATGTAAAGGGATAAGTTCTGTTTTGTAGATTGGTACCATCAGCTTCCTCAGAAACCTTTACTAAAATGGGTTGTGAGAATAACTAATTGAAGAGCAATGTCTTTGATTTTAAATGCTGCAAAGTAGAAGAATCTGTTTTGGTTGACTCAGAACCCACAGCTCGCTAGTGAACAATCACAGATAAATATATATATTACAGGCACACAGAAGGTTATTCCCAAGACAATAGCCAGCCTGGTTGACTAGATAAAAGCCACTAATATCTGTTTACTTACTGAATACTTAAAGCCAGTAAGATCTGTTTACCCTGAGAAGGGAAACTGCTCAACTCCACTTATCAATGTCAAGTGGAGCACCTCAGATGAAGCAGATGATATGTTTCCTATGCAAACCAGTGGGGGCTGGCTTTATAATGGCAAGGGTATTAACTTTACCCTTTGGAAATATATTAACTACTTTCTCTGAGTTTACTTCCAATAGGCTCCAGTTCCCTACGGATGTGCCTCCTCACTCTTTGAAACTGAAACCAGAGAACCAAGTCATGCGGAGGACCAGCTGCAACCACAGTGGATCGGCCCTTCTGAGGTGCTGCTGGCCAGCCACCCTTCTGTTCTTAACCAGTGTTGAGACTTGGATTCACCAGACTTGAGTAAAACCAGTCCCTCTGGGATCCCTCCAGGGAAAACAGTCATGGTCTTGTGAACCTTGGGAGGGCCTTAAGTTAGCATTCAAAGCCCAGACAAAGACCCTAGATAAGAAATCATAAAGTGAACATGCGGCTTTCAGGAACATTCTCTTGGCTTCCCCAGGGGATCAACCCCATATTCTTTGGTATTATCTAAATTTGGGTTATCTATGTAATTTATCATCTTAGTCAATGTGGTATAAAATGTTGCTCTAAAACCAAGATAAAAGTACCCCTGACTGATTCCAACCACAGGGGCAACATTTCCAAGCCTCCTCATGATCCCACAACATCCCTCCTCAGCATGAAGCAGCCAGAAAGATCGATGACCAGATTCCCCATGACTGAGGAACTGATCTATAGAAAAGGGGGACTGAAGTCATCCCTGTTGTCCCATAGAACTAACATTTACAGTTGTTTGAATACACATAGAAATTGACCCTCCCTAGCCTTAAAACTTGAAACTTACATTTGTCTGATTTGAGTTCCTTCCTCAGGAAATCTACTCTCAGGCAAGAAACTAAAACTCAGCGGATCATTTCATCTGAACAACAATATTCCAGACCACTCATCAATCATGATTGCTTCCTTACCTCCATGAATTCCTGCTTTCCCACCTCCCTGCTTCCCTGCTATATACACCCCCCGATTTTAGTCGGTCAGGGAGATGGCTTTGAGACCTTATCTCCCATTCTCCTTGGCTGCAGCACCTGATTAAAGCCCGCTTCCCTGTCAGTACTCATTGCCTCAGTGATTGGGATTCCGTCCGTGCAGCAAGCAACAAGACCTAGACTGAACCCCTGGCATTTTGGTAACATCGAGACAGAGCCTCTATTAAATGGAGCTCCTGAGTAACTAGGATGGACACAGTGCCCCTGATGAACCACAATGAACATGAAGCATGAGTTACAAATAAGCAGCATTGTTTCAAGTCACCAAGATGTTCATGTAGCTTATTATTGTAGCATAAGCTAATCTATGTTTACTGATACAACATCTCAATATGTTTCTTTCTCTGAAGCTCAAGTTCTACTTCTCCTGCTGCCGTCAACATTTCTATATGATTTTACTTATAGAAGTACAAGCTCAACATATCTATTTCTATATTCATTATTTTTCCTCCCTAACCCAGAAGCAAAAGTCTCTTCCTGATTTTTTTTATTTTGGTCAATGGTATGAACACTCTTCTAAAAACCTAAATTTCATTCAATCACTTACAGTCATGTGCTGCATAATGATGTTTTGGTCATGACAGACCACAAATACGATGGTGGTCCCATAAAATTATAATGGAGCATATGCAGAAGCCTGATATGTGGCATTTGATACTAGCATTGCAGATTAAGTAGGGGAAATTATTGATATTCAGCAATGCTGCTGGGAAATTTGTTTTTCATATATATATATATACACATATATATATATATACACATATACATATATATATATACACACACACACACGATCTAGGTTTCTGTAAGTACACTCTGTGATGTGTGCAGTACTGCAAAATCGCCTAATGATGCATTTCTCAGAATGTATCTCCATTGTTAAGTGATGCATGACTATTTTACATTTTGTCCCCACTTTATTTGCAACTCTGCCTTATGGTTCCCACAGGTGCCTCCTTGATTCTTGCTTTGGTCCCTCAATTCTTGCACTATTATACGTCTTGAGTAATTTTGCTGCTTTTATTCTCTTCCCTTTTATGATCAATTATCTTTCCTTTGTCATTAGCTATTCATGAATGTGATAAAAGTAAATATCTAGATTATATTATGCCTTTGCTCAAAACTCCGATGTGTCCCCATCGTCTACTGAATAAACTCTCAATCCTTGATCTGGCATTTAAGACCCTGCATTCTTTCACCTCTAATCTCATCTCCCCTACTCCTTTGCGTGGATCTTACATGAGCACAACACCACATAGCCCACCATAAATGGGATATAACCTGTGATGGTTAATTTTATGTGTCAATGTGACTGGGACAGAGGATGCCCAGATATCTGGTTAAACTTTTTTGTTTTTTCTTTTTTTGAGATGGAATCTTCCTCTGTCACCCAGGCTGGAGTGCAATGGCACGATCTCCACTCACTGCAACCTCCACTTCCCAGACTCAAGTGATTCTCCTGCCTCAGCCTCCCAAGTAGCTGGAATTACAGGCACGTGCCACCACACCCAGCTAATTTTTGTATTCTTAGTAGAGATGGGGTTTTACCGTGTTGGCCAAACTGGTCTTGAACTCCTGACCTCAAGTGATCCTCTTGCCTCTGCCTCCTAAAGTGCTGAGATTATAGGTGTGAGCCACCACGCCTGCCCTGGTTAAACATTATTTCTGGATGTGTCTGTAAGGATGTTTCTGGAAGAGATTTGTTTGAGTTGGTGAACTGAGTAAAGTGAATTGCCTTACCCCAGTGTTAGGATCATTCAACCTTTGAGGGCTCTGAACAAAAAGTCAGAGGAAGATGAATTCTTTCTCTCTGCCCAACTACTTAAGCTAGGTCATTGGTCTTCTTTTGCTCTTAGATGGAGGATTACACCAACAGCTCCCCAGGTTCTTAGGCCTGCAAGCTTGGACTGGAATTTCCTTTACCAACATTCCTGGGTCTCCAGCTTGCACACAGCAGATTGTGAGACTTTTCTACTTTCATAGTCATATGAGCCAATTCCTTATAAAAAATCATTCTATATATATAGAATGAGTATATACTCTGATATGGTTTGGCTCTGTCCCCACCCAAATCTCATCTTGAATTGAAGCTCCCATAATTCCCACATGTTGTGGGAGGGACCTGCTGGGAGATAATTGAATCATGGGAGCAGTTTCCCCCATACTGTTCCTGTGGTAGTGAATAAGTCATGACATCTGATGGTTTTATAAGCGGTTTCCTCTTTCACTTGACTCTCATTCTCTCTTTGCCTGCTGCCATGTAAGATATTTCTATGCTCTTCTTTTGTCTTCTGCCATGATTGTGAGACCTCCCCAGCAATGTAGAACTGTGAATCCATTAAACCTCTTTCCTTTATAAATTACCCAGTCTCGGGTATGTCTTTATTAGCAGTATAAGAACAGATGAATACATACTCTATTGGTTCTGTTTCACTGGAGAACCCTGACTAATACATACCCTGAGCTTATTTGCTCAGTGCTCTTAGAATTAATTTTCTGTCTTTGAAATCCTTTTCTTCCCACATACTCATGTCAAAACCCAAGTTCACTTTTAAAACTCAGCTGAGATGCCACTTTCTTCATAGGAACGTCTCTGATCCCTCCAACCAAAAGTGACTCCCCTCTCCTGGGACCCCTAAGGCACCTGCTCTGCTCTATTTCTTGTTGTTGCAGTAATTTCTCCAGAAGTCTTATCTCCCCTACTGGACAGTGAGTTTTTTACATGAAGAATGAAGTTTTTTACATGAAGAATATAATGGCTAACCTTCGTGTTTTTCCATAAACATTAGTTGAGTAAAGAAGCACCAGGACATGACCTCAATTCACAGAAAAGTTGTGTGGCTAAGCAAAGATAACTCATATGAGAATTTCACATTTTGAGAAAACAGAGGGCAATATTAAGGCTAGGTAATAATTAGTGTTGTTGTTTTTTAGTTTTGCGACAAATAAAAAATGGTCCACCCTTGGGTTATGAAATTTCATTTTATTTGATTTAGAGATGTACTGCTGGTGATAATAAAACACCTAAATATTAGAAACATCTGTAATTATCCATCATTAGCCTTTCCAGTATAGTATATTAGATAAATACAGCCAGACCCCAGTTGTATACTTACGGCTCTTTATTGACAGCACCGTAAGTTCCGGAAACCCTCAAATCTCTCTGCTGTCATTTCTTCCAGAGAAAGAAAATCATTATTAATGTAATGGCTTATTTATGACCTTCTCTTTGCTCTTGGATATTATCTTCCAGCCCTACCCCTCTGTGTTAGTCAGGGTTCTCTAGAGGGACAGTACTAATAAGATATATGTATATATAAAAGGGAGTTTGTTAAGGAGAATTGACTCACACGATTACAAGGTGAAGTCCCACGATAGGCCGTCTGCAAGTTGAGGAGCAAGGAAGCCAGTGGTGGATCAGTCTGAGTTCCAAAACCTCAAAAATAGAGGTCAACAGTGCAGTCTTCAGTTTGTGGCCCAAGGCCTGAGAGCCCCTGGCAAACCACTGGTGTAAGTCCAAGAGTCCAAAAGCTGAAGAACTGGGAGTCTGATGTTCAAGGACAGGAAGCATCCAGCATGGGAGAAAGAAGAAGTCCAGAAGATTCAGCAAGTCTGCTATTTCCAACTTCTTCTGCCTGCTTTATTCTAGTCGCTATGGCAGCTGATAAGATGGTGCCCGCCCAGATTGAGGGTAGGTCTGCCTTTCCCACCCCACTGACTCAAATGTTAATCTCCTTTGGCAACACCCTCACAGACACAGCCAGGAACAATACTTTGCATCCTTCAGTCCAGTCAAGTTGACAGTCCATATTAACCATAACACAATCTAACCCTGGGAATATGGATGGCAGAATTTTGTAAAGTAGTAAGTTATCATGGAACTGGTGACTCTGTAAAGGCGGGAACCATAAACAGATGAACATTAACATGAACTTACTCTGAGAATTCTCCATGCCAGTTGTTCTTAAAGTGGGTTCCCCAGATCAGCAGCATTAGCACCTTGTTGGAAATGCATATTCTGGGGCCTTTCCTCAGACCTACTGAATCAGAATGTCTGCCAATGGAGCCCAGACACTTATATTTTAACAAGGTTTTCTTGGCGATTCTGATGCACATTGAAGATTGAGAACTATTGCTTGATATCATCTCTTAAGTCCCAAAGTTAAGAGAACTAGAATAAATTCCTTTACCCAGTATGGTCAGAAAATGTCTCCAGACTTCCAGCTTCACATCTGTTCTTGACGTTTATGCCACTTCCTGTACTTACACAGCGCTCAGATTTGATGAATGTATTCATGTCATGGTTTGACAAATTATCTGAATTATAGATGATGTTACAGTTTAGCTTGTCTCTTGGCTAAATAAACGAAGATTTACTCAAGCAAGCTAGCTTAAGGAAGGCGGGTGTTTATTGTGAGGAATTACATGAAGTGATTAGGAGAATCTCTTGGATATCTAAGAAGAGAAGATCTAAAATAGGGCTGGACCTCACACAGTCCAGATTCAAGATGGGTCTAAACATCTTGGCAGAGTGTTAGTGATACGTCATGATTTTTATACAATTACACTTCATATGTCTGCTTCTTTCATCCTGCTATCAATTAGTTTCCTCTGTTTAATCACGTTTCTGATCCTCCATAATTTGTGGCTGTAGGGTTAATTATTTCAATGAAAGAAAGACTATGATAGGTTGAACTTATCTTTGAAGTGTCATGCTATTGGTCATTCATGTTGATAGTCAAATACTAAAACTTAGCAATTGATACATAAGAGGTATCAGCCAATCGGAATGAAGAACCAACTTTTTAGAACAGGATGTCAATCAATTAGATTAGGCACTGACTACATAAACCTGGCATGGCTGTACCAATGCATACCTGCTAAATATTGGGCTGAAAAAATGGCTATGTACATTTGTCCCTTCAGAAGAGAGTATGAGCACAGCAGAAAGATTTGTATAGGTAGAAATTATGATTTTATTTTTGCTTAACATCACATCCACAAATTTCAACACAGTACATGGCACATAGGAGACACGCATTAAATGTTTAACAGGACATAATTTTGAAAAGTTACTTAAATATTTCCCAGTATTTAAATAACACCAATAAACATATTTAAAATTCAAGCTTTAAATCAAATTTAATGTTATCCTTTCCTTGCAAATGGCCTTTCAGCCTCCTTATCTATTATTTTTGCCCTTACTTCTTCCTCACCAACATTCATTGTGGATCATTTCAACAATCTTCTAATTAATCTTCCTGTCTCTAGAATAGAATCTCTTTTTCTTTTTCTTTTTCTTTTTTTTTTTTTTTTTTTGAGACGGAGTTACGCTCTTGTTGTCCAGGCTGGAGTGCAATGGGGAGCTCTCTGCTCACTGCAACCTCCGCCTCCTGGGTTCAAGTGATTCTCCTGCCTCAGCCTCCCAAAAGGTGGGATTACAGGCACCCGCCACCATGTCCAGCTAATTTTTTTTTTTCTTTTTTTTTGTATTTTTGGTAGAGACAGGATTTCACCATGTTGGCCGGGCTGGTCTCGAACTCCTGACCTCAGGTGATCTACCCGCCTCAGCCTCCCACAGTGCTGGGATTACAGGCACGAGCCACTGCGCCCGGCCTCCTTTTCTAATATAACTTCTGTCTCCAAAGCATCTTTCTAATACAAGAGTTAAGTATCCCAGTTACTTATCCATTTTCCTGTTTAAGGATAAATTCATGAATAGGAAAAGTATACTCATACATAGAAGCAATAAATGTAAAAACACAGTAGTGGTTGCCTCTGGGGGTACAAGGAATAGTCAGACAAAGGTTTAACCTGGAAGTATAATCTTTATATGTTTTAAAATTTAAAAATCAAAATAAAAAAATTACACTTTATAAAACAGTCAAGAGTTGATGTTATTATGCTCCTGTTAGTAGCGTTATCAAATGACAAGCCAGAGTGGACACAGCTGAGTGAGTACTTCAGACATGCAGTCGTGACTCCAGAAAGACTAGGCCTTAGGAATGAGGGCCATGCTCTAAGTTCAAAACTGAAATAGACTTGCCCTAACAAAGAATGAAACAAATCTGACAGGACAAAAAGAACCCATCATTAACTTAATAGTATAATATGGGGTAAAAACATTCAACACAAAATTCTTTATCCTTTAAAATTATACTTCAAAGGATGAAATAAAGATATTTTCAGGATAACAAGCCTGTAGAATTTATTGCCAGCAGGTCTGTATTATAAGAAATGCTTAAGAAAAATTTTCAGACTGAAAGGAAATGACACCATATGGAAACTTGGATCTACAGGAAAGAATGAGAGAACCAGAAAAAGTAAATATTATTAGAAATACAAAGAAATGTTTTTTCCTTCTCTGAATTTTTTGAAATATAACAAATTATTTAAAACAAAAATAATACATTGCATTATAGAATTTTATTACTTATGTGGACAAACTAAAGGACAACAATAGCAAAAAGGATAGGCAGAGTAAATAGAATTTTGCTGTTGTAAGGGTCTTACATTTTATGTGAACTAGTAAAATATTAACTCTAAATTGACAGTAATAAGTTAAGGCTCCATCTTGTACTCTATCTAGAAGCAACCATAAAAAATTAACACAAAACAAATAGAGGAATGAAAATGGAATATAAAAAATATTACTTCAGAAGACAGGAAAAGAAGAAACAGATAAACAAAACTAGATAAGATAACTTGGAAATAAATAACAAGAGGGTAGACTTACACCCAACCATATTATTAATTATATTAAATGTAAATGAATTAAACTTTCTATTTAAGAGGCAGAAACTATCAGACTAGATTAAAAAGCAAAAGGCAGCCATATAATCCTAAAGGAGACAGAGAAACAATTTAAATAAACTGGCACAAATAGATGAAGAGTAAAAGGATGGAAACAGTAAGCATAAGAAGGATGGTATAGGTATATCAACAGAAAATAAACTTCCAGACAAGGAATATTACCAGTAATAAAAGGGTACTGCATATAATGATAAACAATTCAATTCAACAAGAAGATATAGCAATCATATATCTTATGCAGTTAATAACAGAGGTTCAGGATACATGAAGAAAAAAACTGACAGAGCTAAAGGAAGAAATAGACACACCCACAAACATAGTTACAGATTTTACTACTTCTCTCTCACTAACTGACAGAATTAGACAATCAGGATATAGAAGATTTTAACAACAATATTAATCAACTTGACCTAATTAATATTCACAGAACTATAACATTATACCCAACAACTGCAAAATATACATTCTTTTCAAGTACACTTGGAATGTCAGCCAAAATAAACACTATGCTCAAAAGTAAAATAAGCCTCAACACTCAAAAGATCAAAATCTTAAAGAATTTGTTTTCTGGCCAAAACAGAATTACTTAGAAATCAATAACAATAAGATAGCTAGAAAATGTCCAAATATTTGGAATTAGTACATAGCCCATGGATTCAAATAGCAATCACAGGCATGACAAAACATTTTAGCTGAATGGTAATGAAAATAACAATGTTTGGTAGAAGCAATTAAAGCAGTGTTTGGAAGGAAATGTATAATTATAAAGATTATATGGGAAAGGAAGAATGATTTTAAAACAATGATCTAGGCTTCCATCTTAAAAAACTAGGAAAATAACAAATTAAATCCAAAGTAATTAGAGGTAGGAAATAATAACAGAAATCAATGAAATGGAAAAAATAGAGAAATATGACAAATCCCCAAATAGGTATGTTGAAAAGATTAACAAAATCAATAAACTCATAGTAAGACTGCTCAAGGAGAGAAAAAATATCAAAACTGAAAGAGAGGTCATCTTTTCAGATTCTACAGACATTAAAAGGATAATAACATTACACATACCTTTATAAGGAAAAATTTGGAAACATATAAAATTGACAAACTCCTTGAAAAATACAGCCCAAACTGACAGATATTCTATTAACCTTTTATTTACTGAACAAATTTAATTTAGAGTCAAAATGTTTCCACAAAGAAAACAAACTTCAAGTCTAGATGTTTTCACTGTTGACGTTTATCAAATATTTAAGAAAGAAATAGTATCAATATTAAACAAGTTGGTTCAGTAAATAGAGCAGGGAAACACTTCCCCACTAGTTTTTTCAGAACACCAACACATTAGAGGAAAAAAAATTGAAAACAAATATCTGTCATAAATATAGGTGCAGAAATCCTTAACAAAATATCAAATTGAATCCAGCACTATAGAAAGAGCTAATACATCATGATCAAGTTGGCTTTCTTTCCAAATTTTCAAATGTCTTAACACTGGAAAATCAATCAGTGTAATTCATTATATTAACAGAGTACAGGAGAAAAAAAATACAATCATCTTAATAGAAGGAGGAAAAGCATTTGGCAACATTTAACATCTATTCATGATAAAAAAAAAAAAAAAAACCTCTCAACAAATTAAGAATAAGAGGCAACTTCCTCCATATGACAAAAGAGCATCATATTTAATGGTTAAATATTGAACCATTAATATTTTCCTCCTTAGACTGAAAGTCTTGGGCAGGACTTCCAGGTCCAGGAAATCTTTAAAGGTAGCTACCCAATTGGCTGGTCCCTTTACTCTTCCCTCATCCCCTGTCTCTTTTTTCCTAGAATGTAGATGGCAGGAGCTGCAGCTACCATCTTGTAACCGGGAAGTAACTAACTTTGAAGAAAAAATAAGCTTCTATAATTTTAGGTTACTTTTACTGAGGACTCGGTTACCCATGGCTGAATGCAATGCCTGATTGATACGAAGAAACAACTTTGGTTGAGTCCTTATTATATGCTGGGCTGTCATTTCTTTTGTTACTTAAATTCTCAAGGGCCTTTGTAGTGGGCATTGTGCACCCCAATTTACAGATGAGTTAACAGTAAAAAGAAAAGCTCACCTCCTCTGGGCAGCCTTCCTAAAGAAAATTAACCAATGCTTCTAAGATCCTGTCTAGCAGATCTTAGCAACTGACACATCATATTTTAGGTATAGAAGCATACAGTTCGGTCATATTTGAGTAGGCTATTTGAGGTCTGGAATGACATCTTATTCACCATGTCATTGCTAGTGCTTGAACAGAATATGTTTTAAAAATACAATTCAGGGAATAGACTGTCATGTACTGTGTTATTCAGAATCGTCATTATCAAGAAGACCAACTGCATACTAGAGTCAGGAGCACGTGGCAATTGGTAAAGTTTCACCACCTAGACATCAAAGATTGAAAAGTTCTTGCATTACGCAGGCTCCTTCCAAGGCGACTGCTTGCTAGTGCCTACCCCTATGTTCTTTGGATCCTTGGGGCCTATCCTGTGTTTTATGCCCCATGATCCTATTTCCTAGGTGCAAAATAGTGTGTTTGAAATACAGCTGATAAACCACTCTACCCAAGAGACAAGAAAAATATCCCTGACTGGGCAGACCAGTAATCTGATACTTCTTTAGTAAAAGAAGAGAAAGGAAAAATAATGGACACACGATTTTGCAGTGGATGACAGCAGCAACAGCAAGGTATTCCCATTGCCACACATCGTGTTCCAAAGGAAGACCTTTCCATGGCAACGTTGCTGTGGTCCCACTGTCTGTGAGTGTGGTTTGTCCATCCCCAAGTTTGTTCCGCCCTAGGTTTTAAGTGTCCTCTTAAAGCCATGACCCCTCTCCTTGACCCTTTCAAGGCACACTCAGCTCTTCGGGAAGACCCTGGAAGTAATTATGTAATTAAATGAAGTCTCCATATGTTTGTTTCTGTTTCCATTTTGCTTTTGGTTCTCACTCACATTCACCTACTCTCCTGCCTCACTCTGAGCTAGGTCTGAGAAAACAAGGATTATAATTCTAGACAGGGAAAAACAGACCAAATTCCAGTTAAGGGGTAGGTGGTTTTGAGACATTTTCTTCCCTGGGTCCTTCTTTTTCTATACTCTTCTTCCCTCTCCCTTTTCCTGCCCTCATTTCCTCTTTTCTTCCATGAAAAAGAGGGACAGGGTTTGAGGTTCAGTGTTGAATGAGGAGTCCACAATGTTTATACCTGAAGACAAAAATGGGATTTGTCGTGATGATAGGAAAGATGTAAGACAGAAAAGGTGTGCTTATGAGTATCTAGAGGTGGCTATTGAAAGAAGTCCAGTCCTTTTAGAAGGACAATGATTCCTGGATATTTTTAACAGCCTGCCTCCTGGTGGATTGGAAGACTGTTGCTCTGTTTGTGGAACCCTATCACTTCTCCTCTCTGAGAAAGCCCCGCAGATCTAGGTTTCTGGTTTTGCGAGTTTGGGATTTTCCTCCTAACCAGGCTTGTATCGACAAGTTGACTGAATTGTCAACTTTAAGTGTGCAGCACTCATGGCATCTCAGGACACTCAGGATGCCCCTCCCCCTGCCACCAAAGTTTTAGGATTTTTTGTTAGTTTTTTACTATGTCGCAAACAACTTGCATAAGCTCCATGGATGTTAGCACATGAAGTTTTATAACAAATCAAGAATATCCCAGACAACGTGTCTCTTTCCCCACAGCTTCAATATTTCTCCAGCGAGAGCATAAGGTTTGCCAAGGAAGCTCATGACTATTCATCAGACACAGATCCCTGCCCTTCATCACTACCCAGACAGGGACCGAGTTGTTACAGGGTCAGGGTCTGGATAACCCCAACGTATTGCCAGAGTTCCATTGTAGTCCGCAGGGGCTCTGCAGTCCTTGGGTGTGACTGTGAGCCCACCCAAGAAGCCTGCTGTCCCCAGCAGCCCACCAGCCAGACCTATGACACAGCGAGCCCAGCCTTTGGAGGTCAGAACTAGAGAAGAGCCTGACCTATTCCTTGCTTAGGAAATAACCAGAGAAGCTGTGTGATAAGGAATGTGAGGATCCATCCAGGAGGATTCTGAGGTCGCCATTCTCCTATGTAGTGTGATCTTCCAGGGGCTGAGGCGTCCTCTGCCGTCCCTGACTCTCCAGGACCCTGAGAGCCAGCCCAAGGGTGTGAAACTCTGCTGGGGCGTTTTTAAAGCCCTATCCTTTGGATGACTGCTGGACTTGTCTGCCCAGCTGCTCCTTTCTGAGAAGGCCTGGAGCCGCCTTGCGGTGTGGGATTCCTCACTGGGGTCTCTCTTTTAAGTAGTCGTGGGCAGTGGACTGCTGAGCCTGTGGGGGGTTCCTTCCTCTCCAGGAAAGGTCTGCTATGAGAGGGCTCAGCAGAGTCGTCTCCAAATCCAGCAGGGATGCCCCAGCTTGGTCCCCAGTGTTCAGAGGGAACTCTTTGCTTCCCTTAGAAGACTTGTGCTTCAGATGAGACAGTCCAGCAAAGAATGAAATGGTTTTCAAGACATTCTAATCAATTACTTATGCTAATAACTGGCAATTTGAACACTAATTTTATAGCACTTATAGTACCATGTATTCTATATACAGAATCTCATTTAATCCCCTTAACAGCCTAATGAATTGGGTAGTATTATGATTTCCATTTTGCAGATGGGGGTAGTGAGGCTAAAAGAATATAAATGACATTGTCAGGGCTGAACAGCCAGTAAGTGTCAGTCCAGGAACAAGCCAATAGAATGTAATTCTTAAAGAAATAAAAACAAAATTGTAGTTCGTGATGTAGAGATTTGTCACTTACACACTTGGGAATAAGTCACTATTTCATTTTATAGTCATGACAATGAGGAAAATGGATGCTGGTCGTTATCAGACACGTGTCCTGGAATTTTTAATTGATGTGTGAAAAAATTCAGAGGATGTAAGGATGTTTCCTTGGCAGGAGTGGTAATAGCCAAAGATACATGGAAAAATCTAGAAAAAAATAAAATTATTATTCTAAAATTCCAATGAGAAACAAAGGGAAATAGTAGGTATGTATAAATATTTGCCTATATAAAATGAATATATAAACAAATACATAAACAAAACCAAAGCCAAAGCCAGTTTAATTACAGACAGGCACCACTGCTGAACTCAGATTTTAACAAATAAATATAAAAGAAGGAGGCTGGACCCATAATGAGGACAAATAGAACCAGGGCATGCACCTGAAAGAAGAGTGGCTGGAGGCAGAGGGTTAGAATCCAGAATGGCTGAAAAAATGCTGAAGGTGATAAAACATGTCCTTTATTTCCTTTGGGTCCAAGGAGTTGTCAAGGAGGGTGCAGATCCCTTCTACTACTCAAAGATAATGAAGGGAAAAATGCTGAAGCATTTCATTTCTCTCTTGCTTCTCTTGCATGCAGCTAGAATAGTCTTTAATTGGAAACAAAACAGGAGTTGAGGCTCATGATAAGAAAAAGAGCTGCCGCTCGTGGGTGCCCATTTTATGCCAAGTCCATATACATGTTCTAGTCAAGTCCCAACAGTAACTCAGAAAAGTTGCCATATAACCAGCAACCTCCTTCTCCATCCCCGCCCTGCCCTGCCTGACATGCTTTCTGTTGGCACCTAGATTACTCTATGAGGAAAACATATCTGTATTTCTGCAAATCATTCGAGAAAGCCATAATGAATTTTCTGTGGATAAAGTGGGGAACTGTGTGGTGGACTGTGGTCAAGTGAAGCGGCCCTACAATTGATGGACCCACTCAATTTATTGTCAGAAGACCCACGTTTCATCTGGATGTGGCCCTTCTCAGATGGGGGACTTTGGTCACATTATTTAAACTATATGAACCATAGTTTTCTTATCTGCAAAATAAAGTTGATGTTACTACTCACTTCATAAAGTAGTCATAAGGATTAATTTAGATCAGGGTCCCTAGCCTCCAGGGCATGGACCAGTACCGGCCCATAGGCTGTTAGGAGCTGGGCTGCACAGTGGGAGGTGAGGAGTTGACTAGTGAGGGAAGATTCACCTGTATTTATAGCCACTCCCCATCACTCTTATTGCTGCCTGAGGCTCGCCTCCTGTCAGAGCAGCAGTGGCATCAGATTCTCATAGGAGTGCAAAGCCTATTGTGAACTGCACATGTGAAGGATCTTGGTTGCATGATCCTTATGAGACTCTAATGCCTGATGATCTGTCACTGTCATCACCCCTGATGGGACCATCTAGTTGCAGGAAAACAAGCTGAGGGCTCCCACTGGTTCTACATTATGGTGAGTTGTATAATTATTTCATTATATATTACAATGTAATAATAATAGGAATAAAATGCACAATAAACATACCATGCTTGAATCATCCTGGAACCATCCCCCAACCACACCAGTCTGTGGAAAAATTGTCTTCTGAAACCAGTTCCTGGTGCCAAAAAGGGTGAGCACTGCTGATTTGGATCACGTGTATTAAAGTCATTTTGTAGATTATAATGTGTTAGATGACAATAACTACTATTGATATCAATTAATATTACCAGAAAAGAGTTACAAAACTTTGATCTTGGCCCTATTTTAGTCAACATTTTATCAAAGATGTGAATCAAGATAGAGGAAACGTCCTTATCAGAACTGCACGTGACACAGAGCTGGCAGTGAAAGCTGACATGTTTTATAAATCTTAAGCTTTCAGCAAAATTCAGAGTGAATGCAGATTTAGGGCAGTTGTAATGATTTTGATAGGCTGGAATATTGGACAAAACCAATAAGAAAAAAATTTAGCAAGAAAACTTTTACATCTGTGCTTGGCTAAAAATGAAATTCCACAAGGACAAGTAAGAAAGCAATTCATATGGAGGATCTGAGAGATTCGTTTGACCACCAGCCTAGTCTGAAAGGGCTATGTGAGGTAACTGCAGAACACGGCAACAGAATCACAGGTTGTGTTTACAAAGCAGAGTCCACAGTACTCTTCTTGAGCCAGTACTCATCCAGAGTCATTTGCTTAAGCAAATGGAGAGGGTATATTTAGAGGACAGATAAGATGATGAGGTTTCTAGTAAGTGACAAGTGTTGAAGGCATTAGAAGTGCCTGGAAGAGAAAAAAAACTAACGGTAGTAAAACTAATAGTAATAATGACAATCAGTACCACCACAGAAATAGCTAATACTTACTGAGTAATTGTATGTCTGGTATTGTGCTAGTCCCTTGTCTGCGTTACATTGTTTAATCCTCTCAACAACCTTGTGAGTCAGGTACTGTTATTATCTCTACTTCCCCATTTAATAGATAAGAAAACAGACACGATAAGTGGCTTATTCAAGGTTATATAGCTATTACATAGTTATTATACAGCAAATGAGAAAGCAATATTTGAACTCAGGCATTCTTATTTAGAACAGGAATTTTTAGCCAACATGCTATTCTGCTTTCTAAGAGTTGGGGATAATAAGATAGCTCACTTAAATATTTGAAGGACTATCTATGGAAGAGCGATCAGCCATTTGCTGTACATTTCTGCAAGGTAGTGCTATCCCAGGAAGTATAAAATACTGGAAGGAGATTTAGGCTAAGTGTTAAGGAATACAATTTAGGCTAAATGTTATGGAATGAAATGGATTGCAGCGTTTATTTCTCCATCCACTTGTCAAGCAGAGGCTTAATGGCCACCCCTTAGGGTTTCCCTTCAAGCTAAGAGGTTGCCCTAGGTGAACCCAATGGCTCCTTCGAGATTCTAGTTTCATTAGAATCATCTTTGGCCAAATATATTAATTAGGACTCATGACCTCAAGCAGCAGGAACTCAACTAATTACAGCTAGACTGTGTGAGCTTTCTTGGAAGAGCAGGGATGCCGCTGATTCTCAGTCGTAATGGAACTAGGAATGCAGAATCTGTAGGACTCTTTCCACATTCTTGCCTCCACTTGGTTTTGTTGACTTTCTTAGCATAAACCAACTTTCATCAGATATCAGAAAACACTGTCACTGGAAGCTCCTGACTTTTCCCCCACAATGGGATAGTTTTTGTCACTGGAGATGGACTGCCTCTTTGGTATCAAGGCAAAACAAAATAAAACAAAAAAATAACAAATCTTCATAGGCAAGGTAAAGATTGGCCCAGTTTAAGAGTCTGCACCCTCTATACTACCATCACATGGGGCCAGGGAATGGCAGGTCTCAGAGGAAAAATGTGGATGGACTAGAAAAGAAAGCTTATAATAAGCAATAGGGTCCCCTGCCCCAAGGCAGGATGATAGGAAGCTGGTACTCAAAAGGCATTAAGGACACGACAGGTTTAAAGTCTTTTTGATGTAACCATATACAAACTATGAACATAAATTTCAGGACTCAGGAATCTTCCATGTTTATGACAATAATCTTTTCTTTTATTTATTTATTTATTTTTGAGACACAGTCTTGCTCTGTCGCCCAGGCTGGAGTGCAGGGGCGTGATCGCAGCTCGCTGCAACCTCAGCCTCCGGGATTCAAGTGATTCTCATGCCTCAGCCTCCCACAGGCGCCTGCCACCATGCCTGGCTAATTTTTGTATTTTTGGTAGAGATGGGGTTTCTCCATGTTTCCAGGCTGGTCTCAAAACTCCTGGCCTCAAGTGATCTGCCCGGCTCGGCCTCCCAAAGTGCTGAGATTACAGGTGTGCGCCACTGTGCCCAGCTGACAATAATCTATCTGAGAATATTTGAGAAGGACATTCACTGTTAATGCTGGGTATCTGGCACCTATAATGTGCTCGGCATTGAGCTAGGTGCTGTGCTGGGTATGGAATTGCAGGCTTTGATTCCTGTGTTCAAAGGCCTAACCATTTAATGGGATTAAGGACTAAGCATCATTCTGAGAACCATTTCAAATATAATGAAACCGAAGATTAGACCTTATCAATTATCTCATTTAGAAATAGATTTCACATCAAATTTAAATCAAAACTAGCTTCCCAATAAAACTCTCAGTGCTTTAGAAATAGCCCCAAATGCAGGAATCTACAGATGCATTCATTCAACTCATTCACTTCTTATGTGCTCATCACTGTTTTAGACACTATAATACAAGTAGTAATGATTCCCTTTCCTCAAATTTCTTGCCATTGTTCTCTCTGCCTGACATAGTCTTGCTTCCCATTGCCATTATCTCCTTCTATTTAACTCCTGTTCATTTTTTTAATAAGCTTTCCCTAAATGTCTAAACTGGGTTGAAACACTTTGCTGTATCCTCCTGTAGCATTCTGGGGGCTTCACTTTAGGAAAGTTATCACACTTGGAATTGTTTACCCAATGTGTCTTCTTTAGAAGAATGAAAGCCCCATGAGGACAGGGCTACTGTTTGTTTTGTTCACTACTATGCCTGAAATAGTGCCTCAAATAAAGCAAGGACTAAATAAACCTTCATTGGACAGATGTTTATTGAGCAGCTATGTGTCAAACATTGTTTTTGATACTGAAGATGCGGTCTCTGCCCTGAAGGAGCTTACATTTTAGTTAAAGTGTTGATTTAATGATAGATGAGAATCTACCTCAAACTCCATATTTTCCAGGTGAGGAAATGAAATCCTGGAGATTAAGTGACCTGAGTCAGGGCATATGGAAGATGTGTGTGGCACAGACTTGTTGTTTGTTCACTTAAAAAAATTCTCTCTTGCAAAGTATTTCTCAATACACATTTCACAGTCCAGAGGTGGATGTGTGAACTCCTGTTTCTTCAGTGCATAAGTGCCCACAGAACACTGAGGGCATCACGAGCTGAGGGAGTTGAGACAAACATGTTGAGCACATGATTTTTACGTGCACAGAATGTCAAGGTTTACATCAGTAGTAGGCAGACAGCTTTGGTGATCTCTTGCCTAATTCTATCATACCCACTACAGGACCATCATATCCTTTATTGTTGCCTATGGAGCCTTGGCATCTGGGGTCCCTGGGAAAGTGAAGGTGTTGGCGTCAATGGCAGCCGTGTTGTTAGGGTTTAGTCAGGAGTTGCCGAAACAGCTCATTCGTGAGCTGGGAGTTGCAAGAAGGGACTCGCAGGGATCATTATTGAGAAAAGTAGAAGGGCTTTTCAAGAGAGGGCACATAAGAAAGGGAAGGGAATTTTTATAACAGGAATGTATATGAACAACAAAGAAACAATTCACTAGAGTAGGGGTTATATATGGGATAAAGGAAAATGTTGTTCATATACAGGAATGTATATGAACAACAAAGAACAGGAATGAACAACAAAGAAACAATTCACTAGAGTAGGGGGTATATATGGGATAAAGGAAAAATATATGGGACAGATATGGGGAAATGGACTCGAGTTGAGTCTTTGGAAATGGTGGAAATGGTTGTTTCCAAGAATAGAGAGACAGCTAGACTTAGATTTCAGTTCGATTACTAAACATGAATCCAAACTAGCTCTTAAATTTCAAACCTGAAGCAGACTCCCATGAGAACTCCGCAGGGTTTCCTTCTCCCAGTTGAGGAATTGCCCCAGAAGGATATGGAGAAATCCTCTCACCCATTCATATCCACACGTAGAAGCTAGTCTCCGGACAGGTTGTTACATGTCAGGTTACCACACGTCTCCCCATCCCAAAAACACACCCTCCACTCCCCACAAAGCAAAACTGACACTTTAGCAGAAACACATATGCTGCATAAAGCCAGTTATGCCTTCGCCATCTTCACCCAGGGGCTAGCAGAGCCTGTGCCTGAGTATTTGTGACTATGCTGTCAGTGAAGGCCATGACTAAATTAAAAATTTCACTCATAAAATCTGTCAGTTGCTGAGTCATTTAATCAGAAAGAAACTCAATCCAAAATAACAACCTTTTAAAAAACAGCAACTTTTAATAGTGTGAGCAGAAATCCTTTGGCGTTTTAAAGAAATGCTCTACTGAGGGCTGCTGCTAAGACCAGCAGTCCACTTATGTTATTGAGAAGTAGGAGACGGTGATTTCATTCTTTAAATGATACATGAGTTCAGGGAATGAGCTGCAGCAGGCTCAGGGCTGTGTGGGGAGAAAAGTCAGAGAAAGCACTGCAGACGTCTGTAAAGAAAATGTTTTATTTAAAGTGTTAAATACCATCACCAGAATGAATTTGATTTACATTAGTTGGTGTTCATTACAGGACTAATCTGCCCTTTTTTCCCAACTGGAATTCCCTTTACTTTTCAAACATACTATGTACAGGGCAACAACGGTCACTGGCATAGTGCTTGTTACATGACTAAACCATAAGTCGAGGTGCAGATGTGAAAATTAAAAAAAAAACACCAACTTTTAAATAAATACTGCATAATGACAAGTATGTACAAATATTCCGTAGTCACGTCCTTCTTATTAAAATTAGAAATAATTTGTATAGGAATATGCACAAAAGATTATGTGACTGCATCTTAGTATCAGGAAAATCATAAACCTTTATTTTAGGGGATAGTATAGACACTATAGGTCTATTAAATCAATTGTTGCTGGTACACAGGTGTCTACATTATTTTAATAAAGTTTTATTCGTTCTTTTAACAACTTTACCTGGGTCCATCAGAATGTCAAGACACAGTCTTGGTGTATTTCATATTGCACCACATAAAAAGAAGGCATTTTTAGTGATACTCATTTTAACTTTTGCACCGTATCAAGCATGATAGTTTTTAATGGTCAGCACTGAACTAAAAAAAAATTTGTGCATGGCCTTAATTTAAACAAATGAGATGTATGTGGATTTCAAAAATTAATGCAAAAAATTAAAATCAAGCTATAATAATGTGTTATCAAAATGTACATGAAGAACCATGGGTGGTTTATTACAATAACCAGTGACTTTTCCTCTAAATAGGGGAACTTAGGAGAAATTTGACCTTGCAGCTCCACCCAATGGTAATAACCGTCTGTAAAACCAAAGGCAGGGGTTTTGACTTTAGGAGATTTTCACATAGACTTTTGGTGATGGCATCAAATAACTATTAATAGGCATAATGACTTTCTTTGAGTCACCTAAAAACTGGAGCTTTAAAATTGTTGCAAATTTGTGTTTACTATATTTCTTTAGAAATATAATTTGTGAAAAATTGAATTTTACTACAGAAAAATGAATTAATAAACAGCCCTGTGTTTCAGGGTTCCCAATTTTTAGCAGTGCTTCTATTCACATAGTAAATGGAAACTGGCTGAAGAAATTGCTTTAAATGATTAAAAAACAAACAAAACCTAAGACCTTCTACAAATAATACTTTAACCCCTGTATGAATAATGCTGGTGCTAAAAACAAATTTATTGGACATCACAATGGCAACATGATTTTAGAATTTTCCTGTAAACTGAATTTTAAAGGTGAAAAAATTACCATGCACTGTACAATAAACTGCAAAAGTTCAAATATCTTCTTTGTCAAATACATGCTGACTTACTTTAATGTACTCCCAAGTCATGTTGCAAAATCCTTTTCAACATGCTTGAAATAAAGAAAGCTCTTAAAGTTAATTTTCCCTTGAGAAATTCGCAAATTCAGAGGCATCTACAGCTCTGAATCAAACATGGGGTATGAGAGAGGATCAGATCAAAACTTGTAATTTTTTAGTATAAGGTTCACTCTGGCAGGGAGAAAGAAAAGTTTAAAAGAGGGAGAAGAGGTAAAGTGAGAGAAGGAGAAAGATGTGAAAAATTTGCACATATTGAACTTCATAAGATTTGTATATTTAACATGGAAATAAATTGAATATATTATACTTGTCACATAAAGAGAATTTTAAGTATCTTCTAGAAAGTATTTCCATTTGTAATGTCTGCCAAAACACAGACTATGATTAAAGAATAAACATGGTGTATCTTTGTATCACCCTGTTGCATTCTCTCTCCTTTTTAAAACCATGCACTAGTGAAATTTATTTTTAAAAATAATATAAATTGTTGAAAATGGCTGATTTTTATTCTTTTCTTTTTTTTTTTGCAAGTTGCAGCCCCAAGAAAATAATTTTAAGTATTCAGCTAATCTGTGTCCATGCAAAAAAAGTTTCTTTAATTTCATTCCGTACAGTGTAGCCACAGAATTTTGTTTTTCAGAGTCCAACACATCTTAGCATTAGTAAATGACGTGCCCATGGAGCTACAAAGTCTGCCACTCTTCCTGCTGGACTGACTGCTCTGATCCCTGCCCAGAGGAGGGCTGATGATTGTTCCTGACCACTTCTTTGGTCTCCTGCTTTTCACCTGATGCTTCCTAGGATTTCACTCCTCACCTGTAACACCGCTTCATGGCTGTATAGCTCCATTTCTGTGGCATATCAGGGCTTTGGGGTTAGATAAATGAAGAAAAAGGAATGATAAAAATATAAAGGTGCCATTGAAAAGGGCTTCTGTTGCATGAAACTGACTGATTCTTTGAGATTAATCCATGGCTTCAGATTGGACCAGAACTCGAGTGTCATTGAATTCCAAACCTGATAGTTCTTCACAGCTCTGCTCTTTCACCTGAGGGCCTTCTTTAGGGCACAATGTGTGCAACTTCCTCTGAGAACACAGGATTGCTTTGTATCCCTAGAAACAGGCTCAGAAGACACAACATTAAGCATGCAGTGTTACCAGGGTTTGCAACCTGTGATTTTTTTTTTTTTGTAACGCTGGTTGCTGTGACAACAGTTTTTTTACAGCTGCTATGAACGAGAGTAAGAAGGTCCAGTTGAACTTTCCAGAGATGATTGGGAAGCTCTTCTTGTCAGAGGGGCCAAGGTTGGATCTACTAGGGAGGAAGGAGGGAAAAGTTTGAACCATCCAATCACCATATTGGATAGCTCTAGTTCATCTAAAAGTATCTGGGCCACTCCCATAAAAGATTTGTGATCCATGCGGCCATAATCTCCCCAGACGATGATCTGTTGGCAAAATAAAAAGTAGAGTGATGTCAGTGTAACTGTGTACATAGAAAAACTTGTAAAATATATTAAAATACTAAAGTACATTCAGTTAATTTTCTGACATCAAAGATCAAGTTAAAATATGTATAATAGAACAGTTGTCTTTAACTAGTGGTATCTAAAGGTACACTGGGGAAATTGTACTGAAGCATTAAGGTCATAAGAAATCCAGAGAGACTGGAATTTATGTGTGGTGGGGATTTGCATGTCTGTAAATCACTTTAAAGAAAATGACAACGTATATTGCTTTATAGCACGGGCCACTGCTTTGAAAAGTTTCCAAAGAATTTCATTTGTGAGGAACATAAAAGAATACAACAGAAAAGATTTGGGGTATAATGTCTGACCCCATGAAAAATACTTTCTTAGGTAAGGGATAAACAATTAAGTAGATACCTGTAAAACTTTTCCTTGTGGACTCTCTTCGAAAGATAATAGCTGCTGGTAAAGGGGTTCCAGCGTTTTTCTTGCCACTTTTGTTTTCTTTTTGGCTATGCAGACTCCGTTATCTAATAGATACACTTTTACATATGGTGCTTGGGAAAGAAAACACAGAGGAGAATGAGCAATAAACTATGGACATGAAATGGCCAACACACGGTGACATTTACCAGTTTAATCTTTGGCTGAAAGAGCTAGCAATCATGCCACTGGCCTAGCTGCATTCTGTCAAAATCATTAGATAAACAGTGGATAACTGTGTCTTTCAGAGAGTTTTAGGGGATGCTGACATAACCTCTGAGTTTATTATCATTTTTTTCAACAACTGGTTATATAGGTTTACACACTGTATTAAATAAAGTGAAATGCTTCCAGTCCTGAGAGATGTCCTACTCAGTCTTTAATTTATCAATACTTAAATCTATTTAACATGCTTGAAGCTATATTGTTTCATTCACTCATCCCCACAAATAGTGATTATTACTCAAAAGTACTTACTTACTGGTGGTGGTGTGGGTGTAACAGTAGTGGAATTTCATGTGATATTGATCAAATTAGCTAAGAGGCAACTAATTAGAAAATCTATGGCTTAAAATTTATCCAACAGACACTTCATAAAAACCATTTTCATGCATGTACAAATCATGATTTTTTTATAGCAGAGTGAGTTGACTAGCTCTAAGACATATATAAACACAACTGTCTTAATCACCAGTGCAAGGTTATACAACAGATTATATATTATAATTAAAAATTTCTGCAAGGATAGAAAAGTTAAGAGTCAAAGTTACAAGTCAATCAGTAGAGATGCTGAAGCTAGAAATAGAAAAGTTGAGAGTCAAAATTACAAGTCAATCAGTAGAGATGCTGAGGCTAGAAATCAAGTTTCAGAATCCTCAGAAATTGTTTTATACATCTTATCAAACGATCTCTACACAATATATTTGGAGCACTGTAGCACCTTCCATGGCTTCAATGCACCTTAGATTAAAATGACATTTCAATTTGAAATATGTAGCATAAGAAGTTATAATAGTGCCTCTCTTTCCTCAGATTATAGGAAGTAAAAGTCTTATAATTAGAATATCCAGCATACATAGCTTATGCTACTCTTGGAGCCTGTATCTATTTTTTATTCTAATTCCAGAGACTTATGGATTCCTGAGGAGAATTTTGAAGCTCTAGAGAAACTGAAGAATAACACAAAAGACTAGCTAATAAGAAAAAAGAACACCTTGTGTACATGGTGTGACAAAATGAATGATCTAAGTGGGGTGGTTTTTATTTTGCAGTGGTTTCTACTATGTATGTACTTATTTAACAACTTACATTATCCCCACCGGATCATCCTCACTGAACACTCATTCAGGATAAACACACAAATGACTCCAGCACCAGACCAGTCATAATGGACCATACATTAGTAATCTTGATTAACTAAATCAAAGGTCTAAACCAATCAAAAGGTCTCTAAATTGAAACAATATGGATTACGGACAATAATAGAAAAATCTCTTTTGTTTTTACCTGGCAGTGTCTTGGAACCTGGTTTTACAACAAGGCCACGGGCCCGGATGATTTCTACCTCCAGCTGTCCCTTTTTGTCCATCATTCCTACCTGAATGTCACCTAATGGAAGAAGGAAGGAACAAATGTGCTTTAATATACAAATGCACTAAGGGAAATAGAGTCAAAGACCTTGGTTTAACATCGTTTCATCATTTCCCATATATTTTCTTAAATTCAAATATACTTAAAATTCTATCAATAATATCTTCCTTTAGAAAGCATTAAAATTAAAAGAGAAATAATGGTTAAATATTTTTTATTCTTAAAATCTAAGGTCTTGATTCCTGCTGATAATATTGTTAAAGATTCCATTGGGCTGAGCCCAGTGGCTCATGCCTGTAATCCCAGCACTTTGGGAGGTGGAGGCAGGAGGATCGCTTGAGGCCAGGAGTTTGAGACCAGCTTGGTCAGCACAGTGAGGCCCTGTTTCCACAAAAAAAAGTCAAAATATTTGCTGGGTATGGTGGCGTGTGCCTGTAGTCCCAGCTACTTGGGAAGATGAGGTGGGAGGATTTCTTGAGCCAAGGTGGTCGAGGCTGCAGTGAACCATAATCATGCCACTGCACTTCAGCCTGGGCAACAGAGTGAAACTCTGTCTAAAAAAAAAAAAAAAAAAAAAAAAAAAAAAAAAAAAAAAAAAAAAAATAGAGGGAGAGAGAGAGGGAAAGAGAGAGAGAGAGAGAAGATTCTATGAAATTTAGAGAATTTCATTTTCAACAATCTAAAACAAAATAGTGAAATCATGTGGCAGAAATTCTTACCCATTGCAGGTGTTGCCAGAGTCTGGCGTCCCACTAGCTGAGCAGGGCCAAGGCCATCCAGGAAATCACTGAACTGGCTATCAGAGGCCAAGCGAACACCAGGGAAAATGAGACTGAAAGCAAAATAACATATGAGATTAAATCCCCAACCCCTATTTATTTTCAGGTAAGCTTGGTTTCATTCTAGCCTCATTATTGTGGCAAGACTAGTCCTATTATTTTGCCACTTATATTTACTGGATCCAAATACCCAGTTCCACCTCACAGGACTCTTCCTTCATATTCTCAGCAGCCCAAGTATGACACCAGAAGCACCTGTCACACTGCGCTGCAGGCTTCTGCTGGTGAGTCTTTCTCTTCCTTGGTCTCAAAGGCAGACTGTGATTTCTATGAGTAACACTCAGCACATATTGAGCACTTACTCCATCCAGGCTTTATCATATTTAATCCTCTTAGCTGCACTATGATAGATTCTATTATTTCTCCTATTTCATACACGAAGAAATGTTTCTGGATCATTCCCATCTGCATACAAATATGCTGTTATTTCTTCCACCATATAAAAAAATCCCTTTCCTGACCCCATTTCCCTCTCCAGTTACTACCCCATTTCTCTCCTTGAAATAATTGTCTCTATGTGCTGTCTTCAATTTCTTTCCTCTCATTCTCTCTTGAAAGTCTAATCATGTTTTCATTGTTGCCACTCCACTAAAATTATCTGATCATTTGACACAATTGTCCTTGCCCCCTCTTCCTTGAAGCACTGTCTCCCACTGCTTTCTGCACACTCCAGTCTCCTGGTTTCCCACTTTTCCCTTCTGCCACTCAGCCTTAACCTCCTCTGCTAGTTCTGCCACTAAACACTGGAGCTCGATCCTTTGACCTTTTATCTTTTTTCTATGTCTGAATTCCCTTGATAATCTCATCCAGTCTCATGGTTTAAAATGCCATCTATGCTGCTATTGCCTAGATTGGCATCTCCAGCTTGGATCTCTCCCTTGGGCCACAGACCTATGTTCCAATTGCTTAGTCTACATATCTGCTTGGATATGTAATAGACACCTGAAACTCAAATTGTCTAAAACTGACTCTCTCCATGCTCCTGTCCCCCCACTGCAAACACGCAAACAAAAAATCCAAACTCTGGTCCTGTCAAAAGATTTCCATCTTGATAAATGGTAACCTCATTCTTCATTCTTCCAACTGGTCAACCTTGGAGCCATCTTTCTTCCTTCCTCTCTGTTATGGACTGAATCGTGTCACCCCAGAATTCTTATGTTGAAGCCCTAAAGTTCAATATGTCTGTATTTGGCCATAGGCCCTTTAAAGAGAGAAGGTTAAATGAGGCCATTTGCGTGGTGCCCTAATCCAATATGACCCATGTCCTTATAAGAAGAGGAAGAGACACCAGGAGTAGATAAGCACAGAGAAAATGCTGTGAGAAGACATCACAAGAAGGTGGCCATCTGCAAGCCAAGCAGAAGAGCCTCAGGAGAACTCAAACCTGCAGACACCTTGATCTTGGACTTCTAGCCTACTGATCTGTGAGAAAATAGATTCCTGCTTTTTAAGCCACCCAGCCTGCGGTATTTTATTATGGTAGCCCTGGCAAACAAATATACTCTCTTTTCTCTCATTACCCACATCAAATGCATCAATAAATCTTACTTGCTCTACTGTCAAAATACATTCAGAATCTGACCTCACTAATGCTACACTCTGGTCCAAGCCACCATTCCCTAGCTTCTGTATTCCTGTAGCAGCCTTGTGAATGCTCTCCCTGTTGCTGCCCTTGCTGTCCTGGCCCCTTGCCCCCTCAGCACTCAGACTGATATGCCAAAAATGGAAGTCAGATCCTGTCACTCCTCTGCTCAAAACCATCCAACATCTTCTCATCCCACTCAGTAAAAGCAAAGTCCTTACAATACATAAAGTCTATATAAGCTGCCCCCGCCCCTGCCACATGCCCTAATTCCTCATCCTTTACTGCTCTCACCTTTCCTCCCCAGTGCTGCCTTCCTCACTGCTGACACCAGGCCAGCTCCTGCTTCAGGGCCTCTGAAGCAATCTTCATTCTAGAATGTTCTTCCTTCAGATATCCCTCTGCTCACTAAATTCCTTCAGATCTTCACTCGAATATTTCCTTTCCCCGTCTATCCTGTGTCAAATCTTACCTCCACTGTCTCGATCACCTCTCTTCCTTGCCGTATTTTTCTCCTTAGCATGTATGCTATCTAATCTACTATATATTTTACTAGTTTTTCTTTTATATACATTTTAACAATTTTTCTTATTGTTTGTCTTTTCTATGAGAGTGTAAATGTGATGAGAGTATTTTATTTTTGGGGAGATGGGGTCTGCTTTGTTCACTGCTGTATCTCTAGCATCTAGAACCATGCCTGGAATATTGTAAGTTCTATAGAAGTAAAGGAAAGGAAAGGAAACAAAAGAAAAGAAAACAAACAAAAAAAAAAAAAAAAAAAAGGAAAGAAAGAAAAGAAAGACCCAGATGAGAGAACCAGACCTATATGACTGCAAAGCCCATACTCTTAGCCATGGAGATTTACTCCCTCCCTCCTATGACTTACATCCCCAACGTACAGCACAGTGACTGGCCCACTGGAAGGTATGGTAATATTTGTTGAATGAATTTATGGGTATTCATCCTCTTTTTCCAATAAGACTATAAACATCTGGAGCAGGGGCTATAGTGTAAACATTTTTATATCCCTAACAGTATCTAATATAGTTCTTTGCAATGATTAGTGCTCAGTGCACATTCACTTTTCAGTTGATTTTCCCTCTCTTTTTAGACTTCCTTAATGAATAGTGAATCTATTTCTCCCCCCGACCTCAACTCTCAAATATTTAGTTAATACAAATGTTTTAGTTTGTTTCTATAAGTATCCCATATAAGCCTACTTACAAATGTAGAGAAACCAGTTATATCTCTTGTATTTATGTTGTTGTGCTAGACAAATTATCCTGAGACATACCATTCATGCTGTGCCAACAGCTCCTACGGCCTCACATCTGTAAACTGGCCACACATAGGTTATCTAAACATCTAATACTTACACAGTGATGACAGTGAGGCCAGTAAACCCCATTTTCCTTTGTTAATGTCCTTTACAGCCCCACTTCCAGATCTTTAGTTGCTAAGTACTATTAATTTGTTGGTGACAGAACTACACAAGCTAAAAATGCTTTAAAAATATCTGAGACAGTTGATTCAAAGGAAAGCTACTTGATAACTACGTAAAAGGCTCCCCAAGTTTTTGGTGGCATTTCTTTTTGGCTGTTATATTTAATATAATTAAATAATTATAGTTGTTTGTTGCAACATGGAACTAAGTATACGCCAGCATTCCATATTTTTTAGCAATAATTCTCAGGATGGAGATTCTTAAAACTAGCATTGTTCACATGGTGTGGCATGCATGCTTATTATTTTTGGGCTTTTATATATTATTTCAAGCTAGGGCAAAATATTTTATTTGCATTGCATTGTAAGAGTCACACTTTAGCAACTTGCCATTAAGGCAAAACACTTTATCCCCAAACCTATTTCACTTGATATAAAAAGCCAGATATGTCACATTGTTCAGTGGCAGGTGAGCAAAGTTCTCTTCACAGGAAATCAGCCAGTGAAAATTAAAGTGGTTCTGAAGAGCATGAGAGTTGGAAAATCTCTGTGAAAGCACATAGAGTGAGATAGGTGAGGCACGGAGGAGACACACATCACATGCAGCCTCACTCACTTTCCTTCTGAGCTGTAGCTGTTCATGCTACCATCTGTAGACTCTCGGCTTGCCTGTCGAGTCATCCAGTTCCTCATTTCCACGGCCAGGCCTGTTTCTGTACTTCTTTGGACAGTGCTCCTTAGTTTTTTACCTCCTGCTTCTGCAGAGATAGAAACAAAAAGTGTAACAGCTTTGTAATCACTATCTGGTAAGAAATATCAGCGAAGGCTCTGAGATCATCAGATGCAAAGAACTGTGTAAATAAAAAGTGCTCTTGTTAAGGAGGCAGAAAGAAAAGGTATTTAAAACAATTTTAAACAATGTCATGTTGAGTGGGATGAAGATTTTCTAAAAAATCTGTAAGAAGCACAAAACACCATTGTTTTATTTCCATTTAAAACAGTGTGCAAATTGTTAATATAAGAAACAAAAAGATTCAACCTAAGGAAAAAAAATAAGCCTTATTTTCATTGTAATACTTAAATGCAGGTTAATTTATGCCTATCTTTTGTTTTCATTGTAATATTTAAATGCCAGATTAATTTCTGCTTACCATATTTTTCCCTTTCTTTTAATCATAGTAAAAGAACCAGGCCTTCACACAATTTACAAAGAAACAGATGGTGAGTAATCCTCAAATTCCAGTCTTAACTTTTATAGGAAAGTCTGTTTTTGTAGGGTGATAGATATTAGAAGGAAAAAGAATCTACAAAAAGGAGAGAGCCTAGTTTGCCAATAGTTTCACATCTATTGGTAACTTTCAGAAAGATATTCCAAGGGCAATGCAAAAACTCACCAAAATAATGTGAAAAGAGATTTTTAATTTTTGTTCACGGGTAGTCATGTCCTCAAGGATTTTTAGTAGTTTGGTGATGTGATTTACTAATAGAAACCAATTAGAAGACCAAACAGGAAACTGAGTCAAATACTACAGATGTGACACAGATAGGAAGTACTATCTGGAGAGGTCAGGGAAGAAGGTATGTCATAGAGGCTGTGGGATTTGAGCTGGACATGAAAAATAGGCAGATTGGGACTTAACGAGAGGTGAGAAGAGAGCTTCGTAAGCAAGGGAAACAGCATGGCAAAGGTGCAAAGATAGGGATGACCATGTGCATTTAAGGGAGGTGCAATGACCAAAGCACATGTAAAGTAATGGGGGACTGGGTTCCACAAAAAACTGAGCCCAAATTACAAAAGCTATGAGTGTTGAGATGTGAAGTTGAGAGGCTACCAAAGCTCGAGCAAGAGGGTGATAGTCCAAATGATTTGTACTCGATTACTTCTTGTCAGGCTTAACTATTTATCCACACTGTGCATATTGATAGCTTTTTGGGATACAACCATACGGTTAGCTCTTTTAGTGGCTGGTATTAATAAGTTCTTTTTTTTTGAGACAGAGTCTTGCACTGTTGCCCAGGCTGAAGTGCAGTGACACAATCTCTGCTCACTGCAACCTCCGCCTCCCGGGTTCAAGTGATTCTCCTGCCTCAGCCTCCCAAGTAGCTGGGATTACAGGTGACCACCACCATGCCCTTCTAATTTTTTGTATTTTTAGTAGAGATGGGGTTTCGCTATGTTGGCCAGGCTGGTCTTGAACTCCTGACCTTGTCATCTGCCCGTCTTGGCCTCCCAAAGTGCTGGGATTACAGGCATGAGCCATCGTGCCCAGCAATAAGTTATTTTTAGGTCTATAAATATTTGCTGATATTGCCAGTGATTTGTCGAAATCTCTTTTCACCAAGTCTCTTAGAAGTACTTACCATTTTGAAATACTGCTTTAAATTTCATCCATTCTCTACTTCCAACATTAAGGTACACCAAAATGCTTTAAAGAGTATAAATGAAATATAAATTATGACTGATCTATAACTCAGTTCCACAATCTAAGGCTGATATTTTAGATAATTGGTAGTAAACATGTTGTACTGATATGAACTGTAACAAGACACAAAACATCCCCTACTAATAAGGGAAAGATCTTCTTTACAGCAGAATATTAGTAAATGTAAAAGCATTAAATTTTACATAAAATTTAAAATTTACCAATTTGCAACCTCCATTGGAACCAATGATATAAGCAAGGCTCATCAATGGAGGAGGCTAACACTATTAGATGAAAGGTTGTAGAAAGGATACTCATATGAGCCAAGTAATTGTTCCATAAATTATTCTAATTGTTAAAGGAAAAAAAAGTACTTTAACACTGGGAGACCAGGCTGCCACCATCTTAATCAAGTGATCAAACTTAGTAGCACTAAGAGGGGACAATCATATGCACCTCCACATTTAAAATACAAAGCATCACTTGTCAAGTTGTTCTAGACAAAAACATGCAACCTGTTTCTAATCAGATCT
The DNA here is from genome assembly GCF_029289425.2 of Pan paniscus. Classification (NCBI taxonomy): domain Eukaryota; kingdom Metazoa; phylum Chordata; class Mammalia; order Primates; family Hominidae; genus Pan; species Pan paniscus. The sequence continues at coordinate 121,598,070 of NC_073256.2, read as the reverse complement.
TTGGAGCCAACTTCAAGTTTTCAAAAACAGGTGATAGAGTAACAAGATATATGATAGACACACATGCACAAAACAATCAGAGAAATCCAGAACATGGACTATTGTTCAAGAAAGTTGGCCTAGTCTCTTAAAAGAAGTTAATATCATGAAAACAAACAAAGAAATAAGGTAAGGGAATTATTCTGGATTAAAATATATCAAAGAAATTTAACCATCAAATGCTACGAGTGTACTCGAACTTCTTGTTTGGGAAAGCAAAACAAGAAACTCTATATGCAAAACAGTATAAAAGTAATTTTAGGACAAGTTAAGAAAAATTTGAATATGCATTTGACATTAGATGAGATTAGAAAATTGTTATTTTTTAAGGTGCATAATGACATGTATTATAAAGAATTTTCTTATTAGGAGATACATGCTAAAGTATTTAGACCTGAAATGTTATATATTCTGCAATTTACTTTCAAATGGTGTAGGAAAAAACAACAAAACAACAACCAAGCCCCCACCCCCAACCCAAAACTGCACATATATGTTTTAAAAGATGAGGGAGAATGTTAAGGAGAAATGAAAGAATGAGAATGCAGAGTACATCCTGATATACATGAAGTTAATATTTATGATTTCATTTGAGTGGTCCTCAAATAACTATATCAAAAAGTAGGCTGGGCACAACGGCTCACACCTGTAATCCCAGCACTTTGGGAGGCTAAGGCAGGCAGATCACTTGAGGCCAGGAGTTTGAGATCAGCCTGACCAACATGGTGAAAATCTGTCTCTACTAAAAATACAAAAATTAGCTGGGCGTGGTGGCCCATACCTGTAATCCCAGCTGTTTGGGAGGCTGAGGCTAGAGAATCACTTGAACTCAGGAGGCAGAGGTTGCAGTGAGCCGAAATTGCACCATTGCACTCCAGCCTGGGTGACAGAGCAAGACTCTGTCTCAAAAACAAACAAACAAACAAACAAACACCCCAAGCAAGAGGTAATACAATTTTGTACAAGTGTGTCTTTCCATGTAGCTTTAATGTTCATTTCCTGTGAACAGCGCTCTTGTGAAAAAATTGCCATCAGGTGAGACATAAAACTTCAGTGACATTTGAGCATGTGGAATGAGGATACGTACAAGAAACATATGACTTAGAAAGGAAATGAGATTCTTAAAGATCTCAGAACACAGCCTCTGCAATGTCAAAGATCTAAAGTTTTTAATTTAAGGTCTGACTCTATCACAGTTAAAGCGACTTGAAAATCTGCCATTATAGGGTTATGAGAACCAGCACCATTTGTCAAAGAATAATATGATAAGCATGTAATTTTTTTGTTTACAGGTTGCTTCTTACATGTATCCCCTTCATAACAATGCTAAAAATCCCAATTTTACAGTTATAGCATCTAAGGACCCCAGAAGTTTACATAATTCCCTGAAGCAACATAGTAAGTGACAGAACCAGCATTTGTAGACAGTTCCCAGACTCCACATTTTCTGCTATTCAGTACTTCATTGTCAGAATATAACTAAATGGGGAGCTTGTGCAGCTGTCTATGGAGATTTTACTGTGCTAATGCTGTAACTGCATATGGAAGGCCCTATTAGAAGCAGCTTAGTGGGGTGGGAAAAGCAGAGCACAGTGAAGGAGTCAGGCCCTGGGATCAAACTGCTTCTTTTCTAGTCTCCAGTCTACCATTTACAAGGTGGATGACACTGAGGAAGTTACATACCCTCTCTGTGACTCAGTTTCCTCAAACTGAAATGACAGCAATAATAAGCCTACCTCATTAGGAATGAGGTAGGAATTTTTGTGAGTATTAAGGAAAACAATGCATTTAAAGCACTTAGGATAGTGCCTGATGCATAGAAAAGCTTCAATTAATTATACTGTTATTATTACCAGATACGGAATTTGAAACTATGTATTCTAGGTCTGACTCTACCACTAACTTGTGAGCTCTATCTATTCTCCTCTCTGAGTCATATCCCCTCTCTGAGTCTCTGGCTCCTCATTTATGAAAAAGGGAGGGGGAGGAGGGCAGATGATATCTGATATCTTTGAGTTCTAATGTCTATGAGTTTGCGTATTAATGCATAACCAAGACCATGATTAACAGCATACATTGAGGAGATATGCTAATCACTATCATCTGACATAATCAAATAAATCCAGCTAATATACTCAACATTTATAGTAGCCCTTTAATACATGTCTTTTTCAATGTTCCATTATCAAATACATTTATAGGCTTATTTTAAAAGTAATTTATTTTTCAGCACCACAAAATCTTTAGCTACATTCACAATAAAACTAATTTAACTTGAATGTCATTCATTACCATGAATCACATTTAATGTTCCAAATGATTTGTCACATTATTCAACTTAAAAACTGAATCTACATAACAGTGAAGGTCTATATAAAGAAAATGTGGTAGTGAGAATTCTAAGATGACACCCATGATTATGTTACTTTACATGGTAAAAGGGATTTTGCAGATGTAATTAAGGTTACTAATCAGTTGACCTAAAGATAGGGTGCTTATCTGAATGGGCGTAACTGAACCACACCAGCCCTTTCAAAGCAGAGTGCTTTCTCTGTCTGGTTCCAGAAAAGGAAATCACAGAGATGTGAAACACAAGAAAATTCAATATACTTCTCTCTGCCTGAAGAGGGAAGGGGCCACCTGGAAAGGATGTGAGAGCAGCCTCTAGCTGTTGAGAGTGATGCCTGGCTGACAGCAAGAAAATGGGGACTTCAGGCCTGCAACTGTAAGGAACTGGATTCTCTCCACTACCGAAAGGGCCTTGAAAGCTGATTTTCTCCCCTAGAACCTCCAGACAAGAACTCAGCCCAGGCAACATCTTCATTTCAGCCATGTGATGCTCTAGAGAAAAAACCCAGCCAAATGTGCCAGACTTGTGACCTACAGAACTGTGAATTAATAAATGGGTGTTGTTTTCAGCTATTAAATTTGTGATAATTGTTATACTGTAATATAAAACTAATACAGTAAGTTCTGAGTCCTTTGTAGATAAGTTTTTTACATGAGGAGACATTAAAATATCCTATTATGACTTAGGGGTGGACCATCAAAACTGTAAAAACTTAACCATTATTTTAAAAAGTGTACATTTTAAAAAGTATACACATACATATAAACATACACATGCATACATAAACATATATGTATAATGTGTGTGTGTGTGTGTATTGAGACATCAAAAAAATACTCAGGTAAGGCCCAGATGGTGTTGTTGTTGAGCCCTTAAATCACTAATTTTGGTATTAGGTATTTTAAGCCAAAGCACATTTGGAGAAGATGCCTGCAGGTAAAAATCAAGTTCTTGAACTGCAAAACATCACAGGCAGAAGGAAGAACACAGGTGTCCCCGTTATTCTGCCCTGCTTAGTCTGATGACTCATTTACCTGGCACCCTCAGTAAAGCCATTTGATTAAACAAAAGACCAAAGGGTCAGTTTCCCCAAATAATATCTGGAAACCAGAAAACCTTTTTGGTTACTTGACAACAAAAACCAAAAGATCCTTTCTGCTACTGACTTGGAAACTATTTTAAGCCCCACCCAAGGCAGGGCTTACAATGCATTGTCAAACTTAATGTCATGGTGACCTCCTTTCAAATCTTGGATTCACATAACCCATTCCTGGTTGCTCTCACCTGCAAGGTCTCATCTACTGCAGACAGACTTACTTTGGATTCAGGGTTTTCTCAATGTCAATATGGAAAATGGTTTATGGAAACAGGATGAAGAATAGTTGGCAGATTATGAAAACTGACTTTACATTTTAGTTTAGACCACAATTTATATGCTTTAACGAGTTGCTATTTTTGCATTTATTCAAAATTACCATTTCTCAGAGTATAATTTAGAAAACCATTTGTGTTACATTTAAAGCAAATTAAAAATGCATTACAATGAATTTCTAAAATTATTGACTCACAGATTTTAGGAAGCAATCTTGGCTATCCAGTAAATCTATGTAGTTTATGCACTCCCTTATTGCAGCAATGAGAAAGTTGAGGTCCTGAGTGGCTAGTTTGTCTTTGGTAGAAGACTTTTTCGTCTTTAAGAATCAATAATTGTAAATTCTACTTTTACTCTCTTCCATCTTGCTCCTTTAATTCCTAAAATTTAAATATAACAATTGTCTCCAGCACCTTCATCAACCTCTGTGGTAGACTCTGTGGACATGACTTCTCTCCCCTCAGCAGATTTTTTTTTTTTAATTTTACTTTAAGTTCTGGGATACATGTGCAGAACATACAGGTTTGTTACATAGGTATACATGTGCCATGGTGCTTTGCTGCACCTATCAACCCATCATCTAGGTTTTAAGCCCCACATGTATTAGGTATTTGTCTTAATGCTCTCCCTCCCCTTGCCCCCTACCCCTCAACAGGCCCCAGTGTGTGATGTTCCCCTCCCTGTGTCCCTGTGTTCTCATTGTTCAACTCCCACTTATGAGTGAGAACATGTGGTGTTTGGTTTTCTGTTCTGTGTTAGTTTGCTGAGAATAATGGCTTCCAGCTTCATCCATGTCCCTGCAAAGGACATGAACTCATTGTTTTTTATGGCTGCATAGTATTCCATGGTGTATATGTGCCACATTTTCTTTATCCAGTCTATCATTGATGGGCATTTGGGTTAGTTCCAAGTATTTGCTATTGTAAATAGTGCCCATCGGCAGATTTTATAACTTCCCTCCCATCAGCAGATTTTATATCAAGATATGAAAGATGTTGATTTATTTATTTATTTGGTCCTGCAAGACCTCAATATGGGGACACTGTCATGGATTACTCTGACTGCATGTAAAAGCTCATACACTTATGTTTCTCAGGTCTTGCTATTATCATAAATATAATTCAAATCTCTAAAAGTCTAAACAAAATAAAGACAAATAGCCAACAATTTCGTTTGGGCTAATCCAGGCTCTGCATTTACAATTAAAATAAAATTGAGATTAAAAATTAACAATTGACACTCAAAATTGTTCCGGACTTTAACATGAATCCATTCATTCCAAAAGCTTTGTCACAACTATTTAATATTATAAAAGTTACATATCTAATAGCTACAGCATGGTGAGCTTCAAGCAGGGGTCATGATTATGGTAGATGTTAGGGCTATTCATGTATATTCACTTTATTCCCACCTCTGAAGTTAGGTGTGGTCATGTGACTTGTTTGTCCAATGAAATGTGAGCAAAACTAACCCATGTAACTTCAAGGCAGAAGATTTAGCAGCTGATGTATGTATGACTCACTATGTCTCCTTCCATCAGCCTGAGTACAGCCACACACAGGACTCTCAATGGACAAGTAGCGGGAGTGAGACATAAATTTTTTGTGTTAAGCCATTAATATTTTTAGTTGTTTGTTACTACAACCTAACCTATTCTGACAGATACATACAATAGACAGTATTCCATTTTCTTGTAAATAAAGTTTTAAATTTGTCTACTTTTTTGTTTTCAACATCATTTAAAAATTGGCCATTTTGAATACAGCTCTGTTAAAAACTCTGAATTTGATATTCTATTTTATAACTGTTTTCATGGCTTTTGCTTTATAAGCATGCTTAAAGAAATTTTAATCATTTTTCTTAAAATTCAGATTCCCATTTAAAACACACTGAAATAATTTTAAATAAATATTTGATTTTAGAATAGTTTTAGATTTACAGGAAAATTGCCAAAGATAGTACAGAGAATTCTAGCACCCCCACATCCAGTTTTCTCAATTATTAACATCTTACATAGGTATGGTAAATTTGTGGCAATTAACTAATATTGATATATGACTATCGACTAAAGTTTATACTTCATTCTGATGTCCTTAGTTTTTACCTGAAGCGCTTTTTCTGATCCAGGATACCACATTACATTTAGTCATCATGTCTCCTTATGCTCTTCTTGGAAACTAATTTTTTATGTTTCTAATTCCTGATATTCTTTTATATTTCTAACTACTTTTCATCTGCTCTTTGTATATAAAATTAACATGCAGTATGATGACCCATAATAGTATTCACATATCCATTAATAAAACCACTTATTTTCAGTAAAAACTATATAAATCGAAAATACTTGTCTATAGAAAAGTAGAAAATGTCATGTCATATGTGAAAATGCTGTATGTAAGAAAATAAGTTATCAATACTATATTAATCCAGACTCTATGACATAATGTAAAAGCATAGACTTAATACACATTTTAAGTCTATTTTTAAGTTTGATTATGTTTCAAAAAAACTCAATTAAAATTCCCAGTCCCAGTGTAATAATTGATTCAGGCAAGGGTCAGCACTGGATATTACAATTATTGGATAATTTTTAGAGAACAGAATATTCACGTGGTACCAAAGTATTACTCCAGAAATTGCTTAGTAATTATAAAGGGAAAAATATATCTTTTCCATAGAGAGAAACTAGCAGTCACCTCTTAACCAAGTGATGAAATGTAGCATGCCTAGGAGTAAGAAATCTTGACATTATGTGTCTATTGATGGACTATATAAAGTTTATATCACCTATGACATTTAACTCAATGTAATCACATCCCTAGGTCTAACCTCCAGTTTACTGGAAATACAGGGAATAGAGAGAATGATAAAAAAAAAAAATCCAGAATGTTGGACATTCTACAAGACAGTTTTGTCTGGATTCTTCAAAAGTCAATGTCATGAAAAACAAAAGGGAAAGTACTGTTTTAGATTATGCGTAACAACCAAATGCAATGAATAAATCTGACTGAATCCTGGATTAAGGAGAAAAACAACAAAAAGCTTTAAAAAACATTTTTTTGGGGGACAACTGAACTAAAGATATTGGATACGGAATGAATATGAGATAACAAAGGGGTTTCTGGGTTAATTTTATGCTTACATATATTTTTTAAAAATTTGAAATGTATGCTAAAAGTACTTAATGATTTATCATGATGTCTGCAACTTAACCTTATGCTCAAATGGTCGGCAAAAATACATACCACGTGTATGTGGTGTATGTATGTGAATGCATGTGTGTGTATGAGTGAAAAGAGAGTGAGAAAGAGAAAAGATAAAGTCAATAACGTCTGTCAGTCTATGTAGTGGATGTTCATTGTATTATTCCTTTTTTTCATATTTAAAATATTTCAAAATAAAAGTTGGGAAAAAACTCAACTACTCAATTCAGAACAAAGGAGGGAAAGAGCTATTGTTTCATGACTTACAACTATGTGGAGATGCTTTGGATATAAGATCTACCTATCTCTAGTTTTCGTAAGAAGATTGTATGGCAGTGATGACTACTATCATTTTCCATATGAGGAAAGTGCCCAATTCACACAGTTGACTAATAATATAGATGAGATTTGAACTCAAATTTTGGCAATGTCAAAACCTAAGCTTGCTTCTCAAAGCATGCTGGGCTTCCATCTTCACTTAGTATTTTGGACACAAATTTCTAATTCCAGAATAATCAATGACTTGAAACCTCATCTCAGGTTCTCCTTGCATGTCCAAATAAACTTAAAATACATTGTTTTATGGGTAGTGTTGAGACTCAGATCATTCACGTTTTTTGTTCTCTCATGAAAAATGGGGATATGTCACTTTCATCACTAAATTCTGACTTCATGAAAATGATGGTAACGTATTTATGATAAAAATGGAAACAAATGTGCTAGAAACAGTTATTCCCTACAATATACATATGCATTTCAATCTCTCAGCATGCCACTTTGGACCAACCCACATGAAAAATTGGAGATTTCATCAAACGATACCATAGCTGTCAATAGGACTGAATACACCGTGAAAAATTGCGGATTTGCCAACATGTGGAGTTGAAAAGGATCTTGACCTCTTGTGTGTCTTGATCCTCATCTGCAAAACAGAGGGATCAAGCCAGAGGACTGGCATACCCATTTCCCATTATGGGTTCCTGTAATTGTTAATACTGACTTTTAATGAGAAACAAGACCTTATGATGAAATAAAGCTTATGACTCTTCTGCAGTAAGATAATTATATTTTTTTCCATAAAAGTAAGGCTTATCATTTTGGTATTCTTAACACATTTAAATACCAGAAATTATAGCTGTCATTGTTATTTTGGCATTTGTAATTTTTTGGTACTTTCTTGTTTTTCTTGTCTGATGTTGCTATTACTACACTAAGGGGGATAAAGTAAAAGCCCATTAGAAAATAATCCATTCCTGATCCACAGTTAAACTACTTAGATAGAGTTGCATATCCACTACCTCACTCCTTGGCTTTTTTTTTTTTTTTTTAACTTTCAGATCTGTACTTGATCATGCATCAGTCCACTGATACCTGTGCCTGTTTCTGTCTCAAGAATGGATGTGAAATATCACCAATCTCTTCGTAACTCTCAAGTTAGATATTTTGAGGCAATATTTTATGGTTGGATGAACACACCATTTTAGAATCAGATGATATGAGTTCAAGTTCCTATTTGACTATTTGCAAATTTTGGGCAGGTAACTTATCTTTCTGTAGGTCAGAGTTCTTTGGTGCAAACTTGGAATCCTAATTACCCTATGCCATAGAGTATACAACACGTAGTGGTGTTTAATAAATAGTGTTGAAAAAGAATCAGATCCTATAATCTGCACAGTTTTGGAAACTGAATAACATATGAAATTATCATAAATCTCCAGAAAAAAAACTATGCATAAATAACAGGCCTTGCCATGAAGGGGAGAGAGCCTATTGGCCAAATTGAACTAAGGGGTGGCCTTCCCACCCAAATCCTTTTTTTCAGATGATATCAAGGTGGCTGCCATTAAGTTGAAAGCAAAGGAAGTGAGTAGGGCACAGAGGCTAGAAACTAAAATAACAGAATCTTTAGGCTGAAAGCCTGTGTCTAATGAGGCGTTTGGCTGAAGAGACTCACACTTGAAACTGATTTGAAGCAAACAGACTGTAAGCCTACTGAATTTCTGCACTACTGGTATAGAAAAAAAAATACTAGCTTACCTTACAAAATTCTGTTGAACCCATAAGATAACAATGGAGTTTCCAAACCTGTACTAGAAAGAAGCAGGCTATGACAGCAATGAAGCCACCTCTTCAATACAAACCTTCATGGCCATAGAGAATAGACAACAAAGTAACACCTTCCTGAAAACAGATCCAGGGTTGCCAGATGAGTAAACTAAGAAACGTACTCTACTGTCAATCTCTGCCATTCCTACCAAGTGAGATTGATAACTCCTATAGATGACTGATTGTTTTGTGTTTCCTATTCTCTCCTTTCTAAATGGGAATTTTTCTTTCAGTTTTTCTGTGGCTACCATACATTTAAATTAGATTTAACAGAGTCAGATAACGGAGGCAGATAACTTGTTTTCAGCTTGCAGGTCACCATAACATGAAAAGCCACATCTAGATATGAGAGGACTACACATTGCTCAAAGATTCTAGATTTCGACCAGCCAGATAAGATTTTAAGGTTTTAAGGTTGTCCTTCTGAGGAGGAATTTATTATGCTCTATATGAAAAAACAAGAGAATGCATGGATATTGGGTGGTCAAATCTGCAGAAAAAGTTAAAATTGAGAATGCCATCTTCTTTACCTTAGATTTCTTCTATAGATTTCCCCCCGTTCTTGTCTGCTTATGCTCAATGAACAAAGAGGAAAATAACAATATGACAAACTCTTATTTAAAAGAATTAAAAAATAGCTAATCATATTGAGCTTAGTTTTTTTTTTCTTACCACTGGTAATTATTTTATATTACAAAGTGGATATTTGTTAATGTTTTTGGCTTACCAGCATTTAAATCTTCCTTCTACATTTGAAAAATATCCCATCCTTCAACTATAGAAGTTAAAATAGGAAGGTGGTACTTTTCCAGCCTGCTTTGCAATTAGGGTATAAGCACATGGTTGAGGCACTACTTTTCCAAACTTTGAATCTGAAGCTAATAAAGCAAAGAAGCAGAGACACCATAGGCTTTCATTCCAATGAGGGTAGTGGCCAGAATATACTTTCCCGAAGTTATCCTGTAGCAGCATGTAGTGATTTGCCATGAGTCCTGACAATGGTGCAAGCTGTGATATCTGTGCCAAGTAGCAGTGATAGTTTAGCAGGATTAACCTGCAGTATGGTTTTGGGCATCACTCCTAACCTACAGCCCAGAATCTCCAGCCTTCCTAGAGATTCTATGACCTATCCAGGATCCCTTAGCAAATACCTTTCTTTTCTGCTTAAATTGCCAGAATTGATTTCTGTTGATTGCAACTGGGCACCTGAAAGGAAACATGTTGCATATGCATGTTTCTTTGTAATGTATGATAGAAAAATATGTTGCTAGTTTATATTAAGCTAAGTATACACAACTTCTATGTGTAGCACAAAGAATGCATAACATTCAAGTACTGTTGTACCTGCAAGAATGCAAACAATCACCTAATCAGTATGGTCCCTTTCAGATCTAATAGCTTCTTTTCATTCCACAATAACAACATAGAAACCGACCAGGTACTTGTTCATTTATTCATTCACTACATGTTTGTTAAGTACTTCTTGGATGTAAGGTACTGTGGGAGATAAAAAATATGTAATACATGATCGCATAATTCCCAACTATATGATTTTTAAGTTTAGTAGGTAAGATAGTACACAAATAATGATAATGCAAGGCAATATGCGCTAAGTGCTTTATGAGTGGTAATAAGTTCCTAGAGCTGCATTGTCCAGTAGAACTTTCTGTGAATGAGAGAAATGTTCTATAATTCTGCACTGCATGATAAGGTAATCACTAGTCATACGTAGCTACTGAACACTTGAAAGGTGGCTAGTGGGACTGAAGAATAAAATTTTAAATTTTTAAAAATTTATTTAAATTTAAACAGTCACATGTGGCTAATACCTCATGTAGTAGATAGCACATATTTAGAGGTTCAGAAAAAGGCAAAAATATTTTGAAATGGGAGTATAAGGGAATAGTAAGCATAATACTAGTTCACGATATTCATCAAGATAGGTATTGTTATGTACACTTTACATACAAATGAGGAAACTAAAGCTGAAAGAAATTGTCTTCACAGTCCATACAACTAGGAAGAGGTGGAGCCAGTATTTCCAATTCAGCCACACAGTTTTTCCTGTCTACAGAAGCTCCTATAGCTTCTGAATACTTCATACAGTAGACGGAATATGAGCCCAGCTTTGAAGGACAATTAGACAGGATATATATACAGTGGTAAAGGAAGAATAGAAAGAAAGGCATGAACAAAACTTTGGAGACAAAGAGCAAGAAGACTTAGTTTAATAGAATTACTAGCCTTGGGAGGTGGGGATGCTAAACCACACACACAAAAAAACCTCATATTGTTAAAGAACTTGAATGTCAGGCTAAAGGCTTTACTTAGTAGGAGATGTAAATCTACTGAAGTTTTTGAAGGAAGGGTAGTGTTAAGATGAAGATGGGGTTTAAGAGAACTGATACAGGAGCAGTGATGTTGGATTGGTCCAGAAGGGAGAGAGAGAGCAGGTTGGGGGGTTATCAGATCACTTCAAAGGTAAGCTCACGTGTCCCAAACTACCAAGGTGACAACGAGAATGGGAAAAAAAACGAGAACTGAGAAAAGTTGGGAATGAAGCATTTCCTTGGCAGAAGTTGCAAAATGTTGGTCTTTAATGTCAGGCCACATTTGGTCAATAAGTGTGTTTTGTTTGGCCCAAATAATGTTTGAAAGTTTTTATTCATGTGCCAACATTTTAAAATATAAAAGTTTTAAGTAAACAACCAGATTTATAGCTTTCCTTCAGGAAAAAAAAAAAAGAGTAAATTTTCCAACCTTGGGCTGACATTCAGTCTGGCATTAATTAGCTAGAACTGACTATTCATCCTTCTTTTATAGATAGATAAGCTTTCTCCAGCTCTTTGAGTCCTTGTCTTTTCCCTTTCGTTTTATTCCCGTCCGACTTCACTGATGCATGTTTCTTTCCTGGCCTGTGATTTACAGGAATAATAAGGGAACAACCGATTATTTTATTTTATTTTTATTTCTTTGAGACAGAGTCTCACTTTGTCGCCCAGGCTGGAGTGCAGTGGCTCGATCTTGGCTCACGGCAACTTCCGCCTCCAGGGTTCAAGCGATTCTCATGCCTCAGCCTCCTGAGTAGCTGGGATTACAGGAGCCTGACAACACGCCCAGCTACTTTTTGTGTTTTTAGCAGAGACAGGATTTCACCATGTTGCCCATGCTGGTTGTGAATTCCTGACCTCAGGCGATCCACCTGGCTCAGCCTCCCAAAGTGCTGAGATTACAAGCGTGAGCCACCGCGCCTGGCTGATAGTTTTATTTTTAAGTTGCTAAAATAAATTTTCCTTTCCTTTTAGTCTCATTTAAACAAAACCTATTTTTTTTTTTTTTTTTGAGATGTAGTTTTGCTCTCGTTGCCCAGGCTGGAGTGCAATGGAGTGATCTCAGCTCACCCCAACCTCCACCTCCTGGGTTCAAGAGATTCTCCTGCCTCAGCCTCCCGAGTAGCTGGGATTACAGGCATGCGCCACCAAGCCTGGCTGATTTTGTATTTTTAGTAGAGACGGGGTTTCTCCATGTTGGTCAGGCTGGTCTTGAACTCCCAACCTCAGGTGATCCGCCCACCTCAGCCTCCCAAAGTGCTGGGATTACAGGTGTGAGCCAGCATGCCGGCACAAAAATCTAAATTTTAAAAAATGGTACTTCAAATCCTTTGTTCTTGATGATCCAGACAAAAGCAGACACCTTTGGTGATGTCTACGAAGCTCACAATAACCACTTCCCTTCTTAGTTGCCCACAGAAATGCATTTTTGGTGACTAAATTTATACATACATGGCCTTGCCTTCTGGCTGTATTGGGATGGACCAAACTGGGTAAGTGAAATCTCTTCTTTGGGAATTTGGGAGTGGGACTGAGAAAGACAGAAATATGCAGTGTGGGTGGAACTGTGACAGGTGAACTTGGATGCCATTGGCTGCCATTTTCCATAGGCCACATGGTCTGGGTAATAGAGCAAGGGAGAGAGCTAGCTGCCGAGAAAGAAAAAAGCAGCCATGCAAAGACAGAATCAACGGCAAGAAATGGGAAAAGAATGCTCATGGGTTCCTAACAGCCTTCTGGCTCCCAGTTTAGGTCCATGTGAGGCCTGGTGGGATTTCTGCTCATGGGTTTGGTACATTATCTTTGCATAAAGCATGATTTACATTACAATAAATACCCTGTTTTCATTTAAAGAGTGATACTTCCAAACTAGAATGATACTATCATTTTTGTGTGTTTTCTACTTGTTCAAATAATATTATATATACACAGCATTAGGTAAATCTCCCTCCTCCCCAATCAAAAACATTTCAATATGAAAGAGAACAAATATACAGAATGATCTTGTCTGATCCATAAATAGGGGCCTATGTAATAACAGCAGAGAACATTTACATTAAAACACAGTCCTTGGAAGAAATGGGATGCTGTTATTATAACTTTCTAGTGGGTTTCCTTCATAAGTCATTATATATAAGATGTTTCTACAGGGAAACTAATTCCTGTTACTGGTAGTGAACCTGTTAAAGGATGAAAGCAAATTGAGGTTTAATTTTACTTTTAAATTAAAGGGTTTTTTCCTTTGTAGAACTCAGTCTATTAAAGTTTTAAATTAAAGATACTATTTGGACACATGGTGGTGAAAGATTCTGAATCTTATATGAAAAAGGTAATATTTGATAGGCATTGAGTGGAACTGTTACTCAATTTACTTTTCTTAATTCCAAAATCTTTTGCTTCACTTTGTCTGTTATAATGTAAATCTAACATAAAAAAATATTGTGCTATTTTTCAACAAGGTATGAACTCATTTATGGAATGATTTATTACACATAATCTAGAAAAAATAATATCCCCTATAAAAAGATCCATAGTAACTGTCTATCCATGTCCTGCCTCCAAGGTTGGCTTCATGAAGATGGGTAAAAACTATGATCACTGCATTTAAAAAAGTCTCTATCACATGTTATATTTTTAAACAGTATAAATATAATGGATGGATGGCAGTCAGTTATACTGATATTCAGTGTGAAAAGAATGGTGGAACTATATACTGTTAATTATTAATAGACACTGAATATCACTGTGCTAGGTATGATGTTTGCACTTTAAGAGGATTACATTTAAATGTATGAAGAATTTTTCTTATTTCAACGGCGTAAGGGCAAAGTTCTAAACTATTTTAATCAAATGGGACTGATTATTAAGAATTAAGTATATTATTTACTATACACAAAGACTAGAATAAGATATGTCTCTTTATACTCTTCTTGCTGGGTGAATAAACCTCTTAAAGAGTGAAGCTAGGCCGGGCACGGTGGCTCATGCCTGTAATCTCAGCACTTTGGGAGGTCGAGGCGGGCTGATCATGAGGTCAGGAGATTGAGACCACCCTGGCTAACACGGTGAAACCCCGTCTCCACTAAATATACAAAAAATTAGCCAGGCATGGTGGCACATGCCTGTAGTCCCAGCTACTTTGGAGGCTGAGGCAGGAGAATGGTGTGAACCTGGGAGGCGGAGCTTGCAGTGAGCCGAGATCGCACCACTGCACTCCAGCCTGGGCGACAGAGCAAGACTCTGTCTCAAAGAAAAAAAAAAAAAAAAAAAAAAAAGAAACACACAAAGAGTGAGGCTGAGTTAAATAGGTCTTTTTATTCCAGTTTATTTAGTCAATTTTATTTTAATTCCTCATAGCTTCACTATCACATGCAAAGACTCCTCAGTTTTCTGGTGATTTTAAAGCTATTCTTATTTCTTAGATGGTTTTCCTATAATTTATTTTTAAGCTAGTGGGATGTAAAAGAAGTCAGATGAGTTAATTTATTCAGTTTTATAGTATTAAGCTGATAGGATCTCTTCTGTATGATTGCCAAACTATATTTGAAACAAAGGTGGCAGATCATAAAATCAGGCAGGCCAAATTCATCACATATGGACATAATTAAACAAGAATCACTAACCCAGAGCCACATGTAACATTAAGATATCTTCTGAGAAACCAGATTCCCCAAGTATTAGAAAATGTGCCATTTTCCTACATTATAGGGCCATAATCATTTGCCCTTGGATCTATGGGTGAGAAGTTGTGGGGCTGCTTCTCTTATTAAGAATGGTAACATTTGCTTGAAATAGTTCCTTCTTTCCTATAATTGTCTCTAATGTTTGAAAACTCTACACATAGTAATATCCTACATTAGGGAGGTGGACTCAGTGTCGAGGCCAAGTAGTTTATATAGTGAAAATAATTCTTATCTCAAAGGGTTCAGTGATAAAAGAAGTAAACATAATTTATAAACTGTTAAATAACATATAAGGTACTATTACTACTTTCACTTAAAACAAAAAAAACCTCAGAGATTTGGAGAGCATCTACCTGGAATACACCCAGGGAAAAGGATGCAAAAAAAAAAGAAAAAAAGAGCTCCAAGTATACAAAAACGATTCCACAAAGACCATCAACAATCTTAATTTATTTTGTTTATGGGAATGTCCCTTTCATCCTCACTGAAGTAAGCTTCACTGAGATTTATGATCTGGGGGCAAGTTGTTTAGCTTCTCTAAGTTTTGGTTTTCATATGTGTAAAATGAGGAAAATAGTAACATTCTTGAAAAATTATCATGAAATTAAAGGAATGTGGCACATAGAAAGTGCACAATGAATGGAAACTTTTATTATTGTTCTTGGTTTTCAAGACCATAGCATATTAAAAGGAAATGTCGTATAATAATGAAGAAGCAACATATAGAGTAATTAGATTATAAATTTCAAAGACAGATTTTGGGTTTATATCTTAACTCCACCACTTATTAATTGTGGGCTCCAGGAAAATTCCTTTCAAAGGTGTGTGGGAGGCTGCTGATACTGGCTTGGTTCATGAGAAACTGAGAGTTATCACTGACACCTGAATCAATGTTTAACCCTCACTTTCTCAGGGCACCCTTCTCTAACTCCTAAATCAGGCTTTCTTATAATTTCTTGTTGTGCTCTGCCCTTTACCTTCCTAACACCTGTCACAGTTGTAATTATGTAGTTATTTCTATTAATGTCTACTTATCTCCGTTAGGCTGAAAGCTCTGAGAGGGAAAGGAGCACATTTACCTAATTCATTAGAGACTCATTGCTTCTAACACATCAAATACCCCCAATAAATATTTTTGAATGAATGAATGAGTGGATGAACGAAAAGAATATGATCTCTCTGTAGACTTCTTGGCACTTTTTGTGTAGAATGGAAACTCAACACGCTGTACAAGAAGAGAATGTGAATATGGAACTGGAAGACAGGGCATACTTGAAATTATTTAGCTATTGAACTCTTTCTGAAAAGAATAAAAAAAAGAGACTAGCTTTAAAATCAGACTGGCTTACTGAACTGATTGGTTAATTTGGTCAAATCACACTGGTTAAATCATACTGGTTAGTAGATCCGTGCTCTTTAGACAACTTGCTATTAACCAGTGTGAAAATCATACAGTGGGATGGATTTTCTTTATAAATGTGAATGAGTCTCACAGTTATGATAATAGTAACATAATCCTGAATATGTTAACCACATGACCTTCATGTATCCTGTGTGGGTGTCTCAAAAGAAAAAAAAGGAAGTAGAGAAGCACTGCTTTAGGCCAATGATTTCTAACTTTTACAATCCTGCAGAGTATGTTGAAATACCTTTAAAAATCCCAGGACTTTCAAAGGTGTTAAGAGAATCACAAAATCAAAGAAAAAAGTTAAGATTTCTACTCGTGGCTGTAAAAATGACTGTAAGCCAATGGAAAAACCTCTAATTTATGGAGAATGTCTCCTCTCTAGTTACTAGTAGAGAACTGTATGGTTAACTTTAAAAACGCCGTTTCCCATATAAAACATTTTGTCTTGGCAACTTAAGATGCCATATTATGGGATAGAAATCTGTTCCAATTTCCATGTGTAGATGTAGGAATTTCCTTTGGGATTAGTCTGTGTGAGCCATAGTTAAGCAAACGTACTTCAAATATTGAAATAATTTCATATTTATATACATTTTTCTTGTCTCAAAAAGGTTTTTGGAATGATATTTTGTAAACTCAACAATCCTAATCATAATTTAAAGAAAAAGGATGATACCTTATCTGAAGCAAACTCAAGACTGAAGACTTGGTGTAAAAATAAAAATCTGGGAAATGAGTCCATAATAACCTATGTTTTATTTAAATATGTATTTTCAGGCACAAGTGGTTAAATTCTAGCCTCATCACTTACTAGGTATGTGAATGTGGCCAAATATAAGAAAATAATAATCTAGTATAGCTTGGGAGCTGAATGAATAGGTTGTGTTGCTGAATGCCTGGGTTCAAACGCTGGCTCTATTATCTACCATCTTGGTGACCCTGGGCAAATTTCAGAACTCTCTCCCTGCCTCAGTCTTCTCATTTGTGAAATGAGGATAACAAAAGTACTGCTTCATAAGGTTGTTGTGGGCCTAAAAGAATACACGTCAAGTGTAGAACAGTGCCGGACTAATAATAAGTACTAAAAGTTTTAGCTACAATTATGATCATTCATTTACTCAATTTAATTTACTTCTCGACTTGTTTACATTTCCTAGAATTTTAAATATTTAATTATAGGAAGCAAGTGAAACGTAAACGTACAAACAAAAACAGAAAAGGACTAGTATGGAAATTAAATCATGTTTATATAGGGAAGTCCCCTGCTGTTAAATCTATATTGATTTATATCCGATATTGCAACAATAACCTAGAAGAAACTTGGATAGCTCTAGCTAATAAATTAGTTTGAAGACAACTTTCCAGACATATTACCAATCCTCCATCTTCTACTTTTCCCCCTCCCCTATCAGGAAAAAAAGCAGAAAAAAATTATTTCAATCTGTTTTTAGAACGGGCAATTTCTTTTAAATCAGGGCTCACTACAGATGTCCTAATAAGTGGTCATTGATTGTCTCGGGATAAAAGCAAAACCAACCCTGTTATTTACAAAAATAGAGTTAACATCATGATAACGAACCTACTCCGGATATACATCTAAAAATGAACACAGTTTGCAACTAGTGTATCAGTAAATTAATAAATATTTCAAATGTTGGGACACTACTTACTATTTACCAGTCAATTATCATTTTGATTGACAAATTGTATTTTCAGTATTAGTTGTTAAATCTTATAGGAAAGTTCATGAAGAAAATACATGTTATGTTATTCAAAACTTTACGGACTCCAAATCAACTGGTGAAAAGTTTAAAACAGCGAGTCCTCCTCCTCGTGTTTTTCATTAGCTTAATTACAATGGCATTGCTGAAACACTAGAGATTGTGCCTTGAGCACAAACTCACCTTCGGTACTAGCAACCCTCTACCTGTCTGTCCACTGTGTAACCCCTTCCCCTCATCCGATCTTGGGTTTTCATAGGCTGACATTCCTGTTTCAAAGTTTTGCTGCTGCATTTCCCTCTAGTTTTCAAGTATTTCTGTCCTCCAGGCCGGATGCTAATACCCGGACTGCGAAGGGTAAACCAAAACAGAGTGGGGTGCACCCAAGAGGCGCCGCCTTGCCTCCCACCAGTTTACATTCTCTTTAAACTTCCAAGCACTTGTAATACAACTCCACTAGGAGAGCCTTTTCCCAAGTCGGCGCCTGTGGAGCTCTCCAAATAACCAAGAAACAACTTCTTTGCTCAGCTGACGTGCTCTAGGGTTGTCGCCCCCTGCACAGTCCCGGAGAGCAGAGGGGCTGGGACACTGCTACGTGGAGTTCTCTCTGCCCCGGCCAACCCTCCAGCCACCGACTTTCTAAACAGATAGAGACACCAGCTACGGGGGAAGGGGTGTCTCACCTCCTTCTTCCTCCTCCAGGGAGTTCATGCAGGGAAAGTAGCCGGCCAGTGCCTCGAAGGAGGCAGACAGGCTACTCCGGCTCTGGGAGCGCTGCATGGAGCGCCCCGCAGCGCTGGCACCCCCCAAGCCCTGCCGGCCCATCTTGGACGAGGACCCGCTTTTCCCGCGGTACAAGATACGCGGCGTCTTGGCGGCTGGGTCGCGGCGTCCGCAGCGGTTCCGGGACCAGTGGGCCAGAAGCCCAGGTTGGTGCCACGGGACCCTGAGGCTCTGGCCCCTGCCTCCCTGACCCAGCCCGGAGGAGACGTGGCTTTCCTGGCCGCCGGGACCTCCAATTTATTGGAGAGGGGTCCAGAGGAGGAGATGGAGGCGGTGGCGGGCGGAGCGGCTGCTCGCAGTGAACGTCCGAGGTCTCGCCCGGGAGGGAGCTGAGAATCCTGGAGGCTGGAGCTGCTGGAGTCTCGCTGCCCTCCCCGCGCAGGGAGATGCCGCTGATGCTGCGGTCCCCGCCAATCAGCGGCCGGAGGGGGAGGTGGCGGCGCGGCTGCACCTCGGCGGGCTGGTGGCTCCGGGGCAGGCGCCTCAGGTCCCGGGCAGCTGCTCCGAGTAGCTCCCGCTGTTTCCTCTTCCCTCCGCGTGGTTAAGGCCAGGGAGTGGTGACTAATTAGATGCAGTGAGTTAGGCATCTCATATAAGTAAACAGGTAAATTTCTGGTAGTCACTTTCCCTTTCCTCAGGTTCACAGTTTTTTTTAACGCTCCTCAAACACAGGCAAAAAATATTGAAATTTTCTTCAAGTCATGACACAAAGGCTCCTCAATTTTTACCAAGTTCCACGAAAACCTACAATTAAAGCTTTCGCTTTTACTCTCTTTGTTAAAAATGATAAAAAGTGAACTAAAGAAACCAAGAACCGATAAACACCAGCACTGAAAAGCACAATGATGTCTATCAACTTTGTTTTAATTTTAGGAATTTTTATTGCCTTCTTTCTCTAAATTAAATAATCTACCCAGTATGGCTAAGAATGACAACATTGTACGGCTTAACATCTAAGCAAAAGGTATAACATCCTGTTAACACAAATTTGGAAACAACACAAACATACTAGGGCAAAGTAGTTTATAAGCAACATTACATGATGCATTCTGCAAACTGCACATCTCTATCCCGGAACCTAAAGCAACTTTAATTCCGTTTTCCCAGGAGTCAGATGACTGCCTTACTTTTTGTAACCTGAGACAAGTCATCCCACCTCTGTTTCCCAATCTAGGGAAGTGGGAAGGTAGGGTACTATTCAGTCCTAACCCTGTCAAACATGATCACTGGGCGTGTGTAATAGGGGATTTCAACGTAAAATGTAAATTATACAATCTAAAATGGTTCATTTATTCAATAAATAGTTCCTAGATAGTATATATGTACAAGTTACTTGCTTGATATGCTGAAAGATTCAAATACTCATTCAATTAATATTAATTGAGCTCCTAGTATATGCCAGGTACCATGGTAGATGTTTATATGATGCAACAGTGATCAAAGCAGCTAAAAAAAATCCCTGCTCTCATGAAGCTTACATTTAAGTTGCAGCGGAGAGACACAACAAATCAGTAAATTATATAGTGCTAAAAAGGAGATGAATGCAAATAAAAAATTAAGTTAAGGGGTATGGGACACTGCAATTCAAAGAGTTGTCAGGGTGGGTTCTCACTGACAGTATGACATTTGAACAGAGGTGTGAAGAACCTGAGGAAGTGGATAGTCAGATATTCCAGGAAGAGAGTTAGTTTGAGGCAGAGAGAACCTCTAGTGCAAAGGCCCTGAGGTATGGTGTCCTGGTGTGACCACAGAACAGCAGAGAGGCCAGGGCAATTGGAGTGAGTGGGAAGGAGTGAAGGACAGAGAGACAAGAGTCAGAGAAAGACACAGGTCATACAGAGCCTTCTAGGTATCATAAGGACTTTGTCCATTGCACATCACAATTTAGAAGGTATGAAAAATGCATACAAGTAACAATCCTTTTAAATACACTGAAAATTAGGAAACTTTCAGTATAAATAAGAGTTCCATGGTAAGAAAAAGTAACAACTTTAGCTGTTTAGACTTAGGCTCATCCAGATTTATTGCTTTTGTTTTCCTGATAGACTTGTCCTTTCTCATTAATGTCCCTACAACTCTGTTAGTCCAATTTTCTTTTTGTTATTTATCTTCCTCAAATATCAGCATTTCAAAACAACGTTGATAAAACCAGAGAACTCTATGAGTACTTTTTCAAACCATATCACTTTTATTCAGAGACTAGAAAATTTTATTAAATGAGATTTTCATTATAAGAATCATAGAATTTTAGAAACTGCAAGGACTTTATTAAAAGTCACCTTTTTTTAAACTGTGGGTCACAAGTGAGTCATGAAAATAACTTATTAAGTTTTGATTAGAATTAAAAAAATAAAATACAGTATCAGAGTTCAGCCCACATGGTTAGTGCATCAATTGCACTATTGTTTTATGAATATGTATGTTTATGTGTGTGCACACATATGTATTGAGCTGTGATGTAAAACGTGTTTCTCACTTTTGAAAAAGTTTGAAAAACATGAATCTAATGTAATAAAATACTTTATGTAAGAGAAAATTTAGATTAAAGGGTAAAACAAATATAGAAAATATATTTATATTTAAGAGGAAACAGCTGTTACCATACAAATCTAATTATACTCGGAGAAATGGGCAAGTTTACCAACCAGTCAGACTCTCCTAAAGATTAAGTTACTTGGTTAGAAAAATTTGAGTACTTTTGACTGGACATCCCTAACTTTAGATCGGGGGAAGGTATCAAGGAAGAGAGATTGAGCAGAGAATCTTAAAGAAATAAATTGGCAAGCTGAGCTCAGGTGGCTCATGCCTGCAATCCCAGCACTTTGGGAGGCTGAGGTGGGAGGATCACTTGAGCTCAGAAGTTCGAGACCAGCCTGGGCAACATAGTGAAACCTCATCTCCAGAAAAAATTAACAGTAAAAATTTAGCCAGGTGTGGTGGTCATGCCTGTAGTCCCAGCAACTCAGGAGGCTAAGGTAGGACAAAGGCTTAATTAAGCCTGCAAGGTTGAGGCTGTAGTGAGCAGTGATGGTCTCACTGCACTCCAGCCTGGGTGACAGAGTGGGATTGTGTCTCAAAAATAAAATAAAATAAAATAAAATAAATTGGCTGGGGATGCATGGAAAACTTTTATTTTGGCACTCAGGGACATCACAATGCTGGCTGAAAGTCATTTTGGAAAAAGACTTCTTGGGTTTCTGCAAGTAACTGCTGGGGATGGGGAGTCTGAGAACGGAATCAGTGGTTATGCCTGAGTTGCCTGGGCCCTGCCTTGTCTGTGTTAATAACCTGGTTTCATGAACCAAGAAAAAGTTCGTCTGGAATAGTCTAGATGTGTCTACTACATGACCACCACTTCCCTCTTGCAGTTTCAGAACAAGGTTGTCCTGGGAAGCTTTTTGATATTTTTTTCCTAGGATCTTACAGATACAGATGAGTGACAGAAGAATGGCACAAGGTAGAGTAGAAAGAATGAAAGAGAAGGAAGAAAATAATCTTATTTAGGGGAAGAAAGCTTTAAGGAAAGAGTGTTGGCACAGAGGTACCAGAGAGACAGACCTTCAATAATGGCCAGAGACTTCTAGTCTTGAATGACAATTTGTGGAATATACTGAAATTATTGAGAAAATGTAGAATTCTACTTTAAAAAAAATTTTTATGTTCAATTGTTTTCCTATGTATAACATTATCTAAATAATATTTCTGGTTTATATATTTTAATAGGTTGATTTATTATTCCTTAATTCCATTCTAAGTACTGTCACCCCCCAAGGAATTTAAAAATTTACATAAAAATAAACTACTGATAAAAGATTGAAAATGTCCTTCCTTCACATCAGAATATACAAGTAGTATATGTAGTTTTGGATGTAGTTCTCAAGTAATGGGCCACTATATAGTTTTATTACATAAAACTAAGTGTAATTCCAGAATCATTATCATCCAGTATTTCAAATTATTTATAACTTTCTCATTAATTTATAGAGAAAAAGTGAGTCACAAATATACACAATAAATTGTCATCTAAAAGCAAAACACGGCCTTGAAAAAAAGACTGCACTATTAAACATAAAAATCACCTTTTTGAAGAAAAGATAAACAGATATAACTTGGATAAACTATCATAGTATCCTATTTGACAAGTGTGTACTCACATTTTTATAGATATGTTGTACTTTAGAGTTTATAAAACATAGTAATTATGCCACTTAATTCTTACATCAATCCTGACAGAATGTCATCATTATCTCTTTATAGATAAGACAATAAGGCAACATTAAATGACTTGCTTAACTACAAAGTGGCAGAGCAAGACTCAAACTCAGGGTTCCTGATTTCAGGTTCAGTGTCCTGTATATCATATTATAGATATCTTATACCACATATACTTTCATAAATCATAGGTTATAAATATGATTTTAACTGTGCAGTAAGTTACTTTGTCCAAAATAAATGTCGACAATGCATCTGTAAAACCATAGTGATTACTCAAACTATATACCAATGTTAAATCCATAATCTTTTTAAAAATAAAAACATTAATATTAAATAGCCATATATGTATTTAAGTCCCATCAATTCTAACAGGGCTAGAAAGTTACATGTCATTTATGTATCACTTTTTGTAATAGTTTTTTAAAAATCACCAGAGTTTTAAATTACGTGAAATTAGTTTATTCCTGAAATAGAGGTTTGATCACTTAAGTAAATACTCAGAAAGGTTGTTACATGAAGTAGCTCTATCATGTCTAGACCATGGATTAGTTCCATCAGGAACATGGTTACGCCTGTGGCAGCCTGCCCCTTTTCTATGCTACAAATGATGTAAGCCAGGGGTCCCCAGCCTACCCTGAGCCACACAGTAGGAGGTGAGCAGTGGCGGGTGAGTGAGCAAAGCTTCATCTGTTCTGTATTTACAGCTGCTCCCCACTGCTTGCATTACCACCTGAGCTCTGCCTCACAGGAGTGCGAACCTTATTTTAAATGCACACGTGAGGGATCTAGGTTGTGCACTCCTTATAGAATCTAATGCTTGATGATCTGTCACTGTCTCCCATCACCCCCAGATAGGACTGTCTAGTTACAGGAAAACAAGCTCAGGGCTCCCACTGATTCTATATTATGGTGAGTTGTATAATTATTTCATTATATACAACAATGTAATAATAATAGAAATAAAGTGCACAATAAATGTAATGCCCTTGAATCATCCTGAAACCATCCCTTGCTCCTGGTCTGTGGAAAAACTGTCTTCGACAAAACTGTTTCCTGTTGCCCAAAATGTTGGGGACCACTAATGTAGTTGATGATGAGGAGAATGCAAACTGCTGGCTAATACCAAGGGAAGGGAAGAGAAAGAAAGTCCCTCTGGGAAGTAATGGAAAAAGAAAAAAAAAGCAGTAAGGCTCAGAAGTGGCTATGCTAAAAAGAAGTAGAAAAACGAATGCCCACTTCCATCACTATTTAAGTGTTTTCCAGTAAACTCAGAAAAGGCTAGTTGCTGAGAGAGATGGGAATTTCTCACGAAAAGTTATAAATCATGCTGCAGACTGAACTAACCTCTTTCCTCTTGATATACACTTGTTCTTGGTAATAGGAGGATTAATCAGTTGTGAAGATAGATACGATATTAGTTTTCACAACTGGTATCAATTACCTGTGACTGTGACTTAATTCCTTACATACAAGTGTCTTTATGCTAAATAGGAATATTTGTGGATATATTTTGGTTTGGTTTATTAAAAACCAACTCTCAGGATCCTAAATTATTTTACTTTATTTTTTATTTTTTGCTGTAATACAATATCATTGCATTTAAGTCATGAGCGATAAATCCATGAAGTTGATATTTTTAAACTGACTTAAAATTGCTAAAGGTATTTAATAGTCTTGAGAAATTACCCTTGACGTGAATATGAAATCCAAAATATATAATCTTTTCTTCCATCCCCAGTTTTATGTCAATATTGTACAAATAAATTTTAAGCTTTTGCGATTTCAGTTTTCAAAAGTATTTTTGGTTTTTACTCAGCAGGTTTCAAGAGTGAAGAGCAGATGTAATACTTCAGCAGCTGGTCGACCCGAAACTTTCATAAAAATTGATGAGGTCAAAAAACATTTGCAAGCTGGACACTTCAGCTCAGGCCTGTAGTCCCAGCATTTTGGGAGGCTGAGGTGGGTGGATTGTCTGAGCTCAGGAGCTCAAGACCAGTCTGGGCAACAAGGTGAAACCCTATCTCTACAAAAAATACCAAAATTAGCCCGGTGTGGTGGTGCGTGCCTGTAGTCCCAGCTACTTGGGGAGCTGAGGCGGGAGGATCACTTAGGCCCTAGAGGTCAAGGTTGCAGTGAGCCATGTTCATGCCACTGCACTCCAGCCTGGGTAACAAAGCAGGACCCAGTCTCAAAAAAAAACAAAAACAAAAACAAAAAAAAACAAAAAAAGATATTCACAGTATGAGAAGAAAGATTAAATGATTAGTATTTTCATTATCTCTGCAATGAGATTTATGCTAATATATCCATGGAAGTTAACAAAATAAACTTATTGAGTAAGCTAAAAACTAATGGTAAGATTTAACTCAGGAATGAAGGGGAAAAAACTCTAAAGATCAAAATAATGAGTTATAAAAGCAGAGTAGTTAGATAATACAGGGGAAGAATAAATATCTGGATTCTAATTTTGATTATGGCCCTTTATAATAATGATGATGATAATAGGTTACTTTAGTTCTTCACATGCATTGTCTCATTTAATTTTCATAAACACTATATAAGGTAGTTAATTCCATTATTCTCATTTCACAGACAAGAAAATTGATGCATATTCGTTCAATAAATATTTGTTGAGTGCTTACCACATGCCAGGCACTATTCTAGTCACTGGGGATACAGCAGTGAACAAATACGGATAGAATCCTCCTCTACCTTCATGAAGCTCACACTGTAGTGGAATAGTGGCTAACACTTACATCCCACTTACTATAAGCCAGGCCTTTTTCCTCAACAACTTTACTTACCAGCACATACACTCATTTAATACACACACAATCCTATGAGGGAGATATTACTATACTCTTTATATAGATGAGGAAACCAAGGCATATTGAGGATGTCTCTTGCTCAAGGTCACATAGCTTATTAAGAAATGAGATCAGGAATAAGCCCATGAAGTTTGAGGCACAGTGTTACAAATAAATTTGTCCAATGTCTCAAGTAGCAAACCCAATATTTGAATCCAGGCCTTATGACTGCATAATCCATAATCTTTAATTGCTAAGTGACACAGCTGAAGAGACTCTGCTGAGATCAACAATTAGACAATGAAACTGCTAATAAGAACTGTTGACCATGATAATAAGACCATGTTGCCCAGGCTGGTCTCGATTTCCTGGCCTCAAGTGACCCTCCTGCCTCAGCCTCCTAAAGTGCTGGGATTACAACAAGGAACTTTTAACATGATTAGTTCTGTTTTCTTATATGGCATATTTATGTAAATCTTTATTTAGCTATCACCAGGAATCTAAAACTCTCACTGAATGTCTTCAAAAAGTTTTAGGAATCAGCATATGGGTATGAGTTCAGTCAAAATCACATGAACAACTCAGCCTCCAGACAAGATAGGAAATATATATTCATGAGATTTGCAATTCATTGCTATTTGGCCACCCATGAAAGTATATTTCCAAAAATGAAATATAATCAATCATAAACCAAACATTTTGAAGGATGTTTGGTAGGCAGAAAATAGGGAAAAAGAAAACTGAAAATGGAAGTTTCTCTACCCTGCCCATAATAACTACTATATATGCCTATTTTTGATCTTTGAAAATGGGCAAGAGTTTGGGCTTCTCATGAGGGCTTCTATTTTTCCCAGTCTCCCTAGGGCAGTGGTAGTGGCAAGGATGGTTTCCAAGTTTAAGAAACTCCCTGCTCACGCATTCTGTTCCACTGTTCCAAGCAATGCTCCAGCTTTGTGATAAATTCATACAAAGTCTTCATGGCAATGTTAGAAGAATATCCTCAAACACTTGAGAAAAGAAGAAACATGTCTCTTATTATAATTTCCTTGAAATTCCAGATGAACATCACCTAGCAACTTCTTATATCATTATGAGATGAACAGCACTTTGAGATTTTGTGAGTGTAAGCATTCTACACAAATATATGGCAAGATCTAAAAACTTTAAGTTTCAGATACCAATGTCAATAACTTTATGCAATATTTGTAAAAAGTTTGCATATTTACACTTTTCCTTATTCATTTATTATTTATTCATTCACTATTCATTTACTCCTTACACCATAGTGTGACTAGAATAATATTAGGTATGAATGGAAAAATAAAAAATTACCTTAACCACAATTAAAGTCTAGTTCTTACTTGTTCCTTTTTTCATTACTAGCTAAGCTTCATGTATTCATTACAACATTTATGGCAATAAAGACTTCTTTTGATTACCACTTTGTTCAACTAAGTCATATATTAGTGGATATAAATGGTTGTAAGTTGCTTATACTGCTTGATATGCTGACATAAAAATAGAAAATTTGGCATTTTTCATAGATGTTTTTGCTTAACTGTCTAGTTGACTTTTCAAATTGCAGACAATTTATTTTTTACTATGTATGAAGACATAAGATTTGTAATAAAGTCATCTAAAGTTATTAAAGACCAAAGGCAGTAGAGAAGAGTGAGGGGTCTGTCAAAGCATTACAAATTGCAAGATTTTAAATAGCACATTGGAAAAAAAGAGCCCACGGAAAACATTCATGTTATACAGATCCAGGTCAAACATCACCTAGATTGGGTATAAGTGGACTGTTGCTTGAAGGTAGTTCTATTTGTAGCTTAGTATATTTGGTAAACAGTTAAGGCTGTGGGCAAAGTAGCCAACTCAGGAACCAATCTACGCAAGTCATCATCAGCTGATTCCCACTTAAGATACTCTGTTAAAGATGTCTCTCGGGCCTGGCGAGGTGGCTCACACCTGTAACTTTGGGAGGCCAAGATGGGCAGACCACTTGAGGTCAGGAGTTAGAGATCAGCCTGGCCAACATGGTGAAACCCTGTCTCTACCAAAAATACAAAAATTAGCTGGGTGTGGTGGTGGGCGACTGTAATCTCAGCTACTCGGGAGGCTGAGGCAGGAGAATCACTTGAACCCAGGAGGTGGAGGTTGCAATGAGCCGAGATCATGCCACTGCTCTCCAGCCTGGGCGACAGAGTGAGGCTCTGTCTCAAAGAAAAAAAAAAATCTTTCAATAAGGGTTTGTCTGTCTTGTTGATATGAAACTTTATGATAGGAAATAATAATACAGATTAAACATGTTTTCCTCCTAAAATCCAATTCAAAATGGTTCCATATAATTTGCTTCATTTATACATCCACAATAAGGTGAGTGGCTCATGTCTAACAAGACAGAGGACTATTACCCAAGAAAAACAGTCTCAGTAAGAGGTAAATTTGTGGTATAAAACAGAAACTCTCTAATAAATACAAGTAATTACAAGGAGAGGCAAATCAGTATGTATTCTAATTAAGGGAAAATGCTGTAATGCTTCTCCTTGACCACTGCTTTATAACTTGGATTCCTCTGCTTGGCAACTCCTTCTGCACCTCAACTTTCTAATGGAATAACATTTCAAACCCCAATCTCCTTTCCCATACTTGACAACAAACTATGAAAAGACATTTGCAAAGGAGCCACAAGTCTTGATCCATGATTTACAGCCTACAATGTAACCAAATTAACAAACCCAAAAGCTATTCTATTTGCGGTTATTTCTCTTCTTCTTCTTCTTCTTAATTTTTATTTTTCCGAGGCAGAGTCTCGCTCTGTCACCAGGCTGGAGTACAGTGGCTCAGTCTCGGTTCACTACAACCTCTGCCTCTGGGGTTCAAGCGATTCCCCTGCCTCAGCCTCCTGAGTAGCAGGGACTACAGGCACGTGCCACCACGCCCAACTAATTTTTGTATTTTTAGTAGAGACGGGGTTTCACTGTGTTGGTCAGGATGAAGTCTTGATCTCTTGACCTCGTTATCCGCCTGTCTTGGCCTATGAAAGTGCTGGGATTAAAGGCATCAGCCACTGCACCCGGCCCATTCATTTCTTTTCTATCTGTTCAACAGATATTAGTTGACCACTACTATTTCCCAGGCACTTTCTTAAGCTTGAGAGCAAAATAATGAGCAAACGGGAATGACTGCTTTTCCTCATAAAGTTGACAATGTAATGAGTAGACAGACGTTAACAAATAATCATAAAAATTAACTCATAATTATTGTTAAGTACCATGAAAGAAAACTGCAAAGTGTAATAACAGTGAGGACTTAATTGAGATAGGAATTTGGGGAAGTCACAGAGGGAAGAAGACTTTTCTTTTTGAGACGGGATCTTGCTCTGTTGCACAGGCTGGAGTGCAGGGGCATGATCTCGGCTCACTGCAACCTCTGCCTTCCAGTTCAGGCGATTCTCCTGCCTCAGCCTCCTAAGTAGCTGAGATTATGGGTATGTGCCACAATGCCTGACTAATTTTTGTATTTTTAGTAGAGATGGGGTTTCACCATGTTGGCCAGGCTGGTCTCGAACTCCTGACCTCAGGTGATCCGTCTCCCAAAGTGCTGGGATTACAGGGTTGAGCCACCACACCCAGCCGAAGAAGACTTTTCTGAGAAAGTTTCTTTGATTGTGAGACTTGAAGGATAAATAGGGGTTTACAGGTAAAGAAAAAATTGAGTTAAAGATCTTCCAGGTAGAGGGGACAGCATGTATGACGGAGAGCTATAACACACCCCCACCATACTCAACCATTTCTCATAGGTCTCAACACAGTTCTCAATGTGTCTGTGTGGCATAGTGAAATTGTCATCTCTTATGAGGAGAGTGTTCACTTTTTTAGGTCATTCAATCTAAGTTCCACTCAGTTATAATAGCACTAAATTACTGAAGTGGTTTATGAGACCTTTTAAAACCTAGCTTACTAATTAGTGAAGTACACAAATATCAGAGGAACAGAGTATACTGTTCTCTTGAGTAAAGAAATCATGATTTAGTTTTAGTTAAGAATGAACATGCGTGTGTGTGTGTGTGAGACTCAGGAAAGAGTAAAACAACAACAAAAATAACAAAAATTAAACTGCTCTTTAGAAGGTTCCAATGACTAGCTTGTTGTCACATCCAATGGGACTTTCAGGTCCTTATCTTATTGGCTCTCTGAGCAGCATTCCACAGAGTTGAACACTCTTTAATCTGAAATTATTATCTTCTCTTGACTTCCATAGGATTACATTCTTGTAAGTTTTCTTCCTATCTTTGTGGCATCCTCTTAAAAAAAACCCTTGGCTGACTTCACCTCTTCTATCAAATGTACACCTCCAACACCTGTTGTAACACATCCTTCATGTTCAACTTTGGGCCCCCTTCTTTTATTATACATTCCCTACAGAGGATATAATTTCAATTCCAGTTTTAAAAACCAAAAGCATTTACTCAAATGTAATTATCTAGCTTAGACCTCTCGTCTGAGTCTCAGAGCTGTCTACTTGACATTACCACTAGAATAACTCACAGACTTCTCAATCTACTCTCGATTTCTTTCCCACAGAAATTTACTTCTTTTCTTATTTTCCCTCTCTAAATAAATGACATCAGCAGCCAAATAGTTGCTCAAACAACAAAAATCTGGACATCCTCCTTTATTCCTTACTTTCCCTTACCGTGTGCCTCCTCTTGTCCAATCGTCATCATAAAATCGATCCTACTTCTAAAACAGATCTCATTACTATCCATTTCTCTTAATCCTATTCCAAGATACTTTCACTCTTGCCCCCAAGATATTCCTCATAAAGCAGCTAGGACTATCTTTAAAAAATAATCCAGTCATGCGCGGTGGCTCACGCCTGTAATCCTAGCACTTTGGGAGGCCGAGTTGGGCAGATCACTTGAGGTCAGGTATTTGAGACCAGACTGGCCAACATGATGAAACCCCATCTCTAACAAAAATACAAAAATTAGCCAGAAATCACTTAAACCTGGGAGGCAGAGGTTGCAGTGAGCCAAGATTGTGCCACTGCACTCTAGTCGGGGCAACAGAGCGAAACTCTGTCTCAAAAAAAAAAAAAAAAAAAAAAAATTCCACATTGGGTCATGTCACGAACCTCTTAAAAACCCTTCAATGTCTTATCTCTGCAATCAAAATAAAATACAAACACGTAGCATAACCTTGGAGGACCTGTATGTCTAATTTTATCACAAGTCGTACTCCCTGGTGATCACCAGACTGAAATCACAATGTTTTGTTCCTCAAACAGGCCAAATTATTTTCTGCTTCATGATCTTTTGTTATTGGTTTACTTCCCATTCCTATAAGGCCTTTCCTGGCAATCCAATCTAAAGTAGAAGGCCATTTTATTTTTTCATGTGGTGTCCTATTCTTTTTCTCATAAATATTATTGCAAGGTATATTTATAAATGTCTTTGTTTATATTTTATTCTCTTCCCACCCCTACTCGACTCTAACCTTCATTAGAAAAAACCTCTGTTTTATTCCCTGCTGCACACTTTCTCCCCATCCAGTGCCTAATATATAGAACATGTTATCTTGTTGAGTTAATGTAATAAAATAAATTAGATTTTGGGTGTGTGTCTCTAGTTTCGAATGATTTTAAAATCTAGGTCCTCAGCTGAAGTAGCACAATGTCCAACATGAAGAGGAAAGATTTCTTAAGTTTTAAGCCTATAATGTAAGTTTTATTTCAACAGACATAAGATTGCAGTCAATCACCTTACTCCCAACCCCAAGAATGTCTATGTCAGAGATACATTTTGTTCCTACATAATTGAACTGAGCTCCTTATTTAAAATATTAGACATATTGCTTCAGGTTATACCATGTAGCACTGTTCTTGACAGGTCAATTTCAGTGAAAGAAATATAAATTGAATTAGAAAAAGAAATGAGCAGCCTGCCACTGTGCAAAAGTCAGATGGAAAGGCCCTGTGATACTGCATTTCCACACAATAATCCAGAAGTCTATGGGCAAACACGGATGTGCCTTCTGAATTTTTATGCAGATTTATGGCACTCCCAAAAGGGTCCCAGAACAACATTTAAAAAAAGAGAGATATGTGTATGTAGAGATCAGGAGAGGAATAAATCCTTTGCATAAATACCTTTTTCAATTTAAAAGAATCTCCTTTAATTTTCCTAGAGAACACTCTGACTCAAAGTATAGGGCCCTCATTCCAAACAAACAGCCAGTGAAATTCCAAAGTACAGAAGAGGTAATAGACACTTAATATTTTATGCAGTGTAATATTTCTACCTGTAAACTCTTCTTGAACAATTTTCAGTGATGAAGATTTGTGGTTTTAATTAATAAATAATTATTCTTACTATGATGTCAAAAATTACCTCACTGTAAAATCCAGAAATTGGTTCTAGCTGTGCCTTCTGTAATTGTAAAAAATTTCTCTTTCATGGGGGAGCCTTAAAATATTTAAAAGACTTCATTTTACTTTCTCCACAGCTTTCTGTTTTCCTATCTTTTCTTTCTACCTTGTTTTTGGTGTTTCTACGTATACAAAAAATCTGCAGGTCATTTGGACTTTAGCCTTTGTGGTATCGTACTTATAGTTCTACATCATTTCCCTTCATAATTTGCCTGAATCTTTCATTGTATGTCCCTCTGTTTCTCTTTCATTCTTTGGTATTTAAAAATACGTAGTGATTGCAAGCTCCCTGCTCAGCCTAAAATGGTTTCTTATATATCCCTTTCCCTTACTTTTTATAGAATCAATTTCATTTTTTATTATATATGTCAGGATTGTATTTTTAAGCTTTTTCTACTACTCAAGTCTAATTATTGAGTCAAATCAGCATAACTGCAACTTTAACACATTTCCAGTTTGTGTCATGCAAGAAGTTTAATTCCTCTTCTACAAGATAGTCTGTCAGATATTTCATTCATTTAACAAAATTTTTAGGCACCTACTATCTTAAGTACTTCAGACACATTAGTATACAAAACAAAGATCCTTGCCCCCTAAAGCTCACATTCTAGCAAGGGGAAACAGACAACAAACAACAAACAAAATAAGCCAGTGAATTATACAGTAAGATGAAAGATGAGTGTGATTGAAAACAACAACAGTATAGCACAGTAAGGGAGTGGTGGGAGGTGACAGTCAGGGTGTTCCTCACCAAGAAGGAGATATTTGAGCAAAGTCTTGAAGATAGTTCTCTTGTTCCTCTAAGGCTATTGCCTTCTCTTCCTTTATTTTATTACCAACTTCTTCCTACAGATTTTTTTAGCACCTACAATGTGTGAGGCAATATAACAGGTCCTAGAGATTAAAAGATCCATGAGAGAGTCTATTTCCATTATTAGCTCACAGCTAGTAAAAGCAGAACCATAAAACAAATATCCCTATGTTAAGTGTTGTAATAAAAGGGTGAACATAAATTATAGAATTGGAAGTAATTAACTCTGCCTGCTATATTTTGATTACTTTTGAAATCTAGGGAAATGTGGTCTCCTTCTCCCAAGATTTCTAACACTTGCTCCTCTCCATCAGTTCTTTATTGTTCCTATGAGTCTAGAAGGACAGTAATCCTGATTATCCTCAAAAAGACTTCTGCAAATGTATAGATATTTAAAGCTTTCTAATTACCCCATTTTGCCTGTGTAGTAGTTTTATGACCTGTTTCTAAGAAAGTATTTTATCTTCTAGACTGTATTAAATCTTAAAATTACGTAATTTTTCTTTTCAGCTTCACTTAAATGGTGTGTACTTGGCTTCCTTTGTCAAGTTCATGGAATTTCGGGTCCATTTAAAAGTGTCTATCAGGCTGGGCGTGGTGGCTCACGCCTGTAATCCCAACACTTTGGGAGGTTTTTCAAGCCTCAGTTTTACCTCTAAAATTATATTTACATCTTCATGTTCAAATTTCAGGTTTTCCTTCTTTATTATCCCACAGGACTTCCCTGTAGTATTTGGTTCCTGCTATTTACTCTTAAAAAGTCCCTGAGCACCTTTGTCCATTGTGGTTTCTCTTGTTATGTCATACTGATACCCTTTACAGAAAGTATTCTTCATTTTTTTTTTCTTTTTTTTTTGAGATGGAGTCTCACTCTGCCACCCAGGCTGGAGTGCAGTGGCTCGATCTCGGCTCACTGCCACTTCCGCCTCCCGGGTTGAAGCGATTCTCCTGCCTCAGACTCCCGAGTAGCTGGGAATACAGGTGCCCGCCACTGCGCCCAGCTAATTTTTGTATTTTTAGTAGAGACAGGGTTTCACCTTGTTGGCCAGGCTGGTCTTGAACTCCTGAACTCAGCTGATCTGCCCCCCCTCAGCCTCCCAAAATGGTGGGATTACAGGTGTGAGCCACTTTGCCCTGCCTAGTATTCTTCAATTTTAAATAGACCTTTTCTTCCTCTCATATTTCAGTTTAAAGAACTACTTAAAGGTCAGTCAATTCCTACCAAACGTATTTTTCAAGGTCTCATGAAATGTACTATATCTCTGGCCAGGAACATTTCATAACAGCATCATAATCCAGTGCTTGTTTAACAAAACAATCACTTGTTAGAAGAGGACTTTAAAACTTACACTTGCTAGCTGGTCATGGTGGCTCATGCTTGTAATCCCAGTACTTTGGGAGGCTGAGGCAGGAGGACTGCTTGAGCCCAGGAGTTTGAGACCAGCCGGGGCACCATAGCAAGATCCTGCCTTAAACAAAAATAAAATAAATAAAAACCTACACTTGCATCCATGAAGAACCTGTGTCTCATTTATGCAGTGGGCCACTATTACCGAATATTATTCACAAATATATATAATATATATTATATACACATATATATATTTTTTTGAGATGGAGTTTTGCTCTTGTTGTCCAGACTGTAGTGCAAGGGCGTGATCTCAGCTCACTGCAATCTCTGCCTCCTGAGTTCAAGCAATTCTCCTGCCTCAGCCTCCCAAGTAGCTGGGCCTGCCACCAGGCCCAGCTAATTTTGTGTGTGTGTGTTTTTAGTAGAGATGGGGTTTCACCACGTTGGCCAGGCTGGTCTCAAACTCCTGACCTCAGGTGATCCGCCTGCCTCGACCTCCCAAAATGCTGGGATTACAGGTGTGAGCCACTGTACCTGGCCCACAAATATATCTTATGGACAATATTATGCACAAGTATATTTCATCCCAGGGAATATTATCATATTCCCTGGTTGAAAATAAGCAGGGATAGGCTCAGGAACCTCAGGACCATGACATAGACAGCTGGATATTATTATTCTACTCCATCTACAAAGTCATTAAGAATATATTAAACTGGATTTAAATTTTTTAAAATGTATTTTAAATGTCACCTCTCATGTCCACTCTAATAAAATCTTCCAGTCTCTATTTGCTAGCTCTGCAGCTGGACAAAGACATTGGTTATCAATGATGGAAAAATGGGCTGGGCGTAGCAGAAATAGGTAGGCCCAGATGTTAGTCATCTTAAAACAAGACAAATTATTATGAACCTCCATACATACTTTTGGGTCTTTGGCAGACATTTCAAACCTTATATGTAAAAAAAGAAGCCTGTTTTTTTTTAATCCTAGTCTCTCATTAACTAGATATCTCTTTAACAGACATTTGATTTTAGGCAAATTTAATCTCTCTGTCCCTTGGTTTCTTTTCTAAAAAGAGGTCAGATAACTTCTCTGTCCTGTCTATAAAGATCACTGAGCTCCCTTCCAGCTTCAATAGCTTGCAGTTTTAAATTTTCTGCTTTCTTCCATACAGAACTACCTTCTATCCCTCCCTTGTAAGAGACAGGAATATATGAAACTGTCTGGAAGCTAGGCCTCCCTACTCCTTGGGACATATTCCAAACAGTCTGGTCAGATGTTTACTTACTCTTGCTCAAAGGGACATTATGACACAGTGGTTAATGGTGTAAACTCAGGAATCAGACAGGCTTGGGTATATGTCCCAGCCTTCACACATCCTAGCTGTAAGCCATGCTTGAGCAATTGCTTAAACTCTCTATACTTGTAAATAGGAGATAATAGTAATAACCGAATAGGTTGTTGTGAGAATTACTTCATTTAACAGTGAATACGAAGCCCCCAGTACAATGCGTGGTACATAATGAGAACTCAGGAAGTATTATTATCATCACTATATTTTATATTATTTTAAATGGATAATTTAATGGTATGTTCTTCTGACACTGATCCAAGGCAACATCTCCCATGATATACATCTACAAAAATGCAAAGAATTTATTTCATTTTAATGCAGCTAACATATTACTGAAGAAAGCCTTGGTCAGTTTGAATTTTTTGTTTCTAAAGTTCAGATAGATACGAATTTATATTAACTATAATTCAGACTATGCAAAAATTAATATCCCTTTTCAACTTTCAATATAAAGTGCTAATAAGATTTCCAAACACAAGAATAAAAATAACTCAATAACCCCTTTCTGTGACTTTTGATAAAACAAACTTTGACAATTACAGAAACCAGTGAATCATGATGCAACCTAAAATTTTATGTTATTATGGTAGATTACAGGGTCTTTATTATATAGGACTTCCTTTTCCTCTTCATAATATAAATAAGCAGTTCTTGGCTGGGCACAGTGCCTCACATGTGTAATCCCAACACTTTGGGAGGCCAAGGCAGGTGGATCACTTGAGGTCAGGAGTTTGAGAATAACCTGGCCAACATGGTGAAACCCCCTCTCTACTAAAAATATAAAAATCAGCCGGGCATGATGGTGTGTGCCTATAATCCCAGCTACTTGGGAGGCTGAGGCAGGAGAATCGCTTGAAGCCGGGAGGCAGAGGTTGCAATGAGCCGAGATCACGTCACAGCACTCCAGCCCTGGTGACACAGCGAGACTTCATCTCAAAAATAAAAAAAAAAATCAAATAAATAAGCAGTTCTCGATGATGAGTGTGCCTGATAATCACCTACAGAGCTGCTTCTGCTGCAGAGACTTTGATTGACCTATCAGGAAATTTGTATTCTTAACTATCACTTTAAGTGATATTAATATAGGTAGACCTAAAAACACACACCAATAAACACTGGTATAGAAGGCTTCTGATCTATAAGAACTCACAACTTAAGTTATGACGAATAGGGAGGTAGGTGCACATGTATGTGCGCGCGCACACACACACAGACACTTCACAAAATTTTTATTGTGAAGTGTCTATGTGTTAGTTGTTCACAGCTCATAAACCATTTTCAAAAAATTACAATGTAAATCAAAGTGTCATTCATTTCCTAGGTCATCTCTGGCAAACACTCAAGCCAGAAAGTAATTACATTATATTTAATACAGTATCAGTTTGTGTTCTGATTCTGGAATCCAGTAACTATATAACACAGGAGGGAGAAAGAGAGAAGAGGAAGAAAATTTAAAAATGAGAAAATAGAAGAGGGTTTACTTTTCTATTCTTTAGCACAATGAAAATCCTAAAAACACTCTGAAATGGGAAAAAGGTATAGTTTTCACATTCCTAACAAATTTTCTTCATTGCTTTCTTATCTCCCTACATCTCTGAACATCTCCAGATGGCTAGATCTGGAGATAAAGGTAAACTCTGTCTCTCACTTTAGTATGTCACCAAGGATGATGCCCAAAGTCTTCAGAAATTCCAAAACCATTAGCTCCATATCCTCCCTCCTTCAATTAAGACTTCTGCTCCTAAAGTATTGGTAATCTTAGGCTTGTTTAGCATTAAAACAAACTGGTGGAGTCTATTCATCTTTCAGAGATATTCTTATTTTCAAACAATAACCTTAACTGGTCAAATTTCAGGGACTGTTAAAAGTGCATTTAAAAAATGTATAGGCAAACTTATAGAGGGATTGTAATTTGGAGCTGGTTAATTTCCTTATATACAAGCCTCTTATAGGATTCTTCTCTGGGCTCAGTTCTCCTGAGTACTAGCTTTGTCATAGCTTCTCTCTTTCCTCAAACAAAACACACTCATAGATTTGCTAAAAATGTCAAGTAATTTTTTTTTTGTTTTTGTTTTTAAATCAGGTGCTCTAGAGGTTGAGGTTGAGGAATTGAGGTCAGTTTTTCAGACAAGTGTTTAATATTTTTATGAGCACTCTCTGTAAATTTTTTAATATAGTCACATTTAATTAATACTGTCCATAGAAATTTAACACCAGCTTCTGTACAACACCCCTGTAAGGCAGAGGAAGAACACCATATGCAAATACCACACACTAAAATAACAGCATCATGTTAAGACAGGTTTTTGATTAAGTAAAACTAAGCTTGGCAAAGCAGCCATCTCAAGTTAATCCCACATTCAGGGCTAAAGGTTTATTACCTAGTTTGCATTACTTCATGATTATAATGTGAATTTCACGAAGATTATTAACATGTAACATGCACTTACAAAGTTCTTAATTCTCCTCTAACATTGCATATATAGATAGGTTCACAATGTAGAATACTGTACACCATATATATGTATATTTTAATGTAAGTCCATATGTTAACAACTGCCCACAGGTTTTATGGCCAAGTGTACTCAGGGCAAATTTATGTTCCAAAATTATTTTGCTGTGTTTTATCTAGCATTTTTAATGTGGGTGGAATGGCAGGCAGAGAGTTCTTCTGCATCAACTATTTTTGCTATAGCCACATGGGGCAACTTTGTAGACTTAGGAACTGTCAATTAAAAATATTCAAACTATTGGCTTTGCCTCGTCCCTTTACTCAATTGAGAAGTAGCTGTAGCCATTCTTTATAAAAGTCACCAAAGCAAAAACCGTTTGAATGTTTCAGAAATAGTTTTTAATGGATTTATTGCTTCAATTGTTTTATTTAGTGTAATTAAAAGAAATAAAAAGTAGATCAGGCACTGTGGCTCACACCTGTAATCCCAGCACTTTGGGAGGCCAAGGCAGGTACATCACTTGAGGTCAGTAGTTTGACACTAGACTAGCCAACATGGTGAAAACCCATCTATACTAAAATTACAAAAATTAGCTGGCCGTGGTAGTGGGTGCCTGTGATTCCAGCTACTTGGGAGGCTGAGGCAGGAGAATCGCTTTAACCCAAGAGGCGGAAGTTGCAGTGAGCTGAGATTGCGCCACTGAACTCCAGCCTGGGTGACAGAGCGAGGCTCCGTCTCACAAACAAACAAACAAAAAAAAAAAGTACAGTGTCTAGTCCCATGTCTAATAACTCCTAAAACTTGTATTAAAAATTCAATTGGTTTTAAATGATCCTAAGTTGCTCTCTTCACTTAGTGTCTTCACTTAGAGATCATTTTAATAGGTTTCTGTGTTTGGGCCATAATATATTTATGAGACATGACATAACTAGCAGTTTAAGAAATTTACTATTTTAAAAGCTTTTTCACATATCTTTTCCAATTTAATTCTTTTCTGCACATAATACATGATAACATTTTTGGTATAAAAATATATTAATTTTATTTTCCTGAAAATTCATTTCTGATAAAATAACTTGATATTTTATACTAAATGTATTACTACTATAAATGTTTTCATGTTTCTAGGCCTGATAAATCATTTTATATTTGCGGGGCTGGGAGGAATGACAATATCTTACATTTGAAAATGTCTTGAGAAAGTACTAGTATAATCTGTCTATGAATACAACTTCACGTGAAGAGAATCAATTACACTTCTCTTCTAAATATTTAGGAAACATACTTCCCAACATCTTGTACTTCCAGGGTCATGAGAGTCTTTAAGTGGAGACACTATCCTTTACATTTCATTCCATACTTATTCCTACTTAACTGGAGAAAAATTATTGTGATTTATATCTTTTCACATGTGTTATGGGATTAAACAGTGTTCCTCCAAAATTCATATGTTGAAGTCCTAACCCCTAGTACTTCAGAGTATAATCATATTCACAGATAGTATTTAAAGAGGTGATTAGGTTAACAAGGCATTAAAATGGGGCCCTAGCCCAGTATGACTGGTGTCGTTAAAAGAAGAGACAGCAGAGATAGACTGGAACAGAGGAAAGGCCATGTGAAGAGGTAGCAAGAAAGTGACCATCTGAAGCCAAGGAGAGGGACTCAGAGGAAACCAATCCTGCTGGACGCTTGATCTTGAACTTCCAGTCAGCCTCAAGAACTATGAGAAAATTAAATTCCTGTTGTTTAAGCTACCTAGTCTGTGGTACGTTTTTTGTAAAGTATGCTTCAAGATAAAGTGTCCTATAATCTTTAGCTTTACAGTGCTTTCAAAAGCTTTCACCAGTCTCTTTTAAAAACTTTAAGGAATTTACTTAGGATTATTTAGATCTATTCTAAGATTTTAAAAAACATCTTGCACAATTTTGCTGTCCTAATATACCACGTCTCTTTGTATGATAAAATTCAGCTGTAAAGTGAATTTCCATAAGTTAAATATGTCCTAAGTACTTCTGCTCTTTTAAAAATTGGTATGTCT
This sequence comes from Pan paniscus, assembly GCF_029289425.2. Taxonomy (NCBI): domain Eukaryota; kingdom Metazoa; phylum Chordata; class Mammalia; order Primates; family Hominidae; genus Pan; species Pan paniscus. Next base: position 121,557,611 of record NC_073256.2, on the reverse strand, counting down.
ATACTAATTCTGAGTATCATGCTTTCAGTTTAAACAAAGGTAAATTATTTATATAATCTCTTAAAAACCACACTTGTTATTGCATTTTTACATATGTAAGACTTCAAGTTTCCTAAAGGCAAAAATTCTATTTTATTAATGATGTTATTCTAATTCCCAGGGCCTACCACAATGATCAGCTCACTGATTTGCTTCTAAGGACGCTATTTTATCTAAACAAATTGTAATAAAGAAACTACATTATTACCAACAGGCATACTTCAACTCTTATTTCATTATTCTTCTATAGAAAATATTTTAAAATGAAAACTGTTAATACTAGCTTCTACAATAGAGCTGAATGAGTCATCTGAATACTATTACTGTGGATTGTAGCTTTTGAAATTAATTTTTCTACATTAGCATCCTAAATCATTACAAATTCTATATTTGATATTTAGAAAGCTCTACAAAATGGAATTATAACTCGTTCAAATCACCAAAGAAAATAGATGCCCCGAACCCATTTTTATATCTCCACTTATCAGGAAGCAAATCAAAAGTGAACATGTTTCTCATTTCATCATTTAAAGGGTTCAGTACTAGAAGCCTGGATAATTTTTTAAGACAGAATACACTAAAAATTAACTGTGTAATTTTCTAGCTACTTAATTAAATATAATAGAAACATAAAATCTTACATTTCTAAAATGTCTCAATCCAATATCATTTAAATCTATGATGCCGAATTTTTTACATTCCTCGATTATGCATTAGCTTTTATGACTATATTCTTCTCCTAGATATCATTAATGACATATATTTCATTGAAGAGACTTAAAACTTATTTTGAGAATCTTTTTAGAATTTTTTGATGGTTCTGAAAAAATATAGAAACCTTAAGTTGTTACAAAATTAGCTTGGAAAGCCCTGAATTCTATGCAGCAATTAAAAATTTCCCACAAAAAGAATAAGACAAAGCACATACATCTAATTATGTTTTAAAAATTACTTCCTATGTTAGGAGTAAAACTTTGTCTCAGCCTTGAGTACACATGGACACAAAGATGGGAACAATAGACACCAGGGCCTACTTGAGGGGAGAGGGTGGGAGGAGGGAGAGGCTTTAAAAAACTACCTATTGGGTACTATGCCCACTATCTGGGTAACGAAATCATTTGTACACCAAACCCCAGTGATGCAATTTACCCATGTAACAAACCTACACGTGTACCTTCTGAACCTAAAATCAAAGTTGAGAGAAAAACAAAAACAAAAACAACCTTTGTTTTAGTACACATTGGCTAGGTTTTGTTGTTGTTGTTTTTGAGACAGGGTCTCACTGTGTCACCCAGCAGGAGTGCAGTGGCAAGATCATGGCTCACTGCAGCCTCGACCTCCTGGGCTCCAGTGATCTTCCCGCCTCAGCCACTCAGGTAGCTGGGACTACAGGTGTGTGCCATGAGCATTGCCCAGCTAGTGTTTCTGTGTTTTTTCTGTAGAGACTGGGTTTCGCCATGTTGCCTAGGCTGGTCTCCAAGTCCTGGCTTAAGTGATCCACCCGCCTTGGACTCCAAAAGTGCTGGGATTACAGCGTGAGCGCCACGCCCGGCCTCTCACTGGCATAGTTTTAAGGTAAAAATGACTGTTGACCCTGGCACCAACTCATATTTAAAAATACATATGTTAAGTATTCTTTCTTTTCAATTTCCAATCCTCATGCCCTTGCCCTAGACCTTACTACTTTGTGTTTGGATTCCTTCACAGTCTGCTCACTGGCATTCCTGCCTCCAGTTTCTCCCTTTTAATCCTTTCTAGACATCTCTGCCAGATTTATTTTCCTAGAATATATATATTTTAAAATAAGTTTCTAAGGAAAACAACAACAACAAAAAACTCTTAAGTGAACTGATAGGACAAAATCTAATCCACCAATCTTGGAATTCAGGGCTTCCAACCAAAGATCTTTCCAATTTTACTCCTACTTTTCAACACATACAGTTTTAACTAAGTCTCTCTATTTGCTACTCCCCTCCCCACCCAACATACCTCTTTGCTTCTCATTTCTTATTTCTCTTCATTTGGATCCATTAGTAGGGTGTAGAATGCATCTTCCTGTCCAAAGCTGCTTCTTGTCAGAGTTAAGCTCTGCCCTGACCATTCCTATATCCTGGGGCCAAAAGCTATTTGATTCCTCATGCTCTTAGCCTCTGGACCTTCAGAATCATGACAGGGTTTCTAGTCTGACTTGGAATACTGCCATTTCTAGGCAATTTCTCTTGTCATGCCATTCCCTACCTCCTTTCCCCAAGTAGGACCCAGGTTCATCATATTCCTCTTTAAAGCACACTTTAGACTTCAAGTCATGGTCCTCAGGAAGGAGGCCCAACTCCATAGCATTTCCAGCGCCACCCAGTTCAAGTTTCTTTCCTCCCAACCCTAGGCTTATGGTCCCAGCAGCCTTGCATATACGGAGCCTGTTAAAGACATTATTGTGTGCCGCTCATAGAATGTTCTCCTGCATCTCTGCTTATTGATATACTGTCTGTCCTTCAAGATTGAGTTCAGTTCCACCAGCTCTCTGAATCCCCTGAACCACAGGCATGCCTTCCTACTCTGAAATTCCTTTCTCTTACTCATTCTTTGGGAGTTTATCACACACTACCTGCTGAAGGAGTTAAAAATGTACCAGTCTGGCATACTGACGATTTCAGTTAAAGACACTTGAGTGGCAGCCGGTGGAAAAGATCACTCTAACAGTGCTGTTTCTTAAAAATAGAAGATAAAATTCCCATGTGAAAGATTCCCTCCCTTTACATCTTAACATCAAGAATGGGAAATTTAAACCAAGAAAATCCTATATAGATCTTGTTAAAATAGGCCGGGCGCGGTGGCTCACGCCTGTAATCTCAGCACTTTGGGAGGCCGAGGTGGGCGGATCACAAGGTCAGGAGATCTAGACCATCCTGGCTAACACGGTGAAACCCCGTCTCTATTAAAAAATACAAAAAATTAGCCGGGCGTGGTGGCGGGCGCCTGTAGTCCCAGCTACTCGGGAGGCTGAGGCAGGAGAATGGTGTGAACCCTGGAGGCGGAGCTTGCAGTGAGCCGAGATGGCGCCACTGCACTCCAGCCTGAGCGACAAAGAGAGACTCCGTCTCAAAATAAAATAAAATAAAATAAAAGTTATATTTTAAGCCTCCCTCCATAATTTAGTTGCTTCTTCATAGTTTACTATTCTTTGTCCAATTCATTATATAAGTAACTGACTTTAACTGCTTCTTTGGGTCATTTCCTTATGAAAGTTCCCCTGCCATGTAAAACTTGTATTAAATAAATTTGTGTGCTTTTCTCCTATTAATCTATTTAATATCAGTGTAATTCTTGGGCCCATCCAGGACCCTAAGAAGATGGTGGTGGAATTTTGCTCCCTTGGCAGTCTCTGGTGAAGAGGACTGGACCTAAAAGGCTGGGATACTCCACTCACTCCAGAGCCTGAGGATGGGATCCTAGGAGAACTGACAAAAACCAGAAGGTAGAAATTCCTACCAAAATCAGCTCTCCTGGATCTCTGTCTGGAATGCCTCGCGGAGAGAGAAAAGTAAATATTTTTCTTTGTCTCTTCCTTTCCAAATCTGGATTGGCAGGAGAAAAACATTTGTAAGAATTAGTTATTTCAATTGTGACTCTTGTGAATTTGGTTCTGGGTACCATTGGTTATTGATCCACAGCCTCCTAGAAATAATCATTGTTTTCCCTGCCTCTGTCTTTTGTGTGGTTTCTCATAAGGAGGAAAATAGTAGAATAAGATTCTCCTTCTGTCTTGTTTGATGTCTTGAAAACTAGACTTTGTGACCAGTGAAAATATTCTCTCTAGTCTTCACCATGACAGGGGCACAAGTTCTCAGGCTTGCATCAGGCAGCTAGCTAGCTGGCCAGGGGTCTGAAACACGGAGTGTCTCTTTTTGCGACTCTGCCAGCACTCAGAAGAATTTGTCTTAATTGTCTCAACCTTTGTTGCCTTGTTAACATTGAGTGTCTTTGTTTTTTTAGCAAAAACTTTGGATCTTGAGGCGAACCGCATCCTTTGTACCATCTTTGGGATAAAATGCATGCATCTGTAATTATGCCATAAAAGGATTATTGATTTTGAACCATAAAAAGGCTTATTGGTTTTGAATCACAATTAACATAGGTATACTTTTGAAGATTTTGACTGTTGTATTTAAAGTTTTAAAAAAATTTTTATTTTATTATTATTATTTTTAGAGAGCTCACATCCTAAGCAATTGTCTCATTGGTACCTATGTAAAGATTAAATTAAAAAGAGGACACAAAAAATGTGATGGCTAGCCTTAGGGACACCCTTAGCAAGATTAAATAGAAATCAGACTTAGAACAAAAGCTAAAATCCACACCTGCAAAAAATTCTCCTTTTCCATCCACCTATACTCCCCTTAACCTCCAACTCTCTGTCCCTGACCACCAACCCCAGAAGATCCTCTGGCACTCTGAGTCCCTGGCTTAAACCACTCTCGCAAAATCCAGTCCCATCTCCTCAGACCTCAATGAGGAGTTTTAAGTTTTCAAGATCATGTGATCTGGGGCAATCTTTGATAAATAAAAAGTTAGTTTAAATGTGTTAGTTTAAATAAAGAAGGTTTGTCTTCAGAGTTGTCAACCTTAAACATAATGCAGACATACAACTTATTCTACCTGAATTTACCAATAAAATTGCTTATGTTGGCCAGGCACAGTGGCTCACGCCTATAATCCTAGAACTTTGGGAGACCCAGGCGAGTGGATCACTTGAGGTCAGGGGTTCAAGGCCAGCCTGGCCAACATGGTGAAACCCCATCTCTACTAAAAATACAAAAAATTAGCCAGGTGTGGTGGTGGGCGCCTGTAATCCCAGATACTTGGGAGGCTGAGGCAGAAGAATTGCAAGAACCCAGGAAATGGAGGTTGCAGTGAGCCAAGTTCACGCCATTGTACTCCAGCCTGGGCAACAAGAGCAAAACTCCATCTAAAAAAAAAAAAAAAAAAAAAGCTTATGTTTAAGATTGTTGAATTACAAATACAATAAATTCAACCTAAGAACAAAACATACCATCAAAATAAATTGCTTAATGTATGACAAACACAACAGTGAAAAAAAAAAGAATTAAAAGAGCCATATGTCTTAATTTTTAGGTTCTTTGCATCTGTGATTTTTTAAATATTTGCCTGATTTATCTATAGGAAAAATATAAGATAATGACTAGCTTTGTTTAATATCTTATGAAATTTTCATGAACAATTATTAAAACTAAGTAAATTAAATGTAAGTGGGATAGAAGTTTATAAACTTTTCAATAATTATGTTTTTTAAAGTATGCCTACTTAAAAATCATTTTCAAAATCTTTTTTGCAACTTAAAACTTTAAAGTTATACTAAGTTAAATTAAATGATGGATATTTGTTAAGCATCTATATCATTTCCAAATACGACATAATACTGAAAAATATTCATTGTGAAATGTAAGTTTAAGCTTATAAACTTTGGACTTCTTATTACAGAACAAAGGACATTTGGGTCTGTTAGCAAACACATCCTGTACCACAGTGAAAAACTGTACTATCATCAAACATATTTCTAGAAATTATAAAATGGTGTTAATATATAGAATGATGTTATATAACAGTTCATAATTACTTCTTAGTTTTCTAGTTTTCACTAGAAATTAAGGTTACTAAGAATTAAAAATTCTAATTGATATATGTAATTAAAGCTACTAGTAATAATAAGGGAAAACAACTCTACATAAAAAGCTTAAAAGGAAAATAAGATATATTTTTGGTAAGAAAAGCTAAACATAGGAAAGACATTTTTGTTAAGGAAAGAGTACTTTTGTTTCGTAAGGTTATTCAAAGGTTGTTTCAGAATCAATCAGTGAATCAAAGATTAAAAGTGAATGGATATAAAAAGTTGAAAAGGAAAAACAAGAGAGAATCTTGCATGTCCAAGCAGATTAAATTGAATAAATTCATTATAAGACTTTGGAATTTGGTCTTTGTTAAAAAGACAAAGTGTTTTTTGGAGTATTGGTCTGCTCTTGGTAGAAAAACATTATAAAAGATTTTTCTTTACCTTTAAAATTATCTACCTAAAAACCAAATATTTCATGTTTTATAAAAATAATTTTCTGTGCTTCATGTTATAGTCATATTAGGTCTTTGATTCCTTAAGAAAAAGAAATCTTCTCAATATTTAAAGAGCTAAGCATTTTATCTCTACAACTATGTAAGTTTCTATATTTGCCTTAAAAGTCTTTTAATTATATAAAACTTGTATTAAATAAATTTATACACATTTTTCCTGTTAATCTGTCTCATGTCAATTTAATTATTGGGCCCAGCCATAACCCTAAAATGATGGAGATAAGGTGGGGCACGGTGGCTCATGCCTGTAATCCCAGTACTTTGGGAGGTTGAGGTGGGCAGACTGCCTGAGCTCAGGAGTTTGAGCCATCCTGGGCAATACAGTGAATCCCCATCTCTACTAAAATACAAAAAATTAGCCGGGCATGGCGACGTGTGCCTGTAGTCCCAGCTACTTGGAAGGCTGAGGCGGGAGAATTGCTTGAACCCAGGAGGCGGAAGTTGCAGTGAGTCGAGATCGTGCCATTGCATTCCAGCCTGGGTGACAGAGAGAGATTCTTTCTCAAAAAAAAAAAAAAAAAGGAGATAAAATTTTGCCACCCTTACACTTCATTATTATTTAACATTTCTTATTCAGAGGCCCACTACACATCTTTACTTGAAAGTTCCTGAGGTATCAAAACCTCAAAATATCCCCAAATGCTTTATCTTCTTTGTCAAACTTGCTCCTAATTCTGTGTTCTCTCACTTAGTCAGTGACAGCACCATTTATTCACTCAGTCATCCAAGGTAGAAAACTGGGAGTCACCTTTGACTTCTACCTCTTCCTCAACTTCCCATCCATATCTAATCAATCACCAAGCCCTAATTCATACCTTCTAAATATCTATAAAATCAATTCTTCTTAATCCCTAATTCAGGGCCTCACAATCTCTAATTTCTATTATTAAAAATACTACCATTCTGTCGTTCCACCTTCAATCTAAATACTTTCCAATTCACCCTTCATGAAGCCAGAATGAGCTATTTAAAAGGCAGCTTAGGCCATGTCACTGTTTTGCTTAAAAAGCTTTCAGCAGTTTCCCTTTCCTTGACCTAAAAGGCACACCTGTTATCCGTGTTTATCTGTTGCTTCTTCTTGTTTCTCACACCAAGCTTCAGTAATACTGAATTATGTGAGTTGTCTTGAATATCAGAGGTTCTTAAATCCCACATGTTTGTGAAGGTGGGGTACCTGGCATGTCCTCTTTGCTCCTTTTCTCTTTACCTGGACATTTTCTACTAATATGTTCAGGTATCTTTCAGGGAACAATTCCCAGTCTCTCTAGGTCAGAGTAGATGCCTTTTCTCTGAGATTCCATACCATCTGGAGTCTGCCTCTACCAAACAGTATTAAACACTATGTTATATAATATGTCTATTTATTCATTGATTCACCAAGTATTTATTGAACACCCACTCTGGGTCAGACACTTTTTGTGCCATGTACTAGATGGTCAAGAAATGATTTTTGCTAATGAGTGACTGAATATATCCAATTGAACTTCAAGAGCAAGATTGTTATGTTTTAAAAATGTATTTCCATTCACCTTCATGTCCCCACCCTATATCTAAAGCGTATTTTATATGTAGTATAGCTCAAAAACTTCTTTAATTTTACATTCAGTCTTTATTTAAAGATGTTTTCAAGAAAAATTATCATTGATTATAAATCACCATAAAGATTTTGAAACGCTATAAGAGCACAGAAAGTAAATAATGCCCAATAATATTTGTAATATCAAAAACCTTAATTGCTCATAATTTTGGTAAACTATTTGCAGAAAGCTTGCCCCAACACATGAATTTTGGGGCCACAATGTCTGAAGATTACAGAGAAATCATATGCAACAAAGTTTCAAGTGCAAAAAGGGTCTATAGGAGCATTTTGCTCATTTGAAAAAAAAGAAAGAAAAAAATTCTCCTAATACTGATTATTTGCCATGGGAAAGTACTCTAAGCAGGCTGAAAAATAATGTAGCCATTGTGAAAAAGACCATTTGAAGATCTTTGGCTCTTGGCACTATGCCTATACTGCCTAATGGTGAAGAGTCTTGCTTTGAGGTATTCTAGATTCTTCCAGATTTTACCCCATCACATTCCAAATGAAAAACAACAATAAAAACCTTCAAGATGACAGCTAGCAAGATTTTATAATGTCTCGATTCAAAGAAGGTATTAATATCAGAAATATTTGAAAACCAAAAGGATAAAGATAGAAACCCCAATAAAAATGAGCAAGGGTAAGGAATAGGAAATTTATATCAGATCACACTGAAAGATTGACTTGTGTGAAAAGATTTTCAAATTCATTGGTTATCAGAGAAACACAAGTTAACACAACAATGAGATATCACTAATTGCTATCACTCATGCTAGCCATCACTAATGCTGATATTAGATGTACTGATATTGGCATGTTAAAAATTAGGAAGTAATGCCCATCTTTGGCAGAAATGTTGTGATACAGGGATCCTGATGCACTGCCGGTAGGAAGGTAGATGAGAGCAGGCAATCTGATGAAGAAGCTGTCAGAACTTGGCCCCAAATTAATTAAACACATATTGAAGGGTTGACTCCATAAATCCAAAAGACATTCTCACCCAGGCTCATAAGGAGAGATATATGAAGATATTCAGCTCAATGTTATTTAGGATGGCAGGAGCTGGAGCATATCTGGACATCCAGCATTGGAAGAACAGTGAGGAAAAATGCAGTAAATTGAACACCATGGAGTACAATGCAACAATTAGAAATATAGGAATAAAACCAGGAAGAAGATCTGAAAACCACAGTACTCAATCAGAAAAGTAAAAAGAGAATCTAAATTAAAATGCATACACAAACACATTTATGAGTTATATAAAACAATACTATTTTACAAGAGCACATACACACACTGAAGGTACACATTAAACATGTAGAAAATTAGAATAACCATTCTAACAGATGGAGGGAGAATGGAGATTAAAGGGAAGGAGGGAGGGAGGGAGAGAGAGAAAGAGAGAGGGGAGGAGAAAAAGAAGCAGACTCTTTCTCTCAGTGTAGACCTACGTGAAGCTCTCTCCACCCTGTTTCTCTAGTTTCTCTAAGTGTTTCCTTGTGCTGACTCCTTTCTTATCAACAGCACATCTCATTATAGCGTAATGATACATTAAATGTCTCTTCAGCTAATTTAGAAGTCACGTGGTAGTGGGTACCATGTGTCTGTCTTGTTCACTGCTGTATCGTCTACAACTGGTATGATGCTTGCACACAGTAGGTGCTCAAGGAATATTTGTTGAAAGAAGGAATGAATGCACAACTTTATACAAGGCTTACTCATGCTAAAAGAAAGAAAACCAAAATCTGAATTTAAGATCTTGAAAAAATATCACATGGATCTCTTCAGCATTAGATTCTGGGTTTCATCTCCAGAAAGACAAGTTCTTACATTTCATTCAAGTGAGTAAGTATAGCAGCAATTTTGTTTTGAATGATACTCATTTGTGGCACTAGCTGAACCACTTCTATATTAGCTAATACATTTAAAATGGAGAAAATAAAAATTTTTATCTCCAGCTTATTGTATCACAATGATAAAGAAACACTACTGCTCAAATAACAAGAAATATTATTTTGAAAATGAAATTTAAAGTATAAGAATTGGAACTTTCACATCAAAATATGATTGTTATGCTTTCTTTTAATGGAATTTCTTAGCCACAAATGCTGTCAGTGAGTTTTCCTTTCAGAGTTTATAATAATTACTACAAAATAATTCAGACTAGCACTCTACCTATCAGTTTCACAAAGCATGCATTTTAAAAGTATATCACTCAGCACTAAATACTGTATTATACTGAACAAATGGCCCTATTCTTTCAATGCAGATACTGTTGATATTTGCATTTCATATGTTTTTCCTACTGGAATTTATAAATGTCTATCACTACTGCCTGCAGTTGAGAGAACTCTTACTAATGAATTAACTTGCATAAAGACCCTAACTTCTCTTTATAGTAAAACCATACATTTTTTGGCTCATACATAGTATAGTGAAAATTTTCATTAGGCTTAATTCTTCTGGGAACAAATATTTTTCTAGGATAACTGCTCTTCTTGGGAAATGAATTTCTATTCCAGGGCATAAGATAATTTACTTAAATATAATTTTGTGACTGGGCATGGAGGCTTCTGCCTGTAATCCTAGCACTTTGGGAGGCTGAAGAGGGAGGATTGGCTGAGGCCAGGAATTCAAAACCAACCTAGCCAACACAGTGAGACCCCATCTTAAAAATTAATAAAGTAATAATGATAATAAAAGAATTTTGCTCTGGGGCTACGCTGATCAGCTCTACACTAACAAATTTTCATTGTGCTATTTAATTGTTTATTATTAGCAAATTAGAAAGAGCCAAATATCATAAGGGTTAAAGACTGGTTAATACAAACTAATTTGCACTTAGATAATAATTTCCTTGAAACGGCTAAAGCTTCTAAATATTTCTTTTGGCTTTCTAATCATGTTTTATTTTCAATATACTTCCTGCTAAACTTCTTTTATCTTTTGGTCTTAAGCTCAATTGTTTCTTGGAAAGGCATAGAACTCACTCTATATGTGTATGATTGGTGTCACACTTTACTAAATCAGATCTGATAAATCAGAGTTCTGACACTCATATATATATGAAACTAGTGAATTAGAAGATGATTTTCACCACAAAAATACCTATTAGGTAGAGTATGCTGATTCATAAACATGGGAATTTAAAACAGCTACATTTTGTGCAAGAGTCTCCATTTCAGAAGCAGAATCCATGGCATAATCTTTATACAACTAAGACTTAAAATGATAGGCTCGATTTTCACTGCGCTGAGAAACCCACCATAAATACCCTCAAAATAGAGACTATGTTTCAACTGACAGCTTGCAATAAAATAAATTTTTGTTGTTGGAAATAAGAGAAACTAGATCCTGCTAAAAGAGAGACTCCAAAAATGTATAATGATTTAGGTAACAAACCTTTGCCTCCTATGGCCCTTCTTATGAAATGACCACATATATTTGCTTGATTCTATCTTTATCACCTCTGTCTACTGCTTCCCACATCAGAAGAAGAGATTGAAGCAAACAAAAATAAAAACAAAAAAAGAGAAGAATTAAATTTATCATTCTTCAAATGCTTAAAGTGAGATTGGAGGAATGAGCCTATAAAATATTTGCAACCTGTTATCAATAATTCAGTCTGCCAGTAGCAACTATATCTTTCTTATTTTTGAAGGCTTGAAATTATCTATGAAATGGTGAGGTTGTTAAGTAGTTACCCAAAAGGTCAATATGCTCATAGGCTGCCAAAAAAAATGCATGCTCTCATATCTATAGGGAAAGAGGAGATAGCCCACTCTACATCAATGCAGTCATTGCGCACCCAGAGCCTCACTCACTTTTCAGTACTAAACTTGAGAAATACAGGCAAACTTGAATATATTTGGAGGAGACAAATCAAAATATTTGGAGACTTGCATCATAAAGACAAAAAGGACAAAGCCTAAAAAGGAAATTCAGGCAAGACACCGGAACTTTCTTTTAAAATAAGAAGTACCATATAGGAGCTAAATGAGTCCAAAGAGTAGAACTAGACCTTTGGATGAAAGTCACGGAGAGCCAGATCCAAATCATATTAAAAGTTCCTAGAAAGATGGATTAAGGATCCGCTCCTAGAAAGATGGAGTAAGGATCCTTATCTTTTTATTTTTAATTAATTAGTTTATATTTTTTAGATACAGGGTCCCACTCTGTCACAGGCTGAGGTGCAATGGCATAATCATGGTCCGCTGCAGCCTTGAACTCTTTGGCTCAAATGATTCTCCCACCTCAGTCTCCTGAACAGCTAGGTCTACAGCCATGTACCACCACATCCAGCTAATGTTCTAATTTTTTGTAGAGAGAAGGTCTTATTATGTTGTCAGGCTGGTCTTGAACTTCTGGCCTCAAGTAATCCTCCCCCTCAGCCTCCCAAAGTGTTGGGATTACAGACATGAGCCACCATGCTGTAATCTGTGTCTGTCACTCTTATCTTTAAGTAGTGAATTCTCCATCACTGGAGGTGTTTAGGAGAGGCCAACGACCCTTGAAGATGATGTGAGACCCTTGAAGATGATGTGAAAAGATTCAATCAATGAGGTAGTTGGATTAGATGGTCCCTTCCAGCTCTGATATTCTATTTTGATCTCTGAAGCAAAGTAATTATTGGTTTTTTTCTGTCTTCAGAGATTCAGATTAAAAACTGGTTTACTTCATAATTTAATAATTAACTTAAAATATATACTACCTCAAGTTATAATTTTGTAGCCATTATTCTGCATGTTGTGGAAACTATGTATAATTTAAATGCGTATATATAGAGAGACTATATATACATTTGGAATATATATTTAGAATTGTATACATATATTTGAAATATATATATATTTAGATAAATATATATATATATAAAATGTATATATTTGGAATTTATCTCTTTCTCTTTCTCTATCCAGTTTAGATAAACTTTCCAGAGTTTACGCCAGGATCTTTTGGTGATTTCACTCTTTTGGACCTCTAGGGAAATATTAGGTTCAGTTACACAGTAAGAGAGTAACAGAAGTGAAGGGACACACCTAAGTGAGTGCAGTTCTGTCCCATTCCTGGATCAGGAAGATAGACTAGTGTTTTGATGACAAAGGGCTAATGATTTATTCTGTATCAGAGACCTGTGTTTGTAGGTGGTGGAATGTGTCTCTAGTGCCAAAAGCTGTAAATGGTTTAAGGAGAGAACAGGTGCTCTTTTCCAGCACCTTCTTCCCATTCCTTGTTTCGAAACTTATTGGGGGCTTCTTTTTCTTTCTTTGATTCCCATAGAAATATCCATCTTGCAGGATAACTTACAGAAAAGTCTGGCTGCTTATTGTTCTTAAAATAATAATTATTAAGAATTTACAATTTACTTTTGAAATACACAAAATAATTTGAAATACCAAATAAATTCACAATTTATTTTTTGAAATACAAAAAACATAATTTAACTTATGAAGAGCAATTAAAGCTATGGAAGGATGAACAATTTGTAGACATTGGTGAGCCTTATGAAAGTCTAATATTTGTAATTCACAAAACTGCTAGTTATGCTCACTAGCAGTCCCAGTCCATACAACTACTGCTTCTTTCTTTGCAGAATAGAAAAAGACGTGTAATTTTAAAAGTAATATATGTTTATCATAGAAAGCCTGGAAAATACTGAAGAGTCTAGTGAAATAAACCCCCACACTCTTACTGCCTGAAGGAAGGAAATGACATTTTGTTATATTTACTACCTGTAATTAAATATAATAAAAATGAATCATACTCTATAAGTTTGTGTCCTATTTTTAAGCTTACATATTGTGAACCATTTCCCATGCATTTAGAGTAAACTGTAATTTGGATACTACATCTCTGCACAATGCCTACTACAAAAACCATTGAATACCTCTTATATTGGGCATATACCTAGTTTGACAAATTTTGAGTGTTTCACCCACAGGAAATGTACAAATCTTATTTGTAGTTGGGTATCTAGGAAATTCTATAAGCCTAGCATATAATGGATACTAGATATGTTTATTATACTCTTTTTGAATTATACATAGCAATTAAAAACTACTGATTCAAAGAAAAACACTATTGAAATGGATACCAGGAATACTGAGAAATTTTTAAGCTCTGGATAGCTCTAGATAAAAAATTAGAAAGATCAACTTTATACCTAGATGATTTTATACTTCATCTATCTATCTATCTATCTACCTATCTATCATCTATCTATCTGAACAACTATCATCTATCTATCTGAACAAACCATTAAAAGTCCCACTTCTTCATTCCTACTTCGCCTTCCCTAATAAAAGTGGCCCTCAAGCTGAACTCTCTATACCTTTAGTACCAATCATTTAAGTATTGTCCTATTGAACAAAGTGTTAGGCTACATCCATTCTCATACTATAAATACTATTATATGTGATTACTTCTACATCTCCTATGTTATATCTGCAGCCCAACTCCCTGAGGGAAGCTAGGTGAAGGGTTCATGAGACTCTCACTATTAATTTTGCAACTTCATGTGAGTCCATAAATTATTTCACAATAAAGAAGTTTTAAAAAAACTCTTCTCTTGAAAAAATTACTAAGAAATATGTGTGATCTTGAAAAGTATCCACTGTTAAGAGGAACATTTTTTTATACCAAGCTTGAAAAATTTTATCAAGCTGAAGTCTTAAAGAGTTTGGCAGGTCTTACCGCTATAGAATCTCATGATTTCTAAACAGTAAACAATGTATCTAAAATATATTTTATTCTCTTAATCATAAAATCATTTAAATAATTCAATAAAAATATGAATATGAGGAAAAACTTCAGTTAAACAAGATGGATTTCATGCTTCCAAATACAACTTTAAGAAATACAAGTGTGTTGCTTTTAATGTTGGAAGAGATTTAGTTTTCAAGAAGGAACAGATCTAAACAAAAATAGAGTCACATTTCCATGCTAGATATGAATGTAGTGATAGAATAAAAGATGTCAGCTTTGAAATGTGTCAGTTTCACCTACAGATTTATTTTCTAAGCCTATTTTAATTCTGCGTTGATACTTCCCTAGCAGCAGGACACTACTTGCCTGTCACATCACTATGTTGCTTGAGATTTATTCTCAAATACACTATTATCATCATTATATTGTTCATATTATAAGCACTGAATTGAAATTCTCACAGTGAAGAGGAATTAACCTCAAACAACAAACCAAGTGCCTACACTGAATTATTTTGGAATTTATAAGAACAGTTTCCATATTTATATTTCTACAAAGTTTGCCTCATGAAATCCATGAAGGAAAAGGCAAGAACCATACAATGACTTTTGCATAGATTACCTCATCTCCAAAATCAACCAGTTGACTGCTTCTAAGACAAAGTATATTAAAATCATATAACTTGAGATTTGAGACTAGTACTATGACTTTGTTTCATTTCTCAGTCTGTCAGTACTATTTTTTCCCATCTTCTTTCCTTTTTTTCCCTAAACCTATTTGTACAAATAGGTTCTTTCCTCTATTTTCCTGCAAGACATATTTTCCTTTGAACAATATATTTTCCTGCACTTTAGGAAATCTGGAAGATTGTGGCAGTCATGCTAGAGGTCTGGCCTTTTTAGGTTAAAAATGTTACTTTTGGATCCTGACTTGGTCCTAGAATAGGCAAAAGGCCAAGGAGGAGTATCAAATATTCTCTAATACAGATAAGTAAAAAAATCTGGCCTATGTAAGGAGACCCTCTCTGGACTGGAACCCAGCAATCTATGAGTAGGTGAGGCCTAAAAGGACGAAAGGATTTAATTAGTGGAAGGCATTAATATGGAAGCGACTGGCTGGGATATTAACATGAAGGGCTATGGAGAGCCTCTGGAGTTCTGAGAATGAAGTGACATGGTAGTCAGACCTATAGACAAAGGGAGCTACTAATTCTCCCCAACTGTTTCTGCACACTGTATCCTCTACCCTGGCATTGCTAGAAGTCAAACCCCTCAGAGTAAAGAGTAGTAGAAATATTTTAGCTAAGAAAATATTTAGTTAGGAATAAAACAATAAATTTATATTGAAGCTTTAGATGTTTATTACATCATTCAGAGGTTTCTTTTCTATAAATTTACCAGGTAGAAGTATAATTTTGCTACATGCATAGGTTGTATAGTAGTGAAGTCATGGCTTTTAGGGTATTCATCACCCAAATAATATACATTGTACCCATTAGGTAATTTCTCATCATCCATCCCTTCACTCTTCCGAATCTCCATTATCTGTAATTCCACACTGTATGTCCATGTGTACATATTAGTTAGCTCCCATTTATAACTAAGAACATGTGGTATTTGCCTTTCTGCATCTGACTTTTTTCACTTAAGATAATAGTCTCCAGTTCCATTCATGTTGCTGCAAAGAATTGATTTCATTCTTTTTTTATGGCTGAATAGTGGTCCACTCCATATATATATATATATCACATTTTATCTAATCATCCATTGACAGACACTTAGGTTGATTCTATATCTTTTCTACTGTAAATAGTACCATGATAAACATATGGGTACAGGTATCTTTTTGATATAATGATTTCTTCTCCTTTAGGTAGATACCCAGAAGTGAGATTGCTGGATCGAATGGTAATTCGATTTTTAGTTATTTCAGAAATCTTCATACTGTTTTTCATAGTGATTTTACCAATTTACATTCCTACCAACAGTGTATAAGGGTTCCCTTTTCTCCTGCCAACATCTCTTATTTTTTGTCTTTTTAATGAAATTCTGACTGGTGTATATAATATCTCATTGTGGTTTTAATTTGCATTTCTCTAATTATTAGTGATAATGATAATGAGCATTGTCTCATATATCTGTCAGCCATTTGTATGTCTTCTTTTGTAAAATGTGTATTCATGTCCTTTGCTCACTTTATTGTTTGAAGTTTTAATGACAAATTTCTTTAATTTCTATCTACATAGCCAAAGGCCCTCTTTTAGTATAATGTTTACTATTTGCATTAGCGCCTCTTGTCAGAATTTTTGGCTACAGATACCATTGATCCAGGCAAACCTAGAAAAGGTGAACACTTTTGGCCCTTTGGAAATAACACCTATATATTATTTGTCATGTTGAATAGCTCTTCATTATTTGACAGCTTTGAAAGGTTACAGAGATCTAGGACAGTTAAAAACCTACATATAACCCACTATTACCAGGAAGGAAAAACATACAAGTATAAAGAATCATTTTTGTTTACTATGAAATGCAATTAATAACTGGCTTAATTAAGCAAGATCGTATGCCTTATTCTCAGGGCTTATTGAGTTGAAATTAGGTTCCTGGTGTGAAATGAAAAGGTAACTGTAAATTTAAACAGTTTCATTTATTCATAAGAATAAAAAGATATAATCAAGGCAATTATGCTTCATACAAACTAGGGTTAACTCTGAAAATATTTTATAACCTGCCAGTCATAACAGACGCTAGCTAGTACTATTGGTACACCCAAAATAATGTAAGTCAAACAACAAAGCATTCCATAGACCATAAATTTCTATCTTCTTCTTCCCTATTATAAATTTTTGCTAGAATCTAATTTCTTATCATGATACATATGTACATACGTATTAAAAAGTTTCCTAAACACAGTACTTTTTAAAGGAGGCAGATGAGTGTCAATTGACTTGATCTTTATTACTTCTAAAAATCTTTGATTTACAAATCTTTGATTTACTAAGGATTTCTAGGAAGTCCATCATGTTATCTTGATTTTTTTACTGTATCTTTTTGTATTAAAACAAAACAAAACAAAATAAAAGTCATTCACTAACAACTACTAATAACCTTTGGAAATTTCTTTAATCTATTTGGAAGCAGTTCTAAAGAGAAATCCTACAGAATGAGGTCTATAGTTAGTGAAATATTTCACCTTGATACTATCAGAAAGGATATTATGGCGAATCAAGCAAGACATATTTCTTATGCTTTTCAATAAAAACATTGTTTAGATATCATGAGGTAGGTAAAAGAGTTATAATAAATAGTGTTTTCTCTAGTAGTTTTTAATCTAGCTGGGTAACAAGTAATTAAATTACATGAAACATGTTTACACATGAATTTGAGTATAGATACCTTAAGAATAATAGTAATTTACACAGAAGACAAGGTCTTTGTTCTTTAGAGGCATATTACCCAATTTAGTATAAGCAAACTAAGTAGAGTGTGGATATGATGACTTGAGAAAATATAGTCTCAGAAATACTATGTCTTACATTTCATGTAATAACATTGTTACTTTGTTTGTCTCTGGTCATGTAGATGACCTGTTTAAGACAAAAAATCACATTATGTACATTTCCCACATAACTGTGGTAGAGCACAAGTTATGACATAGATAGCACATTGTTCTTTTCCTTTTGTGGGGTGTGTGGACAACTCCCATGCTTTCATGTTTATAGACCATGGCCGTAGGAAAAAATACAATGTTTCAGTACCAACTAAAGGAACAAAAGTTTTTTCCTCGAAAACCTCCATAATCTAAAGCTGCTATTAAGTGTTATAGGAAGTTTTACCAAAATATGTTGCTTTCACAGTTTTAAACTCTAGTCCAGAATTTAAAAGATAAGTCTATCTACCACTTTCCCCGAAGTTTTCTAATGGTGATAATACATAAATTAACGAGACTGTTAAAAATAAACTCTAAAGTTTATTTTATTTAACCTCAAACAGTTATGACAAAAGTTGTAGATCTTAGGGGCAGAAGATAAAATCATATTATTTTATACTCTGATAAGCTGTTCAGAATTCAATTTTTAAAAAATGAATACCTGCAGTATTTCCTAACAATTTCATCTCTATATTCCTTAATAACTCAGATTTTTCTCTCTAAAAAAAGTCAAAGCTTATTTTCAAAATAATGCTCATTCTCCCCCCCATGGTATTCTGGAACTTCTGCATTATGGTGTTACTGGTATTTTAGTATTCAAAATTGTCTAGTTTGAATGTCAATCTTATTAACCTTAAACATCTGCAAAATAGCATGATCTCTGTCTCTGACTACTTATATTCCCGGTTTTACAAAATGTATGGATTTATGTAATAAAGAAAAATGGAAAAAACAATGGTAAAATAAAGTAAAAAAGATAATAAAATAATTATGTAAATTAGTAGAAATACATAGATTATAAAGTCCTACTTAATTGCTATAGTTGAATTGCAAATTTAACTTTGAATTTCTTGACAGCCAAAGTTAATACAGAACATAGATTAAATAATTAGAAAAAATATATCAATTCTGCCATAGAAAGCAATCCCTTTGATAATTTAATTCTTTAGAAAGCTAGTGGGCTAAGTGATTGGATTTATTTTGTTAAGTTGTACTCTATCAGGCAGAGCAGAATATAGACCTGCAAGCAACATTTAATGTTGGTAAAAGTTTTAGTCACTTCTATATCCTTATGGATTCATTTTCAATGGCTCATTTATTTCTTTTTTTCCCCTAAATCTCAAAGGAAGAGTGTGCTTTTAGCTGGATCACTGGAATAGCTGCAGCTGTTCCATGGCTTATATTAAAAGTAAATAATCATCAATATTTGTAAACAGTGCACAAATACTTTCACACAAATTATATAACTTGATCTTAGCCTATTGAAATGGATATTATCTTCACTTCATAGAGGAGAAAACCAGGGCTGAAGAAAATGCACACCTATAAAACCGATAGAGTCTAAACCTACACTGTCCAAGATGGCAACCAGAAATCACACATGGCAACTGAGCACTTGAAATGTTGCTGGTGTGAACTGAGATGTGCAATAATTATGCTAAGCGAAAGAAGCCAGTCATAAGAGACCACATACTATATGACTCCATTTGTATGAAAGTCCAGAATAGGGAAAGCTATAGAGACAGAAAGTAGATTAGTAGTTGATTAAGGGGAGGGGAGGAGGGATGAATGGGTGAAATGAGGAGGGGGAGGAATAGCTAAAGGGTATGCGGTTTCTTTTTGAGGTAATAAAAGTGTTCTAAAATTGTGGAGATGGTTGTACATATCTCTGAGTACACTAAAAACTACTGGATTGTACATTTTAAATATGCAGATATGTGCTGTATGAATTAATCTCAATAAAGCTGTTAAAAATAAGATATTTTTCTAAATTCAGTACATTTTTAAAAGTACAATGTTATTTAAATTGTATTATATTTCCGTGACAGATTATTTTTGTAGCCAAAATATCTGTGATAACCTAAGAATATACTTGTGTCAGAATATTATTTGGAATATACACAGAACCCGTTGTATAAAAACATGCTAATGGATTAGAAGAAAATATTCCTAATATTAACAGTAGTTTGTGGGATTTAAAGTTTCTGCAATAATGGTACATTAAAATATTTATCCCCTAGGGCAAATATTATAACTTTCAAATATGACATTCCTCAAATCATATAAAATATTTCCATAAGGAAAAAAGTCCTAAATGGATCAACATAAAAGCAAAAGTCTACCAGTTAAGATCGGATTCAAGGAAAGGATATTTTACCATTCTCAAACTACATCTAACATTTGCCTTGAGTAGTAGTAACTTTAATTTGTAAAAAATGCATCATTAACTTTTAAGGGGAAATAAAAGGCTATGTAAACATAAATATTCCTTCAGAAATAAATGGTTATAAATGTCGAAGTACATAAAAAATTATATACAACAAATGTTACCCAAAGATTACTGCATAAAAATCAAATTTTTTCAATTTTAATTTGGTAAATTTAGTAAAATGTGCCATTATTTTCATAAAATCCTGGATTATACTCTTTTCCCCTTAGAGTTCAAAAGCAATAATACAAAATTATCTAAAATAAAATTACTTTTAAGAGAAAAATTGTGAAATTAAACAAACATTTGTGGAATTTTTGTTATCTTGACATAATTTTTCCCAAAATTTTTACCATAATTATAGCTCCTTTAATGGACTCAGTAGTACAGTTTAAGTTTGGGATACATAATATGAAATTACAACAGAAAGGGTTGATGGCTCAGATTAAAGATTTTACCTACTTAAGTGATTTGGTCATGGTATTCCTAACGGTGAAAAGTCTTATTTTCTCTATGACCCTACAATGATCACAAGTAATATCTTAGAATGCTGAATTAATCATAATTTTTTTTACCTACTTCTAAGTGTATCTTTTCATAAAAACACATGCTGCAATTTAAATTTAAG
Organism: Pan paniscus; assembly: GCF_029289425.2. Classification (NCBI taxonomy): domain Eukaryota; kingdom Metazoa; phylum Chordata; class Mammalia; order Primates; family Hominidae; genus Pan; species Pan paniscus. The sequence goes on along the minus strand of NC_073256.2, from coordinate 121,536,656 downwards.
GATGTTTAGATGTTTTCCAAAATACTCTAAGGACTATTAATTCCAAGATATGCTTCAATAGACAAAGGGTTATTTGGTCAAAGTGAGTCAGGAAAAAGTCACCTATTCTATTTTGCTTTTGGAGAGTCACAAAGCACATAAACATAATAAAGGACTTTATGAAGTCCTGCAATTAAGAAAACAGAGTAAAACTGTTTAACTCACATTTTCTTCTATACTTATTTGACTATGAAGCCTTATTTTTCTGCTTAATACCAAATAGCTTCAAAAGAATTATTGTTTTGTAGGATACACTTTGGGAAACTCTGCTTTAAGTAAAAAGGTTTTCTGTTTTCATGATGCTTCATATTTGTCCACTTTTAATCAGTAGCACATTTAAATGAGAAGAATTAGAAAGCTACAGGCATAAAAGCCCTTAATAAATATTGCTTCTGATTACTTTTCTGCCCTTGTCCTAGTTACTTTATTAATACATTTAAAAAATTTACTTCTTATTCCTTTGAAAATATTGATAGCTGGAAAAAGATTTTAGATTGGCAAAAGATCCAATGTCATATTAATACATTAAATAGTGCAATGACCTTAAAAAGCAATGAGTCATAGATTAAAGTCTATGCTTCAAAGAACTACAAAGCAACAGTACAAATGAAAGCTTAATTTTGCTTTCTTATTTGACAACATAACATACAATGCATATTTGGGGCTGGGAAGGAAAAAATTGCTTCTTCTCCTCCTTCCCGTTTTTAGAAAGCAGCTAGTCATATTGATCTACTTTCTGGAGTAGCAGGGAACAAATGCAATATCTTTTCTGAACATATTTCAACCAACTGCTCCAATTAATAATCTGTTGCTGAGTACTGAAAAAAATGAAAATGAAAATTTGTACCAGATTGGCAAAGATTAAAAAAAAAAAACCTCACTAAGAAAATACTACACTAGCATGGCCAAGAGTGGGCAAAAATAAGTTCTCTCATATTCTCTCTGAGAGGATGTAAATTGTATAATACTTTTAGAGGGTAATTTGCAATATTTTTCAAAATTAAAAATGAGCATGCCCTTTTAGTTAGTTATTCTATTTGCAGAAATTATCCTACAGATAAATCATATATACATTAGGTCAGTACAAGTTTGTTCACGGTAGCATTGTATAGAAAAGCCTAAATGCCCTTCAATAGAGCATTACATTAAATCTATGCAGTAGAAGAGTATTCAACAGAGTTCCCTGAAAGATGAGATAGATCTTTATGTACTGACATGTAAAGATTCTAAATTATATTTTTAAGTGAAAAACAGAAAGCAAATTGCAGTAGAACATGTGGAGGGTACACACTGGAATGTATGATAAAGTCTGTATGATTATGCAGCAAAATGTTCACAGGGGTTATCTTTGGGAGATGAGATAAAAGCAGAGGAGGTAGGTAAGTAAGGAAGCAACTTTTATTTTCTATTATAGGTATTTGTATTATTTTGACTTTTTAAAAATAAAAGCAGATATTGGTTTTATAAATTAAAAACACAGAAAAGGGAATATTTTTGATGCATGTTTTCCTGAAAAAAAAAACAAGGTAATAATTATAAATAGGTGTATATTCATTAGAGATTTACAATTTGAAAATAATTTGCTGTTATTTTACTACATTTTCCTAGCTGAGCCACTTAACTTCAGTAGCTAAGTTTACTAAGCACAAAATAGATATTATGTAAATTTCAGAGAAGAAAGTTTTGTGCAGTAAATAATTAGTGGTTATATAAAATTATTCACAAAATCCCATATTTTATCAAGTGAAAATGGATTCTCCTGTGCATTATTATTAGTAAAGACTGGTCAGAACAATGAAGTCATATTTTTCTGTACAAATCCAGGAAATGTTTTCTTAGAATCCTTAATAAGATAATAAGCATAAGTATGAAGAATTGAGGGATTACAAGAAGTTTATAGTTATAGAAATCTAATTATTTCATTGCACTGATATTTCATGCAGTTGCTATTACCAAACTATTAAAATCCCCATTTTGCTGTCCTCGAAATAAGAATATAACCAAGAAAATCCTGATTCTTAATTCATAGGAGACATCTATTTGAAGTTTTTATAGATTAACCTGAGGTATTCTTATTGTTATGCCCAGGCTCCCTATGTTCAATGACTTACAGGCAAAAAATAAAGGCCACTGTCTCTGATTATACCAGGACTATGGTTCAATAATTAAGCCCATCAGTTCAGATAATGTCTAGGAATTGCTCATTATCTTGATATTCTTTAGCAATGGTAAAGATACTCTCATTCTCCTTAATGAAATAAAAATTCAGATTTTCCCAAGTTAGCAATGGTGTAAGAATTTCCACCTAGAGAGGCACATCCTGAGCATAATTTCTCTTATTATCCAAGAACTACTTTGAGATTTTTCTAACTGCTGTTGCTACCACGATGTTGGTATATTCCTCCTCTAATCTGTTTTAAGTATGCATGATTGGGTGTACAAACTTTTTCTTAATTCCCTGAAGCGTAGTAGAAAAATTGGAACAGTTAAATACGAACTCACTAAAGCATGTAGTATCAACAGCAACAACAAAATGTAGATTTTGATGTGAAACTAAATAACCTCATTTATATAACATGGCTTAGTGTTGCTGACGTTGTATGGTAGGCAGAATTCTAAAGATGTTCCCCCAAGATTCCATCCTGTGGCTATTCAAACACTAGACTAGGTAATGGTGTTAACATTGGGAGCTTGTCCTAGATTATCCCTGTGGGCCTAATATAATTGAATCCTTAAAAGAGGAAGGCGGGAAGAGTCAGTTACACAGTTTTTTCAGAAGAAAGAAACAAAGGGGAGACAAGGTGGAAAAGATTAGAGGCTGAAAACACAAGAGGGACTTGACTCACCATTGCTGGCTTTGAAAATGGAAGGGTCCCATGAGCCAAGTAATGCAGGCCAGCTCTAGGAGCTGACAATGACCCTCAGCTTACAGGCAGCAAGGAGATGCGGACTTTAGTCCCACAGCCACATGTAATGGAAATTCTGCCAACAACCTAAACAAGTTTGAAGAGGACTCATCCCTAGAGCCACCAGAAAGGAATGTAGTCCTGCCAGCACCTTGATTTTGGCCTTGTGAGATTCTAAGCAGAGAACCAGCTGAGCCACACTGTGTCTGAACTTCTTTCTGATCTAAGAAAGTATGAAATAATAAATGTGCATTGTTTTGAGCCTCTACATTTGTAGTAATTTTTTACAGTAGCAATAGAAAACTCAGAGTCTCCTAGACTCTAGCTCATTTCTTGTCTGCTTCCATATGGTAGACACCATCATTAGAGTTCTTTACTAAAGCTTTGACATCTTCTTTCAAGTCTAGAACCAAGCCCAGAGAGAAATGCATTAAGGAGAGACTATTATCAAATACCACTTTTCCTCTATCTGTTATGGTTATATAATTAGCAAATGTTAATTTAATGATAGACACTGAGGCCAGCATTTTACAGTAAAAAAATAAATATGGTCTCTGTCCTCAGGTGGCCTACAGTCGGACAATATATAGCCAATAGAGTTACTTATAGTCTATATCTATGTAGTTAGCAGTGAATTACAATTTGTTTACTTGTGTTTTTCTTATATGATCATTTGAAAATAGCAGATTATCTTATATCTAGGAATCCAATGTGTGATTATTCCTTCTTTGCCTATGTGATCACATTTAAGCATTTAAATTTATTTTACTTTTGTAATTGTTTATGTTATGAAAATTTTTCAGTAGCACTTCATATTGATTAACATGTAAAAGCTAGAAATTGGGCATAAATGTGTGAGATCTTATTAAGCAAGCAGTCAGCTCAGTTCAGTAAAAAGTAAAAATATTACATATGAAGTACATAAATTTGCCATCCTAATGTAGTCCCTATGGAAATAGCTGTTACATAGAATATAGCCATAAATTTTAAAAGAAATTTTCCTACTACAAAGGCACCATCACCACACTATTAAACAATGAACTAACTTTTGTCTTTATTTCATAATTAATATTACTCTGAAACCTTGAGAAAGTCACTTAATATGTTGCTTCAGTTTCACATCCACAAAATGTTCTTACTACCTGTCTTATTTCACAGAGAAAAGTAATTCAAGTTTTAAGAACTGTGGTTACCTCTTTTATATGCAAACGAAATACATTATATTATTAACCATAATTATAGTTAGTTATAAACATATGAAACATATTTAAACATATCTATGAGTTGATTAACCCATTGATGTGATCTATACACGTGTCTACTGACCTTCCGTATTTCAATACAAATTCACTTGTTGAATTTGTCACTTTCTTACATATGTCAAATAACCATACTGCTTTTAGTCAGCAACTATTTTGAAAGGCTGTTAATGATAAAATAGGAGTAGTACATAAAACCATGTGCTGTTTATATCCTTCAGATACAAGTTCATAACTTCTGTAGCTTACAGAAGTATTGAGAAGGCCTCGTGGAAAAAATATGGCTGTCATTCAATTATTTATGTTTCATTTTTTCTTTCACTATCATATATAATGATATGAAAATATATGATTATATATTCATATATAATGATATGAAAATATATGATTATATATTCATATATAATTATATGAATCATTTTCATTAGCATATAATGTTTAAATATCTTTTCTTCATTATAAAAAGGCTTAGCTTGACTCTCCAAAGCTATGAAGATGCTGTATTGTTACTATGGTTACTATAACTTCACAGCAAGGACAGAATAAATAAACCAATAGTTTAAGGACCAGGATTAAAGCCTGAGAGAATGGAACCATGCCCACTATGATTTGATGCCAGGCCAGTAATGCTGTAATGGAGTATGATGATGTTGATAGTGGTAGGTGGTCCAGCTTATAATACAGTCAGAGAAGGTTTCTAGGTTGTTCCCGATTCAGCTTGTTTTTACAACCAAAAGGGAAATGCTTAGGGAATCTACCAATTATCTTACTTATTTTGATGAGGTCCAAATGGAAGACAGGAAAAAAGCCACAGCTGGAGATACAGGCAAAGCTGTATCAGTATTAGCCAAGAAACAAGAAGTAAGGGAGCACATATTGCCAGATATGTGGCAATGAAAGGTAGCACAGGTATAAGCAAGTTAGAATTACAGATATAAAACTGTGAAACAATGGTGTGAGGAACTCGAGATTGTTATAATTCCTGCTTCAGACAGCACTGCAGATAGAGAAACACAGAGAGAGAGAATGAGAATATGAATGTGCCATCCTGAGAAGTTGGGTAGGACTAGTTTCGGACATAGCCACATCCTACTATATAGCATGTCCTAACATGAAGAGAATTATGCAGCTTGGCTCAGTTCTTTTCAGTCTTTGAGGAAACGAAAAAATGCAAGAAGAGAGCATACATCAGTGACTGGCCACCTCTAGAAACTGTGACAACCTGCATCTTTAGAGATTACTGGGCCCGTTTGGTGATGCTTCTTCAATTTTTACAGAAAGAATTCCTCTAAGGTGTGAAAGCTTTATATGACTCATCATGATACACTTTTCTTTACTTGTTCTTTCTCTTTTAGTCTCTGTTCTTCAAAATCCACCTTTATGAGTAAGTTTCAATGTGGTTTGGGGATTCATTATTCAGTAATGTAACTGGAGAAGTCATTGTGTTTCTTATTGCAACTTAAAAGCTGTTGAAAAGGGAAGTGGGGACAGTTAATGGGTACAAAAACAGAATGAATAAGATTTAGTATTTGCTAGCACAACAGAGTGATTACAGTCAGCAATAATTTATTATACATTTTAAAATAACTGAGTATAATTTGATTGTAACACAATAAAAGGATAAATGCTTGAGGGGATAGAGACCCCATTTACCCTGATATGATTGTTACATATTATATGCCTGTATCAAAATAAATACCTTGAGTACCCCACAAATATATACACCTACAGTAAAAATATATACACAAAAAAATTTTTAAAGTTAACAGGAAATTTAAAAAAAGAAAGAAAGTAAAGATCCTGAGGTGTAGGAAATAAATGACAGATATTTCTGAAAAAAAAAAATTGTTGGAAAGTTTTTATGCTAAAACAATTATATTTTAGCAGATAACACATCTTTTGGCTTAACGAAAATGGCAGCTCTTCAAAGGTGCACTTGGTGTATGTACAAGAAAGAAGAGTATGTATTCATCATAGAGGTGATTTTGGGGATACAGGAAAACTCTCTGTCTCTACAGACTTTTCTCTCTACTTGTCAATGACTAAAATCTCCATTACAAATTCACTATTTTGGCTTAAGACTTTTCAAATACTTGTAGAGAGTACTTAAGCATTTTAGCCATTCTGTATCTTAATGGAAATGTATTAGCCAATTAGTTCCTGAGAAAATAAAAGGGGTGAAAGAATCTGAAAACACTTTAATAGGGATCAGGTATTGAAAGGAAGGGAGCCCTATTCAAAGAGAACAGAAAGTGGAGAATATCAGAAAATTCTCCAGCTTCACAATTTTGAACAGGACTTAACTCAAAATCATTTATTGTTTCTTTTCCTTCCTTCTTCCCCGCAACACCTTTCTTTCTGTTGCTTCTTTAGTTTCCTCATATAAGAAGTAAAATCAAGAATCGTAATACCTACTGTAAAGAGCAACTGTGGGGTTTAAAAAAGTTAATAAACTAGAAAGTGCTTTGCAAAGTACCAAGAACACAGCTGATGTTCAAATAAATGACTATCACTTCTCCTGCTTCTCCTGTCTCTTTGTTATTTGGCTTAAGAAATAATGCATTTTCTTCTAAATGAATATGCCAGTAAACCAATATTAAGAAGGTAATATATTGTCATTACTCCCAAACTTATTTTTTTTTAGCTCTTTGTGCCTTTTAAGCCCAGAATCTTTCAGCTTGCCATTTAACCTCCACCCCAACAACAAAATATGTCAAGAAACCTATTAACTAGTCTAAGAGCCTGATTTAAATTTCACTTCTATTTCCTTTTCCTAAACTTCTTTAGTAATGGTTAAAATGATCCTTTAGGGCCGGGTGCAGCGGCTCACGCCTGTAATCTCTGCACTTTGGGAGGCTGAAGCGGATGGATCACCTGAGGTCAGGAGTTCCAGACCAGCCTGGCCAACATGGTGAAACCCCATCTCTACTAAAAGTACAAAAATTAGCTGGGCGTGGTGGCAGGCACCTGTAATCCCAACTACTTGGGAGGCTAGGGCAGGAGAATTGCTTGAACCAAGGAGGCAGAGATTGCAGTGGGCCGAGATCATGCCATTGCTCTCCAGCCTGGGTGATGAGAGAAACTCTGTCTCTACATAAATAAATAAATAAATAAATAAATCCTTTAACGTTACCCATTACTTCTAGACCATGAAACTCTTAAGTCCTAGAATCAGATTTAATTTTAAAAATCAGAAGAGCCTGGCTAACACTGTGAAACCCCGTCTCTACTAAAAATACAAAAAATTAGCCAGGCGTGGTGGCGGGTGCCTGTAGTCCCAGCTACTCGGGAGCCTGAAGCAGGAGAATGGCGTGAACCCGGGAGGTGGAGCTTGCAGTGAGCCAGGATTGCACCACTGCACTCCAGCCCGGGCGACAGAGCGAGACTCCATCTCAAAAAAAAAAAAAAAAAAAAAAAAAAATCAGAAGAGCTAAGGTAGTAAATATTTTAAGAAAGCAATAGCTTATAACTTTTTTCTTTGTTCTGTAAAAAATGTTTCATAACATCATAGAAACTCTCATGATCAAAACCATAGTAAAAAAATTAAAGATTACTTCAATAAAATAATCTGGTGTTCACTAAAATAAATAATAGAGTCATTGTTATCCTACAATTATCCACAAAGGGCAGAACTTCCCAAACTGCACAGATCAGGAAGCAGCACATCCTAACTGCCTACTCGTGTCATTTTTCTTGAAGAATGCCAAAACCCAGAAAGATTAATTCTAGGTAACAGGTATGAAACAAGAGTCTTCCAATAGCATTCTGAATTAAGTAGAAAAATGAAAATGAATACTCATTTTAAAGAATTTTTCTTTAACGTATGAGTATTAAATTTGTTACACTTGTTTCATAGTCTTAAACACTTACATTGATCAAAAAATAAAAGACCAAAAATGAGAGGAGGCATTGTTAAATGCACCAAAAGCAGATGTAGCAAGCAGGAAAATTGTAATTTTATGCAGAGACTACAAAAAATGTGCTAGATAGCAAATGTATGGACACTGGTAATATTTCAAGGCTATTTTAGTGGAAAACGCCACTCTTTCACAACAATGGAGCCAAACTTCTTGACTGGGCAATCTTCATGTAATTCACGTAGCTAGAGTACAGAACTCCTTTTGGAGTTTGGAAAGAACTGAAAATTAAGTATGAGGTGGAATACTGGCTGGACTAAGTGACATTTAAAGTTCTTTCTTATATTTTGAGATTTTAAAATTATCCAAGAAGATGTTTGGGAATCTATTTCCACACTTAGTCATATCCTCTTCTACATCTTCAATATTCTCTTCCATTTATGCTCCAACACAAAATTATTTCTCTCATTTTGGAGTATAAATGTTTGAATATCCAAAAGCATCAACTAGAATAGACAGGCAAACTTTTTCTGTTAAGGGCCATATGGCAAATATTTTAGGCTTTGTGGATCATGTGGTTTCCCTGATCCACAGATGCTCAGATACTACTCATCTCAGCCACTGGAGCACAAAAGTAAACACAGACAATATACATTAACAAATGAACTTGGCCGTGTTCTGACAAACTTTATTTATCAAATAAAAATTATTTATCAAGCAAAAATCCCAACCAAACATAAAAGTAGCAGGTTAAGTTTGGCTTGTAGCCCATACTTTGCCAGCCCCAAAACTAGAGCTTTTTCTTTGTTTCTTTACAGTTGGTACCTCCCATTTCTACCATGTATTTCCTCTTTAAGTCCTGATGATCCAGACTTCTTCACATCTTAAAAGCTAACATTTATTAAGAATTAAATTAGATGATGCCCTAACTGAGAGCTCCTCCAGCTACCTTCATCAAGGCTGGGACCTCTGTCTACCATTGGGTATTACATCTACCCACATGCTTTAGCTACAATGATTGCCTACCTAAGGGATATCTCCCCTATTGGCCTGAAGCCTGAATCATCAACTCAGTAAATAAAACATTGAAGAAAAATTAAGTACATAAAGTACACACCATGAGAAAATGAGATAAGCTTCAAGAGGTTCCTGCCATTCCAACCCCATGGGAGACAGTGAACTTGCCCACACAACAAGTACCAAACTACTACAAGCAGCATTTGGGAAAGCCAACACACAAAGACTCTATAACTAAGGAACTCATCCAGAGGCTTCACATAAAATATCCGAGAATCAAATTAGGCTATAATAAACAATAAACATTAAAGTCTTATCCTTAAGAGGGGAACAAAAGAAATTTAAAAAACACAGTCTAGTAGAAAATAAATTCAAGAACAATTTCAAGAAATAGTTTACCCAAATGAATGGGAACCATAAAAGTGATTCTGGTAATATGAGAAAACAGGGTTTTATAACACCACCAAAAGATCATACTCGCTCCCCTGTAATGGATCCAAACCAAAATGAAATCTCTGAAATGCCAGATAAAAAATTCAGAAGGTTGATGATTAAGCTACTCAAAGAGATAACAGAAATGTGAAAACAAAATTAAAGAAATTTTTTAAAAATCCAGGATACAAATGAAAAATTTTCCAGAGAGAGATATATATATAACAAAAAAAATCAATCAGAACTTCTGGATATAAAAGACACACTTAGGGAAATACAAAATGCAGTGGAAAGTTTCAGCAATAGAACAAGTAGAAAAAAGAATTCCAGAGCTCAAAGACAAGGCTTTTGAATTAATCCAATCAGACAAAGACAAAGAAAAAAGAATAGAAATATGAACAAAGTCTCCAAAAAAAAAATGGGATTATGTAAAACAGCTAAGCCTAAGAATAATTAGTATTCCTGAGGGAGAAATGAAGTCTAAAAGTTTGGAAAATTTATTTCAGGTAATAGTTGAGGAAAACTTCCTTGGCCTTGCTAGAGATCTGGACATCTAAATACAAAAAGCTCCAAGAACTTCTGGGAAAATTCATTGCAAAAGATCACCACCAAGGCACATAGTCATCAGGCTACCTAAAGTTAAGATGAAGGAAATAATTTAAAAAGCATCAGGTAACCTATAAAGGAAAACCTATCAGACTAACAGCAGACTTCTCAGCAGAAAATTTACAAGGCAGAAGGGATTGGGGTCCTGTCTTTGGCCTCCTTAAACAAAATAACTGTCAGCCAAAAATTTTCTATCCAGCAAAACTAAGCTTCATTAATGAAGGAGCGATAAAGTCTTTTTCAGACAAATCTTGAGGGGATTTGCTGCTGTCAAACTAGCACGACAAGAAATGCTAAGAGGAGTTCTAAACATTGAAACAAAACCTCAGCATACACCAAAAGAGAACTTCCTTAAATCATAAATCTCACAGGACCTATAAAACAATAACACATTGAAAAAAAAGTATCTAGGTAACAGCTAATATGATGAATAGAATAGTACATCATATCTCAGTATTAATGTTGAATGTAACTGGCCTAAAGGCTCTACTTAAAAGATACAGAATGGTAGAATGGATAAAAAACCACTAACCAAATACTTGCTATCTTTAAGAAACTCACCTAACACATAAGGACTCTCATAAACTTAAGGTAAAGAGGTGGAAAAAGATGTTTCACAAGAATGGAAACCAAAAGTGAGCAGGTGTAGCTATTCTTACATCAGACAAATCATACTTATAGTAAAAAAAGACAAGAACCATGTTATATAATGATAAATGGATTAGTTCAACAGGAAGATATTATAATCCTAAATTTATATGCACCTAATGCTGGAGATCCCAAATTTATCAAAAAATTACTCCCAGACCTAGGAAATGAGATAGATAGCAACACAATAATAGGCAGTCACTCCAATTCTCCAGTGACAGCACTAGACAGATCCTCAAGACGGAAAGTCAACAACAACAAAAAAATGGACTTAAACTAAACCATAGAACAAACGAACTTAACAGATATTTACAGAAAATGTTTCCCAACAATTGGAGAATATACATTCTTCTCATCAGTACATGGAACATTCTCCAAGATAGACAACATGATAGGCCACAAAAGAAGTCTCAATACATTTATGAAAATTGAAATCATATCAAGTATCTTCTCAGATGAGAGTGGAATAAAACTGGAAATCAACTCCAAAAGGAACCCTCAAAACTATACAAATACATGGAAATTAAATAATCTGCTCTTGAATAATTTTTGGGTTAACAATTAAATCAAGATGGAAATTTAAAAATTCCTTGAAATTAATGATAATAATGACACAACTTATCAAAACCTCTGGCAAAAGCAGTGTTAAGAGGAAAGTTCATTGTGTTAAATGCTTACTTCAAAAAGTCTGAAAGAGCACAAATAGACAACCTAATGTCACACCTCAAGGAACTAGAGAAACAAGAACAAACTAAACCCAAACCCAGTAGAAGAAAATAAATAACAAACATCAGAGCAGACCTAAGTGAAACTGAAACAAAAAAATACAAAAGATAAATAAAACAAAAAGCTGGTTCTTTGAAAAGATAAAATTGATAGACCATTAGCGAGAATAACCAAGAAAAGAAGAGAAAAGATCCAAATAAGCTCAATTAGAAATGAAACTGGAGATATTACAGCCGATACCACAGAAATACTAAAGATTACTGAAGGCTACTATGAACACCTTTCCACACACAAACTAGAAAATCTGGAGGAGATGGGTAAATTCCTGGAAATATGCAACCCTCCTAGCTTAAATAGGAAGAGACAGAAACTCTAAACAGACTAATAACAAGTAATGAGATTGAATCTGTTATATATATATATATATATATATATATATATATATATATATATATATCCAACAACAAAAAAAGTCCAGGACTGATGGAGTCACAGCTGAATTCTATCAGACATTCAAAGACAAATTGGTACCAATCCTGCTGAAACTATTCCAAAAGACAGAGAAAGAGGAAGTCCTCCCTAAGTCATTCTATGAAGCTAGTATCACCCTAACACCAAAACCAGGAAAGGACTTAACAAAAAAAAGAAAACTACAGACCAATATCCGTGATGAACATATTTAATAAATGCAAAAATCATCAACAAAATACTAGCTGACCAAATCCAACAGCATATCAAAAAGATAATACACTACGATCGAGTGGGTTTCATAACAGGGATGCAGGGATGGTTTAACATACACAAGTCAATAAATGTGATACATCACATAAAAATAATTAAAAACAAAAATTATACGATCATCTCAATAGATGCAGAAAAAGCATTTGATAAAATCCAACATCCCTTTATGATAAAAACCCTCAACACAGTTGGCATAAAAGTGACATACCTCAAAATAATAAAAGCCATCTATGACAAACCCACAGCCAACATCATACTGAATGTGGAAAAGTTGAAAGCATTCCCCTTGAGAACCGGAACAAGACAAGGATGCCCACTTTCACCACTTCTATTCAACATAGTACTGGAAGTGCTAGCGAGAGCAGACGAAAGAAATAAAGGGCATTCAAATTGGAAAAGAGGAAGTCAAACTGTCGCTGATATGATCGTATACCCTGAAAACCCTAAAGACTCATCCAAAAAGCTCCTAGATCTGATAAACAAATTCAAGAAAGTCTCAGGATACAAAATCAATGTACTCAAATTAGTAACATTGCTACACACCAATGACAACCAAGCTGAAAATCAAATGAACAACCCAATCCCTTTTACAAGAGCTGCAAAAAGAAAATAAAATACTTAGGAATATACTTAACCAAGGAAGTGAAAGATCTCTACAAGGAAAACTACAAAACGCTCCTGAAAAATCATAGATGACACAAACAAATGGAAACACAACCCATGCTCATGAATGGGTAGAATTAATATTGTGAAAATGACCATACTGCCCAAAGCAATCTACAGATTTAATGCAATTCTCATCAAAATAACATCATCATTCTTCACAGAGCTAGAAAAAAATCCTAACATTTATATGGAACCAAAAAAGAGACTGCATAGCCAAAGCAATACTAAGAAAAAAGAACAAATCTGGAGGCATCACATTACACAACTTCAAATTATACTACAAGGCTATAGTTACCAAAACAACATGGTACTGGCATAAAAATAGGCACCTAAACCAATGGAATAGAATAGAGAACCCAGGAATAAAGCCAAATACTTATAGCCAACTAATCTTCAACAAAACAAACAAAAACATAAATTGGGAAAAGAACACCCTATTCAATAAATGGTGCTGGAAAAACTGGCAAGCCACATACAGAAGAATAAAACTGGGTCCTCTCACCTTATATAAAACTCAATGCAAGATCAAAGACTTAAATCTAAGATCTGAAACCATAAAAACTCTAGAACACAACACTGGAAAAACTCTTCCAGACACTGGCTTAAGCAAAGAATTCATTACTAAAACTCCAAAAGCAAATGCAACAAAAACAGAGATAAATAGGTGGGACCTAGTTAAACTAAAAAGCTTCTGTATAGCAAAAGAAATAATCAGCAGGGTAAATAGACAACCCACAGAATGGGAGAAAATATTCGCGAATTTTGCATCTGACAAAGGACTAACATCCAGACTCTACACAGAGCTCAAACAAATCAGCAAGAAAAAAACAAATAATCCAAGCAAAAAGTGGTCAGAAAACATAGACCATTATCAAAAAAGGATATACAAATAGCCAGCAAACATATGAAAAAATGCTCAACATCACTAATTGTCAGGAAAATGCAAATTAAAACCACAATGATATACCCACTTACTCCTGCAAGAGTGGCCATAATTAAAAAGTCAATAAACAATATATGTTGGCATGGATGTGGCTGGAGGAGATGGGTAAATTCCTGGAAATATGCAACCCTTCTAGTTTAAATCAGGAAGAAACAGAAACTCTGTTTACACTGCTGGTGGGAATGTAAATTACTACAATCACTATGGAAAACAGTATGGAGATTACTTAAAGAACTAAAAGCAGAATTACCATTTGATCCAGCAATCCCACTACTGGGTATCCACCCAAAGGAAAATAAGTCATTATATGAAAAAGATACATGCACAGGTGTTTATATCAGCACAATTTGCAATGGCAAAGATATGGAACAAATCTAAGTGCCCATCAACCAATGAGTAGATAAATGTGGCATATACACACCATGGAATACTGCTCAGCCATAAAACGGAATGAAATAATGTCTTGTGCAGTAACTTCAATGGAGCTGGAGGCCATCATTCTAAGTGAAGTAACTCAAGAATGAAAAACCAAATATTGTATGTTCTCACTTATAAGTGGGAGCTAAGCTATGAGGATGCAAAGGCATAAGAATGATATAATGGACTTTGGGGATTCAGAAGGGAAGGTTGGGATATATTTATAGAGTATATTTATATATAAATATAAATATTTATACAGTTATAAATATAAAACTGTATAACTCTACCTTATATTTATAACTCTATCTCTTGTACTCTATGCTTGAGGTCTTGAATATAGTTTTAGTTCCTTGAGTATGCTCTAAGGACACCCTTAGAGATTGTATTGTCCTGTGCTTCTAAAAGTTAAATGGGTTCCATTTGCTTAAATAAAAAGTTTGGAAATGAATACTTTAGTCAAATTAGATCATTTATCTTTCTCTGCTGCATACTAAATGTTTTTTCTGAACTTACTCTACACTTCTGAAGCTCCCTATGCTTGACATGCATTCCTATCTCATTTCATTGAAATATGACTTATTCTTTGAAGTCTGGCTCAAATTACAAACCTTCAAGAAGTCATCCAGGCCGGGCCCGGTGGCTCACGCCTGTAATCCCAGCACTTTGGGAGGCAGAGGCGGGCGGATCATGAGGTCAGGAGATCGAGACCATTCTGGCTAACACAGTGAAACCCCGCCTCTACTAAAAATACAAAAAATTAGCCGGGCGTGGTGGCGGGCGCCTGCAGTCCCAGCTACTCAGGAGGCTGAGGCAGGAGAATGGCGTGAACCCGGGAGGCGGAGCTTGCAGTGAGCCGAGATCGCGCCACTGCACTCCAGCCTGGGCGACAGAGCGAGACTCCGTCTCAAAAAAAAAAAAAAAAAAAAAGAAGTCATCCAAAATACCACTCCAGTGAGAAGTGATCTTTCTGAAATCTTATAGCATTTTGTGCACTAAGGCTATCTAACATCTCTTCCCTAATAGAATTTAAGCTTTCTGAGAGTAGGTCTATGATTTGTTTAACTTTTATGTAATTTGTGTAATTTTTAAATTTTCCATAGTGCCTGCACGACACCATTTTTCTTTATTAGAAACACAGTTAATCATAATTGAATGGATATTTAGAAATTTGTATGCTTTTAAAAAATCTAAGTGCTTAGTGCTAGTCTGATATTCTATTTAAAATTTTAAGCAATATTTGATAAAAATGGAATCTAAACTAACCTTAGTATATTTAAGTGTTTCACTGAAAAACAGGATAAAACTTAAAGTGGACTATTTTAAGAAAAAAAAAAGCAGTTGATAGCAAGGACAGATAAAGACTGATGGAACAATCATAAAGGACCAAAAAGATACAGCAGATTAAAACTAAATGAATTTACATAGTTCTCTTATTCAAAATGAGGTACAGAGACAGCATAAGGTTTCACTGACACACATGAATATTCCATTAAAAAAAAACAGAAAAAAGTATATTTATATGACATTTTACAATTTTTCCCGCTAAGTTTCTACACATTAAGATAAATGCAAAATAAATACACATCTAAGAAGTAGGTCTAAGGAATAATAAATGTACTTAAAATGATTAAAAAGAGGAATAATCCAGTATATAAACCTGTGAGGGAATTTTATTGTGATTGAGATTGGATAACTCAGAATAAGAAGGCTAATTCATAAATATATGAAAGTGTACTCAAATATACAAATAATGCACACCACTTGGTATTCATCACAATCAAACATAAAACAAAAAGATTTGACAGTTAGTGGGATTAATTCTAGAACACAGTTTAAAGAGGATCCTGTATTGCTTTAAAATTGTGCACTGTACTGTAAAATTTGGAAGAAAAGAATATTATCCTTCCTTGAGAAAGGAAATAAACTCCAGTTTACCATTTCGGTTAAAAATAAGAAGTGAACTTTCAAACATATAGTCATATGTATTTAGTTATATGAAATGCCATCTCTTTTTTTTAACTTGTATTTTAAGTTCAGGGGTACATGTACAGGATTTGCAGGTTTGTTACATAGGTAAACATGTGTCATGGGGGTTGGTTGTACAGATTATTTCATCACCCAGGTATTAAGCCTAGTACCCATTAGTTACATTTCCTGCTTCTCTCCCACCTCCCAACCTCTGCCCTCTGACAGACCCCAGTGTGTGTTGTTCCCCTCTATGTGTCCATGAGTCCTCATCATTTACCTTCCACTTATAAGTAAGAACATGTGGTATTTGGTTTTCTGTTCCTGCATTAGTTTGCTAAGGATAGTGGCCTCCAGCTCCATCCACATCTCTGAAAAGAACATAATCTCATTCTTTTTTGTGGCTGCATAATATTCCATGGTATATATGTACCACATTTTCTTTATCCAGTCTATCATTGGTGGACATTTGGGTTGATTTCATGTGTTTGCTATTGTGAATAGTTGAAATGGCATATCTTTCATTGTTCATTAACTAAATTTATGATTTTTATTTTTAAAACACAAGTATTTTCACTTGTGTAAAAAACATTTTTGTCCTTATTTTTTTGGAAAAAACTTTCCAAATGAAATAAATCAAATGAATGCAGATCTCTTAAATAATCTGTGTTTTTTTGTAAAACAGAAATCTATTTTAATGTGTTGAAGCAGAACTTTATCAAACTAGTACTTCCAGTAAGATAATTTCACAACTGACAGGTTAAATGAAGAGGAATTCTGACTGATGGCAAGTCAGAAAACTTTGGTCATTTATCTTTCCTTTCACACAGATGGCTCTAATTCCAGGATAAAATGACTGCTGGCAGTAGGAAGAGGAAGACAAAAAGAGACAAGAAATTGAGATACTTCAAATGTCAATGGGACTGGAAAGGATTTGATAAAGGTGGGTGGCCGCTGTTCCCCTACCTTTGGGCTACTATATTTCCTTTGGAAAGGAGGATTTGGCTGAAAGGTGGTGAAGTAAAATTCCTCAATACCTCAGTTAATGAGCACAGTGCCTTTCCTGGAGGGTCTCTGTGGTATTCTTCCTATTCTTTCTTATACTTCTGTATTACATGTTGCCTCACCATCAGTTTCCTCATCAGAACATTTCCCCATCTCAACTCATACTTCTGTACTAGCTCTCATCCTATTCTCACTTTCTAAGCAATTATGAAATTTCAAGTAAAAAGCAATAAATTCCTCACATTACAAGATCAAAACCAAAACCACCCTTTTACATCTTTGGATTAAAAGCTACAGAAATTACATTCTTATGTCACACCAAACTTTAATGCCTAAGAGAAATACACTAGATTCCACTTTTCCACTGTATCGGTCCCAAGCATATCCTAGGTTACATTAGAAACTACTGCCTCTCTTCCTCATTGTATGCACAGTATACAAATTCAGATCCTACACAGTTGATTTTAAATCAAAAGGTCATTTGTCTTTGTGGACAGAAAGATGAGCCATAGTAGGTTAGTATCCTCTGCAATAAACTCGTATATCATTGGAACTTTTCATCAAGGCAAGCTTCGTAATGTTGACTAATTATTACTTTATTTATTTGTTAAGGCCTGTCTTTCCCACTGGAACAGAGATACCATATGAGGAGGACAATAGTTGGCACATACCATATTGTTTGTCACTCAGTGGAAGTTCAATAAATATTTACTGAATAATAATATACTGTTATACTAAAAGTTTATATGGCAGTGAATAATAGAGTGTCAGTTAAAAAAATACTTCATCCTAGAATAATATTAGAAGAATTTGTCCACTTAGAGCTGCATCAAAGGGAAGATGGATTCATCTTAGTGTTTTTCATTCTATAAAGTCTGCAATGCCAGACAGTTTTCAAAGCCCAAGGGGACAATGAGCCAACAGTCTTATCTTTTTCCATACTCCTGATATCATTGCTCCTAGTATCATTACTGCTTAGCTAGGATTTTATGATGTTTCTATCAAATAACTGCAACTGTGTCTTTGGAAGTCTTTCTAGTAGGTAACACGGACAGGACTCAATTGAGTAAATAGCATTCAGCAGCTCCATATACCAATTCAGAGTGTATGGGGATTTCATTTAAAATGGCCTTAAAATTGCATTTCTGTTTATACTCTGATGCTCAAAAACCTTAAGGCACTTATAAATTTTAATGAAATTAAAGACTTCTTTTTCTTGTATGTATTTCTTGGCTCAGAATTAAATTCTTTATGGTTTATTTACAGTTACCAGGACTTTACTGATTACTAACCTGGACAATGCCTGTTGGCTATTTACATCTTAAAATATGTCCAGTTAAATAAAGCTTATACTAAATTAAAAGTACTTTCCTGAGGAAGTTTTATTTTGAAAAGAAAGATCTCCCCCCCTAATAATATGAAAAAAGCTAATTATAAAAATACACTGTTAGCAATAATGGGGGTCATATAAAGAATACCAGCTTTAGAGCTTTATCTGTCAACCATGAAACTGCATTTTAGTTTTCTGATTTTAGATTTCTGTAAAATGGTAATGATAATAGTTACATCTCAAGTTGTGAAAATTAAACAACAAATTCATGCTATTGCTAATTACATTTTTTAATGACTGATAAATTCTTCTAAATTTTATATTAGAAAAAAAGCTTAAATCTTAATAACTGTGGGTGTTCTTTGGTCAAAGAAGGTAAGCTATGAAAGTTAACATTTATTTCTATTTGCATTGACTCCCAGGAAGCATACAGGATGCATATAATAACTTCAAAAACATGTCTACAGTATTTCTTGAATTTCCTTACCTTTTCATCTATTACTATCATTTCTGGTAGACAGAATGGTCCCCCAAAGATGTCCATGCACTGCACCCTGGACTCTGGGAATATGCCACATTACATAGCACAAGGACCTTTTCAAATGTAATTAAGGTAATGAACCTTAAAATAGGGAGATTTTCCTAGATCACCTGAGTGGGCCCAATCTAATTACATAAGCCCTTAAAAGCAGGGAAACTTCTCTGACTGGAAGGCAGAAGGGATAAGGGAGAATGGATAGTCAGAGAGATTAAATGCACAAGAAAGATTCAATGTGTCTTTGTTACCTTGAAGATGAAGGAGGTCATATGTCCAGGAAAATGGGAACCTGAGGTCCACAACCACAAGGCACTGAGCTCCGCCAACAACTGAATGACCTTGGAAATGGAGTCTTGCCTTGAGTCTTAAGATAAAATCCGAGCGTGGATGACACCTTGATTTTGGTCTTGTGAGACACAGAGCAGAGAAGCCAGTAGAGCTCACCTAGTCTTAGGATGGCATGGTAAATGTGCATTGTTTTAAGTTGCTAAGCTAATGATAATGGGTTACGGCCTCAATAGGAAACTGATACACCATAGATCATGCCCTCATCATTTCTACTCTAATCTAAAAAAAGTTATCTCTTATTCTTGATCTCTAGTCTTTCTTATTGACAAAATGTTTCTAATTTACGTTGTCATGACTCTGCTTGAAATTCTACAACAGATCCTATTGCCAACCCTAGGTTTCTAACTCCTTCAACCAACATGATTTGTAATCTGGCCCCAATCTCTATTGCTAGTCTCATTTATCACTATGTGTCAAATACTCTCTGTCTGCTCATACATAAGATACCTTTCCATATTTCTGAGTCTAATATTTCCCATGTCCAAAATGTCCAGGCCATATTCTCAGCATCTTCACAATTTAAACATTATCCATACTTCAAGGTTCAGATCAATTGGTATCCTGGCAACAATGCTGGAAGGAATCATTTCCACTATTACATTAATGACAATATAATAATAATATCAATGATAAAAGCTAAACTTATGTTAACAATAATATTAATAACAGCTG
Source organism: Pan paniscus (assembly GCF_029289425.2). NCBI lineage: Eukaryota > Metazoa > Chordata > Mammalia > Primates > Hominidae > Pan > Pan paniscus. Next base: position 121,516,538 of record NC_073256.2, on the reverse strand, counting down.
TCATTTAATAGAAACTTAGTATATGTTAGACAAAGTTTTAAGTGCTTAGTATAAGTGCTCATAACAACTTCATGGAGTAGGAGGATAGAGTCCATAATTTTTACAGCTGAGAAAATGGAGATTCAGAGAAGTAACTTGCCCAGGTGGCAGAATTGGGACCTGAATTCAGGCCTGCTTGAACTCTAAAATTTATGTTTTCTTCATTCTGCCACACTCCCTTACAGAATCTTGCTAATCCTCATGATGTTCCACCTTGTTTTATGTTTACTCAAGCTGACAACTCATTTCCTCTAGTAGATTTTAAGATCCTAAGAATATAGAAGCTATGAGGTAGTAGGGACAATGTTTTGTCAAGTTATGTCTTTCATGGCATCCATTAAAATGATTCTTACAAATAGTGTAGTTGATAAAAATGTTTATTTAATGAATAAATGTATGAATAATATTACTGACTTAGGGAAATGATTAAAATACCATAAGAATACATTAGCAAATTATTAATAATTTGATTATGACTGCAACCTTCATGTTTGGAAAGGGATAACGCAAGATAATTTGCATTTGTAGCTGTAGATATAAATATTCCTTAACAAAAGCTTTCAAGAGTTCTACTTATTTCCATAAACAATAATGAAACACTAGAATATGAGATGATAAATAAGAAACATTTGACATATATCCATATGATCATTTATAGCTTCAAAACATCAATATATCAGTTTAATACCTTGGGGAATACAGTTTTAAGTTATCTTCTCTAAAGAGATTAAATTGTTATTCATTCATTTGTTCACTCATTTATTCATACATGCATTCTAACAAATACTGAGTATTTTGTGGATATCAACTATTATCTTAGGTACCAGAGATGTAAAAACGAATGAGTATAGCTCCTTCCCTTAAGAAATTTATAGTCTGATGGGATTTGGACAAATGCAAATAAGTTATAATATATGTTATTATTAATATACAGATGACTCTTTTTTTTCTTTTTGAGATGGAGTCTTGTTCTGTCACCCAAGCTGGAGTGCAGTGGCACCATCTCAGCTCACTGCAACCTCTGCCTTCCAGGTTCAAGTAATCCTCCCGCCTCAGCCTCCCAAGTAGCTGGGATTACAGGTGCCAGCCACCATGCCCACCTAATTTTTGTATTTTTAGTAGAGACGGGGTTTCACCATGTTGGCTAGACTGCTCTTGAACTCCTGACCTCAGTTGATCGGCCTGCCTTGGCCTCCCAAATTGCTGGGATTCCAGGCATGAGCCACCGTGCTCAGTCAGATGACTCTTAAGATTGAAAAAACCTGCTTCTAGTTTTCTATTTTAAAAAAGTTTATTTTTAACTCAACAAAAACCCCCTGAAACCTGATTAAGAAATGGGCAAAGGTCTCCAATAAACAGTGTTCTAAAGAAGATAAACAAATGATCTATGAGCATATGAAAAGATGCTCAATACCACTAATCATTAGGGAAATGCAAATCCAAACCACAATGAGATACCACCCTCATACTCATTAGAATGGCTATTATCAGAAACCACCCCCACAAAAAAAATTAAGTATTGGCAAGGATCTGAAGAAATTGGAACTCTTGTGCACTACTGGTGGGAATATAAACTTGTACAGCTGCTATGAAAAACAGTATGGCCTGCCCAAGGTAATTTATAGGTTCAATGCTATTCCCATCAAGCTACCACTGACTTTCTTCACAGAATTGGAAAAAACTACTTTAAAGTTCATATGGAACCAAAAAAGAGCCTGCATAGCCACGATAATCCTAAGCAAAAAGAACAAAGCTGGAGGCATAATGCTACTTGACTTCAAACTATACTACAAGGCTACAGTAACCAAAACAGCATGGTACTGGTACCAAAACAAATATATAGACCAATGGAACAGAATAGAGGCCTCAGAATTAACAACACACATCTACAACCCTCTCATCTTTGACAAACCTGACAAAAACAAGCAATGGGGAAAGGATTCCTTATTTAATAAATGGTGCTGGGAAAACTGGCTAGCCATATGTAGAAAGCTGAAACTGGATCCCTCCCTTACACCTTATACAAAAATTAACTCAAGATGGATTAGAGACTTAAATGTAAGACCTAAAACATAAAAACCCTAGAAGAAAACCTAGGCAATATCATTCAGGATATAGGCATGGGCAAAGACTTCATGACTAAAACACTAAAAGCAATGGCAACAAAAGGCAAAATAGACAAATGGAATCTAATTAAACTAAAGAGCTTCTGCACAACAAAAGAAACTATCATCAGAGTGAACAGGCAACCTACAGAATGGGAGAAAATTTTTGCAATCTATCCATCTGAAAAAGGGTTAATATCCAGAATCTACAAAGAACTTAAACAAATTTACAAGAAAAAAAACAACCCCATCAGAAAGTGGGCAAAGGATATGAACAGACACCTCTCAAAAGAAGACATTTATGCAGCCAACAGACACATGAAAAAATGCTCATCATCACTGGTCATCAGAGAAATGCAAATCAAAACCACAAAGAGATACCATCTCACTCCAGTTAGAATGGCAATCATTAAAAAGTCAGGAAATATCAGATGCTGGAGAGGATGTGGAAAAATAGGAATGCTTTTACACTGTTAGTAGGAGTGTAAATTAGTTCAACCATTGTGGAAGACAGTGTGGCGATTCCTCAAGGATCTAGAATTAGAAATACCTCTTGACCCAGCAATCCCATTACTGGGTATATACCCAAAGGATTATAAATCATGCTACTATAAAGACACACGCACACATATGTTTATTGCGGCACTATTCACAATAGCAAAGACTTGGAACCAACCCAAAGGTCCATCAATAATAGACTGGATAAAGAAAATGTGGCACATGTACATCACAGAATACTATGCAGCCATAAAAAAGGACGAGTTCATGCCCTTCGCAGGGACATGGATGAAGCTGGAAACCATCATTCTCAGCAAAATATCACAAGGACGGAAAACCAAATACTGCATGTTCTCACTCATAAGTGGGAGTTGAACAATGAGAACATATGGATACAAGGAGGGGAACATCATACACTGGGGCCTATTGGGGGAGGGATAGCGTTAGGAGAAATATCTGACGTAAATGACGAGTTGATGGGTGCAGCAAACCAACATGGCACATGTATACCTATGTAACAAACCTGCACGTTGTGCACATGTACCCTAGAACTTAAAGTATAATAATAATAATAACAATAATTAGAAAACCAGTATGGCAGTTCCTCAAAAAACAAAAATTAAATTATCATATGATCCAGCAATTCTACTTCTGGGTATATCCCCAAAATAATTGAAAGGAGGGCCTGTTAGAAATATTTGTACACCTATATACATAGTAGCATTATTCACAATAGCCAGAAGGTGAAGGAACCCAAGTGCCTACTGACAGATGAATGGATAAACAAAATGTGGTGTATACATGTACATACACACAATGGAATATTATTCAGCCTTAAAAAAGAAGCAAATTCTGATGAGTAGAAATATCTAGAGCAGTCAAATTCACAAAGACAAAGTAAAATGGTGGTTACTAAGGGCTGGGAAGAGGGAAGAATGAAGAGTTATTGCTTAATGGATACATAGTTTAAGTTTTGCAACTGAAAAGAGTTGTGGAGATGGATTGTGGTGATAGTTGCACAACATAATGAACATATTTAAAAACACTTAACTGTACACTTAAAAATGGTTAACAGGTAAACTTTATGTCATGTGTATTTTACCACAATTAAAAGTATTTTAAAAATATGTTTTTTAGAAGACAAATATGAAATCCAATTCAAATTTAAGAAATGCTAAATTAGTTTCCACGAACAATAAAACTATCTTTCTTAGCTACATGCCGAGCCTAGATGCTATGTAAGTACCTTAACACAATTTATGATATATTAACACCAGCTTTCACTTACAGAAAATGTTTTGTTTACCTCATCTACAATACTTGAGTCACTTGTAGTAAATAACATACAGTAGCATGATTCAATATTTTTAAATAATGAATGATAATATTATAAGGGCTAAAACATTGTTATAATTTTAAAGGCAAGAAATATGCCTAAATTTAGTGGTAAAGGCACATTGTTAGAATCCTACATTAACATGCCATATCCTATAGGGTTAGTTTGAGATTTGTGATGATGTGAAAAGATAATACTATTACTTAACATCTCTTTTATTCTTATTACTTGTTTCCACAGATATTACTGTATTTAATGTACGCTTGTGTATTAATAGGGCATACATCAAGTCACTTTCTGTATGCCTGGTCTGAATGCTGTTCAAAAAAATAAGCATTAGGAAGGATGGATCTAGGATTACAGTGAGTTGGCCAGCAATTGAGTTTCTCTATGTTTCCTTAGCAAACATCCACTTAGCGCTGTTACATACTAGGTCAGTAGTTTTAAATCTCTAAAAATCTCACTTCTAGTTCTGTAAAAATTTATTTATAAATGATACACATATTCTACTACACTTTAACAATACATAAAATATATGTAGATATTTTTAAAGGTGATTAAAATTCAATAAATATTTGCAAATAGTTATTTTAAATAATAAAATAAGACATGCTCTCAGGAAACATATTTGAAGTAAAGTGCCTTATAATTTCTGAAAACAGTTGCTTAATGCTGTGTGGCAGTATTAGATTGTGGTTTGCTTATCAAACCTGTTTGCTCTTTTTCCTGGGCACTCTCTAAGGCTATAAATTTCCCAATGTCCCATTTTCCAGTATCAGCCTTCTGACTAAGCAGCCAATGGAATAGAAGCAGAAGTGATGTTACCATTTCCAATTCCTGTCCATAAAAACTTCCCAGGTAGTGGCTGAAGAGAGAGGGCTCTAAGGCCTTCTAAGAGGGAAAGCCCACAAGATGGAAAAAGTCTTGAGCCCTGGATGACTACAGAAAAGGCCACTGCCTACTGGAAATATCTATATTGGACTGATATTTGATGAATAAATGAACTTTTATATTAAGTTTTCAGGGTTTGTATATATTACAGCAGGTAATGTATGTTAGGTAAATACAGTATTTTGAAGGTTGGCTTCCAAATTCAGTTTTCTCATAGTTAGTTTTAATTATGTCATAGTTGAAAAAGAAACATCACAAAGACACACCATAGGCCATGTAAAGTATAAACCTAGGGTAAGGTTTCTTGTTAATAATAGTAGATGTAAATCCATATGTTATTCATCTTTTTGATAACTTAGAATTTTTTGGTAAACTTCTTGTCAGATCTTAAAGTGTCATAGTGTCTTTACTGGGGGCTGATGAAGAGCTTAACTAGGAGTGAAAGTTGCAAACTTGGTATCATCTTCAAACCACAGTTTCATCGCAAGAATCTTTTTAAGCCACTTTCCTATTTTCTCATTGTTAGTGTAGTTGAAACTAACACCCCCAAGGCCGGCGCAGTGGCTCATGCCTGTAATCCCAGCACTTTGGGAGGCCAAGGCGGGCGGATCACCAGGTCAAGAGATCAAGACCACCCTGGCTAACACGGTGAAACCCCATCTCTACTAAAAATACAAAAAATTAGCCGGGCATGGTGGTGGGCACCTGTAATCCCAGCTACTCGGGAGGCTGAGGCAGGAGAATGGCATGAACCTGGGAGATGGAGCTTGCAGTGAGCCGAGATCGCACCACTGTACTCCAGCCTGGGCGACAGAGTAAGACTCTGTCTCAGAAAAAAAAAAAAAAAAAAAAGGCAAGGCCGGGCGCGGTGGCTCATGCCTGTTATCCCAGCACTTTGGGAGGACGAGGTGGGCAGATCACGAGGTCAGGAGATCGAGACCATCCTGGGTAACACGGTGAAACCCTGTCTCTACTAAAAATACAAAAAATTAGCCAGGCGTGGTGGCGGGCGCCTGTAGTCCCAGCTACTTGGGAGGCTGAGGCAGGAGAATGGCGTGAACCCGGGAGGAGGAGCTTGCAGTGAGGTGAGATCGCACTACTGCACCCCAGCCTGGGAGACAGAGCGAGACTCCATCTCAAAAAACAAAACAAAACAAAAACAACAAAAAACAAAAAAAACCTAACACCCCCAGAAAGGCATGAGACCATCTGGCATTTAGACTGAGAATACTAGGTGAAGCCATATATTAAATATTTGTAAAGTTTAATTTCTTTTTTGTTTTTTAGATTAAAAAAAAAAGTAAACTCTACTATTTCTTTCCATTCCCCAGGGAAGTGTATCATGTAGCCTCATGTAATTCATGGCCCTTTCATTGAGGATCACCATATGTGATACAATACTAGAAACTGAGAAGCATAAACTAAACAAGAAAAACAGTTTAGGCAAGAGATAGATGAGTAAATGATTACAGTTGCTAAATGTTATAACAGTTACTTTAAAGTACTGTGTGAGCTTATAAAGTATTACAAGATGAAAAGAGCGTAGATGCCTGAGTGACCACAGGTTACAACCAATGATCTCCACTTAAGTTCTGGATCTCACCTACCCAATTGTTCCCACAAGTAAGTCCCTGTTTTTAAAAAACAAAGCTCTTCTTTGATTCTCTCTCCCTCAAGTTATAGTCCTATTTTAAAATTTCTATTGCTTATTTGTTTTAAAAAATCCCAGAAAGAATTGTTTTTAACTGTGCTATCCAGTAATCACTAGTCGCATGTGCCTATTTGAATTTAAAATAATTTAATTAAAAATGTAAAAGAATTAAAAATCCAGTTAACTTAGTTACCCTAGCCACATTTCAAGTGTTCAATGGCCACATGTGACTAGCGCTACCATATTGTACAGGACAGGGCAGATGTAGGAGATTGCCATCACTGCCAAAAGTTCTATTTAACAGTACTATTCTAGACTGTAATAGAAAAATTAAAAGTGAAGTATCCAGATCCAGATTGTCTGGATTCAAATTCCAACTTCCACCCATGACATTAGCTGGGTAAATTTGGGGAATTTATTTCCTGTCTCCCTACTTTTTCCCCCCATCTATCGAATGGAGATAATAACTCATTCCTCCTTCATAACTTTGTTGTGAGGTTTAAATGATTTACATGTAAATGCTTTGAACTGTGACTAGCACATAATAAGTGCTTAAAAAGTGTTAGGTGTTCATATTTTTATTCTCACTGACTCTAACTCACCTCTTCGTTTTCTTTACATGCTCCCATCAGGCTTTGTCCACCACTGCAAGTTTTGTCAAGGTTTACCAAATTTCTCCATCTTGCCAAATTCAATGGTAAATTATCAGTCTTCATCTTACTTGGCCTGTCAGAGCCCCTGACACAGTTGATCATGTCCTGCTTCTTAAAATATTTTCTTCATTTGGTTTCTAAGATATCCTTTTTTTGTTTTTCCTTTAATGGTTGCCTTCTCTTAAGCCTCTGATGAATGTTCTTCTTCTTCCTGACCTCTAAATGGTAGAATGTCTTAGGGCTCAGTCTTTAGTTTTCTTCTTGATTCAAGTTACCATATATAATCTTATCCAGTTCTATGGCTTCAAATGCTACCCGCGGATTACTCCTAAATTACATCCTTAGCTTTGATCTACTGGGCTCTGAATTCATCTATGCACTTAATCATGTAATAACTGTACTTAGATGTCTAATGGACATCTCAAAATCAAAATCATGTCTAAAACAGAACTCTTGATTCCCCTATGAGGCTGAATTGGCTACTGATGTCTTATATCTACCATGTGATTTTAATGTACTTTCCTTACATTTAAAAATATTATCTTTATAGAAATGCTGTTAGGATAGCACGTGTCAATTCCATCAGTCAGATAGACATACTATGACTCAGATCTGCTGGATAAGTTTTTAAAGAGTCCATATTTAATATATAACCCAGAGTAAGCAATAGAATTCAAGTCTCCTTATTCCCTCTATATGCTCTCTACTAGGTTATGATGCCTATCAAGTCATACTCAATTCTTTAGAAACAGTGATTTAAAAGATGAGTTTCCAATTAACAGGCAATGGAACATACAAATAGTGTGACAGAAGAGAGTTATAACTTAGCCTCTATGTGTGTTGGTCAACATACCTTTATAAAAGGTTTCTCCTTTGCCAATTATTATTTACATATAATTACTGTGATATCATCCAGAATCATTTCACTATTCTTTAGGAAGACCCCGTTTTGCTGAGTTTCTACTCTTCAGAAGGGAGGTAAGTTGTCTTGTCTGATCTTGAAATCCATGGTGGTACAATAACATTTATTTTTACAATAGTAAATACCATCTCAAAATATTGAAATCATTATGATACATCATTCATCACATGATGACTCTTTAACTTAATTACATATAGATCTTCACATAGAGACCAGGAAAATAAAGAGAATACTAAACAAGTCTTTGAAAATACAAACATATAGCTGAAAACACACAAAGAATTTCTTTGTTTCAGGCAAGTTACTCAATACATCTTATATATTTATGTCTGAAGAAAGAAGCTATTATAAGATCCAGCATTATAAAATTAGTTCATTATTGTAGATAATGACTTTTGATAATTTAATATCTAAGCTACTAGATCATATGCTCAAATACTGAAATTTGAAGATTTGTTTCAAATACTTTTGGAGCTTATGATTCCATTTTTTTCTTAAGAAAATAAAGCATAATTAAAACCTTATTTTGAACACATATACATATGCACACAAATACAGAACTGAGAAACCCATTGGAAGTTTGAAATCCAGTAATTGTAAAACAATCTCTGTTGGCTATGCTACAGTTAAACTTGGGCTTTAAAATGAGAGATAATCTGAATTCTATTGTCAGCAGGTCAAATCTATTAAGGGGAGTAGGTATGAATAACTGCAAATTTTAAGAACAATTAAAAATGTACCCATTATAATGTCACTGAATAGTAATGAAGACAGTGACAAAGAGATTTTATCATTTGCTATGTAATATATAGGAAGAAACTTTATGATATAACAAGAAACAAGACTACATTTCTTAAATCTGCCAACATCACAATGTTTTTGAGACAAAAACCTATAACTACTCATACATGAAAATCAGTGTTGTTACAGAATCTCAATGTATGGTCAATAGAGCTATAATTTTGTAATACAAATACAATCAAAGAAAGATATATGGGACAGTTGTGCCAAACATGTAAAGACATGAAATTGATTATTGAGAAATACTGACCCTTCTGTTTTAGAATATTCTACCCTCTTAATTTCTGTGATACTATCCTCTCATAATTTTGGTCTTTTCTTTGTGATTGTTCCTTCTTCTTCTTCTTGGGCTCTTCCTCCGCGCAATTCTAAAATGTTAATCTTCCACAGGGCATTGTCTTGGCCTACTGCTGTTTTATCTGTATAATTCTTCTTGGGCAATTTCAGCCATGTTCATGAGTTTAAGTATTACCTAAACTTTGTAACTCTCAGATTTATGTCCCTGCTTCTGACACAAGCTTCAAAAGTGTTTATTTAAATGTTCTAGATATTTCCACTTGGAAATTTTCACAGATATCACAAATTCAAAATTTCATAAATCAAAGACTCATCCCTCTTCCTCTTTCCCCAACATCTCTTTTTTTTTTTTTGGAGTTGGGGGAGTGCAGGACAGAGTCTCGCTCCGTCACCCAGGCTGGAGGGCAGCAGCCAATCTCGGCTCACTGTAATCTCTGTCTCCCGGGTTGAAGCAATTCTCATGCCTCAGCCTCCAGTGTAGCTGGGACTACAGGCATAAGTCATCATGAGGGGCTAACTTTTGTATTTTTTGTAGAGATAGGGTTTTGCCATGTTGCCCAGGCTGGTCTCAAACTCCTGACCTCAAGTGATCTGCCTGCCTTGGCCTCCCAAAGTGCTGGGATTACAGGCATCAGTCACCATGCCACAACCACTCCTCTTATACTTCCAATATCCATTAATGGCACTACCATCCACTCAGTGATGCAAGTCAGAAATATGGGAGTCATCTTAGAATTTTCTCTCCTTCACCTCCTCATATCCAATCAGTCACTTAATCAGGTAAATGACTACTAATTTTGCTCTTTAAAAATTCCCTGAATCTATCATTCCCTCTCTATCTTTATTACGGCTGGCTTAGCTCAGGATCTTATCTTTTGTCTGAATTATCATACTTCTCTGTTAATTCATCCTTAAATGCTCTTTTCCAGGTGTGGACTTAAGTTTACCTCTTTATTGTAGCCCCACTAGAATATAAGCTCCAAGAGAAGAAGGATTTCTGTCTTCTGTTTTCTTTAGGATAGTCCCTGGCAAATGATAGGTACTCAAAAATTATTTGTTACATAAACAAATGGCAGCCTGAATGGCCTAAAAACTATACATAAAGTACATACAAATATGACCATATCAATCCTCTACTGAGAACCTTTTAAAACTTCCTATCATCTATAATTATGATCTGAGATGCTCTATGACCTGGTCTCTATTTATCTACTAGCCTCATCTCTAGCTATTTAGTCCAATATTTTATGTTAAAATTATGTAACTGTTTATCATTCCTGCACATATCATGGATCTATGCCTTGTTTCTTACGGTTTCTATCTAGAACACCTTTCTAATTGTCTTTTACCTAGTTGGCAGCCACTTGAGTCACTGAGATGATACCTCTGATTAGGTATCATCCCCAGGAATTCATTCCTGGAATTCCAGGTTGAGTCAAGTGGCCTTCCTCTGAGCATCCAGTGTACCATCTATGTAATTCTAGATTCACCACTGGCGTATGACCTTGAAGCAATCTGTTTAAGTATCTGTCCTCTATTAGACTGTAAGCAACTTGGGTTATAAATGATTTCCTATTCATCTTTTTTCTTCATGTGTCTGGCACACGGTAAGCGCTCAATACTTATAAATAAGAACCCTGAGTGAATGGAATTAATTATTTAGTTTCATATATTTTCTAACTTGTAGTCTTACTAATGTCCATTTTAGGTTCCTAATTTAAAAAAAATTAGTAGACTTTATTTTTTAGAGAAGTTTTAGATTGACAGATGTTTGTAAGTTTTAAAGAAAAACATGCAATGAAGTTCTATTAGAGAAGTATAAAAAAACCTCAATTTCAAAAGGCCAACATGTATCATATTAGCACAACATAGTTAATTAGGTATAAATACTAACAATTTTAAAAATCATTAAAATATGATCTGTATGTCCACTGTCCATAAATTAAACTTCTATTTATATATTAAAATGCAAAATAGTATTTTACAACACCAAATTAAAAATCCTATGACAAAAATCACTTTAAATATCTTTAGTTACAATCAGAATATAAAAAATACCACCAAATAATTATTTCAATATAATATTGTTAAATAAGACTAAATTCCCAGAATCACAAGTACGGTTTGTAAAAATCAAGATTAGCCGGGTCCAGGAATTAATGTAACCTTAAATTCTTTTGTGCTGTAGATTTATATGACTTCTATGTGCAAGAGTCTTAGTAGTCAAACACAAATTAGATTTAATCCAGCTGCCTATAATTTATTTTGCTATAAAAGAAACACCATATTACATGCATTTGTTTGTCAAGTAGAAGATATGCTATTATTTCCAAGATACCAAGGATTTAATGTTTAATTATCTACACCCATTTGAAAAAAGACATTGCTTTGATTCACAAATTTCTTAATTGCTAACAGTGGCTTTTCTGAGTAGGAGTGTTGTATATAATTTATTTTTGCAGATGTGATTTAGCAACTGAATTTTAAAGTAGCAAAGCTTTGAATATCTTCACTGTCAGCAGAAAATTCCTCCATCCCTGCTGCTGGAGAATATTGCTGTTTGAAGTTTTAACAGGGAAATAAAAATTGCAGTGAGAAAATTGATAACTACTGGTAAATGTTGCTTACAAACTGAAAAGGAAGTTGGGTTGTCAGCAAAACAAGAACTGTATTATTCACACAAAATATGAGAAGTCATCTTCACAGCATCTTGCTGGGAATGGAAATTAATTTAGCTGGTTCCAACTTGAGGAACCTAAAGAAAAGCAAATATCCCCCATTTCAGATTATCTTTACAAAGGATCAGCAGCTGGCAATTGGGTGTCACAGCGTAACTCCTCCCTGAGGAGGAAAGACATTATCTACATTTTAAGAACACTGGCCAAGGTTCACTTGGAAGCAGGCTCATTGATCACTGGAAAAAACATCATTGTTGATTTCAGAAAGGTTAACTAGTTTAAAATGCCCTTTCCCTCTGGAACATGTCATCATCCACACATTACTGCAATAAAATGAGTAAGAGAAAAGAAATATATCTTGTAATGACAACTCAAATATCAAGTTAAAAGTAACATTGAAATTCCTACCCGTTTGGCTGAGCTGAGAAGCACTGCGACTTTTCCGTGACAGACCAACGATAGCTACCATTTTGGCACCAAGGCTAGAGCGCCGCTTTTTGCCACTGGTGCCCAAGGTGCCCACTGCAGTGTCAGACTGGCTGCCATCATTCTTCTCCAGTGAGCACATGTCTCCACTGATGCTGGTGCTTTTTGTCATGTTCTTCCCTGATATGCCCATTTGTCTGCTTTGCATTTTGGACGTAAAGACACTGTCAGCCGATGGATCATTAAAAGTGAGGACAAGAGTAAAAAGGAAAAGACAGAAAATGCATTTTAGATAAAACGTTTGGAGTATAATTAAATTATATCATCTATGGAATATATTTTTAGGAGTTAAAAAATTTCAAATACCATGGTCTTGATTGTGCTTTGCTACTCTGAGCCAACCTTAGAGCAAATATGCAAAATCAGATTTATGATTTTATTTCTGCTGTCAAAGACAAGGTGCAAATTCGTATGATCACAGGAAAAAAAATTCATGAAAAATCAGTGGGTTCATTTAAGACACTATGCTGTCCTGCAGCACCTAAAGGTAGCCATACGACATAAGGGAGAAGCTTACAAAAACATTCTTCTCTATTTTACTGTTGCCTTCAAAAGGTAATTAGACAAGTGGGAAAATTTTACCAAAAAAAAAAAAAAAAAAAAAAGGCTGATAATATAATATCCATTTCAAGAGTGGCCCTGTAAGTTTTCTCATAATAAGGTTTATCTAATAATGGTTAAATTTTCTAAAAAGGCTTGCTATTTTCATTAGCTTTGAATTAAAAAATACTTTATTTCACTTTACTTAATCATTACTGATATAAATCTATATTACAAAAATAAAGAAAAGAAAGATTTTCTTCTTGCACTCTTTTGAAAGAAAGAAAAATCATTATCAGTTTTCCAGACAGTGCGCCAGAAAGCAATTGATGAATCACTGAGGCATGTGAGCTGATTGATAATCTACTGCAAGACTAATACTGCAACTGGGAGTAATTAAAGAAATGACTTTGGATTTTTCCACGATTTGTGGGGTATGGTAGAGGTAGATTAGAAAGCGAAGAATCTGGAAGCAGGCTATCCAGCTAGCCCCCATAAACCTAGGAGGGCTATGAGGGAAGCAGTCTGTTTTGCAGGAATGAAAATACTTATTTACACATCAATTTTTGACTCAGTATTAGAAAGTTTTACTTTGGTTCTGATAATGAATGTTTAATACATAAAGTGATAAAAAAGAATAAAAATCAAGAAACAGAAATATCTTTAAACATTATTTAAAGGATGAGAATTAGAAAACTAACTTATTGAGGTGAACTCCTATGTGTAATTCAATATCTTTGTCTTCCAGAAAAAAAAAAGTGTTTTCTATTCTAGAGTAAAGTCTGGTTAAAGGCTAGAACCACATATTACTTTTATTAACCTATGTAATATCTTCTCCAAGTATTTAGGCGGTAAAAGACCCAGTGTGAAATTAAAAAAATATATAGTGAAGTATACTATTATATCCCTCACATTTGTTTTAAGAAAAAAATGTGGCACACATAGTCAGAAACAGGACAAAGAGAGTTAGTGTGTGTGTGTGCGAGGGAGAGAGAGAGAAGGCGCAGGTGGGTGGGGAGAGAAGAGAAAAGAAGAGAAGAGAAGAGAAAAGAGATGAGAATATGTTTCTGTAATATCCTGAAACGATAATTTTCAAGTTTGTTTTATTTTGATAGAAAGTAAAAAGAAAAGGCTTGTTATCGTTTAAAAGAGCCAAAGTTTAACAGAAACGAAGGCTTTTTATATAACCTATGTTCCATACTCAGAATAACCTAGTGTTTCTGTTATATAGCAATTTTTGGGTGTGCACAGTAGCTCACGTCTGTAATCCTAGCACTTAGGGAGGCTGAGGCATGACGACTGCTTAAGCCCAGGAGTTTGATACCAGCCTGGCAACATGTGAGACCCCATCTTTACAAAAAAGTAAAAAATTAGCCAGGCATGGTGGCACATGCCTGCAGTCCCAGCTACTTCGGAGGCACAGGAGGATCACCTGAGCCCGAGATGTTGAGATTGCAGCGAGCCGAGATGGTGCCACTGCACTCCAGCCTTGATGACAGAGTTAGATCCTGTCTCAGAAAAAAGAAAAAGAAATTTTCATTCAAAACATATACTCTTCTAAAGAACCACCTAATCTACTAATTACCAAGGATGTCAAAGATACACTCACAAAATTGTATCTTGTGATTTTTGCATTTGAATTTTTATGTTTGAATATCAAGGCCATAAAGAACTTGACCAAAATCAAATAAGACACTACAATAAAATACTAACTGGAACTGATACATCATTTTGCAGATAAACAATATTTTAATGAGAACTTTGTTTGAAACAAGTGCACTTCTCTTCAACCTAACAACTTTAATAAAGCATTATTTACAAAAGGAGTTATTTATTTTTATTCATTTGTTTTTTAGAGATGGTGTTTTGCTCTGTCACCCAGGCTAGGGTGCAGTGGTGGAATCATAGCTCAACGTAACCTCGAACCCCTGGGCTCAAGTGATTTTGATTTTCCTGCTTTAGCTTCCTAAGTGCTAGGACTACAGTGCATGCCAGCACACCTGGCTTTTTTTTTTTTTTCTTTGGGAGGGGAGACAGGTTCTCACTGTGTTGCCCGGGCTGGTCTCAACTCCTGGACGCAAGTGATCCTCTCTCCTGATCCTCTCAAAGTCTTGGGATTACAGGCGTGAGCCACCGAGCCTGGCCCAAAAGGGGTTATTAAAAGTTTTATAAGATGGATGCTCTTTTTATTTCCTTGAAACTTAGAGATCACCAGGGATGAGTTTATGAATAGTAGCACTAGAGTGGTGTGTTTTGATGAGAGAAAGATTGCAGCTATGGTTCCTTTTCTTTCTTCACTGGACATCATCTAAAACGATAAGCAAAAAATGTTGTAAGCAAATAAGCTACCATTTTTCTTTTTTTTTGAGATGGAGTTTCGCTCTTGTTGCCCAGGCTGGATTGCAATGGCGCGATCTAGCTCGGCGCGATCTAGCTCACAGCAATCTCTGCCTCCCGGGTTCAAGCGATTCTCCTGTCGCAGCCTCACAAGTAGCTGGGATTGCAGGCATGCGCCACCATGTCCGGCTTATTTATTTATTTATTTATTTATTTATTGTATTTTTAGTAGAGACGGGGTTTCTCCATGTTGGTCAGGCTAGTCTTGAACTCCTGACCTCAGGTGATGCTCCCGCCTTGGTCTCCCAAAGAGCTGGGATTACAGGCGTGAGCCACCACGCCCAGCCACAAGCTACCAAAATTTTTAAAGTTTTGGGACTCTTGATTTTTGAAAAAGTGTTTAAAGTTTTGGGAGTCTTGATTTATGAAATACTTTGGAGTAAAGAATGTGTAATTATGGGCCATATTTTAAAATGCCCAATGTGGTTAGGAAAAGACGTATTACATTAGTAATTTTTTTAAAAGAGAAATTTTATAAGGGTTTGGAAATACAGTATATTTCAACACTTCTAGTGGGATCTCAGTGATAGATTTCTAAAGAGCAACTTGGCAATATATGTCAAAAGCTTTAAAAAAAAACAAGCCTACCCTTTAACCTAGCATTTCAACTTCACAATTTATCATAAAGGAAAACTTAGCAATGTGTACAGATTTAGCTATAATGATATTTATTGCACAATTGATTATAATAGCAAAAACAAAACAAAATAAGACAAGGGGAAAAACCCACAAATGTCCAACAACAGTGGATGTTTAAATAAATTATGTTCATCAATAAAAGACAATGTACTTTTGAAAATGCTGTTATACATAAATGTTTATGGACATAAAAAGATATTCTTGATGGTGGGGGATGGGGAGGGAGAAGCAGATATCTGTAACTTAGCTTTGGATGACATATGTATCAAATATGGAATTACCCTACTACTAGGGGACACAGGCAAATTCAAATCCCAGAGTTTTTCCAGTGACAGAAATCCAAAAATAGTTTTATAAAAAAAAGAAGCAATATTTTGTGCTAAACTAAGTAATTTGAGAAGCCTAGATTCATGAGATGATGTGCCAGTCATCTGCACAAAAGAAGAATGAAGAGATATGAAGAAAAATAAAATTATGTGTTCAGAAAAATTTTATTTTTAGGGGAAAAATATAAATGTACGTAGCCAAAAATATGAAAGGATATACTGTGACCAGTCTGCTAAAAGTCATTTTAATTTTTTCTGGTTGATAGCTATGTTTTAAAAAAAGTTTGTCTTTTTCTATTTTGTTTTTTCCAGAATAAACATAAAAAGTGTTGGTAACTAAAAAAAATTAAAACAGACAAACGAAAAGAGCAATCAAGGTCCAACATCGCTTCTTCTTTTATGTAAATCAAATTACTCAACCCACATTAGTTCTTGTCATGGGTTAAAGGTACAGTATGGATTTCTAGCTAATCCTAACAGATTACTACACAATAGATTAAGTGTTGATATAGGGTGTTCGCTTCTAGAAAAGGACACTGTTTTTACATTTCTAAATATTGTTTTGTGCATATTTCTAATTTTTGGCTTTAGAAAAACAATAAAAACTGTATATATTTAGTATTATCAAAGTTAAATATATAAAACTGCCAATACAGAGATTGATTTATGGCAAAATTATAGTTGTTGAAAAGTTGTATCCTGAATGGTTAAAGAAAAAGGCAAATCTAGTATTGTCAATCATTAGGAGAAAAACAAGTAACTACAAAGCAAGTGAAACACAAGTATTCCCCAAATACATAAATAGCATATAGGGATTATTGGAAGATGTGATTAAATCAAATGAAGTTTATATGCTATAGGGCCAAAGTTTTCATTTATAGGTTTGAATGAATAGAGGTAAGTGGTTTGGCTTAAAGATAATAAATAGCAAAGATGAGACAAAGACAAATTCTGAGTCTTAAGAATGTATAGTCATGCCAAAACAAATATTTCATCACATTAGAGCTGAGAAGGTAGTCTGGAAATAATTTACCAAGGAATGAAAGACTGGGGTGATTCTGTGGAGGCCTAACAGCTAATACAACGGAGAATTAGGACTGTGGCACAGGGACAGAAAATACATTGAAGGATAGAAAGTAGACAGAGATAGTTCCAGGAATGAAACTATTTATAACATCTTTGGCAAGAAAGTGGTGATAAGGCTTGTACTGTTCAAGAGTTTGAAGACAATAGCATTCCTGGTAGATTAGAAACAAACCCAGTAGGACTGGTCAAGCTCCTAAACATGGTATCTTGAAAGGCTTACTTCCTTTTTCTTCCTACTGTTGTGCTTCCTGAGCCAGGTGCCACAAATTAACTGAATACCTGTTACTACTATAACTCATACTTCATCACACCAGTTGGCAGTAATTGGATAAATGTCTGGGTTTTAAAGTGCCGTTTCTTGCATGTTCTTTGCAGGAAAAAAAACAGCAACAAAAAAATCTGGCTTCTGTCTAAAGTTCTCCTTTTATGTAAAAACTTCTCTACATTAAATACCATTCCTTTCCTAAAATGTGGTAGCTGAAATTACTATTATCCTAATTTACTACAAATAAACTTTATTTCACTTAAACTCAGATTACCATCTATGATTTTAGGCTAGTAAAGTAGTAATCATTTATTCAACAAAGATTTACTGAACACCTATTATGACAAATATGCGGATACAAAAATGATATGACATAGTCTCTGATTAATTTGCTGGCAAATATCAGCATATAAAACGCAAATAAGGCTGCATAAGAACTTGGTTTTGGTTTACAACTGAAATTCCAATGGTCAACTCTAATGTCAAGAAACTGTAATTAAGTTAAATGAAAACCTCTCTTTGAAGAGTATGTAAAAACTGAGTTTTTCATACTAATTCTTTGACTTCTGGAGATGACAGAAATTTAAAGTTTAGTATTTTTAACATTATTGCAAGTACTGTATATAAACACATTATGTTAATACGCTTGAATGTATCAGTATAGTATCTAAATGTATTAGAGGGCACACGCGTGTGTCTGTGTGTGTGTCTATGCCACAAAATGTCCAGGGTTAGGGAGAAACATTTGGCTAATTAACAAAGTATATTTAGTCAAAAACATCTGCCTTGATTATAGCCATTAGTAATTAATCTATGTTTAAGGTTCTTAAGTCTTAGGTCTCATGGCAGGAAGCAGTATTTCAGTGGTCATAAGGTAGGTCACTGCTTACTTGGGATAACTTAAGGAGCATCCAGGAGGCCTGTAATTTCCAAAATTCCTTTCCCAAGAGCTTGTTAATGCCAAAAATTCCAATATATTAAAGATTTCTTTTTTTAAAAAAATGATTTGTTTCTTAAAGTTTGCTCCCTTTTAACATGTCACATTCCCGGGATTTGGACATTCTTATTTAAAAGATATTTACTTTGGGCCAGGTGCAGTGGCTCACGTCTGTAATCCCAGCACTTTGGGAGGCTGAGGCGGGTGGACCACCTGGGGTGAGAAGTTTGAAACCAGCCTGGCCAACATGGCAAAACCCCATCTCTACTAAAACTAACAAAAATTAGCTGGGTGTGGTGGCGGGCACCTGTAATCCCAGCTATTCAGGAGGCTGAGGCAGGAGAATCGCTTGAACCCGGGAGGCGGAGGTTGTGGTTGAGCAGAGATCACGCCATTGCACTCCAGCCTGGGCAACAAGAGCGAAACTCTGTCGCAAAAAGAAAAAAAAAAAAAAAAAAAAGGAAGATATTTACTTTGAAATAAACAAAAATAAATTAAATTAAAAGTAGTAGGCTATGTAGCAGGCATTATTCTCAAAATTAAGAGGTATAGCATAGAAAAGTATAGAATACTCCTGTTTCATGGAGCTTTCATTCATACTGTCATAGTGAAAGACAGTAAACATATAAATAATTGATAATTTTAGATAGTGATATGTGATCTGAAGAAAATAAGATGGAATAAAATAACAAGGGACTGAAAAGTTTGGCGACA
The DNA here is from genome assembly GCF_029289425.2 of Pan paniscus. Lineage (NCBI taxonomy): Eukaryota > Metazoa > Chordata > Mammalia > Primates > Hominidae > Pan > Pan paniscus. The sequence goes on along the minus strand of NC_073256.2, from coordinate 121,497,277 downwards.
ACATTAAATAAGGTTGTCAAGGAAGGCCTCTCTGAAGAGGAGACAATTTAGCTGAGCCCTGAATGATGAACCCAGTCAGATAAAAGAAGCATGTTCTAAGCTTAGAGAGGAGCAAGTGCAAATATCCTGAGGCAGGAATGAGAATGCTTGTTAGAGGAAATTTACAAAACTAAATATAAATGGAATGAGGTGAAGGTGAGCATTGTAGACAGGATAAGGCCTACATGTGTGGGGACAAATGCATGGCCTGCACGACTTACTCGTATTTAACTGCCTATTCAGATATTACATCAGAGCTGTCCTAAGACTGTGAGAACATAGATTGCACAGGTTCTTGTATCAGGAGACTTGGGATTCAGCTCAGTATTATGTCTCCAAATACAACATCAAAGGGCATTTTGGAGAGATCATGGCTATCTTCCTTAAAAGTGATAAATTTATGAAGGCTAAATCTTTAAGGAAACTAGGAATATTCCTTTATTAACTGAACACAAAAAGTTTATTTAAACTCTTAAGTCTGTCTATATATTGAACCTTTACTATCTCTTGAATTTATTAATTCTCTACCAAATTATTGAATAATAGACCTCTCCCTCCACCATGAGTTTGAAGGAAGTTACTTTAAAGAAAAATTTTAAACGTTATTACTTTATAGATCATATGTTTCTCTGTTTATCACACCATGCTCATGGTTCCTAATCATTTGTCTATCATCAAATGATAATTTTTCAGTATCTTTTTTTATGCTAGTTATATGTCCCTGCACTCTCTCTAGCTATGTTTTGTCTTCCTTAAAAACAATTAAGCACAAAAACTACATTTAAAATGTACATGTTTCAAAAATAGGTGTCACTTGCTTCCTCTGTCGATTTAAGATAAAAATGTATACAAAAATTATGATTTTTAAAATGTCTTCATTATAACATGTATCTTACAAAAACTGTATCTCTTCTCTGATGATTTCAGCTACTTTATTTTTAATCATCCTCAGAGAGATGACCTGGTTTCCATTTTGTTTCTTTTTCCCCTTGAATTTTTAGTTCAAACATTTCTGTACTCAGCTAATTTAAACCATAGTAAACATCTTGCCACAAATTGATTGATTCCTTTAGCAAACATCTACCTTGCATCTACTTGGTGTTAGGTCCCAAGGCAGCAAGTGGGGGCTGAAATGGTACCTGCCCTCCATGCTCTGGCATACGGGGACTGAAATTGACAAAAAGGAAGAATACATTTTTTTCTTCAAATAAAGAAGGAATTTTCTCTAATTGTTCTGTTCAAAGCAAGTATCCATTTCTAATTATCTACCTAGAGGTACCACTTTTTCTAATTTGTGCAAAGCCTCCATTTAGGCAAATGGTAGCTTTGGCCCTGTGGTCAATAAGAACAATAAATAAGACATGAGACATAGTTATTATCTAAGGGACATGTGCTTTAGGGGTACAAATATGAGTGAAAATGCTTATACAAATTAGCAAAAGTTATAAGTACAGAGAAAAGGGACATAAACCCAGTGTTATGAAATTTCACTGGAGGGAAGGATACTATTGAGAATCAGAGATGAGAAAAGCTTTATAAACTTGGGTCTTGAATGGTGGGTAAAAATTATGACATGTAGAGAGAGAAAAATATTCAAGAGAATATTATAAATAATACAGTGGTTAGAATGCACATATCATGGTTTTAAGATGCAAAAATCTTCAAAAATAGCAAACTGAATTCAACAATACATTAAAAAGAACTTTCATCATGACCAAGTGGGATTGATCCTAGCGATGCGAAGATGGTTCAACATATGTAAATCAATCAATGTGATACATTGTATCAAAAGAATGAAGGACAAAAACCATATGATAATTTCAACTGATGCTGAAAAAGCATTTGATAAAATTAAATATCCCTTCAGGATGAAAACTTTCAAAAAACTGGGTATAGAAGGAACATACCTAAACTCTGTAAAAGCCATACACAATAGACCCACAGCTAGTATCATACTGAATGGGGAAAAGCTGAAAGCCTTTCCTGCAAGATCTGAAACATGGCAAAGATAGCCATTTTCACCACTATTATTCAACATCATACTGGAAGTCCTAGCTAGATCAATCAAACAAGAGAAATAAACAAAGGGCATCCAAATTGGAAAGAAAGAAGTCAAATTATCTTTGTTTGCAGATGATAGGATTTTATATTTGGAAAAACCTGAAGACTACACCAAAAAAACTATTAGAATTGATAAAAAAAATTCAGGAAAGTTGCAGGACATAAAATTGACATACAAAAATCAGTAGCATTTCTATATGGCAACAGTAAACAATCTGAAAAAGAAATCAAGAAAGTAATCTCACGTATAATAGCTACAAATGACATAAAATGCCTAGGATAAACTTAACCAAAGAAGTGAAATATCTCTATAATAAAACTACAAAACACTGACAGGAGAAATTGAAGAGGACACAAAAAATGGAAAGATATTCCATGTTCATGGACTGGAAGAATCAATATTGTTAAAATGTCCATATTACCCAAAGCAATCTACAGATTCAATGTAATCTGTATCACAATACCAATATTCTTCACAGAAATAGAAACAATAACCCTAAAATTTATATGGGGACACAAAAGACTCAGAATAGCTAAAGCTATCCTAAACAAAAAGAACAAAACTGGAGGAATCACATTATCTGACTTCAAATTATACTACAGAGCTGTATTAACCAAAACAGCATGATCCTGGAATAAAAACAGACATATAGACCAATGGAACACAAAAGAGATCCCAGAAACAAATTCAGACACCTCCACTGAAGTCATTTTTGACAAAGGTGTCAAGAACATACATTGAGGTTAGAACAGTCTCTTCAATAAATGGTGCTGGAAAACAAGACATCCATATGCAGAAAAATAAAACTAGATCCCTATCTCTTGCCATATACAAAAATCAAATCAAAATTGATGAAATATTTAAATTTAAGACCTCAAATTATGAAACTACTAAAAGAAAACATTGGGGAAACTCTCCAGGACACTGGTCTGGGCAAAGATTTCTCGAGTAATACCTCACAAGCTCAGGCAACCAAAGCAAAAATGGACAAATGGGATCACATCAGGTTAAAAAGCTTCTGCCACAGCAAAGGAAACAACAAAGTGAAGAGACAATCCACAGAATAGGAGAAAATATTTGCAAACTACCCGTCTGACAAGGGATTAATAACCAGAATATACAAGGAGCTCAGTCAACAGGAAAAAATGTAATAATCCAATTTTTAAATGGGTGAAAGATCTAAATAGAAATTTATCAAAAGAAGACATACAAATGGCAAACAGGTACATGAGAAGGCATTCAACATCACTAATCATCAGAGAAATGCAAATCAAAACTACAATGAAATATCATTTCACCCCGGTTAAAATGGATTTTATCGAAAAAAGAGGTGATGAATGCTGGCGAGAATGTGCAAAAAAGGGAACCCTCTTACACCGTTGGTGGGAATGTAAATTAGTACAACTACTATGAAGACAAGTTTGGAGGTTCCTCAAGAAACTAAAAACAGAACTACCATATTATCCAGAAATCCCACTGTGAGATATACACCCAAATTGAAGAGATATCTGCATTCTCATGGTTATTGCAGCACTATTCATGACAGCCAAGATTTGGAAGCAACCTAAGTATTCATCAACAGATGAATGGATAAAGAAAATGTGGTACATACATACAATGGAGTACTATTCAGCCATATAAAATAATGAAATCCTATCATTTACAACAACATGGATGGAACTGGAGGACGTTAAGTGAAATAGGCCAGCCACAGAAAGACAAACTTTGCATGTTTTCACTTATTCGCAGGAGCTAAAAATTAAAACAACTACACGCATGGACCTAGATTACAGAACGATGGTTATCAGAGGCTGAGAAGGGTAGTGGCGGTGGCAGGTGGGGAGAATAGGGATGATTAATGGGCACAAAAATATGATTAGATAGAATGAACAATATCTAGTATTTGAAAGCACAACAGGGTGACTGTAGTTAACAATTTATTATACATTTAAAAATAACTAAAAGAGTATAACTGGATTGTTTGTAAGAAATGGTGAATCATTTTTTTCTAACATGTAGAATTTCTAACATATATGTGAAGCAGTTACATCTGTGATCTCATTAAACAAACCTACAAATGAACAAATAAACAAGGCAATCTATTCAGTGAGGATGTCAAGAATAAAGCTATGCTTCTCTTATAAGTATCTTCTATTGATTATATACCTTTCTGCTATTTATCATATGCCATCTATTTATTATATACATGATTGTAATATATAATGAATGTATAAATGGGACAAAGACTTTTCTTCCTTTGTTCATTGGTAAATTGTAGGTTTTAAAATAATGTTTGCCACATGGTAAGTTTTCAGCAAATATATGTTGAATAAATGAGTTAATCTTTAAAACAAATGTAACTCTCTCAACGTTGTGATGAGGTAATCCTCATGAATTAACGAAGCAACCTCAATGAAGTAACATATATAGCAATTAGCACAATGTCTAGAATATGGTTAAGATACGTTGACTCTAATTATTATGTATATTTACAATTACATGGAGGCACTAGGGCTTTACTAAAAATATAAACAAACTTGTTAGATTTATTTGAAGAAGCAGCTATTTTATATAAACAGAGATGGTCTGTGGCCTTGAAGAAACAGTCCCTCAGATTTCCTACAGCCAAATAATCCCCATACCTTTGGTAATTTCAAATTTGAAAAGTATGTAATTCAATAAAAACCATTCATAAAATAATCCTGGCATGTGGATGACTGATAATAATGCATATACAAGTAAATTTAATTTCATAGACTAATTTGTTAATTTTCAGATTATTTATTGTTAATATATGAGTACAATTGAATTTTTTTTAACTTTTAAATCCAGGATACAAGTGCAGGTTGTTACATAGGTAAACTTGTGTTACAGGGGTTTGTTGCACAGATTATCTCATTACCCAGGTATTAAGCTTAGTACTCATTAGTTATTTTTCCTGTTTTTCTCCCTCCTCCCACCCTCCACCCTCCAAAAGGCTCCAGTGTGTCTTGTTCCCCTCTCTGTGTCCATGTGTTCTCATCATTTAACTCCCACTTATAAGTGAGAACAGGTGGTATTTAAATTTCTGTTCCTGTGTTAGTTTGCTAAGGATAATGGCCTCCAGCTCTATCCATGTCCCTGCAAAGGACATGATTGAATTCATTTTTATGGCTGCATAGCATTCCATGGTGTATATGTACCACATTTTCTTTATCCAGTCTATCACTGATGGGCATTTAGGTTGATTCTATGAAGAGACTAATTTATTATCTACAAAATGTCAAATATTATGGTTGGCACTAAATTGAAAGTTATACACTTTTGGCATAAATGAAATGCTATACACAATCCACGTGAATAAATTTACTCTTCATTTTTGTTGGTAAATAATTCTTAAAATTGGAAATTTCCTTTATTCCTTAGATTATCCCTAGAAAACATTCCAAAACTCCAAAATGTAGACTTTCCCATACACCCCTTTTTGTCTGTTAAGGATGACAATTTAAGTGCTGTATTATTGCTTTTAGCTAAATGTTAATTAAAATTGGATAAAAATGCTCAGTGAGAGTAGAGACATAAGATAGACAATAAATGGGTCATCAAAAAAGTCACCACTGTAACCTGAACACACTTATGGCAAAAGTGTTGAACAAAGTACATGGATGATTTGTATATTGAGTAGACAGAGTAATTCTCTACTGGTAAGCCAACTGAATTTAATTAGAAAACTCACGTTTGAGACATAGCTACACTAATCAAGTTGTAACTGAATAATCAAAGTAGTCTTTGTGCCTCAGTTTCCATATTGTATAAAACGGGGATAACATTATCCAGAAGGTTACCCCAGCAGTATCCAGAAGGTTGCTACAAGGCTTTCTGTCTCCTTTCCTTCCAGCTCAATTAATTAGTTATCTCTATTCTTCAACATTTTGAGAACCTTGAGCCCTCCACTTTTTCTCCAAGTATCAGCCCCTTCCTCTTCATTTATACTTAACCAACTTAGATTCCACAGCCCATCATTCCAACCACTCTTTTGCAAATATCTTAAACTTTTGAGTATCCCTCCTCATAAGACATCCAACTGGCTGAACTCCTTGATAAATCCTACCACATGCTGCTTCTCTGTGTACATCTCAACATTTCAGCATTCTTTTTTTTTTTTTTTTTTTTTTTTTTTTTGAGGTTGGGAGACAAGGTCTCACTCTGGCACCCAGGCTGGAGTGCACTGGCGTGATCACAACTCATTGTAACCTTGACCTCTTGGGCTCAAGTGATCCTCCCACCTCAGCCTCCCAGGTAGTTGGGACTACAGACATGCACCACCACACCTGACTAATTTTTTCTATTTCTCCTTTTTGTAGAGATCAAGTCTGGCCAAGTTCCCCAGGCTGGTCTTAACTACTTCTGGGCTTGAGTCATCTGCCTGCCTTGGCCTCCCAAAGTGCTGGGATTACAGGCATGAACCACCATGCCTGGCCCATATCAGCATTCTTGAAAAAAATTCAGTAGAGCACAGTTGCTCCACTATAGTTCACTATCATTGGCCTCAAAATTACAGCATATATGTTCTCCCCACTCATACAATAAGGAGTGCATACCTACCTTCTTCATGCTATTCAAATCTCTCACCTTCTGCTTTCCTCTCTGCAGACTTCTCCTTACATTTCATAGAGAAAATAGACGCTATCAGATGAAATTCCCTTATACCATATACATGAAGTTTTCAAAAATTAATGGAAAATTCATATTATGAAAAAAACTTCATGAATTTCAATTTTTTTTTTGCACCAAAAATAAGCTCATACTAACTTGTTGTAACATGTCTGAACAGGATCTATTTTGAGGTACTAAGAAGAATAAGACATCCATTTGAAAAGATCCCCTGTCAGAGCAATATAAATTCTGCTTAAATTGAAGTAAGAACAACACATTTAGGATGAAGTTTGGGTAGAAGAATGGTGAAATCACTAATATTTTATGAAAAGTTTATGGGGACAATGCCCCAAAGAAATCAGCAGTTTACAAATGGATAACTTGTTTTAAGAAGGGACAGAATGATATGTTCAAGATGAAGCCCCCAGTGGTAGATCATCCACATCAATTTGTGAGGAAAAAATTAATCTTATTTGTGCCTAATCAAAGAGGATCAACAATTAATAGCACAAACAATAGCCAACACCATAGACATCTCAATTGGTTCAGCTTACACAATTCTGACTGAAAAATTAAAGTTGAGTAAACTTTGCACTCAATGGGTGCCAAACCTGTTGGATTCAGATTACCTGCAGACAAAAGCAGAGCTTTCAATCGATTTTTTTGTTTGTTTTTGAGAGGAAGTCTCGCTCTGTCACGCTGGCTGGAGTGCAGTGGCACGATCTCGGCTCACTGCAAGCTCCGCCTCCCGGGTTCAAGCAATTCTCCTACCTCAGCCTCCAGAGTAGCTGGGATTGTAGGCGCTCAACACCATGCTCGGCTAATTTTTGTATTTTTAGTAGAGATGAGATCTCACCATGCTGGTGAAGCTGGTCTTGAACTCCTGACCTCAAATGATCCACCCGCCTTGGCCTCTCAAAGTGCTGGAATTACAGGCGTGAGCCACTGTGCCTGGCCCCAAAGTATCTTGAATTTGCTGCGGCTTATGTTGAGAAATAACATTTACTTTTTAAAATTTTTATCTTTTAATTCCATTTTTTCACAAACTTTTTGAGGTCTCCTCATATGATACATATGTATCATATATTAATGATTATTTGTAAATATATATAATCTCCAAATTTAAGTTAGTAGGCTGAGCTTCTTTCTGAACTTCATATCTACCCAGTTGCCTAGTTGTAACAAGCACTCAGATGTTACACAGAATATCACAAATTTGATGTGTTCCAAACTGAATTTAATCTTTTCTCTCAAACATATTCCTTCTTCAGTGTTCCTTATTTCAGTAAAGAGTATAACTATTTACCTAGTTGCTGAAGGTAAAAATCCAGAGGCACCCTTGATTTCTCCCTTTCCTTCATCCCCACACCTAATCTATCATTAAGTCTTACAGATTCTATCTCTAAAATATATTACATATCCTTCCACTTCTCCCCATCCAGATTTTGACCATTCAAATCCATGCCACTCTCTACTGCAACAGCATCCTACATGCTTATGTTTCAACTGCAACTCATTCTCCACATAGAAGCCACTTGATTTTTCTAAAATACAAATCATTTTATGGCAGTCTGCTACTAAAATTCTTCAGTGTCTTCTCATTGTACTTGGGAAAAATCCAAAATCCATAAAATATAAAATATCAGAAGGAATTCCCTTATCTTCCAAATACCAGTCTATAAACCTAATTGTTCTGCACCCTATCCTCTCTTTCTTGTGCCTATAACAAAAAGTGTCCCTTCTCCTTGGAAAAATCAATTCCTCCACAGGACCTCAGGATCCCACTCTCTTCTCTAATAGGGTCCTACAAGATTTTGGAGATCTGGTCTCTGCCTTTCTCTTTCACCTAAATGTCAAGCCATTTGTCTTTGTAAACAACTCTTTAGCCACAGTGGCCTTTTCTAAATTTCTCAAAAATGTCAAGCTCTTCTCCAACTCAGCTTCACATGTTACGTACCCCACTTAAAATGGTACAAATACAGATGTGGAACATGAAGGGCAGAAAGGTTATGAAGTTTGCTGAAGGTTTCATTGCTAGTATTTGAACCCAGCAGTCTGACACTAGAACTTAAGTTTTTAGTTACCAACTTTACCAGTAGTATAAGATGAATACGAATTCCCCTTAGCTTAGAGCAGGGGTTGCCACACTTTAACCTGCATCAGAATTACCTGGAGGGCTTGTTAAAACACAAAGTTTTTGGTTCATTAGGTCTGGGGTGATACCTGAAAACTGCATTTCTAACAAATTCCCAGGTGATGCTGATGGTGCAGATCCAGCAAGCACATTTTGAGAACTGCTGGCAGAGACTTACATAATACAAAGTACATGCCACGTGAAAAAATACTAAGTCTTCATTTATGTTTAGTAAACAACATACAGGTCACTCCTTTTGTTTTGCTCAATTCTTTCAGACCTGTAAAAACTGTCTGCATGTAGCTGTTACTCTGCCTTACCGTACAGGTATGATACGCTGTGGTAATTGTGCTTATCTGTCCTCCTATATCCCTTAGTCAGGAATTTTATAACACCTACCATCAGAGGTTTATTTTATCTCTGTATACCCGGTCAACATTTTTGCTTTCATTCCCTCCTATAATATAGCAGGTCAGAAAAAAGGTTGGAAATTCAAGTATTTGGCCTATTAAAAGGTAGTTCTATGCTTTTAAATATTAGCAAATTTAGGTAATAAGTACCTAGGATCATGAGACTGGAGTTCCAACGTTAGCTCTAGATAGCATATACAGCATATACCCTGAGACATATGATATTGATTTTTCTGACCTCAGTTCTTCAACTGTAAATGTAATGAAATAGATATTATGGAATATAATCTAATTCCGTTACAAAAGACAAATTCTGAAATGACCCAAAAAGAAAGTCTGCAAAGTAGAATTTTAAAATAATGATTAATAAGCTTAGAGTAATAAAGAACATGAATATTCCATCCACGAAAATAACAAATACTCTAAAATGCATTTATCTTAGTTCTAATTATGTTAACATACAAAATAAGAAAAGGAAAATGAATAACTTTCAAAATTATTTGAATGTGTATATGCATTTGATTGTAACAGAAACAGAAAATATGTATTTTATGAATTTAGAAGATTACTAGATGCAATTAAGAATTAGAATCTTTACTTTTATCCTCTCATCTTTCACACATTCTTTCATAATCACAATAATAACATAAAAATGGCAATTGGTTCCCATTATTTACTTCTTTTCAAAATTCTATAGTGCTTGTATTACTAAATGTAAATCACTCTTTGGTTTTAAATCAATCCAATTTACATAAAGGTATTTGCCAGAAATATTCCCCAATAAACCCCAATCCTCAGTTCCTGCCTTGGTCAAATTTAGTTGCCATCCACTGTGCATATGTTTTTCTCTCTTGCTTTTCCCTTTATTCATCATTATTTTCCTTTTTTGAAAGATTCAATTTTCTCTCCTCCACAAATTTAAAATATTGTTTTTAGCTTAATGTATTACTCACCTCCTAGAGCAATAACTGCATGATTGCTTCCAACCACTTACCATCTTTTCTAAGGGTAAAGAAATCCAACTCAATTTCATTTTCATATATCATGTGAATGGATGAAGTGATTATTAGTTGATTATCCCAGGTTGTCTATGTATCATCAAATATAACATATTTATTTTAAATAATGTATTAATTAACACATGCATGCATTCATATATATTTTCTCCTCAGACTACCTGAGGGACAACATTATCCATTTAACTGCCCAGATCAGAATCCAAGAAATTTAAGATATGTGTTCTCTTATCCTTACTCTCTCTATCCAACCAATCAGCAAGTTTAGGTTGGTTTAGTTTCCTATCTCTGCCTCTAGCCTTGCCCACTCCAATCATTATTTATAGTAATATTAATAACAACGCTAATAGCTACCACTTACATAATAATCTATGCTGGACTCTATGCAAAATACTTCACACATTTTCTCTTTAACTTACACAACTCTGTGAAGTAGGCACTATTATACTATGATGTCTATTTTACGGATGAGAAAGATATGTTTATAGTAATATTTTATAGGTAAAATTATTGAGAGAATTTCTTTAATGACTCCTTCATCTATAGAATAAAATAGAAGCTCCGTTGCATGGCCTACAAAATGAGTAATGCTCTGACCCATGCGTAACATTGACTTCACCTCCTTCTCTTTTCCCTCTTAAACTAAATGCTCTAGAAATACATCACTATATGTAGTTACTGAAATACCTGCCTAATTTCAGTTTTATGTGCCTTGACATCTGCTTTTTTCTCTTTCATAAATACCGTTCTTGCACATGGCCACTTGGTTTACTAAGTCTCTGCTTGAATAAGAGTTCCTCTGTGAAGTCTTACCTAATCTCCATCCTCTAGCTGGGATAACTTTGATGTGCTTTCTTTTATGCCAACTGTATATACAGAAAAACTTTGAAATAACATTTTCCTCAGTAATGTGAAATTAGATAACACTTTTGCCAATTTGCTCTTATCTTCCACCTAAGCACCTGTTGGCAAATTGGTGGGTTAAAATTCTCATCTCCGAAGAGGGGGATGTGGTGAGGATGGCAAGGCTCCCAAGCCCATTTTGAAGAAACAGGGAGATGGAAAGTAGGTCCCCCAATCCTCTTCCATAGGCTTGGGAAACCAAGAAAGAGGTACCTGGACTTCTGCCACTATGCTAAAAGTTTCAGTCAGCTACAGGATTCAGAATCATTTTCATTTTGGGTATTTTTACTAGAGTAGAAAACTGCCACCAGGTGGCGTCAAATTGTAGCTGGAATCTGGGCAGCGGTTATGCAGCAGGACTGCTCGGTGTACAGGTTCACCCAGATCATTACATGAACCTAGTATTTCCACATTGCATCTGACATAATGAATTTTTGGATATCAATTACAGTGTTTTCTCAGGATCTTACTATATATCCATTATGGAAATTCTTCTATTGCAATTGTTTGCCCTCATGGCATTTGGATATTTTGTCTGTGTTACCTCAGCAGCCTACTACCTGATACGTGGCACTTAATAACTCTAAAGAAAGAATTTATTGAATAAATTAATTCAATAAATTTACTATTTGAATGAAAACTCCTAGTAATGTAAGGATAGTTAAATACTAATATTCAAGCTGCATTTAGAAATGTTTGTAAATCATTTAGGTATTCAATAAATATTTGCTGATGATAAAGTAAACCTTCCTAATAAATGTTTTAGAAATATATAGATGTCAACCAATTAACACATATTATTTGTACATCTATTATGTATAAGGCACTGGAGTCAATGCTATGCTAATTAAAAAGAAATACAAGACACAACATCTGTTCCAAAGTCACTTATAACCCAGATTGCTAGATGAAGCATAAAGACAAAACAATCCCAAGGTAAAACATGGCAAGTGCTAAGTGAATGGTAAAGACATCAAATAATAAAGAATTTCCAGTAAGAAATGAAGAAATCCACAAACATCTGCCCATCTGTATGTTTCACAACAGTCCTCAGTTCTTTGTAGGCCAAGCTGTTGTCTGATGATGAACCCATTTTTGCTTCTATGACAATACAGAATGCATCACCCTATCTGGCACAGCTTCCTCCTTCTTCCACTTAAGCTAATCCTTCCATCTTCCAGGAACCACAGGTTATGTTTAGATTATACTCTCAACAATGTGCAGACAATTAACTCCTACAGTGGGATGTCAAGAAATGTTTTTATTGATTTGTTATAAAATCTTATTTATTTCTTTGAGACAGGGTCTTGCTCGTTCCCAGGCCAGAGTGTAGTTGTATTACTAGGGCTGATTGTAACCTCAAACTCCTTTGCTCAAGTGATCCTTCTGCCTCAGCCTCTATGTAGCTAGACCTACAGGATTGCACTGCCACACGTGGCTACTTTTTTTTTTTTTTTAATAGAGACAAGGTCTCGCTATGTTGCCCAGGCTGGTCTGGAACTCCTGGGCTCAAGGGATCTATCCTGCCTCACACTCTCAAAATGTTGGGATTACAGGCATAAACCATTGTACCTGGCCATAAAATCTTGAGTCTCACTTTTGTCCCTTCATATAAACAATTTAGTCAAAATGTACCACTTTATTCTTCAGCCACTTTTGAAGTCAAGATGTAAGGCATAATTGAAGGAAGAAATTATTTTTACATCTAGTCTAGAATAACATTCAGAAATTGCAAATTAGGTCACACCTTAGCCCACTGAGCCCAAGATTCTATAAACAACAAATATATTTTTTTCCTCCTGCAAATGTAAAATATATTTAGCCACTCTATTTAAAACAGGTGTAACTATTTTTTAATTTAAATTCAGTCTAGCATACTGAAGAAAACAAAAATTTAATGAAATGGGGCACAGCTGGGAGTTAAACAAATATTACTATTTATTTTGTTACGTAAGAGATAGATTTTTTATTTTTTATTTTTTTGTGATGGAGTTTCGCTCTTGTTGCCCAGGCTGGAGTACAATGGCGCGATCTTGGCTCACCGCAACCTCCGCCTCCCAGGTTCAAGCGATTCTCCTGCCTCAGCCTCCCTAGTAGCTGGGGTTACAGGCATGTGCCACTACGCCCAGCTAATTTTGTATTTTTAGTAGAGATGGGGGTTTCTCCATGTCGGTCAGGCTGGTCTCAAACTCCTGACCTCAGGTGATCCACCCACCTTGGCCTCCCAAAGTGCTGGGATTACAGGCGTGAACCACTGGGCCTGGCTGAGATAGATTATTTTTATGTATCTTAATTCCTCAAAGTTTAGAAAGTAAAACTCATTATTTATTTAAAATGTATTACTCTTGTAAAGGCCTTTGGCAATTGTTTGATCAAATATCCAACTAATCAGCACAGAAGAATTTATAAATACCCCACCATCCCAAAACTGGACATACTCATTCTTGCCCATGTTGGCTGTATGACCCTGTGGATCAGATAGTGACTGGGAAGAATTTAAATTTAGTGCCAGATCATTCCCACTTCTAAAATTAGCAGATTTGGTGATCTCCCTAGGTACAATTAATTAGCTATCATTTCAAATTGCCTCAGAAGAAACTCCCTGTTTCACCTGTTTCAGTTGAGTGACTTAATGTCATTTAATATGATAAAAATTTATGTTGTTTATAGAACCTTAGGCTACATGAGTTAAGATATACTCTGATGAAGCAATTCTTGAGTGTTACTCTGGACTAGATGCAAATCCCCTGTGACCTGCATTTGGGAAATGAGATGCTGCTTTTGGGCAGAGTCAGTATCAGGTGGCAACATGAGTTACCAAGCTGGTATTTATTCCCAGTAATGTTAAATTAGTAGTACATGATTTTGTAAGTACTGGCATTTCACGTATAAGTTTTGTCTTTGAGGGCAAAAGTTATATTTCTATTTCTTTTTTATTGTTTTTTTTTGCAACCATTTATCACTGTTTACTATGTGGTATTGTTGTAAGTGCTTTGCTAGTTTTAACTTAATCCTCAAACAATCCAATGAGGAAGTATTATTATCATCATAATTACATAAATGAGAAAAGTGGGCACAGTGAGGCTAAGTAACTCATCCAAGGTTACATGTTAACACAAGACAGTAAGTGGGAGAGCCAGGATTCAAACCCAACTGTCTGGTTCCAGAGTCTGCACTCTTAACACAATGCTATATACAACACATGCTATTCATTCATTGATTTGCCTATTCATTCACTCTTCCAATATAGTGAACTCTTACTAGGAACCAGCTCTGGGCCGAACATTGATTGGAATTGAGCCCAGATGGGTAAGACTCAAGAGATGTTTGCTGAATTAATGGTTTTGCTTCAAGTTTTATCCTTTTTTGTGAATCCTTAGGTCACTTCTGATGTAATTATAACTTAAATTAAAACAAGTACAGCTGTAAGTGGCCAAGGTTTTCTTTTAGAATAAGATAATTTAGGGTATTTTATTTTAGAATAGCCAAAAGCAGGCATACTTATGGAAAAAGTTAACCTGAAAAAAGTGAATATTCTAGAGAGTTAATACTTAACTAAAATGTAAAAGCAGGGTATTATTTATTTTCCTGCATTTTACAAAAACCACTGAAATAATTTAACTCTTTCTTGCTAAAAGGATAATAATTATAAATATTATTTATTATTCTGAGTTTCAGATAATTTAGAACTTTGAGCTGAATGGGCACTAGCCTTTGGGTAGCACTGATGAAAACTAGCTTGAAAACTTGCCATTCCTCTCTAATCCCTTAGCTCTTGAGGCAAGTGTATTTGCAGGGATTTTTTCTATCTTGAAAAGTACTAAGGAAATAAAAGACCAAAGCAGCTTTATAAAAATTTATTTCTTGCCTTTTTAAAAAATAATTTTTACTAATGCCATCAATGTGCTACTTTTCAGTTTCATTCAAAATATGTTGATTCCACTACATAAAAACAACAGCTTCTAACTTTGCCTAACATGTATTGAAAGCTTACCCTATGGTAGGCATTGTGTTACAAGCACTCACATATTTTAAAAATCTCATTCCACATTTCTAACATTCTTTAAGTTAGGTAATTATTCCTATTTTGCTGTTGAAGAAACTGAATATTTGGGAAGGTCACAAGCCAATGTGTGGTTCTAATGTAAAGCCAATTTAACCTGGTTCTAGAGACCATTTGCTTGAGTACTGTACTATATTGGAGGACTTAGGCCCCACCAGCAAAACCCCAATGTATTTTATTACCCCATAGGTCATATTTAAAATCAGATTGTACCTATCACTTGATTTAGCTGGCACTATTTATTATCTAGCCATGGAAAAGTTTTGATATCCCCAAGTGAGTTTGAAAATTGTTCACTACAGTTGCAAAAAAGGTAAGAGAACCCAGTAAAAAAACTATTTTTCAATTTATACATGTTTGCTTGTTTTTTGATTAGCCAACCTTTTATTTTGCATTTTGACAATAGTCTCTCAGCTTCCAAACTTTTATTAATTTTCATTAAGTAAATAAAATTAGACTTGCTTTTTCTCAACCACAGTAAGACATAAAACCGGTTTCTTCCATGAAACTGGTCCCTGGTGCCAAAAAGATTGGGGAATCACTGATCTAGTCCACCTTCTAGCCTCAATCACAAGAAACCTAAGTCAGCCAACACTAAACTTTGCTTCTGAGGAGGAGAAACTTTGTAAACACAAAGGCGGCCAGCAAAGATAAGCCTCTTATTACAACTTCACTTCTCATAAAATTGGAAGAGACCTTCAGGAATCAACAGCTATTCATTTATTCATCAACTATTTTGGGGCTCTGAAAACTTTCCCCGCAAATATAAAAATTAGATTTAGCTTGCAGTTTTTGAGTAGTTAAATATGTGTGACCTTTTGAAAGATTTTAGAATTATAATTTTTTGTCACCAAGAATACCATACATTTAAGAACAGGTAGTCAATTCTTATTTGTTTTCAAACTGGAGACACCTGATTTACTGATACAATATCATGGTATAAGTTGGTCATCATTAACATATCAATTTTAAAAAAATTATTCTCTAGGATCATTTAAGATATCTCCTGTAGTAATAGAGATGTTATTAATAGTGCCACAGCATCCTTCTAAAGCTTTATGATTTACTAACACTTTACTCAAGCTCTTTAATTTTGTCTCTTAGTTTGAATAGTAACAATGATGACAATAACCATCTATTATGTACTAGGCATTATTCTAAGTAGGTACATGCACTAATTTAAACCTCATAAAGAATCTGATATAAGTACTACGATTATCCAGATTAAAGAAGAGAAAACTGAGAAATCATAAAACTTGAGGAAGATGTTGGAATCAGGGTTTCAACAAAAGCAACATGGCCCTAGCATTTGTGCTGTCTCTCTTGAAGTGAAGCTTTCTTAAAATACATATTGCTCAGTCAATTGTCATTTAAAAGTGTTTAGACTTTTAACTTGACCAGAACATACAGACACTTACTTTCTATTCAGCTACAATAACTCAGAGAGAACATGGTCTAGACATCCAGATTTATATGTATGCAGACATAGTCCTTTACCACGGGCAGCACAACACAATTCTATATACTGTTTGGATTTTAGTCTTTCCTCTACCACTGATTCTCTTTTCTGGGTGGTAGTCTGCTGCTTACCACCTCCACTGCCTCCTGCTGCAGCTACTCCCCACTCACTAAGATTTGATCTATTTTTTTCTGCTTTGTCTTCTTGTTTTTCATGTTTAATGATAAAACATTTATAGACATGACCATTAAATCAAAGTGCTCCTTGTTCTCTATAGGGCAAACTGACAAATCACAGAATGCTGATTGTCATCATTGGTCTTCAGCTCCTTTTATTGCAGGTTGGACAGGTCTGCTTCTCTTTTGGCAAAGCTTTTGGTGAAAATTCCATAAAGCTGGACATTCTCCAAGGCATCTGGGCAAAAAGCCATGCACTAAATTTTGCCCTTGAATTATATGGTCCAATTGGAAGAGCATATGAAGTATACAATTTCTAAATTAATTAGAAAAATAGTTCTCAAATTTTAGTATTCACCACAACCACTTGAAGAGCTTTTCAAGAATACAGTCTGTGGTCTTAGCCTCAGGAATTCTAATAAGATACTTTTGGCATGAGGGGCAGATATTTTATTTTGAGATTTCTCTGGCGATTCTATTGCAAGTGACAAAAACCATTTGAGAACCCTGGTAGAGGCTAACAAAAAGTGACATTGAGTGAGAAGAGGCAAAATGAACTCACTAACTCACCATCTAACCAAGTGATATATTTTTAATCTCACTTTGTTAGTTTTGCTTTTCCTGTACTTAGAAAAGATTTTTATGGTTATATTTCTAAGTCCACTGGCAAGCAGAAAGCAGATAATAGATAATACTGGATTTCTCCAGCCCCAGCTATTCACATTTTCCTTTTTGGTTAAATATGTTCTGCATTATTTTCAGTTAGTTCTTAGTATATCTAGAACCATATTGGCTTCTTTGTGTCATTCTGATTACCATACACTTAAGAAGTATTTAAGAAAAAAAGTTTTGTTTTTCTCTCATATATAGACATGATTGCATATCTTTAAATTAAAAAAATTTTTGCACTGGCTGCTTTTAAATTAAAAAATACCAAGATGTTATTTTCAGTATAGCAGTTGGTGTAATTGCACAGGTCCACTTTTGTTGTTGATTCCACATATAGACATACTTTATTTTATTGAGCTTTGCTTTATTGCACATGGCAGACAGTATAAGAAAATCCACTTTAGAATTTTTTCATGTGTTGGTGTATAGAAATTTTATTTGGAAATTAGCTGATTTAACTTTATTCTGCATCTTATTAACTTTCTGACTTTACTATTCTCCTATTTTCCTACAAGATTTGAAGTAATTTTGTATTATAGTGCATTTTAAACATTTGCCCATTTGCATTTTGAGCTTTGAAAATAATTTAAAGCATTATCGGGCCTATATGTTTAAATTGGTTTAAAAATACTAGTTAATCACTATTTGTATTTTTTTTTTTGGTAATCTACCAATGTTTTACATTTGGCCATGTCCTATTACTACATGGAACATATTTAAGAAATAATAGAAAAATCTACTTTGCATATCAAATGCTATTTCTAAAAAAAGTCTACTGTTGTATTAGCCTCCTGTCCCCAATGATGCACATAATCAAAAATTTAGTGTAAATAATACCTGTCATACTCATTGATTCTTACAACTACTGTAAAATTTCATACTTAAAGGTTTTAATTTTTTTAATGGAGGAAACTCCTGCCTATGTAGAATGAACTAGTGCATTCTACATAATAAAAGATATAGATGATTTTTCTGTGTACCAGACTTTTCAGAATTATTTCCTATAATAATTAGAAATGCTTTTTAGAGTTGTTTAAATATCGTAAGATCATTTCCTCTACATATACATTAAATAAAATAAAAATATATACATACTGAGTGAAAGTTAGCATTATACCATATTTTATAAACAATAATTAAATATCTCCCTTAAAATGGCAAAAATCTCCACACTTCCATTTTCAAATGCAAATTTTTCTTTGTCTAAAAATGTCATTTGACTTCAGTCTAATGTATTCAGCATTTTTTGGAAATTATATTATATAAAAATAACACGGCAACAATGCAATGACTTCAGCACATTGAAAACTAAGATATTAAAATATAGCATCATTTGGTAAATCATACATTCTTTATTCAGCAGTACAATAAAACTTTCTTTAGAATCATATTTCTTGGGATTCTGAGAAGAAAGATAACTTGTTGATTGTCAAGTACTCTATTCAGAAAGTACATAGTGTAATAGAAAATGTAAACATTTGAAGAGTTAATAGTTTAAAATAATCTGAAGGTGGAATAATTAATGTCTTTTAAAATTACCATTATTTTAAAAGCTGAAGTTAAACATGAAGTTAATACCTATTTCAGTAATAATGTAGATTGTTCTCATTTCCTTTCACCAGATTAAGTATGAATCTAAATAGAAATATGCAGATCCATTCTCCAATTAGCTTCAGGCCAATTTCAGGCCTTACATGAAAATTCAAAATTTCTAAAATCTTTTACTCTTCATCCACTCAAAACTCCTAACCCTATTGACATCCCAAACTTTCTTTCAATAGTCATAGTTACCCAAAATAGGAGCACTGATGTCATTGCTATTTCTTTCTTTCCCTTTGCTTCCTATGTTCAGGTCAAGAGGGAAGCCTGAATTTGAACTGCTTTGTGTAAGATCACCCCTCCAGCCCTATATGTTTGAGGGAACTAAGCCCTAGAACTTTGCATGCTCCAGGTAAAAACGAACTCCTACCCTAACCCTAGCACTTACAGCTTCACATCTAATATCAGCCTTCAGATTACCAGTGCAAATCTCATTATATATCCCCTTTATCCCTGTTAATTTCAATCACCCACAAAGCTCAAAACTCTTAAATCTCCACATACAAAAAAAAAATCTCCACTTACTTCTGGGATTTAAATCCACATTCTCCTTTCTGGGAAGTGAGGCAATGCTTCCATCTCCTCTGACTGACACACACTGTCACCCTTCTCTACTATTATCATCTTATACCCAATATTTTGCACTTCTTTGTCAGTCCCCCCATCAGAATATAAACTCCATGATGACAGGGATTTTGTGTGTTAGTTCATTACTTTATTCTATTATATTATTTTATTTTTATTTATTTTTTGAGATGGAGTCTCACTCTTGTTGCCCAGGCTGGAGTGCAATGGCGTGATCTATGCTCACTGCAACCTCCGCCTTCTGGATTCAAGTGATTCTCCTGCCTCAGTCTCCCAAGTGCTGGGATTACAGGCGTGTGTCACCACGCCCAGCTAATTTTTGTATTTTTAGTAGAGACAAGGTTTCACCATGTTGGTCAGGCTGGTCTCAAACTCCTGACCTCAAGTGATCCTCCCATCTCGGCCTCCCAAAGTGCTGGGATTACAGGCTAGAGCCACCTCGCTCAGCCATTATTTTATTAAAAGCCTCAAGAATAGGGCCTGGCACTCAATAGATATTTATTAAATAAATGAGTGAAGTAACTCAATCAAATACCAAAACCTATTTACACACACTTTGTAATAGTCTTGTATTTTTTCCTTTCTTATCCCTTTCTTGCTTTTGCTTTAGTCTGGAACCTTACTGAAACCAAATTAAAATTAATATTTAGATTAATAGTAACAGTCTGATCATGACAAAATATTACCATTAAGAAAAAGGTAACGGTCTGAGATGATATACCACATGCTAGGATATGGCAGAATTAGGGATGTAAATTCATGTCTCAGAACTTCCGCCTTAATGTATTTAAAAATCCTCTGTTCCACCATGGTTTAAGTGGTATCTCCCCAGATTCTTTCCTATTTATTTGCACTTCCTTACTCAATGAAAATATGGAATTAGTAGTTATTTAATATATATCACTTTGGAATATTCAACAATTGAATATATCTTTATAATAGCAGTGATTATAACTGTATTATAATTATTTAAATGTCCATGTCCTCCACTAGCCTTGACCTTCTTAAGGCAACAACTAGTTTTCATGTATTTCAGTATCGCACCATGAAGTACCATAATTGCCTATGTGTAGCAGCTAGAAAAATGGTTAGAGAAAAAAAAGAGAGAAAGAAGGAAAGAGAAGAGATGGTGTGGGAAGAAGGAAGGAAAGAAAGAAGGAGGTTAATTAGCTCACTTTCTTGTAAAATACTGCTAAGATGAGAGAGTAGTTAGCTAATCCCCATGTTTATTTCTTTCAGGATTGGTGACTAGAGGGAAAGAACTGGATCTTTTAGAAAAATTCCTATAAGCAATGCTCTCACCCCAAAGACAATGAAATTAATTGGCTATGTCTTGATAGGGAATAATGTGATACTTCTAATTTTTTTTCCTTTTTTATCCTCTTCTTTGTATCTTAATTTATAATACTCTAAGTTGCTGCCTGTTGTAAGATCATTTTTTCCCAGAAAACTTGTCTAAAAAGTTTTAGTTAAAAATCATCACTTAATTTGATCATACACTGTGTATTATAAAATGAACCAAAATAATGAATAAAAATATCCTTTAACTTTTTTTGCTAACAGGTTACTTATTTAATCTAAGGCAATACACACTTCTGAGGAGAATGAATTACTATTTCCGGTTGATGGATACCGAAATTACTAACATACAGTCACAAACATCACAGTCTAGAAATATACCTGAAAACTATTCAACGGTGAAAGAAAAACAGAGGAAAAGGTTACTAGACACTTTTTCAAGAAATTGCCAATGACTAATGTTAGGAATTAAATAGATTGTCCAAATAATAATATAATTCAATAATAATATCATTTTTGGATAAAAAGCATTAAGTATTCACTTTTCTATGTTACAAATTATGATCTAGCTCATATGCTTTGGATTTTAAATGTTAAATGTTTACATTAAATGCTACTTAAATGTTAACATTATGATGATTTTAAATGTTTTATGAGTGAGGAGACTTGAAGATCATCTGGTTTGCTCTCTATGTGAGTGAGAAAACTGAAGCCCGAAGAAATGAAAATACTTGCCCCAGATTTCACAGAGGGCTAAGAGTCAAGATGAAATTAGAATCTATGCAATTCAGTGCTGTCTCTATTATAGCATAAGGAAATATGCTAAAAAACTTATTGGACAGTAACTCTGTGTTTTCACAATGTGCCCTACATTTGTCTAAAAATACAGTAGCTTACTGTCCTTAAGTACAAATGGAGCTCTAAAATAATCTTTTATTAATACATGCATTTTCATTTGCTGTTCAAGCAACAAGATGTGTCCCTTTTGAAGGTTCTAGTGTAATTTTTCAGTTACCACGACTTTTATTTTGAGTGAGACTGCAGCAATATGATAGGCAAGAATAGTAAATTGGCCCTCATGGAGCGTCAGCCTGGTAGTACTTGATTCATAGACCCTGTTGGGTAGAAGTTGACAATACACTACTAAAGAAGACAGGCTTTATTTGTACTATAATTTTATTTCAGAGAGAATACTCAGAAACCAAATTTAAAAGTAAACAAAAGTACCATATTTTTGACTTAAAAATAATAATTTTAACATTCAGAAAATCTTACTTTTATCTTATGAATAAGAGAATACGGTGACATTTTTAAGTTTGAAAATGTTTACTCTTCAATCTTATGGGCAAAGTGTCTTTTGCTAAGCATTTTTCCTTAACTGCCATATATAAAAACCCAGATTTATAGCATGCCTAAAACCTAAAGTACAATAAATTATGGGTTTTTTTTTTTTTTTTTTTTTTGAGATGGAGTCTTGCTCACTTGCCAGACTGGAGTGCAATGGCGCGATCTCGGCTCACTGCCAACTTCTGCCACCCAGGTTCAAGCAATTCTCCTGCCTCAGCCTCCTGAGTAGCTGGGACTACAGGTGCATGCCGCGAGGCCCAGCTAATTTTTTATTTTTTATTTATTTATTTTTTTAAGTAAAGACGGGGTTTACCATGTCGGCTAGGGTGGTCTTGATCTCTTGACTTCATGATCCGCCCGCCTCGGCCTCTCAAAGTGCTGGGATTACAGGCCTGAGCCACCACGCCTGGCCTAAATTCGTACGTGTCCGTGCCCGGACACATATGCTGAACATTTGTGTCCCTCAAAAATTCCTGGTGATACCATAAATCCCCAATGTGACAGTATCTGGAGATGAGCCCTTTGGGAGGTAATTAGGTCATAAGGGTGGAGCCCTCATGATGGGATTACTGCTCCTATTAGAAGGGGCAAGAAAGACCTTGCTTTCCCTTTCTCTGATTTCTGCCACGTGAAGACACAACGAAAAGACAGCCATCTGCAAACTAGGAAGAGTGCTTTCACCAGAATCCCACAATACTGGCACAAGCCTCCCAGAACCGTGAAAAATAAATTTCTCTTTTTTAAACCACCCAGTCAATTTGTTATAGCAGCCTGAGGTGACTAAAACACCATGAAAACTTTAGAATTTTGGTCGGGCCCGGTGGCTCATGGCTATAATCCCAGCACTTTGGGAGGCCGAGGCAGGCAGATCACCTGAGGCCAGGAGTTCGAGACCAGCCTGGCCAACATGGTGAAACCCCATCTCCACTAAAAATACAAACTGGCACATGCCTGTAATCCTGGGAGGCTGAAGCACTTGGACTTGTAATACTGGGAGGCAAAAGAATTGCTTGAACCTGGGAGACGGAGGCTGCAGTGAGCTGAGATTGCGCCACTACACTCCAGCCTGGGCGACAGAACAAGACCCTGTCTCAAAAAAAAAAAAAAAAAAAAAAATCAAAAAAACAAAAAACAAACAAACAAAAAACCCCAATAATTTTGGTAATTATCAACTGGAAGTTGGGAGAATCTTTGGTATTGAGTTTTTGCCTAAGAAATTCTTATATACTTCTTATAAGTTCTTCCTTTATGTAATAAGAATATCTCACACTATATAAAATATTCTAAAATTTTCATATTTTATCTATTATAATAAACAGGTAAAATAGGGTTAAAAAAGTAAACTCCTGTATCATCATGAGGAACTTTGTTACTTATTGGAAGTATTTTTACTCCCTTCTCATAATTTGTTTGCAATGCTGAAATATTCAGTTGTCAATGCCAATAGAAGTTCATATTCTGTCCAGAACTGTTGTCCAGTTCTATTTAAGTTCTTGATATGATTCTAAACAATCTGTGTAATCATAACATAAATCTCACTAATAAGAAATCAATTCAACGCTTAAGAATTGCCTTAAGTTATTCATTTAAATACTTAAATATATACAGATATTAGGCAGCCCAAGGACAACTACATTTTTAACAAGGCTATGTAGATATCATGTCAGAACTAAGTACTAGAAGAAATAAGACAACATTTCCCAAATATATACATAGGGTTTCTTTGATAAAATAAAGCCGAAGACAATACTCCATATAAACAAATAGAAAATGTAAAGATTATTTTGCCCACAATTACATTCCCTGGAAAATTTTAAAGATAAATTTTTGGCTAGGTGTGGTAGGTCATGCCTGTAATCCCAGCACTTTGGGAGGCCCAGGAAGGGGGGATTGCTTGAGGCCAGGATTTCAAGACCAGCCTGGAAAACAGAGAGAGATACCATCACTATAAAATATTTAAAAGTTAGCCAGGCATGGTGACACAAGCACAGGAGTTTGAGGCTGCAGTGAGCTATGGTGGTGCTACTGTGCTACAGCCTGGCTGGCAGAGCAAGACCTTGCTTCTATTAAAAAAAAAAAAAGGAAATTTATTTCAAAGGTATATATTCTTATATAAATTTTAAAGTCCATTACCTTAAAACTATAGTCCTGTGTGAATACATTAGATTATAAGATATCCAAAACTTACAGAAGTACATGCTAAAATACACACTGTGCTCAGCTATATTATTGACGTAATTAAAACTATTAATATATGCAAAGTGATAAATTTTGTTTCGTTTTATTTTGAGATGGGGATTTTGCTGTGTTGCCCACACTGGACTCAAACTCTTGGGTTCCAGTGATCCTCCTGCCTCAGTTTCCTGATTGGCTGGGATTATAGGTGAGTGTCACTGGGCCCACCAAGTGTGATGAATTTTAAGCAAAACTGAATTAATCTTATACAAATAAATTAACGAGCTACTAGATTAGAAAACAAGAATGACAAAGCTGTCAACCGATTTCCAATGAATAGTTATTGATGTTACTCAGTGTATGCAGAATTATTCCAAATTCATGCAATATGTACTTTATTATACTTAGAGTGATAAGAAAAGCTCTTTATCATTAAAAAACAAATCTGAGAAGTATATTATAATTACCATTTATACTTAAATTAGACTGATAAAGAAATATGTTTTTTTAAAGACATCTTATCTACCTTTCCAAATTATTCTTATAAATATAATCATGTCATCCTCTTTTGGTTTCAGACACATTTTATCAGGTTTAAAAACAAAATTGAAACCATCATCTTTCATGGTAAATTTTATAGTATCTCCCAAGTTTTAAAACTACTAGCTGAAGGTACAAAACTCAGCCTAACTCACTTCATACAAATGTAAATCCTAAATCAATCAATAATATAATTTTGCATTTTAAAGAGTTGCTTTTATTAAAACCATTTCAGAACAGATTTAACTGTTTTCCATTTTCTAGCAATATCAATAAAGCTTAATTTAATTTCTCCTTAATCTAGGTGGTCATATTATAAAAAATAGAAAACATAATTTCCACATGGGGCAAGATAATTTATTTATACATATTTAACATTTCTATAATTAGCTCTACTTCTGGAGACTTAAAATCCATTACAATATTTCTTTTCATACCTGTGAAATACTATGGATTAATAGTATTCTACACAGTTTATAGAACATCCTATTATTTTGCTTGTTATCTGAGAAAAATGAGGCAGAGCCAGAGTTTAATTTGCTTTTAACACATACATGTACACACATGAGTACAGTGAAATTATAACCACCAAACCTTCATTAACAGGAATACTTTAGAAATGCAATCTTCTGGTTAACTTTTATTCATATTACTAAAGACTGTTCTAAAACATATGAGCAGTTTCTGACTTAGAAATAACAAAATGAAGAACATGATTTATTCCCTTTTTGATTGTTCAGCAATTTTTGTCATTGAGGATCATCATTCCAACAATTACTACTGTAGCTGCAAACTGGTGGCCCATCCATTAGATCTGGCCCACTGATATACTCTCTTTGGCCAAAAGAGTTGTTTACAAAGATAACATAAGAATTAGGGTTTCTGATCTCCTGAAACAGCAGATCTGTCAATACTGCTGCATGTCAATAACTAGCTTAAGGGGAACAGCACTTTCCCCCTTTAATGGGTGCATACATTCTCCAGCTCACCACCATTCCCAACACTACCAAGTTCTTAAGCCTGACTTACTTCAATCACTTATATTACCTGCTTGGCCCCTTTAGGTCTTTAAGTTTGAGTTCCCCAGTCCACTACTATATCACTGTAACTGTAGGAGTCCCAGGAAATTAAATGTAATATGGTCTGGTGAAAATTCTGTGAAAGTTGCCTTAAGAAGAAATCCGTTATCTTGATGTAGGCAGTTTCTATGTTCACTTTCCTATTTCTGGTAAAACATGGTTAATAAAAATTCTAGTCAGTTTACTTCTAGTTGGCTAATGCCAGATTTACTAAGTAAGTGTTCCCATATTGTTAAAAATAATTAAAGATTTAGTTTATAATAAATGGTAAAAAAAATCCTTCCCTCCTCACTGAACCATTTCAAAGATCGTTTTACTGCATGTAATTCTCATTATAAGTATGCAAATACTAGAACCATAAATATTTAATGATTCAGTAAAGACATCAAGCATGCTATTGTCAAGCTAGCACTGAAGAAACTACACTTAATGAACAAAACACCTCATTGAATAAACAACTATTTCTGAAATTTAAAAAAGCGAAAGGCAGCTGTTATTCCTACGCAATTTATTTTGCTGAAAGTTTAAGAATTTAATCAACATTATTAACATTTCATTTTAGGGTTTATAATAAATTGAATGCAAACTGAAATACATTTATAATCTTAAGCTTCAGATCAGTACTCTTACATTTTGTTACTACAGAATAATTATTATAAACTATTATGCAGTAATATTCTGAGACAATGCATCTAGTTATTTTCAATTTACAAAGAAATATTGACTTGCACGTGTTCTTATATTTATTAGAGTTAAATATTTGCAATCCTTCAATGTAAGCTTGAAAAGTTATTAAAGCTTAAAAATTAAAAAATTAGTTATTAAAGCTTATACATTAATGTAGATGAAAAACTTAAATGATTTTAAAAATTGAATAAAAATACTGTAAGCATATTGATATTTTAATCTGTCATTTCTGCAGCAACTATGCTAATAATTAAGACATGAATATCTAATCCATCAATACAAAAAAAAAGGCAATTGCCAGATTTTTCAAAGTCAGTGATGTAGTTCCTAGAATCTTACTTTGGCTAACAGAAATATTAATGATTAACATTTACGAACAAATTTCTAATGGGTTTAAATACTACTGTTATTTAATACAATGAAAAGATTAATAAAATGCTTTATAGTATAATTTATATATTCCTTAAGGAAAATAATAGTACCTAATCCTTTCAACATCTTTTTGTTCTCTTCTTTAACTGTCATCTTCCTTTTTTCTGTGTTTCCATATAGTAACAACAAACTGACAATGTTTTTAAATTGCACTAAAGGCAAACCAATCTTTCAATACAAGATGAATGCATTATGTACTGATTTAATACCAAATTGTGTAATAACCACAAATCAAGAAACAACTAGTATATAGCAAGTGAAATGCAGATAAAAATGGAATATGACAAACCCTTAATGCAGAAATGAATATTATTTAAAATGCCAAAATAGAATTTCTCTTAGGTGTTGTTTTTATCTTAAAGGTAAATAATAATTTTAAAATAACAGTAAAAGTATTTTAAACACATTTAGAGAACATGAAAATTACTTTTCAGTTCAAATAACGTTGACAAAAATTAGGAATTCTAATATCAGAACAATTTACTTGTCAGAGACAAATTCAGGTCTCTAATTATCTAAATGTATTCAATTTAACTATTCAAGCCACATTAAAAGAAAATATCTACAAAATAGATTATGAAAAGACAGTTTCCTTATTTGTGGTTATTTTTTTGTATGCCATTAATCCATTATCTAACCTTATAATGTGGTAGAAAGACTGAAAACTGGATTTAAAAAAATAACTGAATTGTTTACATATCTTCTTGTGGCACTCAGCAAAATTTGATAGGGGGAGTAGCCTGTTCTATTTGAAAAAAAACATAATTTGGGATCAGCAGTCTAGGGCTGGAGCATAAAAGCTCTATGAAAAAATGAAGAATTATACTAATAAAAGTAGAACTATATGTACATATTATATGTATATATATGATATATATATGTATGTAATCCACTAGTTACTTTATATATATAGTCAGTGGGTTAAAGCATAACTAGAGCCAATTCCAAAATGATAGTCCCTGATGCAATTCTTTCTTCCAGTCCTGTTTTCATGTTTTAAGAACTGTGAAACATATCATAAATACAGAAATGTGTAAGATATATGCTCAATCAAAAGATAATTTTAAAATTAATATCTTTGTAATCTTCTCCCAAGTAAAGAGTAGTCTCCTTTAAAGAAGTTATAGGCAGGTAGGATTTGGCCCAATTGGGAAAAATCTTTATAATAATTACAAATGTCCAAGAATATGAACTGCCTCATAAGGTAGAGGGCTCTCAACTGTTCAAGCAGATTGGACAATCAACTATTAGTGATATCGTATAGCGTTAGAGCATTCATCACATTTAGATACAAACTGGAATAGAATTCTCATGTCAAGGCCAGAAAATTTATGTTTTTAAAAAGCTCCCCCAGTGTTTTGTTTATGAGCCTGATTTGAGAACCACTGATACAGGAAGAGTCCTATAGTTCAGGGTACTAGATAGTTAACTTCTAAAGTTCTTTCCAATGATGGCCTATGGTTTTCTGGATATTATAATCTAATTATGAAAGAGAAGTACTATGTTACAATTTTAAGAATGAATAATTAGCATAAAAGTATGAACAAAAGGAACATGATGATTATATTTCATAACAGTTAAAGGATTAATGAAAAGGGCACTAAATTTTACCTAATACTTTGATATTTAAAATTTGGTTTTTAGAATTATCTTTCTCATTTATTGTCTGAGTTCAGTAGTTTTAATGAAAAACTGCAGTTTTAAAAACGACTGAAATAGGGACTCATTCATCCTTCAACAGGTATTTGCTGAGGACCTATGCTGTGCTAGGCAGTGTTCTAGGCACTGGGGATACAGCAGTGCTCACAACAGATGAAGACTTTGCTCCCATGAACCTAAAATTTCAGTATGCCCTACATATTGTTCTCTGAAAGAAGCATGCCTGAAACACAAGTTCTTTTTCTTTTGTAGTTATAATCATTTATACAGATTGAACCTAAATTCTAAATTTATTTAGTTAGAGCAGCAACAGAATCTTAAACCAGGAGAATCCTCATCTCAGAATGTAAATAATAAAATCTGGTCTGTCAGTCTCTCAAGTTTACGGTTAACATCCCATGACACATACATATATCATGTATGTATGTATATATCATATACGTATGTAGGTATTATATAGAAATATATCTATATAGTATAGGAATGCCATATGTTATACATAAATATATACATATATTACATATGCATGAGCTATAAAATCAGTTTTTAGCCAGAAAAGCACCCTACAAATGAGATATCAACATTATTATTTGTTAAAATCATGATTAAAATAAAATGGTGAAGACTCTGAAAGTATAACAGGAAATGAGGTAGCAATATTTTATCTTAACAGAAGTCTCTAAATATCTCCTTATAACATTCACTCGTTATTACATTGATTGACCTTGAATATTTTATTTGACAAATATAAGGGAATTTGCTCATTTTGTGTAATATGTAAAATTAATTCTTTTAATGAAGAGGGTATATTCCAATTAATAGTGGAAATAGGAAACTTTAATGATGTGTTGAAATATTAGATATGGGAATAATGGACTCATAATCATTAAATAACAATGTAAAACCAACCTGGAAATGAAAATGAGGAGGAGAGAAATAAACAGACATTATGGCAAGAATAGGATAGAGCAATTCATAAAGAGGGAAACTGGGAGAGAGTCTTCTAAGCATGTGCTAGATGAGAGCATGGTATATACACATGTATACATAGACACACATATGCATGCATGCACACATGTATATATGACATAAAAGGGAGTTCTAGAGCTGTAACCTCCTTTATTACAGCTAATGGTTCCAAGCCAACGTATTGTTGGAAGCATAGAAAAAGACAGACAGATAGCCAATGGGAGGCCGGGTGCGGTGGCTCATGCCTGTAATCCCAGCAGTTTGGTAGGCTGAGGCAGGTGGATCACGCGGTCAAGAGATGGAGACCATCCTGGCCAACACGGTGAAACCCCATCTCTACTAAAAATACAAAAAGTAGCCGGACGTGGTGGCAGGCACCTGTAGTCCCAGCTACTGGAGAGGCTGAGGCAGGAGAATCACTTGAACCTGTGAGGCAGAGGTTGCAGTGAGCTGAGATCGCACCACTGCACTCCAGCCTGGATGACAGAGTGAGACTCTGTCTCAAAAACAAACAAACACACAAAAAGAAAATGGGCCACTTGTCAATTCCATCTCTTTATACTGTGGCTTAACTGCTTTGTTTGAAGTGATTCCCCAAACAACAGACAGACTGAATTTTTAAAATATATTTGGGAAGTCAGCAAAAATGATCAATTCTCATAATATTTATTGAACTATAGAAACTATTTTTATATTCCCTCTATTAGTGTCATTGCTTGAGAGATAAATCTCATCTTGTATTCCTTGGATAACATTTTTCCTCTTTACTGGATTTGTTAATCCTTACTTGATTTTACAATTCATTTCCTAGTTCCATCTGTCAGCTTTTTTAGAGATAATATCAATCCCTACAGTGAGTTTTTTCTAGACAACCCCATATTTTGTACCATAATTTTATGCTTAAACTCAACAAGAATAAAAATATTTATTTTACTGAAAGAATAGAGGCCAAAGTTTGAAATGGAAAATTAAAGCATGTCAATGAGTTTTAAGCACATTCCCTGAATGACTCTGAAAGTATTACACTAAAATAGTTCCACCATAAACAAAGTTTGGAAAATGCTGGTTTAAATACAACTTTATTATAGCGCGTCTCAGAGTGTTCAGGTATGCCATGAATCTTGATGAGAAGGACTGTATGTGTAGTAGTTCCCAAATTTATTTGATAGTGGAATAATTTTTTTAAAGCATCAGTGCAGGGGATTAACTTTCTGAAAATACACTTGAAAAGCACTGATTTAAAAGATTCAATTTTATATTTCTAAGTATTCATAACTCATATTCTGATCTTGTTGACTGATTTTAGCTAAAGGTCCTCTCAGATTCACATAGCTGGAATATTTTAAAAAGACTTAACAAGAGAACCCATGGGACTCATGTGCAAAATAATATGTAATGTTTTAATTACTGTATTTTTTATAGCTTAAAAACCTTATGCTTGGTTTGGATCAAGGATAAGAAAAACTGTTTAAACTTCTCAAATATGTTCTTAAGCTATTAATTCAGAAAAAGACTTTTTAATGGTTAGAGGCAGCAAGAAATTATAGATTTTCTTTTGAGAATGTTTTTCTGCCTTATATAAGGCTGAAAGAGTTTCACTTATCTTTTCTTGTCACAGTTTATGTCTTCAAAAGGTATTCTGCAGTGAAGTGGAAGGAACCCTGAACTTTGGTTACAAACGGTATGATTTTTATCACTACTTTGACACTTATGTAATACTGGGCAATTTAGATCACCTCTTATAACATCAGTTTTCCATCAATCTGAGCTTCAAAGAGAGCTTTAAGTGAAATTTAAGTGGCTTATAAAATGCTTTACCAATGGGAACTATTATGTTTAAATCAATCTAATTACTTTTTATACTTTTTATTCTATATTGTAATCATTTGTTCACTTATCCATCTCCCCTCTAGAAAATAAGCTCTTTGAGGAAAGGGATAGGTTTTGTTAACAACTATTTTCCCTATTTTGGCACAGGGTCTAGCACATAGATGTTAAAAATTATTTGCTGAATAAAATGAAGGCAATTTAAGAAATAAAATAATTTTAATTCCATAACCACTAAAGGTCAACCATATCAAACTATGAAACAAACCTTATAAACATTGTCCACAATCTCTACCCTATTACTTTGTGAAATTATAATGAAATCTTTTGGTACTTCAGAAAATATTTTATCTTGTCTGAAATGCAAAATGGATCTATCCTATTCTGAATTGTCATGTGGAAAAGTGTGAGGAAAGTTTCTATGGAATATGCAGTTCTAAAAAGCTAAAAAATGTGAGAATTTTATAAATTTACTTTTCCTCTTTCCGATTCCTTTCTTTTTTTAAACCCATCTCTACTATTTATGAAATGCTTGTCATGTGCCAGAAAGTGTTAAGTGCCTTGAGGGCATTACTGCGTTGAGTTCTCATGACAACCCTCTAAAAAAATTACTATTATTATCCCCAGTATGTGAAGACAGTGGCTTTTATTTTCCCAAGTTTATATTGTTAGAAACTGGCAGAACAAGGACTCAATCGAGTTCTGTCTGAATCCAGAGCTAACTTTTAATCATTATGCTATATTACCTCTCATGCATGTTTTTGGGGGACTTAGAGCATTATTTCTTTCTTTTTTTTTTTTTTGAGACAGAGTCTCACTCTGTCGCCCAGGCTGGAGTGCAATGGTGCGATCTCGGCTCACTGCAAGCTCCACCTCCCGGGTTCATGCCATTCTCCTGCCTCGGCCTCCGGAGTAGCTGGGTCTACAGGTGCTCACCACCACGCCCGGCTAATTTTTTGTATTTTTAGTAGAGACAGGGTTTCACCATGTTAGCCAAGATGGTCTCGATCTCCTGACCTATTGATCTGCCCGCCTTGGCCTCCCAAAGTGCTGGGATTACAGGCAGCATTATTTCTTATACTAAAAATTTGGATGATGAAAAGTGATGAAGACTCATTGTATGCTTACTATGAGTCAGTGTTCATGGCATCAAGTTCTCATTCACAGCTTAGCAAAGCAAGCCAGTCTAATCCTCAAGGTGCCAGATCAGAACTCTAAGTCTCTATATATGACAGGTGTACCATATAAGGTAGCAATTCATACTCTGTGGTATACAGAAATAGTAAAAGAAAGCTGAGTAAATAATAGACTATCTAGAAAATACATAGTGGTCTTCAGACAACTATATATCTACTCAAAATATTTTCATAGAAAGTCCCAGAAGACTAATTCTACAAATTTTCTTATTTTTGCCATCTCCAAATGATAATTACATTATATCTAAAAATCCTGCATGAAATCTAACAAGAGTGGGAGAAAACCATAAGAAAAGGTAACAAAAGGCTGGGTATGGTGGCTTATGCCTGTAATCCAAGCGCTCTGGGGGGCCAAGGTGGAAGGATCATTTGAGGACAGGAGTTTGAGACCAGCCTGGGCACGCAGCAAAATCCCATCTCTACAGAAATGAAAATTAAAAAAAAAAAATAGCCAGGTGTGGTGGTGCATGCCTGTAGTCCTAGCTACTTGGGAGGCTGAGGCAGGAAGATCGCTTGAGCCAAGAAGTTGGAGGCTGCAGTGAGATATGATCATGCCATATCATATGGCATGCAGTAATCATATGATCATGCAGTGAGATATGATCATGCAGTGAGATATGATACAGCCTGGATGATAAAACAAGACCCTTGTCTCTTAAATAAAAAAAAGAAAAAATAACAAAAGATACCATTAGAATTTAAACATTAAGCAAACTCATGCCAATCTTTGAATATGCCCCAAAAGAAAAGTGTAAAGAGAATTCTTTTGAAAGATGAAAAGATGAGGGAAATGACTATTCATCATATATCAGTAAATCAACCAACCAACCAACCAAATTGTTCCTAAATGGAATACATATGAGCCATGAAATACATTATTATGAAGTAATTTCCACTGATTTCTGAAATAGTAGTTTATTTCCATTGTGGTGGGGGGGGGCAGGGGAAAGACCACCTGGACTATTTATTCATTATTTATTGAGACAGGATCTCTCTCTGTTGCCCAGACTGGAATGCAACGGTTTGATCATGGCTAACTGCAGGTTTGAACTTCTGAGCTCAAGCTATCCTCCTCCCTCAGCCTTGGCATGTGCCATCACAAGGTAATTTTTTAAAAGTTTTTGTAGAGATGGAGTCTTGCTGTGTTGCCCAGGATGGTCTTGAACTGCTGGGCTCAAGCAATCCTCTTGCCTTGGCCTCCCAAAGAGCTAGGATTACATGCGTGAGCCACCAATACCAGCCTGTCCTGGACTATTTAAAAACTTTTGTCAAAGAAGACTGTGACTAGCATATTGGATATTGC
This sequence comes from Pan paniscus, assembly GCF_029289425.2. Classification (NCBI taxonomy): domain Eukaryota; kingdom Metazoa; phylum Chordata; class Mammalia; order Primates; family Hominidae; genus Pan; species Pan paniscus. Next base: position 121,463,014 of record NC_073256.2, on the reverse strand, counting down.
ATTACGTTAGAAGTACTATGTTGGAAGCTCTATTCCTTTGGAGCTCTTCACATGTGTAAACTTTCACTGTTTTGTTGCAATCTAATTTATTCATATACAAAGTTTTATTGAGTCCCTACTATGTATGAAATATTGTAGATACTGGGAGGCAGAAAAATAAAAAGATAAAAATGATAGATATACTATACTCAACTAATCAACCATGATAGATTAAATATATACTTAAAAAACTATCACAGGGGAGAAAATGGGTATCACAAGAGAAACTATTATTTTAAAAGAATATTATATATGAGCTGTGAAGAGAAGAGAAGGTACGTCATGGAAGAATTCACATGTGAGTTGAGTGGTGAAGGATGAGTAGGTACTTTACTCAAAAAGAAACCAGAAGCCACATTTCAGGTAGAAGAGTCAACGTGAACATACGTGCAAGGAACAAAGACAAGATCCTGGAAAGGGAATGGTCAAGGAGAAGTGCAAAGGGTTGAAGTCAAGATATGGCTAAAAAATAAAGACTGGAATTGTTTCTTCCTTAAAATCCTAAAGTCTCAGGCCAGGTGTTCTTGGATTTTTTTTTCACTTTTGTATCCTGAAGATTAGATTCCATTTTTTCTGTATGGAGAATCAGAATTTGAAAATAAAGTCATACTATAGTACCACACTATACTGATGTTATGGCATCTAACAACAATACTCATGCATGAAAGTTATTTTATTTCAAACTTTTTCTTTTACTATATCTATAAAATTCGAACTTCTGTATGTTAAATTTGCTTATCATGAGGGATAAACATGATTATGAGGGAATCACTGGTCAGAATACTGCATTTAGTTTGAATAACGGCTATAGATTAATTGTCCTTATTTGCTTTTAAAAATAAATATTGAATGTGATGGAAGCTACTGCAGCATTTTTTTCTACTGTAATTATTTCATACAGTAGAATTTATTCCAATTTCATGATTTCTCTACTTTCATACTAAATTCATTTTACTCCTTAATGTATAATCAGTGGGAAAAATGTTAGAAATTAAATGTGAAAAGAGCATAGAAATGCATTTTATCCCTATAGCAGACAAATTAATAGAAATAATATTTACCTGCAAATTAATCAATAGTAGTAATGCCATAAAACAAAAGTTGAATATATCAATGATAATGAACATTTTTAATGTATATAACTCTAAATTATTATTTTATCTATAATGAAATTAATCAGTAAAAATTAATCTGTGCAGGCATCTCTGAATAAGGATAGAATAACCAGTTATCACAGAAATACAAATAAATAGAAGTTACTAACTAACTATATTACAAATTAAAACTGTAAAAGTCTCTTAAAACTTATGTAAGACATGAGAATGAATTTTAGGCTGGCGGGCTCATGCCTATAATCCCAACACTCTGGGAGGCGTCAGTGAGAGGACTGTCTGTGGCCAGGAGTTCAAGACAAGTCTGGGTAGGTAACATAGTGAGACATTGTCTCTACTTAAATTTTTTCATTTCTTTTCATTTCATTTCTTTTCTCTTTCTCTCTTTTTTTTTTTTTTTTGTGGCGGAGTCTTCTCTGTCACCCAGGCTGGAGTGCAGTGGCACAATCTTGGCTCACTGCAACCTCCGCCTCCCAGTTCAAGCGATTCTCCTGCCTCAGCCTCCCGAGTAGCTGGGACTACTGGTGCGTGCCACCATGCCCAGCTAAATTTTTTTGTATTTTTAGTGGAGATGGGGTTTCACCATGTTAGCCAGGATGGTCTCGATCTCCTGACCTCATGATCTGCCCACCTCGGCCTCCCAAAGTGCTAGGATTACAGGTGTGAGCCACCATGCCCAGCCTTCTAAATTTTTTTAAAAAATTAGCCAGGCATGGTGGCATGTACCTGTATAGTACCAGTTACTTGGGAGACTGAGGTAGGAGGATTGCTTGAGCCCAGAAGGTCAAGGTTGAAGTGAGCTATGATAGCACCATTACATTTTAGCCTGGATGACAAAATGAGACTCTGTCCTAAAACTTTTTTTTTTAATTAACACTGATGTCCAATTTCATATCAATGAAGAGAGATATGGTATTGAATTAGAAATAATATCAGTTAGTAGAAATGATCACCCTGAAAGTGTGGTGACACCAATAGCAAGTGGAACCCTTTTCACTATGCACAATGCAATACCAACCTTTATCTTGTCTTAACTAAAACCTGGTACTTTCTTGAACACGCTGTTTCCCCTGAGGTTCTTTCTAGTAACAAATACTTATCCTTCTTCCTAGGTTGTAATATTTCTGGCTAGTTGATACTTTTTCTTGAATATTTACCTTCCACTTTTATTTAGAAGTTTAAATTTCTTTGCAGTTTATGACAACTGGCTATGCTAACTTATACCTCTGCCCCTCCCGACACCCAACCCCTTTTATTCCCTTTCTGGTATCTAATGGTCACTCCTTCATTTACTGAAGTCCTTGAGAGCTGGCTTAGACTTTTCTTCAATTCTCAATTTTACCACAATCCTAAAGGATTTAAATAGCCGTTACAAAAACCTAACCAACCGCCCAATTATCCCAAACTTACATAAATCCAGTTATCTTCATATTTATCTTCTCTTCCATTACACTCTATTCACTCCAATGCTGTGTCATATAATATTTCAACTAATAGAACAGCAACTACATAAAATCTTACATTTCAAAAACATGTTCTCTCTCTCTTTTTTTTTTCTTTAGACAGGGTCTCACTCTGTCAACCAGGCTGGAGTGCAGTGGTGCGATCTCAGCTCACTGCAGCCTTTGCCTCACTAGCCAAAGGGATCCTCCCATCTCAGCCTCCCAAGTAGCGGGCCACAGGTGTGCACCACTGTGCCTGGCTAATTTTTGTATTTTTTGAAGAGGCTGGTCCCAAATTCCTGCAGTCAAGCTATTTAACTGCCTTGGCCTTCCAAAGTGCTCGGATTACAGGCATGAGCCATCACACAGGCCTCAAAGACATATTATAACTAAAACCTCTTACCTCCCCGAACCCTATTTTTACTATATCATATAATTTTCCAATTCTTGGATTTCATCTGTTTTATCCTACTTCATCAGTTCCCACATGAACTTGTCTTCCTTCTTATTTAGCACTGACATTTATACAAGCACTCTCAGTTTCTTTCTACTGCTATTTTTCCAGCAACCCCATCCATCAAAACTCCCACTCCTCAATAAATGCTATAGTGTGACTTAACTGTTTCTACACTTTACCTATCTCAGTGCTAGTGAGAAAGATCACACTGCTCTCTCATGCTGGTGTCTCTTGAAACTGTTTGTCTCCAACCTGCAGAACTATTCAACAACCCTTTAATTTGTCCATTGTAAGCTACTTCTCATATTTTCTTCAGTAGTTATTCCAAATCTTCAAACCCCAACTCAACTTTTAAACTCTTATATTCTTACTTCTTATGTGATTGAGAAAATTAAGGCCATCAGGCAGTATTAGCCAACTTCCCAACTCCTTATCTAATAACTTATCTATTTTCATATTTGTTTTTCCTTTTTCAAGCCAGTTTATCCAGCTATGTTTCTGATCCCATCTCCTCCTCCATCTTCAGGTTCTTACTCTAGTAGGTTTGCCTTCTCAGTCCTCTACCTTCAGATAGACCTTCTCTTCAGACCATGTATGTTACCTAGCCTCAAATTTGTCACTTGCAGGGTCCCATATAGTGACTGTGAAGTCATGAGTACACTCAAGTTTACCACACAGGAAAATAATATGATGGCGTATCAACATTTAACCTAGTCATTTTCCTAAATTTTTGAGAATAATATATTTAATTATTAATTGAGAATCTTCAATATGTAGCCAGTTCACAGTTTTAGGCCAATTATTATATTTATGTCCAAAGAATAAATTTTGGACAGTAACAGAAAGGAAAAAAAAATCACCTTTTCTTGAGCATAAGGTCTGTGTTTTATTCATCTTCAACACTCTGGAAATTTAAAAATATATGCACAGATGAAAAAAATAGAAAAAAGATGAATATTTTAGGGAAAGGTGGCTTGGAAGGAGTATTAGAATAAAAGAAAATATGCTTGACAAACTAAACCCTAAACAAAATATTGTTTGCATATTATCACCTCTAAAGTCATATTTATAGAAGAAGCAACATAGACTATAGATTCTCCTTCCCTCACTTTTTTTTGGAGACTTTTTTTGGCATTTAAAATCATATAATTCACAGGTGATAAAACACACCCTTTTAAAGTATATGATTCAGTAGCTTTTAGAACATTCACAAAGTTGTGTGACTATCACCACTATCTATTTTGACAACATTTCATCACCCCAAAAATGAACTCTGTATCTATTAGTAGTCATTCTCCAGTCTCCTTTCCCCTTAACTCCCGGCAACAAGTAATCTACTTTTTTTTTTAAGGATTTTCCTATTCTGGACATTTCATATAAATGAAATAATACAATATATGGCCTTTTGTGCCTTTCTTCTTTTACTTAGCATAAGTTTTGCAAGCTTCATCCATGTTGTAGTATGAATCAGTGGTTCAATCCTTTTTACAGCTGAATAATATTCCATTGTATGGATATACCACATTGTTTACCTATTTACCAAAGCAGAGATCTTTTTCTCTGATGTTTTCACAAATTAACTACTTCAGAGAAACTGACTACTCATATTTTATGCTATTATCCTAATGAGCTTGTTATATGGTTTGGCTGTGTCACCACCCAAACCTCATTTTGAATCATAGCTCCCATAATCCCCATGTGTCATTGGAGGGATTGGGTGGGAGGTAATTGAATCATGGGGATGGGTTTTTCCCATGCTGCTCTCGTGATAGTGAATAAATCTCATGAGATCTGATGGTTTTATAAAGGGCATTTCCCTTGCACATGGTCTCTTGCCTGCTGCCGTGTAAGATGTGCCTTTCTCCTCCTTCACTGAACTTCCTCCATGATTGTGAGGCCTCCCCAGGCATGTGGAACTATGAGTCAATTAAACCTCTTTTTCGTTATAAATTATCCAGTCTCAGGTATTTCTTCATAGCAGTATGAAAATGGACTAATACAGTTTATATTTATAAGTTATTTTTTAAGATAAGAATTTCCTATTAAACTAATCTCCATGAGAGATAATATCTCAAGTTATGGAAGGAGAAATGGGGTTATGGAGAAATAAACATATTTCAGAGGCAATTAAGCATTAGAATCAACAAGACTTGGTGAATGGAGGGAAGAAATTGTGCCCAGTGGAGAAGAACTAATCAAGAGTGATGCCCAGGTTTCTGGTTTGAGCAGGTGCAAAGATAACAGGCCATGCACTGAGACTGAGTGTATAGGAGGAGTAAGTTATTTATTTTGGCTGCTGGTTTGGTGAGGGGTATAATGAATTTAATTTTACATGCTGAGCTTAGCATGCCCCTGGGACATACAGGAAGATGTGCAGAACCCAGGTGGACAGATCTGGCAGATAATTAGGAGGGAGATCTGGGCTGGAAGTATAGATTTGGAAGTTATCAATACATACATGCTACTTGAAGCCATGAAGCATTGAAGCCATGAAGCATTAAGATAATACGTGTAGATAGTGAAGAAAAGAGGGCCCAGGATGGCATCCTGGAAAATGTCAACATGGAGGACATATAGAAAGCTCACAAAGAAGACAGAGGTGGCCAGAGTGTATGCAGAACTAACAGACAATCATAAAAGCCAAGAGGGCAGACAAAATGTTTCAAGAAGAGATTGGCAATGAGATCAAATTCTAAATAAAGTTTGCCTGATAAAATATAAAAACTGCTAACTAAATTTAGCAGCATACATAATTTCAGTTATGTAACAAAAAGTTAAATAACTTGTAGTTGTAATAAAATAGAAGTAGAAAAACAAATCCTCAAAAAGGAGGCAAACAAGATAGTAGATTTTAGGTACTCCTAACACACACAAAATAAAAGAAAGAAAGGTAACTATATGAGACAATGGGTATGTTAAGTTGCTTGACTACAGTAAATGCTATGTGTGTGTATATATATGTGTGTGTGTGTATCTATATGTATCTCAAAATAAGCATATCAAAACATCACATTTTAAACCTCAAATGTGTACAATAAAAAATAGACAATGGTAAAAAATTTCAATTATTATGTCTAATATAGTAGAATTAATATAGTCCAAGAAGGCCGGGCACGGTGGCTCATGCCTGTAATCCCAGCACTTTGGGAGGCCGAGGCGGGTGGATCACTTGAAGTCAGGAGTTTGAGACCAGCCCCTGGGCAACATGGCAAAATGCTGTCTCTACTAAAAATATAAAAATTGGCTGGGCATGGTGGCACATGCCTGTAATCTCAGCTACTTGGGAGGCTGAGGCAGGAGAACTGTTTGAACCCGGGTGACGGAAGTTGCAGCGAGCCGAGATTGTGCCACTGCACTCCAGCATGGGCAGCAGAGTGAGACCCTGTCTCAAATATATATATATAAAATATATATTACATATATAATATATGCAATATGATATACATTACATATATAATATATGCAATATGATATATATTACATATATAATATATGCAATATGATATATATTACATATGTAATATATGCAATATAATATATAACATATGTAATATATAACATATATTACATATGTAATATATATAACATATGCAATATATATCACATATATACTATATAAATATATCACATATATAATATATTACATATAATATATAACATATACAATATGATATATACTACATATATAATATATATTACATATATAATACATATATATTATATATTACATATATAATATAATATATAATATATATATAACAGGAAATTGAATGGGATTAGTATGTTTTTGGCATTTCACTTGAACTTGCCAACAGACTAGATAAAAAAGAAAATACAATGGGCTACATTGTTTTCTTATCAGTAAGGCAGCTATATCCGTTCTTTAAGAGAGATAATAATAAAATCTTAAAGTTTTACCTAGACTATTCTAAAATGGATGAGTAGCATAAGAAACAATATCCTCAAAAATGCTTGGATAGCTAATGTAAAAGTAATTCTATATGGCTATTGCTGTTTCTTTAAGAACTTTCCATGAGCCTCTTCTACTCAACATAGTAGAGGAGGTTCTAGCCATAAGTTAACCAACATAGCAGAGGAGATTCATGAGGCAAGAAAAAGAAATAAAAGGGATTCAGATTGAAAAAGAGAAAGTAAAACTATCTTTAAATGCAGGTGACATGATCTCCTATATAGAAAATTCTAAGGAATCAACAAAAAACTATTACAGCTAAAAAATGAATACAGCAAGGATATAAGATCAACATACAAAAATTAATTGTATTTCTATACACTAGCAATGAACAATTAAAAATGAAAGTAATGAAACAATTCCATTTACAATAGCATCTAAACAAAATACTTAGAATAAATTTAACAAAAGAAGTAAAAGATGTATATACTGAAAACTACAAAACATCATTGCAAGAAAATAAAGAAGCTGGGTATGGTGGCTTACACCCATAATCCCAGCCCTTTGGGAGGCTGAGTAGGGAGGATTGCTTGAGCCCAGGGGTTCGAAACCAGCCCAGGCAACATGGCCAAACCCCGTCGCTACAAAAAATTTTTAAAAAATTAGCTGGGTGTGATGGCGTGACCCTGTAGTCACAACTATTCAGGAGGCTGAGGTGGGAGGATCACCTGAGCCTGGGGAGATAGAGGCTGCAGTGAGCCATGATTGCACCACTGTACTCCAGCCTGGGCAACACAGTGAGATGCTGTCTCAGAAAAAAAAAAGAAAGTAAAGAAAAAATAAATGTTTTCTGCCGATCATATGGGGCAGAAAAAGAAAGAAAAAATAAATGGAACAACATTTTGTGCTCATGGATTAGAAGACTTAATATTCTTAAAATGGCAACAATCCTGAAATTGATCTAACTGAACACAATCTCTATCAAAATCCCAGAAATTTTCCCCCTGAATTGACAAGCTGAACTGAAATTTCAGTAGGAAATACAAGCAACCCAAAAGAGAGGAGGAATAGCACCTACATACTACTGGCATCATAATCACCTGTGGTGTTTTAAAAATGCAGAATCACAACTTTAGGAGCGATGTTCAAGTACTTTCAAAAAGTTCCCAGTTGAGTGTTATGCACAATCATAAAACAGAGTAGAAGTTATTTGGGCTTATAAGGTTTTCATTGGTAATAAATAGAAGATAGCCTTGGTGATAAAGAAGAAAACAACAACAAAAAAGAAAATACAAGCCACAGGAAATACTTGGTGGAGGAGCACAGCCCATCATACCCTCTGTGATGAGTTGGCACTGAAACACACTTCCAGAAAATTAAAAACAAAACAAAACAAAAAACTAAGCTTGATGGAATATTGGAATGGAATATTAAATACTGTCTGGAAACATCTGCCAAATAGTAGAAACTTATGTTCAGCTGTTTGTTGTACCAGTGGTCAGTCACAGAACCAATTACCTCTTGAATTTATGATAATAAAGGCAAATCATCAGAATAACAGGCAATGCTCACTTTCCTGTTTGTTGTATACTATCATCTAAGCTATGGAAAGGTGCGTGAATCATTGAAAAATCCATTCTTCTGTTTAACAAGCTAAAAAGCCTAGATAGACAAAATAGATAGGTGTACACAACAGTCAGGATGACAATCCTGGTATTTTAGAGTCCTAATCACAACTATTTTCAAAAGACCTCTGCTTCCCCTTTAAAATTCCATAATATAGGCATAAATAGACTGTATATATCAAGTTACATCACATAGCTATGTAATCTGTTTTCACACTAACTCTGATCTAGAATATGTTAGCAGCAGTGACTGAATAAATGTTTCATTAACAATTATTCTGCTTGTCCTTCTAAAGATTATGAGATCTTTTGCTAGATAATTGAAATGGCTAAGTCTCTTAAAATCAGTTATTCATGAAAATTTGAACTGATGCCCCAAATTTTTCCTTAAAAAAGTCTCTATCTCAAAAAGAGCAATTCTCTTAAAAAAGAGCAATGATAATTCCATAGCATTTATAGATATGCCTGAGAACCATAAGTGTATAGAGAAATAATTTCTTGATTTTTAGTTTGAACACAAAATTACCAACATTGTTGCTTTTGACAATACTATGCTTTTCAGTATTTGTTTTTTCTATCTTCCATTACAAATTACTTAAGATTGCCTCTCTCTGAATATTTCATCAAATATGCTTATGAATTTGTTGAGGCCATCCCGATGACATTTTAATATGGAACTATCCTCAAACATCCATCCACACATGGCTAAGAAACTGCATCACTCTCAGGCTTAGAAATTTTAACATGTTTAATTTCATTAAACTTTTTAAATTTTTATTTTTGATGTGTGTGTAAATATAGCTAAGTATAAATATATTAGTCATTAATTAACTTAGGAAAAATATTATATTCAAACATTTAACAAACTATTTTTGAACTTACTTTTTGCTATTCATTTCTACTTTTACATTCAGTAGACTTACTAAATGTGACTTACTATAAAATGAACATAATCATGCAGTAAGATCTGTATCATGCAATTAGATCTAATTAACGAAAATAGCAATTATAATGGCTTCTGTTTATTTTAGTTACTGTGTTAATTGTAAGTACTAGCATTGCTATAAATGTTAAACTCTGAGGTAAATTTTTTTTCCCTTCATATTAGGTTGGTGTAAAAGTAGTTGTGGCTTCTGCCATTAAAATTAATGGCATTAAAAGTAATGGCCATTAAAAGTAATGGCAAAAGCCGCAATTACTTTTGGACCACGCTTCATAAAACTTAGATTTCAAATAAAAGATATAAAATGTCAATCATATATAGGTTGAGCATTCCCTAATTTGAAAATCCAAAATCCTAACTGCTCCAAAATCCAAAACTTTCTGAGTGCCACAATGCACAGTAACCTTTAAATTAAAACACAACATTGTAGGGAGAAACTGAAAGCCTGTCATTGTTTTTTTTTTTGCTATTGCTTAACTGCTGATAGAGGTGTTCTGGTGATGCTACTATGCTGCTTAGTTCCCTGAACACATTACCTTTTCACTGTATTAATAGTTTGTCATATTTTTTACTGTTAAGTACTTATGTGTTAAGTGCAAGAAAGTGACTACTGGTTGGGAGCATAGAAATTCAGAGTCAGAAATGGTATGATGCCAAACAACCACAGACTGTCCACATGAGTGACTGAGACAGATGTCTTTGGTTGCTTCTGATCATTCAATGCAGACAAACTTTGTTTCATTCACAAAATTATTAAAAATATGGGATAAAATTACCTTCAGGCTATGTGTATAAGGTGTCTATAAAACATAAATGAATTTAGTGTTTACACGTGGGTCCTATCCTCAATATATCTCATTATATATATGTAAAAATTCCAAAATCTGAAAAAAATCCAAACTCTGAAACACTTCTGGTCTCAAACATTTCAGATACGGAATATTCAGCCTGCAGTATAGAATAAGATTATTTCCAATAATGTTGTATAAGAACATAAGTTGTTATTAATGTTTAAACAGTCTGTGATTGTGTTTATCAACTACCAAAACAAAATGATGCTTGGAATACTCAGATATATTTTCTCTCACAATAAAGACTGAGATTTATTCTAAGAAGTAAAAGCAAATTCAAAAGCCTATGTTGAAATGATTAATGAGTGCTACCAACATTTTCTTTTTCTTTTTCTTTTTTTTTGGGGGGGGGCGCCGGGGATGGAGTCTCACTCTGTCACCAGGCTGGATTGCAGTGGCCTGATCTTGGCTCACTGCAACCTCCACCTCCTGGGTTCAAGCGATTCTCCCACCTCAGCCTCCCGAGTAGCTGGGACTATGGGCGCACACCACCACGCCCAGCTAATTTTTGTACTTTTAGTAGAGATGGGGTTTCACCACGTTGGCCAGGATGGTCTTGATCTCCTGACCTCGTGATCCTCCCACCTCAGCCTCCCAAAGTGCTGGGATTACAGGCGTGAGCCATCGCACCCGGCCCCAACATTTTCTTATAAGCAATTGCCATTGATACTTCTTGGCATGTTCCAGGATATATGTTCCCTACAGAGATCAACCTGGCCTCCTCTAGTTTACAGTTCCAGAAGTATTACACAGTTACTTAAGCTAAGTGTAGTGCTTTGATCAACCACATTTCTAGAATGTACCATCTTTCCCTTTTCCTTGAAAAATAATGTGCTCTTTTTTTGAAGAAATAATGAAGCAAGTACTATTTAAAAACCAGAAACTTAAGGTTATAGTCTTCTCTGAATCTCTGCCTAGCAAGCCAGGTATGGCAGCGTGGGATCTCGGCTCCAGGCAAACACCAATGGGCTCATGTGTTCTCATGTATACAGTATGTAGAAAACACATTAGAGACTCATTCTTTTCTTTGCTCCTGGAAGAAAGGAAACTCTATGTATCTTTCCAAGGACACCTTGGAAAGCTTTTCTCTGTGAATTAGTGATGAAATTATCCTATGCCCAACAAATCAGAAAAATGGTCATCTTTATTAGTAAACCAATGTAATTATCAAAAGTTAAATACCAAAGACAGAATTTAGATTCAAATAATAAAATATGCCTTAAGATTCATTTTTATGTTTAATGCCTGTTATACAGAAACTTTCATAGAGCACAAATACAGTTAAATATATCTAAGATAACAAGGGAAGGGACATCGGCTAAATCACTGAATTGTATACTCAATGGGTAGAGTTCTATCCCGAATATCTGTCTCACTGTGAGAAAAGTGAGAAAAGCACAATTTTAGATTGGGCTTAGATATAATAAGGCAAAATCTTGCTTATAAATAATGCGTGCTTTTATTGAGCAGGCTTTGTACTAACACAAAATCAAATTCTGGACTACTAGAAAACTCTATCCCTCCAAAATGTACATAATTTACAATTTTCAGTCTCATATAAATGTAATTAGAACAACCTCATATCCTCAAGCAGAAGGATAAAGTCTGACTGCACATTTGTGCTAATTTGACTGTATGTAATATATATAATACTATAAAGATAGCTTCATACTTACTTACTGACTTGTGCTATGAAAATTAAAATATAGTTGTTTTTATGCCATGCTGCCTGTATTTTTTCCCTGCCCTTCTCCCTGTTCAAAGTTCTCTCTCCAGAAGTTTATCTAATGGATTGAGTTTAAGAAAGGCATAACCAACACTTGCCTTCTAATAAACCCTAAGGCATCTATTCTTTCTTTTCAGAGTATTAAAAAACATTGCTCCTGCTTTGTAATCTTCTGCAGGACTCAAACTGCACTAGAACCTACCAGAAAACTAAGAAGAAGCAAGGGAACCAGAGCCAGAATAAAGTCTACTATTTGCTACCTGTTTTCTCATTCATTTTTGAAGTTTGTTTCCAGGAAATAATATTTCTTGTAAAGTAAGCTCAATTTTTTTCAGCCACTTCAGAAGTTAATTTTAAAGAACTCTGCCTTATTTTTGTCTGAAGCAGTTTTCAATATTGGTAAAGAATTTTCAAGTTTCTCTTTTCAATGATCTTTATTAGACCTCACAGATAAAGAAGATATACAGTAATTCATGTTAAAAGAGACACAGGGAAATTTACATTGGATTCAGCTACTCATAACGAACTTGGTAACCAAATAAATCAGACTCTCAGAGCTAGTGGATACAAATTCAAGACTGTTTAATAAATCAATCTATTTGATAATAGTTTGCCAACATATTAATTAGTAATATTAGAAGCTAAATAGATAAAACACAAGAAAATAAAGCAAATGTAAATGGCAAAATAATTTTTAGGAATGGTAAAAAAGACTACATTACTAATGGGAAATGCCTACAAATAACATATTTTACCTGGTATCATCTTGTGAGAATCTCCTTTGCAAATCCTCTTTATTCCACTGTTCTTTTTCTTTCCCTTGCTCGTGTATATCTTGTGTTTTTTCCTCGTCTCCTGATTCTCTGTTTTTCTCCTTATTACACGTTTTGGCAATCTCTTTCCCTTTCTCATTCTCATTAATTCTTTCTTCCTTTACCTCTTCCTTCTCATGAACTATCTCTTCATGCTTATCCCCTTCTTTCCCTCCCTCTTCTATTCCCTTTGGTCTTTTGAAAGCAACAGAAATTGAAGGCATGCAAATAAACACAAAAAAAAAGAAAGTAAGTCAAGAAAAAACACTTATGAAATTAAACAGAAAGGTAATAAAAACTATCAAAACATAAGTAAAAATTATATCTTTTAAATGTTGAAAACTTACTTCAGTGTATACTAGAGAAGCACTGTATAAATAGCTTAATTGTAATAGTTTTTAAATCATATTTTCCTTTTACAAAATTACATGAAAAAAGGTAAAAGTTGTGATCTCCCTGTTATAAAATTTTTAATCCAATAAGAGTAAAACAAAATTTAGCTTAGGCATCTATAAAATCTATAGGACAAGTAAGAAATGCAAATTATACTAACTTATATACTATATGTATAAATTTTCTTGAGAAGATGAGGACTTTTTCTATGCATATATAAAAATTTCAAGAGGATAGGAAAGCATCCTACTGAAAAAGTAATATTCTTATGTTTTCTAATAACAAAATATATTATTTTTCATGTTCCAAGGAACATGAAAAATTCAAGTCTCAGCCATCACTTTTATTTCAATAAAGATATAAGAGGTCTTAATTTTTAAATTACAGACATGAAAAAAGATATTATTTCCAGTGATGTAGTAAGCAAAATTATCCATAGTTTCATAACATTTTCTTCTGTGCAGGAAGTCTGAAATGTGGATTAAAATATATTAAAAAGTAGTATGTACCGAAGTTAAGCTCCCCTGGCTTTAAAATATATATTAACCTGTTAGAAATAAATAATTTTATGTTCATCCAGGAAACATAAAGACCTTCTAAAACATATTTAGAGAAGTTTGTTGTTGAAATCCCCTTACCTGATTTTCTTGTTTCCTCCTGGGCGTTCTGATTGGACAGACATGTAGCTTGTGCTGCTGAAACGAGAAGCACTACTAGTCCTTGAAACCGCAGATATATCACTTACATCACTGTCCGAAGATTTAGTAGAAACATTATCTGCCCCTCTATGAGGATCCCATCCTGATCGATACTGTTAACACAGATTGACAAATACGCAGAAGTTGTCAGTATTACCACACAAAGCAATTATTAGCTTTCTCCTATTTCAGCACTTTAATTGTCCACAGAGGAAACTGCAAAATCCCACTCAGTTGCATATAAAACAAAAGTGAATGGCAATTATCCTAAAAGAAAAATTCAATTTATATGAAACCTTTGTTTTTAGCAAAGTAATTAGAATGTTTTTACCACACCCCAGTGAAGGCCATTAAAATAGTTTCAAAACAGCACTGGCCTCAGGAAAGAACATTTAGGTAAGATCTGGGAAATAAACATTTGGCTTAATATGAGGAAGTAGAATTTTTTTTATTTTTTAATAAATTCTAGTAGCCATCAATTAATCCATTATGCTTCACTGAAAACCTAGAGATAATATAAAATCTAATTATTAAACCATTAACTCTTTTTAGAAAAGCCAAGAGAAAAGAGAAAGTTTAATTTCAGAGTGGTTGCTGGATTTTGATGAATCCTAGAAATACTAGAAAAAGTCATTATTATTTACAATAGTTCAAACTTCCTGGAATTGAAATAGTCAGATAGTTAACTGGCACAGCCAGGGTTGCAGGGTATTCTTGGGTGTTCAAATATTCTGGTAAATTAAAAACCATCGTAAATGCTTTAGGTTAATGACCTAGTCTCATAAAATACATTTAATGCAAAAACTAATGGACAAAATTTAACTTTATTTTGACAACAAAAAATCATTTGCTAAGAGTCCTCTTGTTGAGATGTAAAAAGGATAGACTTTGGAGTCTGCAAACCTGAGGTAAGAAAAACTCTCACTAGTTGAGTAAATTTGAGCAGATCATTTAACCTGTAAAAGGCTTCTTATAAAAAAATGGATAATAATATCTTTTTTTGCAAGGCCTAGAACTAAGACATATGTGGTATCTGGCATAATGTAAGTAAATGTAGCCTGTATTATTACTGCATTATTACAACTTGGTGATGCAACAGTATTCTTACTATAAACATCAAATATGACTACTATTGGGTTAAGAGATTATCTGCTAATTGATTTTTATTTGTTTAGATGCACTTCAAACTTAATGCTGAAACATTCTTATCTAGTTAATTTTGCAAAGGAGAATTTTCTAATCACAGATACTAGCAAATTTCATAAAGCCTTAGAAAAATGATTTTTTTTATCAACCACTTGCTATGTCTTAAAGAATAATTACCTAATAAACAATCCCCCATGAATGACAATTCATTGCAAGTATTAGATAGATATAAACATTTTGGCCAAGATAAATTGAGTGGCAACAAAGCATAAACAGTAGATCCGATATAAGTGATCTGTTGATTGTTTTCTTCCAAAACCTCTCAGTATCTAGATATCCATTTTTAATAATTGACTCTTCTTCAAACGTAAAGAAATTATTTCTAAGGCTCCACAAAATTTTAGTCAAATCCATTAACCTAGCAACATATATTCAAATTACGTGAGAATTGGCCTTTCTTAGTCCACTTTAACTTTCTGTCTTGTTAGATAAACTCTCAATTATTGAAAAGCATACAATTAAATTCTTCTAAAAATTGCTGCCTTTTCCCAGGAAATATCTATTTAAATAGAACCATAGGGTTTAATTTTAAAAGAAACATTATTAATGCACAGTGGATTTATTCAAAGACAATTTAGATCATAATATTATTTTTCAAATAAAGTCATTTTAAAATACCAAACATTTTGCCTTAAATGACAATGTTGAAAGCCATTGCCTAGAATAGCATTTAAATGAATGGTGTCAACATTATCCATGTTATATCTGTCTATATAATATATACAATATGTACACTATATAATAATATATTGTATACTATATAATACAATAAATGATATATCTATACATATTTTCACAAAATTTATTGAAAGTAAATGTGATCTCAAGGTAAGGTATATATGGAAGGCTTTCATTTTACTTACATGTTTTTTGGGCATTTATTCATACAAAAATCGAAGTTTTAAGAAATTTTTCAAAGCTATAAAATTGTTCAATAGATACTATACTCCATATGGGAGACTTTTCTCTGATTCTTATAATTTATAATAAAAAAGAAAAGTAGCTGCTATTCTTTCTTTTAAAGTAATTTATTATTGAATATGAAGGCAGTTTTGGTAATATATTTCTTATTTGTTTTTGCTCATGGGATTATTATATCATCTAAATTCAAATGGAAAACTGTAAGTTTTAACTCTAGCAGTAGTAAGGGCAATAATGTAATCATTAAGAGCCAATGCTCTGGAATGGGACTGAATCATTTGAATTCTGGCTACATAGATTATTAGGTTTGTGATCTTGGATCAATTGCTTCTATGAGTCTCAGTATTTCATCTGTTAAAATATGGATAATAATTGTGCCTATCTCCAAGGCTTGCTGCAAGGATTAAGCAAGATAACGCTTGTAAAGCACTTAGCACAATATCTGACACATAACAAGTGATAACAAATGATGACAAAGATAATGATGATGATGATGATGATTAAACAGTAGCCAAAGACTGGCTTATGTAAATTTCAGGAATATCTTTAGCTAAATAATATTAGCTAGAAATACTTAATAAATATATTAAGACTATTCTAAGCTACAAAAACATAATTATTTTTACATATATCCAAGAGATCTGCTTAAGAAAATATGTTTATAAAACAAAATTAAAATATTAAACCCAACTTTACCACTGACTCCTAGTATGTCCTCAGGCTTCACCTTCCCCATTTGGCCAGGTTCATCCATATTCCATCACCTAATAGGGAAATACTGATTCCCGACTGCAGGATGAATAATATCTTTATCTCAGCAGGAAATATATGACACTTCTTGGCTGACATAGAACATGCCTCATTTTTAATATTTGTCTTAGAACCTTATCCTGACATCCAAAGCCACCTGGTACTCGTGTATCCCATGCTTTCCTGATTGGTTTTTGTCCAATTTGCTTTTCTTTCATATCTGAAACCTAACTGCTTACTTGGCTTTTCAATTTCAGTAGTTAGGATTCTGATTTTGTCTACTCTAGCCTTTGTCTTTTTAGGTCTGTCATGATGTCTAGTCTTGTTGCTATGATTCATAGGTGCATAAAGGCTTTAATTTGTTTAGTTTTTAAAAGACAGGTTAGCATGGTGTGCACTGTGCATATCTTTATCCAAGACTTCTCAGATCATCCAATTTGCTGAGCTAAAATTTTAGATATGCAAAATTTAAGGAAAGATTCCCTATACTGTAGTTTTACACCTTTTTTCACAGCGTTATAATAGTGTAAAGGTTTTATGCCTTTTATTCACACACAGCCCTATGACAAGAGATAGTGTGTGTGTAATTCATCACACATGACCTCTTGTCATTGGGCTCTGTGTGTGTGTGTATATATATATAATATATATATGTGCATGTGTATATAAATGTGTTCATGTTTAATTTTCAAACCCCCTATTAGACTACAAACTCCTGAAGGCCAGCACAGTATCTTCCTCATCTTTGTGTGTCTCTTAGCACCTAAAAGTCAAAGATTTAACTTAAACTCTGAGGTTTAGCCTTCTTACTAGGGAGATAAGAATACACTCCATTTTAAGAATTTTTGAGAAAAATATATTCAAAATAATATATTCAAAATACATAATAATATGCTTAGCAAATAGCAAAGGCTTATTTCCAATGCCTAAAGCAGAAGGTCATTAAATAGAAGGACACTGAATGGAACAGTTTGTATAAAGAAAGAAGAGAAATTAGCTAAAGGCTCCAGTTTAATGATGATTCTGCTATCTACTCAAGGCTTGCACCAAATGTATTTCTCTGTTGACTTCTAAGCCACTGAGCATGTTTATCACTGGGATTAGCTCAGGTTTCTATTACAAATAGACATATGCTTTTAAAAATGAGAAATCTGGACAGTGAGAAAGAATACGAAAAATATTTTTTATAAATAAAATTTCAGAAGAATACATTTTGAACATATTTAGAATATAACATATTCACATATACAACTCAACCCCCACCCCCAGAAATCTAAGTACTAAACAACTTAATACTACAGTCAACATTTAAAATGGATAAATGTAGTTTTACTTTTCCTAAAATATGATAAACAAAAGTTATATACTTCAACAATGAGAGAGAAGCTAAATTGTTATTATACCAAGGTAATGAGCTACGAATGTGAGTAAGTAAATTTATTTATTTATTTAGGAAATGGTTGGTGTTGTCTTGGCACTATACAATACATAATGTTTTAAATAATTAGCATGTATTAGAATATAGCTGATGGATGAACAATGAATGGCCTGTTAACCATTCTCTTTAATGGAACAAAAACAAAGAAGGATAATATGATCTTAGCTGAAAACTGTGCTCCGATTAAAGATCATTAAAATCTTGGAAGAGAGTAAAGAAGTTTTTCCGGACAACATTTTAATGTTTTGTAGATACTATTAAGAAGATCATGAACTAGAAAAATTTACAGCAAATGATTATTCTTCAGGATGTTCCAGACTCTAAAGAGTTCCTAAGTGGCCTGGAAAAGTTAATGTTCTTCCTATATATCTAACATTAGTGGAAAGTAACAGTGTATCTGCAGAGCTCTATTGAAAAGAAGGCTATTATTAAAGTGTCAGAATGATATATTAGAATGATATACTTAAAAAAATAAATTACAATTTCTAAAATCAGTTTCATTTTCTCCAGTACTCATTTGAAGTTCTTAGGTTTGGCCATTTCCAACTCTGATTTTGCTAAAGCACCTCAAGAACTCTGGTTGTTTGATCTTCAGACAAAAGATGGGGGCAGGATTATGAATTTCCTTAAATATCACTTGTCTTCAATAAATCTCACCAGATAACCATTTATTGTACAAACAATAATTAAAAAATTAATTATTGCAAAATACTGGATAATATAGAAGCCCAATTTTGAAGAAAAACAAGTCTCATTCTATCGAGAAGTACGTGGATACCTGAATACCACATTCAAGGAAATACTGAGTTAATCAAAAGATAGGAGCGGGGAAAGAAAACTAAGGCAAACATAATCTTTGGAAGATAAAAGTTAGGCTCAAGTTGTGGGCAGGGCTCTTGGTATCAATCTAGGGGAGGTAGAGGAAAGAAGAGGGCAGAGGGAATTCTGGCACTGCAGTCATTAAATAACCATGTGCATTTTCGTCATCCTGTTTTTATTTCATATCATAATCGAAAGAAAATAGTTGTTGCTCTTTGATAGTAACACAATTGCAGGTACTTTTTCTCTGAGGAGCTACTTCCAGATGATGTTTTTCTCTGTCCTACCCAAGGCTCTTATCAGTGCCTGATCTGAATGCTGAATTGTATAAAAAATAAATAAAAATAAATTGCATAAAAATTAAAAAATGTACTGGTCAGAGATAATTTTGTTTAGCTATGACTTCTAAAGAGGGTATTATGTGATAATGGTCTAAAATTGGGAGGAGAGGGCAGTGAGAAAAGGCCAAAGACATTTGAGGACTTATTTAAGATTTAGTCTTGTAAACAATATTCTGCAAATGAAACCCCAGCTTGAAAGATTTCTGATAGCTGCAGAGCTCAAAAGGAAGGAGTCTGCAGTAAAGCTGAGCCTAATGAACATCATGCCTCAGTCTGGAAAGGAGTCTAGGACATAAAATTTTCACTGGAGACTGAGGCACTGAATTTTCTCCCTTGTTGGTCCTCAGGCCTGATGGCCTCTTCAGTTTGGTATAGTAATTAAATTAGCTACAATTATTATTTGTATACCCTGTGAAACATACTGTTGTAAATAATATGTGTGGATTATTTTATTTAGTTCTCCCAAACCTTATGAGGTCGCCTTTGTGATAGCTGGAGTCAGAAGGAAGTACAGTTAGGTAGGATGAGCCATACTCAACACCCTCTCCATTAAATAGGTCTAGTCATCTTCTAAGGCACAGTTTAAGATGTCACCTCCTCTGTGAAGTCTTCCTTAACTCCTTCAAAGAGAAGCACTGCTTCGAATGTTCCTCAACTACTTTACTCATGCCTTTATTATAGTTTTATCATGTGGTATTATGTGTACTTCTCCCTTGTCCATCCATCCATCCATCCATCCATCCATCCATGTATCAATCATCTATCCAGCTATTTATCCATCTATTTGTAATGTACCCACCCCAGTAGATTATAAACTCCCAGAGGATAATGACTTCTGTTGATTTTAGTAATCTTATTATCTATATCTGGGCCTGGCATTTAGAAGGAACTCAATGAATGTTTAATGATCAAAATGAATGGAATGATTTAGCTTTATCTGGGCTATATACTGAAGTATTATTCCATTATGAAGTATCAAATCAGTGTACAAGATACATTGATAGCTGTATAGAGTTTAGTCACCTAATTATTTCATTCTCTGTGGTGGGCATAGGCAGTGCTGTTACAGTAAATGTTTAACAACTAGCTTTCTGAGGAAAAAAAAATTCCAATTTACGGAGTTTTCTGATTTCCGTGATATAAATACTCCCATTATGGCTGATTTCAAGTTACCAAGTGGTCACTGAACAGACAGTTGGGCACACCACTGGTTGTGGGGTTTAGGAATACAGGCTTTGTTTATAGGGCTCACTAAGACTCCTTAGGAGAGAATGAGTAAGGGACAATAAATATTTACTGTGTATCAAGACCTGTGATCTCATTTAAAGTTCACCTTGGACCTGTGAAGAAGGTATTTTCTCCATTCTATAGATCTAGAAACAGACTCACTCAGGGAAGTCTTTGAAACATGACATAGCAAGAACAGCTTAAAGTAAAAAGCGGCAGTCAAAGAAAGGGTAGCCATTAGCATGTATGCCAAGACTTACTAACGAACCAGCTGTCGCTTGATATGAAGGAAATTTATGAGGTGAATAATTTTTCCTGGATAATTTACAGAGGAAGAGTTATTGCCAGTAGTCAATTATGACCTTCCCTAAGGCTTGGCTTTGTGGGAACTCAATGTCTATTAGTAATCAGCTTCTCCTTGAGAAACAATCTTAATTTACTTCTATCGATTTCTCAGTTTTCAGAGATAGAAGTGCCAGCGCTCCAATGAAACCCCAGGTTTAGAGATCTCAGGTAGCTGCAAAGCTTATGCTTTTGCCCTTAACAAATGAATTTACCATGTTCTTCAAGAGAATCAACAACTCTTAAGCCATTCTATCATGTACTAAAACTGTTCTCAAAAAAAAAAAAAACCCACCAGAACAAAATTCCCCAATAACATCCTAATTTACCAGTCAGTGGTATCTTTTTAGATTTTTTCTTTCCCCTCTCTTCTTGAAAATTTCCCATAATGACTTCTTAGATATTGCCACTCAGCGTTTCTACTCTATGTCCCTGAGTGTTACTTTTTAATCTCCTTTCCCAGCTTTGTTTTCCCTAACCTGATTTTAAATTATATTTTCTCAAAGTTCCCATCTTTAGCCTTCTTTTAACTATATTACCCCAGGATCATATAATCCATTGTCTACCCATTTTAATTACCAAGTAATGACTAATAAAATCCTTATTCTCACCTCTCCCAAGCTTCAGATCTGTATTTCCAGATGCTGACAGGACATCTCCTGTACTTCCTTTTGCTGGCACATCAAATTCAATATAGCTCAAACCAAATTTATTCTTTCACCCTAAACCAGCTCTCCTTGTACCTCTTATGTTCCCTGCACTGTAGGCTCAATATCCAACTAAAACCTAGATAAGTTGTGAATTATCTTTGACTCCCCCTTCCCCAGTATCCTCCATTCTAATCAGCCAAGAAATATTACTTAGTCATTTAATGGAAACAAATATTATCTAAATATTTAGCTATCGGGGGTTATGAATGGGTCCTTGGTCTTTCCTTTTGGTAACCAGAGTATTTAATATCTATTTATTTGTGGCAGTTGCTGCTGAATGCCTACTCAATATTCCCTCTCCCACTTTGGTCTTTATTAAAAGAATCCACACTGATTTTAATAACAACAAAACAAAACAACTTCATTTTCTACCTTGTATGTAAGGTGATCATTTGATGTGAGTGTGACCTCTGAAATATAAGCAGGAATCTAGGGTGGGGTTTAGGGAGAGCTACTATGTATCTGATTACAGTGAGCTAACATAGCTGGTATGACCGTATGTCTTTCCCTTTCCTTTTTTCTTTCTTATTGGAGTTCAAACCCAAGTCTACAGCTACAGCAGGCATTCTGTGATGATGGGGATGAATGTCTTACTCTAAGAAAGGAGAATAGGAAGACAGAGTGCTTGGGTCTTACATAATAGTACCAGCCCTGGGCTGTTTGGATTTCTTGTTGTGTGAAGTAAAATTCCTTGTTTATTCAGATAATTTTGTCAGGTGTTTTGTTATAAACAGCTGAGTGCAAACATGACTGATACAGTTTTCTGAATGCAAATTCTTCCTGGTCTGTGTCAGAAGAAAATTTCTGACCTCATAGTATAAACATATTCCCTAAGCAACAATATTGATGAAAATCATAATAGTCATCTAATTTTGATAAGAGGCAGTATACCATAATGACCAAGGGATTAAGAGCTGAAAGATATGGGTGTGTAACTGCTCTTCCACTTACTAGGAGCTACACAATCTTAGGCAAGTCTCTTAACATCTTTAAGTCTGCTTCTAGATTCACATTGTGGAGACAATACCTTCTTAATAGGACCAATATGAGTTTTAAATGAGATCACAGGTCTTGACATATAGTAAGTATTTACCATGATAATTAACTAGGCATAGTCCATGATGAAATAAAAGAAACTGTATATTATGATACTAAATATTCACCATCATTAAGCCATGAGCTCAAAAATTTTACCTTGACTTGAAAAAAAACCATGAAAATGGCTATGAATACTTTATAAATAGGTTCTTAATTGCATGTCTCATAAAAAACAAAAAACGAAAGGGCATTGTCCTTTGATGCTAGATTGGTTTATTTACTTAGAGTAGGATAATACCAAACCTGCCTTGGAAATTCAGGTTTATTCATTCTTGAAACTGTTCTACTTTAGTTTTTTTGTTTTGTTTTGTTTTGTTTTGTTTTTTTGAGACAGAGTCTTGCTCATTCGCCCAGGCTGGAGTGCAGTGGCGCGATCTCGACTCACTGCAACCTCTGCCTGCCAGGTTCAAGCAATTCTGCCTCAGCCTCCCAAGTAGCTGGGATTACAGGTGCCTGCCACCACACCCGGCTAATTTTTGTATTTTTAGTAGAGATGGTGTTTCACCATGTTGGCCAGGGTGGTCTTCAACTCCTGACGTCAAGTGATCCACCCGCCTTGGCCTCCCAAATTGCTGGGATTACAGGCATGAGCCACCATGCCTGGTCACAGTTAGTTTTTATAATTATGTTTATACTTGATACTAAGGAAAGTTAAACTGAGGACAGTAACAATCTATCACCATAACACATTATTAATAATAATTAAAATTTAAATACTTTTTATAGTTTACAAACAACTTTCAAATATCTTACAGTTTTCTTTTTCACATCTGATAAAACAGCTTTTTAACCTTTTACAGATAATATATAACATTAACACTTAGCTGTGTATTGATATAGATGTAACCACAAAAAGTAAATATTTTTTCAATAGCTTTAGTCTTAGATTTGTAAACCCTTTATTATTCAGTAATAGCTCAAACTCATGTCATCTGAAATATCTGCCTCAGTCAAGAAGTGTTTCAAAGTCTGTTTTTCTCAGACCCTTACATATATTAATAATAATATTCTGATACATACATACAATTTCATGTCTATCCAAGCCCCAGAGGGTAGAACAAAATGCCTGCTGCTAATCTAAACCAATGCACCCAGTTTAAAGCCCTTATGTTTTTATTATGACTAAATGCTTCTCCAAGCCCTCAGATCAGAAACCCATAAGATCTAGCTAGAATTAAGAAAAGTCATAAAGAAACCGTCACTAGCCATAAGAATTCCTGGCACATGGCCCTTTGTGACCATCTTTAAACATTACATGGATTATATGATTTTTATGAATGTTTAAAGAATATTTATCTAATTGATTGGGATATAGGGTATAGAAATTACAGATATCATGTGGCAAGCTAGCATCCCAAAAGTTGCAACAGAAATAAGACATGAGAACACATCAGTAGGACCAGTGCCCTGGGGATCTGAAGCAGGCAGAAACACAACAAAAACATATGAGCTGGAGACAAGAAATAAGGTTCCCTTTCAATTATTAGTACTTTAGAAGGTAATAGCGTAACTTTAAGTACTTGTGCTGAAAAGAGTCAAGGCTAAATAATAGCCTGAATAACTACGTAATGTTAAAAAACCTGAAGGGGCCTGAGAATTGCTCTGATCTATCAAATTCAGGGATAGGGCAAATATAATTATATTCTGTTGGAAGTCTGAAGAGGCCCACTACTCCTGTTCCCTGTGTGAGAAGACAGAGAAGCATCAACTGGGCTTACAGAAAGACCATTTGGGATGGAGCCAACAGTCAAAGCAGGGACAAAGACTAACAATTACCTCTTGCTTGGACTACTACAATAGCCTCCTAATGGGACTCTTTGTCTGTAATGTTCTTTTCAAATGCATCTTAAGTATATCATTAAAATTACCTTCTAAAAGCACAAATTTGTTCATGTCAGCAACTTCCTCAAAAATCTTCCAAACCCATCATTCCATATGGGTTGTATAAAATATAGAAAAATAATATAGAACATAAGTAATACAGATAATAAAATATTAAAAGAATATAGATATATAGATGTTAACATATAAGATACAGACTTTAAAATAATACAGGTATTTAAAATAATATAAAAGTATAAACATAAAATTTAAAATGTAGAACATTCTATATTTTTAACTGAGAGATTCAAAGTTCTCCACAATCTTGTCCCAGCCAACTTTTACATTCTTTTCTCCGAATACATATCCCCATTTGTTGTATATTTCCACACTAAAGAACTATTAGCTGTTTCTTAAACATGGCTTGTGCTCATGTAACGCCATAACTTTGTTGGAGCTCTCTCTTCAGCCTGAGAAGTCCTTCACTTCATGTGTTATATTCTATTCTATTCCCAGATTTCTACCAGCCAAATGAATATTTCTTTTGCTGTTCTTCCTTTGTACGTGTATTTTTAAAAATTATATCACTCAACACAGCCTATTTTGTACCATCATTACTTATGTACATGCGTTTCTCTAATTTGATAGTGAACTCTTGGATTGAAAGGATATGCTAGCCTGCCTTCCTCCATTCTTTCCCTCTCTCCTTCCTTTAATTCTCTTTTTCCTTTTCTTTTTTCCCCTCTCTTCATCCCCTTTCCCTTCCTTCCTTTATTCCTTCTTTACTCACTATTTCCTTCATTTTATTGTTATTCATATGGTTATTTCTCTGGCATTTTCTTTCTTTAATGTTGCAGAACCAGAATCCAGAATTAAAACTGATGAGCTTCAGCAATACCCGAGGTATGAAGTTCTGACTTGCAGGTAAGAGAGAGAGAATGAATGACCACTGAATGACCACTGAAATTGAAAAAAAAAAATTTAAATGTCTTAAAAAACAGAGAGGGAAAGAAGACTCATATAACCACTTTTTTGTTTGTTTGTTTTTTGTTCAAGAGAACAGCCCAGGAAAGTTACCTGGTACTGAACCACACATTTGGTTACTTACTCATCACTGAATCATTCACAAGTTCACCATATTTTAAAGCTAAAAGATACCTCAGAGAGAATGTAATCTAGCTTTCTCATTTTATAGATGAGAAAATTGAGAAATAGAGAAGTGATTAAGATTATACAACTTGTTATTATAAGGTCTATTTCTTTTCATTAAACTTTTTTTCACTTTTATTGTCAAATTTGTTTTTACTTTTAATTAAAAGTGATAATTTGTATTCATTTTAATGGGACACTGGGCAAGCAAGTTTAGAACTGATTTCTTTTGAAAATATTCATATTGTTTTCAACTTTAGGGATATGCTTAAAATAAAGATTTTCAGCCTTTTTTGAAATTTTGAAAAATCTATCTAAAATGACCTAAATAATCAGAATACAAAACAGCATTAAAATAACACTACTTGTAAGTATAATTGGATGGATTTTAACAAAGTAAAACTTTGACAATAATATTATATTAACTAACTTGAATAAAAACATGTTTTATGTTCTATTGAATAAAAGCATGTTTTATGTTCTATTGAAATAAGCCCTTTAAACTCATTTAAAATTTAGGTGATTTTATTTTTTGGCAGAAAATCGAAAAGGGCTTAAGAAGTAACATGTTCTTATGTGACTGGACCCTGGAGACTGTTGGCCTTGTTTGTAAGCATTCCGAGTCATAAAAATGACCTGAAAATGGCCAATCATAAAATCACAGCCATTTCTTTGTTACTCAGGAAGTTATATTGAGGTAGTAAGTTTTAATTCATCCATCAGAATGAAGTTCAACTGTAAGTTAGTTTTTATTACTCCTACCTCCCATGTTATAATAAATACTAAAAAATAACTACGATTATGGACATTCCCATGTGCTAGGCCTAGTGCTATAGAGATGTTTCCACTCTCTGAAGTTATCACCAAAGTCCCTTCCTTCATATGAAATATATTCCAAGGTTAGCTATATTATTTCCAGACTGGAGTATTATTTTACGATCTTCAAAATTGATGCAATAGAAGTAATCAAATTTCCAAATATTTAATAAAACGTTATATTTATTTTGCTAATAAATGATCTCTGTAATCCTTCCAACTAAAGAAAAATTACAACTGAATTTTGTGCTGATGAACAAAGCCATTACATAACAGAATTGTAGATATATTTGTATTATAATTAGCTGAACTAAATTGAAGTTATAGATGTGAATGGTTCCATGTTACCCTGGATGACTGACTTTATTGACTAAAGGTTTTTACACAAGTGTCAATTCAAACTTAATTATCAATTACTTCATGTAAAATGTGCAAAACATTACACATATAAATTTATTCTCTAAGTCATAGTTATTATGGCACAAGTTCATTAAAAATTATACAGATTCAGGCACTTGTGAGAACATATCTAGTAGAGAGCCTTACACTGATCAGACTACTCAATCAATGAATGAAACATTAGAATTGAAAGAAATAAACTATAGAAAATATATTTCAAATCTAATTTTAAGACTAGGCTCTGTGATTAAATAATTTACTTAATTAATGATGAGACTGATTAAAACCCAAATGTTAATTCATAGTGGTTTTTTCAATGCTGCCTCCAAAGTACCACATATTTGTTTAACACTTTATAAGTTTCCTTCAATTTGTAGATAGAAAAAAGTTGAGTTGTGAAGAACTATTGGGCAACTTACCCAAAGTCTTATTACATGAATGGCATAACCAAAGTTAGAAGCCCAATCTTCTCATTCTTTCTCAGTATTCTTTCCACTATTATTATCTCTAGATGGAAATCAATAATTGTATGCCCATTAGAAAACATGCTTTTGACTATTACCCAATAATCTACCTATATCTTCTTCTAAAAATCATATTTTGTTCTTATATTGATACAAAATGCTTAAAATTCACCTTCTCTAGAATCTTTTTCAAACTATCCTATCCTACTTCTCTCAGCATCCACGTCCACGTTCATTCACTAAAATTAATCCCATTGAGTGCTTATTGTGGCCAAGGCAAAGTACATGCTACTGAGAGACTACAAAGATGAATAATATAGTCACCGTTCTCAAGAAGTGTATAGTTTAATATAAAAGACATAAATATTCCACATATAAAACAGAATATATGTATTTTATGTGGTAATGCCATGGTTGGTTCAGAAGGTATATATGTTTTCACCTATCTGTTGTTTTCCATATTCTTTTACTTCTTATATATATATATATATATATATATCATGCTTAATCCTTTCAGTTATATGAAATTTGATTGGAAAGAATGTATCTGTTCTATTTGATCACATTTTCTTCCTTCTTTTCCCATATCCTCCCTGATTTTATAAAGCAAGACCTTTCCCTTCTGTGGTCTACGATAATTCATTCCCTGTAGAATATTCTAGCTGTTAACAAGCTAGCAACTCTGGAGCCTTGATGAAAGCAAAGATGAAGTCATATGTTTATTATTATTTTTTATTTTGCTGACGGTAAAAGGAAATGTTTCTCCTTTATATTCTTAGGTAATTACAGGAGGGTACTGCAGTCTTGGCAATGGCAGCTATTCTCCACAGATTGACCCTCTTACCTGCAAGTAGCTGCCTGCAACTTATCTACAATTCTCTCTTTGTCAGTTTTTAGAAACTTTATGTTACTAAAAAGGGAGAAGTTAAAATTTCTGCTATAATTCTACAGTGTTCTATAATATACAAGTTGCTGTTTTTGTCATCTCAAATGACTTTTTTTTTACATAATACTGCCACACTGGAAGACTTACTCATAATTAAAAATAGTCTCTTTATATTTCCTGGCTTAAAATGTGAATATATGGTAAAAGGTAGCAATTCACAAATACATCTAAAGGAAAGGGACCCATGCTTGAATATCAGCATAAAATTATGGCTACCCGAGTCATATTTAAATGTGGTTTTCATGGCTAAGACAGCTAATTTTTAAGATGCATTTGCAAACACAAAACCAAAATATTTTATCTCTTAGGATTTGAGAAGGCAGTTGTAAAAATAGGAAGAAATAGAGAAAAGTAATAAAATCAAAAAAGAAATAAAAAGTTCAAAGCAAAACAGCTACAGTTAGTTGCCTAAAAATCCCTATTCACATTCTAATCAAATATGCTTTCACAGTGCAATAAAGTTTTAATTTAAAAGATCATTAGCTACTTTGTAGAGATGTGTTATAGACTGAATTGTGTTCCTCCCAAATTCCTATACTGAAGTCCTAGTCTTCAGTACCTCAGAATGTGACTGTACTTGACGCTAGAGCTTTTCAAGAGGTAATTAAGGTAAAATGAGGTCACACAGGTAGTTCCTAATCCAATATGATTGGTGTCCTTATAAGAAGAGATTAGGACACAGACACACACAAAGTGAAGACACAGCAAGAAGGCAGCCATCTGAAAGCCATGGAAAGGCCTCAGAAGGAGCCAGCCTAGCCAACACCTTAAAGTTCTAGCCTCCAAAACTGGGAAAATACATTTCTGTTCTTTAAGCCACCCCTTCTATGGTATTTTGTTATAGCAGCCCTAATCAACTAATATGGGATGTTAAGGAAAAAGAAACCTAAACTAGAAACTTTTAAAATCGAAGATTAATCACAAATAAAAATACAAAATCGCTAAAATTTCATTAAAATCAGTTACCATCAAGTGTTTTTTTTTTGGTTTGTTTTTTTGTTTGTTTTTGAGACGGAGTCTCGCTCTTGTTGCCCAGGTTGGAGTGCAGCGATCTCGGCTCATTGCAACCTCTGACTCCCGGGTTCAAGAGATTCTTCTGCCTCAGCCTTCTAACTAGCTGGGATTACAGGCACCAGCCACCACACCCAAGTAATTTTTGGTATTTTTAGTAGAGATGGGGTTTCACCATGTTGGCCAGGCTGGTCTCAAACTCCTGATCTCAGGCGATCCACCTGCCTTGGCCTCCCGAAGTGCTGGGATTACGGGCGTGAGCCACCGCGCCCGGCCACCACCAAGTTTTTAACTGTAGATCTTTTATGTAACAGGAGAGACAAGAAATAAATGAGAATTTCTTCCAATGAGGCAAGGAATAAGTGAACAGTTGTTGCTTCTATCAGCTAAATCATCATTTATACATCTGTGTTTACACATACACTTACTCATACCCTAAAGCTCTGAACCCTGAGTTCAGAGCTTTAGGGTATGAGTAAGTGTATGTGTAAACACAGATGTATAAATTATGTGTAAATACATTATAATTTTATATCTGCCTACAGGTATATCTATACCAATAGACAGATATTTAGATTAAAATTTAAATACAATCAGCTTGCTAGGGAATATAAACTATACAATAAGAATTTTGGGTAGAAAAAAATTTGAATAGATTTGCAAAAAAGACAAATCATTTTTAGGCTTTTAAAAGTATCATTTTTTAAAATTTTTCATCCTTTTCTCCCCACCTGTTTTTAAGATTACCTTAAAGATATACTTATCTATCTCTACTAGATTCCTGATGACAACAAATATACACTGGAACCCCCAAGGGCTTTGGTAAGTGGAAGTTATCTGTTGGAAACAGTGTTTCTTCCTTTTGTCCTTCTTTCCTATCATCATCGTCACCACCACCACCACCACCACGACCACAACCATCATTATCATATCACAGCTAACGTTTACTGATTGCTGTTACATATCAAGCTCTGCTCTAAGACTTTAATCTTTATATGTAGACAATCTTGAAAACAATCTGGCTGGGTGTGGTGGCTCATGCCTGTAATCCTAGCACTTTGTGAGGCCAAGGTGGGCGGATCACTTGAGGTCAGGAGTTCAAAACCAGCCTGGCCAACGTGGTGAAACCCTGCCTTTACTAAAACGACAAAAAAATTAGCTGGGTGTGGTGGCACGTGCCTGTAATCCCAGTTACTCGGGAGGCTGAGGTAGGAGAATCACTTGAACCCGGGAGGCAGAGGTTGCAGTGACCTGAGATCACGCCACTGCTCTCCAGCCTGGGCAACAGAGCGAGACTATGTAAAAAAAAAAAAAAAAAAAAAAAAAAAAAAAAAAAAGATAAAACAATCCTCGGAGGTAGGTACTATTATTGACACACCTTATAGAATAAGAAACTGAGGCACAAGAATGTTAAGTAACTTGCCCAAGGTCATACAGATAGTATAAGAGGTAGGGTTTTAATCTAGGCAGTTTGGTTAAGGAGTCTACACTTTTAATACTACTCTGTAGTCTTTATTTAACCCTAATCACTAAAAATATATTGAAGAGTGATTATCAAACTGTCCATATATCTCTATTACTGTAAACAAGACTTCAGAATTTCTGCTATAAATGTGTGTCTGCTATAGTTATTAATAATATTGTGTACCAATTGTAAGAAATTATACTTCCAATGGCTCCTTCTCTCTTGACATCACCCCTTCTTTTGCTTATCTCATAAAGGAAGAAATTATACAAACACATACAGAAATTTTTAGTTACTTTTAAATGCTAGTTTGATGGATGTTTAATATCACACAAATGAGAAATCTATCCTTGCAAACATGAATTCAAAAAAAAACTATAGAAGGGGGAAAAGGGCATAAATGATTTTAAAAATGTAATTTTATCATTTTTCATTCTGAACTATGACTCTTTTAATTAGGCTATATAACCATTTGGCGATTTTGTAAGTGGGACTGAAGGCTTTAATCAGGCCTTGATAAGATTACCATTAGCATCTCGTGCAATTCTACAGCTATATTATATAATGCTGCTCTTATTTGCTAGCTTAATAACCTGGATTTCAAAATCTAAGTTTATGTATCTTCATAAATATACTTGGTAAAGGAAGTACCTCAGGGTGATGTAAAAATAAAACATACACATCAGGTGACTAATTAAAATCCTGGAGGATGGCTGGCTTGGACAAGCAACTTAGACAGCTTAGAAGACTGTGGCCTGGTTTGGGGCCAGGAAGCAACGAAAAGTGTGCAATACTTGGTCAAATGTATCCTCAGCTGGTGGAGAGGTGGGAAGTATAGTAGGCGGCAGTATCATTGAGTACTCAGCATACTCTCATAGTTTCGTAGGCTAGTCTGGCATTTAAGAATACTTCCAAGTAATGTAGGCTGTCCTTTTTTCTCGTATGCTCCCATATCAGCAGGTTCACTGATTTCCAGATATTTCTCTTGGGATTCTGCTATAGGACCTGAAGTTATCTGCTTGCTGAGGCATGAAGAAATAAATAAAATAATAGGAAAATATGAAAAAGTAAAATAAGCGTTTATAGAAGTGATGTGTTTCATTGAAGAAATCCAGGTATAGCCACTGGCATAGTCTCTGACATCTTCATCAGTACAAGATAAGATTACTTGACTTGGCTTGAGTTGAAAATCATGAGTAAGTGATCTTAATTCTAATTCAAAAATAGAAAACCATTCTGCTGGATATCTGTTAGACTATGCCTAGCAGGCATTTTTTTGAAAATCTGAACCCAACTTCTGTTCATGAAACAGTAGATTGCTTATTCCAAAGAAGAATGCTTCATTCATTACTTTCTATTTAAAACATCTTATTGTACTCCCTGAGACTGCGTTCACAAGATCATGCCTATTAGAATCCTCTTGTTCTATTTATCAGAGGATTCCATCTTACACATGCATAATGACGTCTGTTTTACATGAATACTAGGTTCTCTTGGTAGCTTGAGAACTGACGCTGCAGCAGCTCTTCCTGTAGCAGGCACAAAGCCTTGCTCTATCCACCTCATCATGTTACTGGGCTGAGTTACATACTAACAGCAGCTCAATTTTTCTCCCTAAGAAAAATACTTTTCCCCAAGTATTTTGTTTCTATCACTGCTGTAAAATTAAAACATAACTCTTATTTCTTCATGTCTACATTATATCTAAATTCATGTATTGTCATGTTTCTTCTTGATAATATATATAAGGCTATCTAATCTACATTTTAAAACTTGCCTTTTATAAACGTGGTCTTAGTTGTCAGGTCCATTTATGTCATCACTATTAATGAGTATTTCTTTGAAAACACCCACACCCATATGCATGTCTATTAATCGCTTCATCAAGGACCAGTCACCTTTAATGTCAACCATGATAGCATAATTTCTTAATTTCAGTAATTTGGTTTGTAATTTTTCATCACATATTATGTTCCAGTCTCCTTTAATTAAAAAAAATCTTCATATCCCCTTAAGATTCATAAATTTTTTCCTCTAAATTTCATTTTTCCTTTTAGATTTGTGCTACTTGAATCTCCTTATTTGAGAGTAAAGGGAACATTCAAAGATATCTGAGCCACACTAAAATCAATAAAATCATTTTCCTTATCTTAGTCATTTCTTTATCATTTCTTTTTGGTCTTGTCAGATTCACATCTGGTGTCTATTATTATATTTGCTGTTGTTACTATAAAATAATAACTAATATTAGCTGCATTATTTATTGAGCATTTACTAGGTGCTAAACAATTTATATACATCATCTCGTTTAATCCTCATCACTACCCTATAAAATAGATACCAAAACCTTGTTTAATAGATTAAAAAAGCTGTGAGGTTAAACCTACCCCAAGCCACCCAGGCAGAGTCCACTTGACCCCAGGCTGTGCCCTTTCTAATACACTACTCACCCACTGCTGCCACATTCTGATGATATTTGAGACTTAAAGTATTCCTGACTTACATTAAATTTTTGAAGAGCTCATATATGACCACTTGTAACAAGCCTCAACTTTTCTCCCCTCATTGCCTGTGCCTTGAAAGTCAATGTAAAATACTTAAGGTTAGCACTGAATATGTCTTCTCAGTGTTGAGAAGCGCATAAGCGCTAATCAAATGAAACAAACAGTTTAGATAACAGTGGCATTTTAATTGACCAAACATACTTTAACTATCTGAAATATTTTCTATTAATACTGCTTATAAGTCCACCAATTTCAGTTTATGTTGTATTTATAAGGGCTTTTTAAAAAATGAAGCTCTGTGTTGTCATTCATATTTTAACGTAAACTAGTTTAATCAAATTGCTTTCCCCAATACATCTTTGAGATCTGTGAATGGGTGCCTAAAAGACTAGAAGCCTGGGAAAAAAGCGACAGGATATAGGTGAAAAGTGCCTAGGGTCAGGCATGCACAATAAATGGAGACAAACTTTCTTTTCCTTTATTTTATTACATTGTCCTCTGTTCTAACCCAATCTATTATATTATGGGTTAAATAGATTATCATAGGCTTCTGGCCTCCATTTGAAGAGATCTGGGCAACTCATAGATTATACTGCTTCTTAATTCCAGGGAGACAAATAAGAGAATGGAAAATTATGATATAACTGCTATAATAGGAGTGAGACATTTTTGTGATAATTTTGTAGAAGTATTGCCACAACATACTCCTTAAAAAAGAGCATTGTTTTTCCAGAGAAATAAGCTTTGAGTTCCAATAAATACTGTGCCAATAAACATCATTTGTTGAATGAGCCTTATTTGTTGAAATGCTATGGGGCCACTCTTTCAAAGAGTATCTTCATAGCAATATATAGCTTTTGGGAACACTTAAAAATATTAAATATGGCAAATTTAAAAACTAAAGGTCATATGTTTAAATAAGCATTATCAAATCATCCATATTAATTTCCATGTATAAATACATTGTTGGACTTTTAAGTATTGATAATTATGCCAATTTATCATTATATAACTCACAGAAGGGTAGTTGACCTGTGGTGAACCATAATTTACACTGTTAAACTTAATAAATCACATTTTTCTGAGAAAATAAAGAGGAAAGAAGGTTGATTTTATAGAAAAAATACGTTGATCCTTAAATTATTGCTAAGAATAGATTAATCACATTCAAGCTGGGATAAAAAAAGTACAAGAAGCATGCAAGAGTACATTGAGTATAATAAATTCTATTTTGAGGGAAACTCCCTGAGAAATCATCCACTGATTAACTAGAAATCATGTCTGTATATGCCTTTGCTGCTCTTATTAAAAATAGACTCTCTTCTTTCAAGTTTTCTAGTATACTGAAAATATTCTTAGAAAGACAGTAGCTTAATAGGCACTGCTCTATAGATGCTTTCAAAGTGAGTTACTAAGAAGATTTCTTTAAATTTAGTAGGAATTATTTAAAACTATCAATGCAGAAGTCTTGAGAAATTCAGGGAGCAATGCCATGTAGAATGTGAACTGTACAGTTTTTTTAAAAACAACCTAGGCTAACAATTAGATTCCACACAGGGCTTCACAATTGTGTCACTGGAATTTCAGGAATACAGCTCAGGAGACAGCATATGCTTCATATGTCTGAGGCTTTGGATTTCATCACAGTTATGTCAAATTTGAAAAACTAAATTAGCCCAAGTAATACTTTCCATGACTTAGTGGCTATGTGGACCTGGATAGATTACATAACCTTTCTATATCTTAGCTCCCTTATTTGTTAAATGATTTTCTTCAGCAACTAGATCTAATGTTAAAACATATAGCTCAGTAGGAGGCTCTATAACTTGCATTTGTTATCAAAATAAAAAGTAAAGAATGTAAATATAAGCTAAATAGCCCTCATCAAAAAAGAGAGAAATGATGTTGAAAATTTTAATCTAAGGAATTAATTGAAAATTAATGTAACTTAATATATATATGTCTGAAGAAGATTCCTCTGTAACTTTCTCTTTGACATATCAGAGGAAGATGAACCTCAGATGATGGGGAGATAGGTGATCCAGCAAAGATAGTTCCACATCAAGAAATACTTTGTTGTGGTACAAAATAGGGTTGTATTTTGGAACCCCTTAAAAAGTTGTACTTAAGAGACTTGATTATATTTTGAGGTAAGCTGCCTGCATAATCCTGGCAATAGAAAACAGAATGATAAGTATTCTACATTCAGTAGGATTTGTCAGACATTATTAAAGGCCTTATAAAGATGTCAGATCATTTATTCTCAAAATGTCTCCATTTTCTTGAAGACATCATTCACCTCTGGCTTCTAGTTGAAACCCTAATTGAGGAAGTCAACTCAATTATCTAAAGGATAATTTTACAATAGTTCTTCACCTTAGAGCAGTAATTCTCAAACTTTAGTCTACATCAGAATCATCTGATAGACTTGTTAAAACACAGGGACCCGGCCGGGCGTGGTGGCTCATGCCTGTAATCCCAGCACTTTGGGAGGCCAAGGCGGGCAGATCACGAGGTCAGTAGATTGAGACCATCCTGGCTAACACAGTGAAACCCCATCTCTACTAAAATAATATAAAAAATTAGCTGGGCGTGGTGGCGCGTGCCTGTAGTCCCAGCTACTCAGGAGGCTGAGGCAGGAGAATCACTTGAACCCAGGAGGCGGAGGTTGCAGTGAGCTGATATGGTGCCACTGCACTCCAGCCTGGGTGACAGAGCAAGACTCTGTCTCAAAAACAAACAAACAAACAAACAAACAAACACCACAGGGACCCCAACTCCAGAGTTTTTATTCCATTGGTCTGAAGGGGCCCCAGACAATTGCATTTCTAAAAGTCTCCAAGTGATGCTGATGTTGCTGATCTACTGCCTTAGAGAATATCTAGGAAATTATAATGCTTAGTACAATTAATTTTTACCAATATTTATTTTTTCCCAACTTAAAATGATTGCTGTCAAAGATATAAAACTTTGAAGCCTTAAGCATTCATTTATTCATGAATCGAAGTAAAATCAAAATTAGAAAAGAAATCCCAGCTATGCCTATAATATTCCTTTGGTCCATCCAATAAATTTCTGTCAGGTTTCTATAACAAGAATCATTGCTATTGCTTCTAAGAAACTTGTCTTTATTGTATGAGCAATGTAAATCATATAACTGATCAAGTTTCCCTTTCTGCCTTTGCTGCTTGTTAAGAAGCTCAGTGTTGACATATAGCCCACATGTAATGGGTATGTGGGATCTTACACTTACTTGCTGCTTGTTAGGAAGCTCAGGGTTGACATTGCCCACATGTAGTGGGTATGTAGGATCTTAGACTATACATTTTTTTCACAGACTTTACTTCTGGAGTTACCTTGTTTTATCGTGACTTTATTTTCTCTTGATCTTTTCTTCACTGACAATATTATTGAGACTATTATAAGTATTTTTATAAATCATCTACATTCCTTCCTGAAGTATAGTAAAATATAAACCAACAAATTTATGTTTTCTGAAGACACATTTACAAAAAATTTAGTATCTTATTTTATCAGGACTTTATGCTTTGGCCTCTGGATTATACAAGGTGAACAGATGAGAGACTACAGCATAAAAAAACCACAAAAGGTCAGGTGTGTCTATTTAGTTCTAGGCAGAAATACAAAACAAACAAATGAAAAACACAGATATCATTTCTGATATCCAACTCAAATAGTTAGGAATGTTCTAAAATATTATAGCATTATAGAATTATTTTCTACAAAATTTACTATACCTGTTTGAAGTTATTCATATTTTCATTTTAGTGAAAAAGCTCTAGAAATTTAGAACCTACTGAGTAAAGCCAAGGCTATTTTAATTTGTCTTAAATTTACTTTTGTCTGGCTTTAGGCCTGTGACATTTCCAGTATATCAGAATTCTGTGATAAATAATTTTGTATGCACCATGTTGGTAATAATGTAATCTGGGGAAGAGACTGGTAGTTTAGAAGTAGATGCTGATGTTAAGAATCTCTGCCTTCTCTATGTTGTCTTATTGAAGAAGCTAGAAACTGGTACATATGTACATACCTGCTACATATGTATACCCAACATAGCCACTTATGCTTTACTTAATTAGTTCTTGAGGTTATGAAGGGATGTAATGTAATAGAAACTGCAGATTAAGTATGTAAGGATAAAACAGGCCTAACTTTCAAAAAATCCAAATTGCTTTTCTCTATTACACGGAGACCACAAATATTACAACTATAATGATTCAATTACTAAGTCATAACAGCATATAACAGCTACATGTTATGAGTAAATTTTGCTATTTTAATTCTTTTATTAAATCTTCAATAGCTATATCAGAACAAAGTATTTTCATGACTTTGACCACGAATAATATCAAGCAACTAAAAATGTCTTGAATATAAAAAGGTAATGGAGTACAAGAACAATGAAATAGGCCGGGCGCAGTGGCTCACGCTTGTAATCCCAGCACTTTGGGCTGAGGCAGGCGGATCGCCAGGTCAGGAGTTTGAGACCAGCCTGGCCAACAACAGTGAAACCTCGTCTCTCCTAAAAATACAAAAATTAGCTGGGCATGGTGGCGCATGTCTGTAGCCCCAGGTACTTGGCAGGCTGAGGCAGGAGAATCGCTTGAACCCGGGAGGCGGAGGTTGCAGTGAGCCAAGATTGCACCACTGCACTCCAGTCTGGGCAACAGAGTGAGACTCCATCTCAAAAAAAAAAAAAAAAAAAAAAAAAAGAACAATTAATTAATACTTTATTTCCTCCCTTGGTAGACCTCATACTTCAAGTTATTCCCAAACAGTAGTTAAAAAAGATTCATACCAAAAGACTTTTGAACCTCTAACAGCACTTCGTGAATATGTACAGAAGCTCTTTGCTTCATGATGGGGTTATGTCCCAATGAACCCACTGTAAGTTGAAAATGCATTTAATACATCTTCTGAACATCACAGCTTAGCTTAGCCTACCTCAAACATGTTTAGAACACTTAACATTTGCCTATAGTTGGGCAAAATCATCTAACTGAAAGCCTATTTTATAATAAAGTATGGAATAGCTCATGTAATTTATTGAATACTGAAAGTGAAAAACAGAATGGTTGTATTAGTACTTGATATATGGCTTCTACTGAATGTGTATTGCTTTTACACTACCCTAAAGTCAAAAACTTGTAAGTTGATCCACTATAAGGCAGGCACCATTTGTATTTTGTTCCAATAATTCAGTAATAAACCAGATTCCATTAAAATACTATAAAATGGGAAAAAATCTATATGAAAGAAAACCATAAGATCATTTAAGTTCTTAAACATTTTTGAGGGGCTATAGATTTTACAAAATGAAAAATTGTAAAAGATTTGTCCTTCAGATGTTTAATCTTCTGTATTTTATAATAGTTTTTTTAAGTAAGGCAAATTCTATTGCTAAGAGCTGTATACAAACACATAAATTTTAGCACTTAATAATATCATGGGGCCATGGCATTATATGTTTGTGTCTGACTAATCTGCATTTAGTAGTTTAAAAGAATCTAACTGTTTCATATGATTGATTATTTTACAACTTTTAAAAAGAAAAATGTCTTGCCTTCGAATGGTAATCTTGTTCCAGTCTGGGATCTGATCCGGCTACCTGTTTGTATTTGTTAATTTTCATTTGGCGATTTCTCTCCTCTATATCCATAGTACCTATCGAGTAGAAAAAAACCCATAAAATTAATGTTCAGTTCTTATTTCTGAGTCCGACTTACAGGATGTATAAACGAAGAAATGCTAGGCTGGTATATTACTTTCACTCAATGTAGCATGTACAAATTAAATGTCATATTATTTTAAAGATTTATTTAAAGTATACAATTTCATAAGTAAAAACATGATGTTAAATATGTAAAATAATTTCAATCTGAATAAAATATAAATAAGTTTAAAGAGAAGATAACAAATCTTCATTAGATAGAAAACAATTTCTGGTATGTGTATGTCCAGAATACATTTGACTGCACAGAAATTTGACAATAATAATATCATGTGAACTCTGACTTTTAATTCATCATGATTTATTTATAGGTATTAAAGTTATAAGTTGCTTTCAAATACAATTTTAGAACTGCATTTAGAAACTATTATCATAAAATTAGGCTATGCATTGAAGCAGTTTGCCCCAGTATATGTGTGAATCCAATTATCAGAAACTTTTGAATTTGAATTTTCTAGAACTAGGATCAACAAAGAGGTTCTTGTAATAATACTGCTGATAGCATACCATGCCAGTAAAGGCACAAAGTATGACTGAGATCAATTTTATAAAAAAAATTAGAATATAGAGTTAAGAAAGCGAGACGGTAAGCCTCTTTCAAAAAGACATTAATGCCCTCTACAACAGGTGCTACCTAAAAGACATCAGTTGTAAATATTCAGAAGGCCTTCAAAAATTTGGGTTAGAACAAGAACTAAATTCAGTTAGCAAATCCTAGAAAACATGAAAAAGCATTTTGGAAGTATATTTATGGGGCAGGCACAGTGGCTTATGCCTGTAATCCCAACACTTTGGGGGGCTGAAGCAGGAGGATTGCTTGAGACCAGGAGTTCGAGACCATCCTGGGCAACATAGCATGACCCCGTCTCCACAACAACAAAAACAAAAAATTAGCCAGGTGTGGTGACACATGCTTATAGTCCCAGCATCCTGGGAGGCTGAGGCTGGATTTGAGACCAGGAGTTGGGAGGCTGCAGTGAGCTATGATCACACCACTGCACTACAGGTTGGCCAATACAGTGAGATCCCATCTCAAAAAAAGTACATTTGTCATTTTTAAAGGAAAGTTATAGGAATATTCCATTTCTCAGAAATATATATAATTTAGAAATCTCGATCATATACTACAAATCTACATACTGGGAAAAATGAGCTTAGTGAACTCAACTGGATATCCATAATAAAATGTCAGTAAATTCACACAGTGTGTTTAGGTAGGAATGTCAACATACACACACACACCCCTTGCTTAATTAAGATCATGACTTTAAAACCGCGGTAAAGACAACTAGACGTAAGCGTGCCTATTAAAAAATAGGTATTTTAATACTTACCTGATTTTTAAAATGGATTAAAGGAAAAGGGGATTAAAAAGATACCAGTATAACTAGAAGTTATGGTATCCCCTCCTGAGCCAATATTTTTAAATTTTTAATGTTTTAATTTTTTAGTATTATTCTCTGCCCTGCAAAAATCTCATTGCATATTAGATAGTTCTTGTTAGTAACAAATTTTAAAGGAAAATCGTTTAATGAAAATAATATGAAAAGGGAAGAAAATGTTTCAAAAAGAAAATCTTAGATAAATATACAAAAAACCTATACTATATTACCTCTAAATACCAGAAAATTTAAATCAACTATTCAATAAAGTGAGACAATTTCTTCCTTATAATAGTCACATGTTAATAATGATTTGACTAACTGACTCTGAGTCAAATTTGAAAGTGAGGAATATTAATGCTAGGTTAATATAATTTGAATGACATATAAAACCAGGTGAGGGCCTCCATGATGTAAATGTGAAATATAGTCAAGTACAAATACCTATTAGTCTATTAAAATACAACTTTGGAATTCTTTGTACTTCAAAAGATATTTTCAGGTAAACATGTCTTTTCCAAAGGCAAGCCAATAAAAAAATGAGCCCAACATTACAAAATGATGGGTCCTAAAAGAATATTAGCTATAAGGTGTGTTTGGAAAGTTTCTCAAAAAGTTCCATCTTGATATAATATAAATAGCACCAATAGACAAGTTTAAACACACACACACATATATAGATATAAATATGTAGTGATAAATATATACGTAGAAGCAGGGATATACATTTTGCAATATTTAGACTATTTTCTGGATGGCAACATCCTAGGAAAGCTATATTAAAATTCTTTCTGATTACTAGGTAGTAATGTGAATAACACTGGCAGTAGTTGGCAAACTTTTTCTGTAAAGGGCCCAATAACAAATATTGCAGACTTTGTGAGCCACATGGAAACTGTTACTCTGCCACAACTCTGCCACCATAGCATGGAAGCAACTGCAGACAATGCATACATAATAAGTGTGGCTTTATTCCAATAAAACTTTGTTTACAAAACAGGCAGTGAGTCAGATTTGCTCTCTGGCATATTGGTTTAACAGTGCTTGCAAAAGTGTCTTTCTCTTTAGAAATGGTTTAAAAATTAGGTAGAATCAGATTTATGCAATATAACTTTTACTTAACAGACCACTGGCAGATCTAAGGAGAATATTAATCTGTATTTGCTGGATAAACAAAGCAAGATGCAAATAGAGCTTTCTAACCATTTAAATATGTCATCAATTAAATTACAATCTCAAACAAATCTCTCATCTCCAGACCCCAATCATCATCTATAGACAGTTCCCAAATTGGAAAATTCTTTATTAGAGTCTTAACCAATGAAATCTCAAACGACTATTTTAGTCAGCAAACTTGAGTAAATATCCTTTTACCTTATAACTTCAAATCCTCCTAGAAGAATAACCCTTGGGACAAACAGTAACCAAACAGGTCTCCCTACCCAAAAATTATTTGGTTCATATGAAGTCTTCTGTTCCTTTTCTATATTTGTAGAAACTATTCCTAAAAACACTCCATGTAGAATAATAACCTTAGAGAGAAAAGTCTCCTATAGATAAAGTGATCCAGCGTAGAGGATTCTTCACCAGCAAGGTGATTTTTCTTTGCTGGTCCTTTCCTCTATCTAAGAAAAATAATCCAGTAATAATATTTTTATTTCAACAAAACTTAGTCTTTTTTTTCTTCCTTGGAATGAAAAGCAATTTAGAGAAATCAATAAAATAGAAGGGCTGTTCACTAGTTGAGGAAAGGATCACATAATTCCTAAACTTTGTTTCAGCTCTGATATCCTATATACACTCTATAAAAGGAAAATAAATGAAAGTGATAAATTGAATGAATTTTGTTCAATTTCCTCTCTCTTTCTCTCAGATTGACAGTAAAAATCTGTATATACAAGGCCCTCAAAAACCTGCAATAAAGAATAAACACTTGACCACAGAACACTTACCTTTTTTCTCCATCTGTTTATATCTTGCTGAAATAATTTCAAATTTCCAAAATAAAAATTTTGAAAAATGACGGTTTACAGGTTTAGAGAGTAAGTTTATCTAGGAATCTCTAAGATTAATTTTCTTATATGTGATGAACTATGTTTATTTCAGAAGACTTCTTAGTGGTTTGATATGGTTTTATAATTCAAGTATGCTTAAAAAATTAGGGTCATTATATCTTAGAAATCAAATCAAATATCAAAACATTTTCAAATTGTAAAAAAATTTGATTGAGATGGTAATGAGACAAGCCAATTTCTTTGACAAATACATTTACAATGACAGTTTTTACATGTTTGTAAATATATATTAATGTGATAATCTGTTAATGTATAATGTATTAAACTAATATTCAAGTTATCTCAAATTCTTTTTTGTATAAGTAAATTATTAACTAAATAGAGAAAATATAATTTGTTTCATAAATATCTTGTTTCATAAATGCTAGAGTTGTTTTAAATTATGGTGGAAATGGCCCTCTGTTTTTTGATATGTATATATACAAATACTCCTAAATTCCATAAATGTTAGCATTCCTACTAAATAAATGACATTTTAAACAAAACTTTTCTTCTTTTCCCTTAATTTATAATAATCCCCTTCCTTAAATTACACAAGACCTTTATTCTACTTTAGAAATTTTAAGGCAGAGCACAAAAAAAGACAGCATATGTGGATGTTCAGGAATTAATAAATAGCTCAAAATATTCATTTTTTTAAATTGGAAATTTCTGGCCCATTTCAGCCACTGATGAAAAAAAATCCAATATTTTGTTGCTCTTGATTTAACTTATTTCCTTAAATCATATCACATATTCTGCAGCTATTTATTTTGGTGTAAGTCTTTAAAGAGATTTACTTCTTCTTAAATAAAAAATTAATTCTATAGTTACTTTGAACTTTAAAAAGCCTATTTAGTGTGCCCAGAAAGTTAAAGTTATATTGATAAAGCTGCTATGGCATCCAATATAAAAAAAGTTAACTTCTAGATGAATTTTTTTAACCAAAGATATAGTTGAATATGGTCACAATAGCTGGCAGCCAGCTAGTGGTTGTTTAGGTTTTACTACACGCATGTACTACAAAGATCATCGATATACCTTCAGTGATTTCTGTAGTATGCAAACAGTAATCGTTTTAAGTTTGCTTTTCCAAACACACACACACTCCCGACACAAAGACAGAGAGAGAGACTGAAAGAGCATGAGCATGCCCCTGGAGTCCTAGAGCAATTTCATAACCCAAACTTCTTTGAAGTAGGGGCACAGGTTTAGCAGTGACACAATCCACAAGGAAGCTGAACAGCGACCAGAATATGGCAGTATTGTTGACTCAGTCATCCATCTTGTAGTCTTAAACAAAATGCTCAAATCTGAGGATCTTACAAGGGAAAACTCTTAAGCCCAATATGCAAACTCAAGAAAGAACCCCAAACTTCAGGAGAAAATTAGAAATTTGCAATTATAGACATCTTGGAAGTCAGAAATTGCATTGATTAGTACTTCAAATTCTTGTGGGTAATTTAATTACTTAAAAACATTCCCTCTATTCCTTACCCCATCTCTTCTATTTTTATATAAATATTCAACCTCAGGTTAAAAAAATCTTTCCTTTAATTGAGCTAAAGAATTGCACTAACTAGCTGTTTCATGAAGGTTTCTGATAAACAGTCATATGTGGAGTTGTTTTTGATTATTGTATGTCTTTACAAAACTAAGGACTGCCTTGAAATAATTTGAGGTTAGAAAACAATTTTTATT
Source organism: Pan paniscus (assembly GCF_029289425.2). Taxonomy (NCBI): domain Eukaryota; kingdom Metazoa; phylum Chordata; class Mammalia; order Primates; family Hominidae; genus Pan; species Pan paniscus. The sequence goes on along the minus strand of NC_073256.2, from coordinate 121,418,687 downwards.
GTTTATATTTTTTAACATAACAACATATCAAGAACTTGTGGGATGATCATTAAACATTTGCACTTTATAATTAAACTTATTCTAAATAGTATTCTTTTAATAAGTACAAATTATATTTGTTTTTCAGTTACATTTAAGAATTAAAGGTATTGGTGTAAATATTAAGTTGTAATCAGTAGTGAAGGATTCCCAAATGAAAAATGTTTTCTGTTGAAATTATCCAAATAATTGATAACAAAATATAAAAAGTATAGTTTTAATAAATCTAACTGATTTTTTAAAAGTAGAGTGATAAATGTAATCTGAACATAAATCAAAATATTATCTGAGGCTTTTCTTCTAATTGAAGCTAAAGAAGTATATTACTTATATAGAAGAGACATATTTTAAAAAATTTTAAAGTTAATTAATTTAAACCATTGAGAAAAAGTAATTTTGATAACTATCTTATTACATTTTATTAACTTTTAAGAAAATACAAACAATGTGGAATAGACACAAAAGAAGATAAAGAAAATAATGAGAATGACAGAAATAACATATTTAAAATGAACAAAACTAAAAAAGCCAAATTGTGGACTCTCAATGTTAAATTCACCATTTAAGTATGTATCAAATGAAGTGCAGTGAATAAAAAGGTATCATCAGTGTATACAGCTATTGGCTCACCTAAAGGTGGCAATTACAGATGAGAAAACATGGCTACATATATTTATTTTCTAGATTCAATGAGATATACTATAAAAAGAACAATTTCTTTCAACAGAGAACTAAGTATAGAAATTGCTAATATGTCTCATGAGATAAGAATGTGTAATATTTTCTCATAACTGTATTTTAAAAGGTAGTGCCACTCAAGAAGAAAATAAAGTACTTAATTTTAATGAATTTTTTTTAATTTTTTTGAGATGGAGTTTTGCTCTGTTGCCAGGCTGGCTGGAGTGAAGTGGTGCAATCTCGGCTCACCGCAAACTCTGCCTCCTGGGTTGAAGCAATTCTCCTGCCTCAGCCTACCGAGTAGCTGGGATTACAGACTTGCACCACCACGCCCAGCTAATTGTTGTATTTTTTGTAGAGACAGGGGTTCACCATGTTGGCCAGGATGGTCTCGATCTCTTGACCTCATGATCTGCCCGCCTCGGCCTCCCAAAGTGCTGAGATTACAAGCGAGAGCCACTGCGCCTGACCAATTTTAATGAATATTTTAATTGTTCTTTCAATATCTAAAAATTGTGAAAAAATTACTTCAAAATATAACTTATTGGCATTGTATATGAAAAAAACTTAAAAATGACCATATTTTTGATCATTTTGATCAAATTTTTGACCACATTTGAACATATTTAGATCATTTGATTTTTGACCCTGAAATTTCACCTCCCAGGAGCTTTCCTAAAGAAATGTCAACGTGCAAAGATGTGTACACAAGTATATTAATCATACCATTGTTTGATAATTGTAAAGACCTTGGGAAAAAAATTCCTAAAGGTGCAAAACAGGTAATTATCTAATTGCATAATGGTATATCTATAGAATACAACACATCCATAAAAAATGATGCGGATGTTGTACATGTGTGTTCATATACTATAAATATATTGCAATTAGTAATTATAAAACAGATTAAACAGTAAAAATAGTAGCATAGCTTAGAACAATTTTAAATATAAATATATATTTATAAAAATATATATACATATAAACTATAAATAAGACAGAGAACAAAAAAGATTTGAAGACTGATACACCAGAATGTTAGCAGCTATTACTGGGTATTGAAAGTATGTATAAATGCTATTTGATTTCTTATTTGGGTTAATACATGATTTATAAATTTTACACAACTGTATGTTACTTTTATAAGAAGAAAAGTGTAATTAAAAAATACAAGATACACGACTTGCTTTATGAATCTGGGGTTGCAATCCTAATCTCCTATAAAACAGACTTTAAACCAACAAAGATCAAAAGAGACAAAGAAAGCCATTACATAATGGTAAAGGGATCAATTCAACAAGAAGAGCTAACTATCCTACATATATGTGTACCCAATACAGGAGCACCCAGATTCATAAAGCAAGTCCTGAGTGACCTACAAAGAGACTTAGACTCCCACACAATAATAACGGGAGACTTTAAACACCCTATTGTCAACATTAGACAGATCAACGAGACAGAAAGTTAACAAGGATATCCAGGAATTGAACTCAGCTCTGCACCAAGTGGACCTAATAGACATCTACAGAACTCTCCACACCAAATCAACGGAATATACATTTTTTTCAGCATCACACTGCACCTATTCCAAAATTGACCACATAGTTGGAAGTAAAGCTCTCCTCAGCAAATGTAAAAGAACAGAAATTATAACAAACTGTCTCTCAGACCCCAGTGCAATCAAACTAGAACTCAGGATTAAGAAACTCACTCAAAACCGCTCAACTACATGGAAACTGAACAACCTGCTCCTTAATGACTACTGGGTACATAACGAAATGAAGGCAGAAATAAAGATGTTCTTTGAAACCAGCGAGAACAAAGACACAACATACCACAATCTCTGGGACACATTCAAAGCAGTGTGTAGAGGGAAATTTATAGCATTAAATGCCCACAAGAGAAAGGAGGAAAGATCCAAAACTGACATCCTAACATCACAATTAAAAGAACTAGAAAAGCAAGAGCATACACATTCAAAAGCTAGCAGAAGGCAAGAAATAACTAAAATCAGAGCAGAACTGAAGGAAATAGAGACACAAAAAACCCTTCAAAAAATTAATGAATCCAGGAGCTGGTTTTTTGAAAGGATCAACAAAATTGATAGACTGCTAGCAAGACTAATAAAGAAGAAAAGAGAGAAGAATCAAATAGATGCAATAAAAATGATAAAGGGGATATCACCACCGATCCCACAGAAATACAAACTACCATCAGAGAATACTACAAACAACTCTATGCAAATAAACTAGAAAATCTAGAAGAAATGGATAAATTCCTCGACACATACACTCTCCCAAGACTAAACCAGGAAGAAGTTGAATCTCTGAATAGACCAATAACAGGCTCTGAAATTGTGGCAATAATCAATAGCTTACCAACCAAAAAGAGTCCAGGACCAGATGGATTCACAGCCGAATTCTACCAGAGGTACAAGGAGGAACTGCTACCATTCCTTCTGAAACTATTCCAATCAATAGAAAAAGAGGGAATCCTCCCTAACTCATTTTATGAGGCCAGCATCATCCTGATACCAAAGCTGGGCAGAGACACAACCAAAAAAGATAATTTTAGACCAATATCCTTGATGAACATTGATGCAAAAATCCTCAATAAAATGCTGGCAAAACGAATCCAGCAGCACATCAAAAAGCTTATCCACCATGATCAAGTGGGATTCATCCCTGGGATGCAAGGCTGGTTCAATATACGCAAATCAATAAATGTAAGCCAGCATATAAACAGAACCAAAGACAAAAACCACATGATTATTTCAATAGATGCAGAAAAGGCCTTTGACAAAATTCAACAACGTTTCATGCTAAAAACTCTCAATAAATTAGGTATTGATGGGATGTATCTCAAAATAAGAAGAGCTAGCTATGACAAACCCACAGCCAATATCATACTGAATGGGCAAAAACTGGAAGCATTCCCTTTGAAAACTGGCACAAGACAGGGATGCCCTCTCTCACCACTCCTATTCAACATAGTGTTGGAAGTTCTGGCCAGGGCAATTAGGCAGGAGAAGGAAATAAAGGGTATTCAATTAGGAAAAGAGGAAGTCAAATTGTCCCTGTTTGCAGATGATATGATTGTATATCTAGAAAACCCTATTGTCTCAGCCCAAAATCTCCTTAAGCTGGTAAGCAACTTCAGCAAAGTCTCAGGATACAAAATCAATGTACAAAAATCACAAGCATTCTTACACACCAATAACAGACAAACAGAGAGCCAAATCATGAGTGAACTCCCATTCACAATTGCTTCAAAGAGAATAAAATACCTAGGAATCCAACTTACAAGAGATGTGAAGGACCTCTTCAAGGAGAACTACAAACCACTGCTCAATGAAATAAAAGAGGATACAAACAAATGGAAGAACATTCCATGCTCATGGGTAGGAAGAATCAATATCGTGAAAATGGCCATACTGCCCAAGGTAATTTATAGATTCAATGCCATCCCCATCAAGCTACCAATGACTTTCTTCACAGAATTGGAAAAAACTACTTTAAAGTTCATATGGAACCAAAAAAGAGCCCACATCATCAAGTCAATCCTAAGCCAAAAGAACAAAGCTGGAGGCATCACGCTACCTGACTTCAAACTATACTACAAGTCTACAGTAACCAAAACAGCATGGTACTGATACCAAAACAGAGATATAGACCAATGCAACAGAACAGAGCCCTCAGAAATAACACCGCATATCTACAAATATCTGATCTTTGGCAAACCTGAGAAAAACAAGCAATGGGGAAAGGATTCCCTATTTAATAAATGGTGCTGGGAAAATTGGCTAGCCATACGTAGAAAGCTGAAACTGGATCCCTTCCTTACGCCTTATACAAAAATTAATTCAAGATGGATTAAAGACTTAAATGTTAGACCTAAAACCATAAAAACCTTAGAAGAAAACCTAGGCGTTACCATTCAGGACACAGGCATGGGCAAGGACTTCATATCTAAAACACCAAAAGCAATGGCAACAAAAGACAAAATTGACAAATGGGATCTAATTAAACTAAAGAGCTTCTGCACAGCAAAAGAAACTACCATCAGAGTGAACAGGCAACCTACAAAATGGGAGCAAATTTTTGCAACCTACTCATCTGACAAAGGCTAATATCCAGAATCTACAATGAACTCAAACAAATTTACAAGAAAAAAACAAACAACCCCATCAAAAAGTGGGCAAAGGATATGAACAGACACTTCTCAAAAGAAGACATTTATGCAGCCAAAAGACACATGAAAAAATGCTCATCATCACTGGCCATCAGAGAAATGCAAATCAAAACCACAATGAGATACCATCTCACCCCAGTTAGAATGGCAATCATTAAAAAGTCAGGAAACAACAGGTGCTGGAGAGGATGTGGAGAAACAGGAACACTTTTACACTGTTGGTGGGACTGTAAACTAGTTCAACCATTGTGGAAGTCAGTGTGGCGATTCCTCAGGGATCTAGAACTAGAAATACCATTTGACCCAGCCATCCCATTACTGGGTATATACCCAAAGGACTATAAATCATGCTGCTATAAAGACACATGCACACCTATGTTTATTGCGGCACCATTCACAATAGCAAAGATGTGGAACCAACCCAAATGTCCAACAACGATAGACTGGATTTAAAAAATGTGGTACATATACACCATGGAATACTATGCAGCCAGAAAAAATGATGAGTTCATGTCCTTTGTAGGGACATGGATGAAATTGGAAATCATCATTCTCAGTAAACTATCACAAGGACAAAAAACCAAACACCGTATGTTCTCACTCATAGGTGGGAATTGAACAATGAGAACACATGGACACAGGAAGGGGAACATCACACTCTGGGGACTGTTGTGGGGTGGGGGGAGGGGGAAGGGATAGCATTAGGAGATATACCTAATGCTAAATGACGAGTTAATGGGTGCAGCACACCAGCATGGCACATGTATACATATGTAACTAACCTGCACATTGTGCACATGTACCCTAAAACTTAAAGTATAATAATAATAAAATAAAATAAAATAAAAGAAGAAACTGATATCTAAACTATTTTGGATATAAGTTGATTAGGAGGGATCTAGTAATCTATGAAAATAGCATGTGTTTGTTTTGTTTTTGATCTCTAAATTCAGTGAACAGACTAACTGAAATTTTATTATTCAGAGGACCTAGATTTTAGCATTATTTTAGGTTTTGATATTAAAAATCAGGATATAGCCATGTGAGATGGCTCACGCCTGTAATCACAGCACTTTGAGAGGCTGAGGCGGGAGGACTGCTTGAGCCCAGGAGTTTGCAACCAGCCTAGGCAACAAAGTGAGAACCTCTTCTCAACAAAAAATAAAAAATTTAGCTGGGGGCGGTAGCATGTGCCTGTGGTCCCATATGCATGGGAAGCTGAGGAAGGAGGATTGCTTGAGCCCAAGAGGTCGAAGCTGCAGTGAGCCATGTTTGCACCACTGCACTCCAGCCTAAGTGACAGAGTGAGACCTTGTCTCAAAAGAAAAAAAAAAAAAAAAAGAAAAAGAAAAAGAAAAAAGGATGTACTTGGTCCATAGGGGAAGATTAGGGTTTTATGCCGCAGAGTACAGTGGAAGTAACCACCACAGAGTTGACGGGACCTTGAAACTGCTCAGATTTGGGGAATGGGTGTATTTAGGATACTTAGGATTAAATAAAAACTTTTTTTTCTTTTTGAGACAGGGTGTTGCTCTGTCAGCCAGGCTGGAATGCAGTGGCTCAATCATAGCTCATTATAGAGTTTTTACCTCTCAGGCTTAAGTGATCCTCCTGCCTCAGCCTTGCAAGTAGCTGAGACCACAGGCGTGCATACCACGCTCAGCTGTTTTTATTTTTTATTTTTAGTAGAAACGAGGTATCACTATGTTTCCCCGGCTGGTCTCAAATTCCTGGGCTCAAGCAATCCTCCCACCTTAGTTTCCCAAAGTGTTGGGATTACAGGCATGAGCCACTGTGCCCAGCTAAAGAAAACCTTAAAAAACAGCACTGGTTGAAAAGATACAAAGAGATAAGACTTGGGTTTTAGTCCTGGCTTCATGAGTCCTGTACCTACAAACATGTCACTTCCTGAGCATAAAATTCTTCATCTATAAAACGAATAGTTTTGTACCAGATACTCTTTATAATTCCATCTGCTACAAAACTCCTTTTTTTTTTTTTTAAGATGGAGTCTCACTCTGTCACCCAGGCTGGGGTGCAATGGCGTGATCTCGGCTCACTGCAACCTCTGCCTCCTGGGTTCAAGCGATTCTCCTGCCTCAGCCTCCTGAGTAAGTGGGACTACAGACACGAGCCACCATGCCTGGCTAATTTTTTGTATTTTTAGTAGAGTCAGCGTTTTACCATGTTAGCCAGGATGGTCTCGATCTCCTGACCTCATGATCTGCCCACCTTGGCCTCCCAAGGTGCTGGGATTATAGGCATGAGCCACCACGCCTGGCCGGTTAGTTGACTTTGAAGTCAAATGATGTTTAAGTATTTTCTGTTTTATATTATCATATTTATTTCATTAATATAATGTAAAGTGCTCTTAGAAATTTTTAATATGTGTCCTGGTACTGCATTCATTACATTTCCCTTTACAAAATGTTCGTATGTGTGCAGAGGCAGAGAAGAAAATGGAATAAAGGAAGAAGTGAGGGAAAGACAGAGATAAAGAAAGAGGAAGAGAGGAAGAAAGAGATGATTAGCCAGAGCCTAGGAGAGACAGACAGGACAAACGAGACACTGACTATATTGAGAAATTCATTAAACTAGGAACTTTGTGCAGGAAAAAGAGTCCCAGACTGCTCTTATGTAGAAGGATCTTTTAGGCTAAAGTGCAAATGCTTCACTATATACATTTCTTTTTTCATAATATACAGTGACAGGTATAGAAGAAAATGTTACTAACCTTCTAGTAACTTAGTTAATTTGTTAGTCACAATTCCTTATCTTTGAAAAAACAAGATATATTTTGAGGGTAAACTAAATTTTAAAATGAAAATTCCCTCAGAGAAGAAATATAATGGTTATTGAAATTGCTTCTAAGAAAAGGTACAATAATTGTTTATAAAAGATACAAATATCAGTCAAATTCATTGTGTTAATTGACTATTCCCCATTTGTGTTATGGACTTTAGAACATTCTACCTTTTACATGATTGCTAAATACCCACATTAAAGGAGATATTATTAACAGAGTAGCATGTATTATCACCCTGTACATACATCTTATCCTCAACTTTTTATGTTGTCATATGACATAATTATCAAATACCACTGTATTCCACATCTGGGATCTAAATTTATGAACTAAATAAAATTTGTGAACTAAATTTAAATTATATTAACTATGGCATTAAAATGATGATATAGAATATTTTTGAGAGTATTAAAAGTATCTTTTACCCACCATGTCAGGCAGACAAAGAGGCACACAAAAAATGAGAAAAAATTCACAATAGAATCCTATGATAATATGTATATTCTTAAAAGGATCCAAACACAACACATGTGATCATGCCCCCCAAACCTTAATGAAAGTGTGAAATAATGAACCTCACTTTTCTCCTCCTTCAAAAAGAGTGGAATCGTAAATGGATTCCTATACAGAGAGAGGAGTGAAATAAGGCAAAATTACTAAATGAAAAGTATTAGTTGTTAGATATATCACTTCATATTTTCAATGATGTTATAAAATATTTACATTTTCTTTATGCTAATAACATGTTGCAAACAACACACATGTCAGATAAGATGATTAAACAGGGTCTGGAAAATTAAATTGTGCAAACCTACAGAGAAAAATAAAATTTTTGATACTTAAAGAAACATCATTAAAATAAATTCTGATTATAAATTGCAAATGTGATGTAAGATTCTAATATAAGAACAGATAAGAAGGATTTGTGAAAGTAATTTCCTCCTTATATCCATGGTGATCAGCCTGGAAAATGATTATACACTTGGGTTATGAATTAAAATAAAATCAGTGAAGCTTATGTAGCAATATTGTGATGAAAACAAGAGCAGCACATTTTAACTTTTGCTACATTTTATCCATTTGGCTAAATTTTTTTATAAAGTGATATTAACATTTTTAGACAAATTAGGATCACCATTAAATTGAAATAATTATTTTTAATGAAAAAAGGAAATATTTAGATATATGGATTTTAATAGTACTCATGCTTGGACACTAAATTGTATTGCTTTTTCCCAAGATGCTGCCGCTGATTGCTATTGGTCAAGTGTACAAGAATGACTACAGAGAGCAGCTAATGTCATGTAGTGTAACATTACCTTAGAATTCAAAGGAATGTATCCTAAATGTTTCATGAATAGGAAAATCTCATAAAGTGTTTCCATTCAATACTGAGAATAAACAGAAATTAACAATTAGATGGGGTTACTCTCAGATTAAGAAGGATGAGAATTAGATGGAGAGACATCAGGACAGACTAGGAGAAACTGGACTGAGTTTTAATTTTTTTCTTTTTTCTAAATGTAATGTTGGCTCCAGTAACTTTTAACCTTTCAAATGCCCTTGTGTGAAAACTAGTTACATTGAGGATGTTAAATACAACTGCAAACTAGAGTGAGTTGTTCTCCATGGATGTTAAATATCCGTTTCTGAATTCCTCTCTTATTGCTCTCCTCTTCCCTGACCTCTAGTATTGGTCTCTCATAATATTCTCTGCACAGTGTCCCCATTCTTGGTTTGGCCTTCTCGGCTTTAAAGTTTCTATATCCTTCTCTTTGTCACTGTAAGGCCACCATTTCCTAAGGTTAAGGACATGGGTTCTGGTACAAAGTCATTGCTTTGGTTAAAATTCCAGCTTCAAATGGCTTGGGTAATTTATTTAACTAACCTGTACTTCAATTTTTCAATCTGTAACTAGAAATAAAAATAGTACCGAATACAGTGTTAAACTCAATTACATATTAAAACAATTTATACTAAGTGATTTAATTATCCGAAATATTGACTGCATTTTAAAAGAAGAGTTAAGAAATTTGATTGAGAAAATGCACAATAAAAATTGGTTTTGATCACTGAGTCCTCCTTCCTCAACTACTCTAAAACTTTCCCAATCTCCTTGTCAGAACTAGTTCTTATACTGAATCTCCCAAGAGAAGATGTAATATGTGGAATTAACAATCTAGCCATCAATTATTCATTATCATTCCAAGTTTTTCAAGTGGGACCTATTGCAGCTAGAATAAAAACAATGAGTTTTTATATAACTTGAGCATCTGGGTTCATTCAACTGAGCCTTGTATACTTGAGTTATAAAGTAAGAATATCCAAATATAGGGAGCTTCTTACTATATCTCCAATATTGAGTTCAATGCAACATGTGGTGTGGTTTACTGGTGGTTCATTAGCAAGAACTCCCTCTACTTAACTGGTGGTGACTTTAAAGAAAAACCTAATCATTGATTGCTGTAGCTAAATGGATATTGTAAAACATATCTCTCAAAGGTTACTAGAAAAACCCTATTTGCCAAATCAACTGATCATTCCTCAGCACCATTCTATTGGACCTTACTTCAGCATTTGCTAAAATTATTACACTGTCCTTGATATTTTATTCAACTGTTTAGCCCTGTACTTTTCTCTCAGTTCACTCTTTATCAAGCTACTTTGCCGGCTCATCTTTCTCAGCTGATTTTTCAAATTTATGCATTTCCCAAAGTGTTGCTATAGCTTTCCTTTTTATTCTATCCTTGAGTGTTTTTTTATTTAATTCCATATCTTCAATGTCCCATCAATGCTGAAGGCTCTATCCTTCAGCTTCTACCTTTCCTGTAAGCTCTAAGACTCACATTTCCAGTTGTCTCCTAGTCATCCCCAAGTGGGCCCCCTTAGCACCTAAAACCCAGCTTGCCCCAAACAAATTAAAATTATATCTCCTATCTGTTCTTCTCCTATAATCATTATCAATGAATATCTACAATACCCAGAATCTATTTCTTTGTTAACTGTCTTGCCTATACTTGGACACTATGTTAGCCCTAAACATCTCTTGATCTTTTTTGGTTTCTTGCCCACTGCTTTAGATTCAAAGCTTTAGTCCCTTCTTTGATTTCTAGCTAAACCCCTTAGTCATCTTGTCTCTTTCACTTTGAGTTCTGAAGCTGCAGGCAAACCCCACCCATGACCATGCCCCTGTGGACCCCTATCTTGGGAGGGGATCTTAGTTGCTTGGGATGTGTTAGATTAGGTAAATTATTTTTTCTATTAGCATATTAGAACTATTTGAGTAACATATAAAATCCATTTTAATTTTCTGTATTTTCAATAATTTTAAAAGTCAGATTTATTGAGGTATAATTTACATAAAGTAAAATTCACACAACTTAGTACAAAGTTCTGTGACATTTGACAAATGGATTTAGTCATGTAAACTCACCACAATCAATATACAGAGTATTTCTATCACCCTAAAAATTTCCTGATGCTGCTTTGATGTCAATCCTCTTCTTGCTTGCCCAGGTAACCACTGATCATATTTATGTCTAGCTTTTTCTTTTTCTTCAGTAATGTTTTCAGTCTAGAATTTTACTTGCTGAAGCCATAGAAAATGAAATGCAACAAAGCTGTAGAGACTACACAGTAAAAATCTACTATTTTAGAATTTAGTAATACTGTTCTCTGAAAAATTAAATTCTTAAAAAGAATAATACTCTGTATATCCCAGGAATTGTGCTAAGAGCTTTGCATGTATTATGTCTGTCACTTAATCAGCACAACTATATGTGCTAGGACTTATTTTTTTCTCAATTTTACTTATTAGACAATTTACACAAGGTCATATAACTAGTAGGTGGCAGAGATTGACGTGCCCTTCTCCAGAACTTATGATCAAAAATATTGTCATGAAATGAACCTTCTTTCTCTCTCTCACACACACATGCAAAGAGTCAAATTTTATTTCATTCTTTTCTCTTTTTCCAGCATCTTTCCTTCCTTTTGACATCTTCACCCTTTTCTTTTTGAGCAGTTTCTCCTCTGTCCATTTTTTTTTGGTAATATTTCATCTGATTTCCCTATGAACCCAACCTTGGACTATAATATGGTCATTCTTTAATATTTTTACAGATTTCCTTAAATTCTCACCCCTTTACTCTAAACAAGCCTATCAACCTCCTTCATACTCGGCACGATCTGTAATCTATAACTATGTCCTTCCCATAAGTTATGCAACATAATGTATTAATCAAATTACTTTACATAGCTTTCTTCATGTCAACTTACCTTATTTTGAAATATATATATGTGTGTGTGAGTGTATATATATACACACACATACATATATATATATATACACACACACTTGTTTTGAGACAGAGTCTTGCTGCATTATCCAGGCTGGAGTGCAGCGCTGCAATTATGGCTCACTGCAGCCTCCAACTCCTAGGCTGAAGACATCCCTCCACTTCAGCCTCCTAAGTAGCAGGGACTACAGGCTTGTGCCACCACACACAGCTAATTTTTAAATATTTTTGTAGAGATGGGGTCTTGCTGTGTTGTCCAGTCTGGTCTCAAACTCCTGGCCTCAAGTGATCTTCCCTGCCTTGGACTCCTGAAGTGCTGGGATTACAAGCATGCACTACCACGCATGGCCAATTTACCTTCTTATATATTATGTTTTCATCACAGATATAGAAGTATAGAGCTTTAAATGGGCAAAGAGAAAGGGATTAAAAAAATCATAAATTCACTATGTTCTAATGAATATTAAGTATTGTTACATGTTAATATTTACTAAATATTTGATCACAAACTTGGCTTATTACAAGTGTACTCTTTCAATTCAACTCAGAAAATTTAACAAATATATTTTAATCATAACTACCGTCCAGTGCTACGCTTTACTTATTCACCTTCCTGTAAAACTTAAAGTTTGAAAACTCCCTTATCCTTCACTGATGCTTAAATGCCTGCTTGCAAAAATACTTTATAGCATAAATTATTCTCCTCTTCTAAACTTTAATTCCCTTAGTTTATCTTCTGTTTAATGGTCTTTAGTATGATGTATTTCCTGGCTACTTTACATAGCTGGTTTCTTCTTACTCTTCTGGTTTAGTCTTCTGGTTTAGTTCAAACATCACCTCCTTAGATAAGACTTCCTGGATTATTCCATCAAAAATAGCTCCTTCCCCACCCCAATCCCACTAGGTTACATAAGAATTTTAAATAAGAGCACTTAAAACTAAGTTTAACTTTTTAGGGACTACTTTCTCTCAAAAAGATAATTTCCATGAGGGGAGATCTTGTATGTCTATGTCACTGTTATGTCTCCAGCACCTAGAATAAGGCCTGATACGTATATATTTAGTAGCTGCTTGTTGAACAAATAAAATTTTTGGAATATAAAATATCTTTATAGTAGAATAAGAATTTCAGAAATAACCTTTCCTTTATGGAGAGCAATTATATTGTATTACAGTTTAATATACCATATAATAACCAGGAATGATTTGAGTCTAGCATAGCCAAATTTGCTGGTTATTTGGCTATTTTATAAGGAGATTTTAATAGTCTGTCTTGGAATTTTATTCCTATCTTAATAAAGACTCATATATTCACTACTAACACCTGAAATCTAGAATTGACTATAATTCTGAGCACAAAATATACATTTGGGCATTAGAAACATATTTAAAGAAGGAATTTGAATAGTTTAAAATGATTTTTATTAACAATATGCTTTTGGCCACCTGCTAGACATTTAATGAAAAATTTATCTAATTTTAAACACAACTCTTCAATCCTAAATGAGAAAAGTGGTAGACTATATCTTTTTGTGTGTTTTCCTTTTTTGAAATTTGCTTGCAATTGAAGTGGAAAAATTTTCATTTTGGCTGGTCATTTATTTTTATTTTTCTGTTGGTTGAAAGTATACACACACGCACACATACACACAAATTATCAACCCTCAACCTCATTTTTTTAACAATGATGAAACTGAGATTGGAGAGATTAGGAAACTTGTCCAAGATCGCATTGGCCTTCTAATTTCATGTTTTATTGCCTGTACCAACATGCCTCTAAACAGGGCAACAGAGAATAAAACATTACTTGTTTTATTGTTCTTTAACAAAAGCATGGCTTCGGGTATTTTTGTTTGTTTGTTTGTTTTTTGTTTTTTGAGATGGAGTCTCCGCTCTGTCGCCCAGGATGGAGTGCAGTGGCGCGATCTCGGCTCACTGCAAGCTCCGCCTCCGGGGTTCGGGTTCACGCCATTCTCCTGCCTCAGCCTCCCGAGTAGCTGGGACTACAGGCACACGCCCACCCCGGGTAATTTTTTGTATTTTTAGTAGAGACGGGGTTTCACCGTGTTAGCCAGGATGGTCTCGATCTCCTGACCTCGTGATCCACCTGCCTTGGCCTCCCAAAGTGTTGGGAATACAGGCGTGAGCCACCGCCCGGCCTTTTTTTTTTTTTTAAAGAAAAATCTAGAAGTAATTTGTCTTGTTTCTGGTGCCACAGATGAACACATGAAGTGTCCAAGCTATAGTCCGATGCCCAGTTCTACTATTAAAAGAAATTTTCTCTTTTTAAAAATAATCCTAGAAGTGGGTATTATCCAAACTCCTTACTAATTCATCATTACAGGTTATTGATGTATTAAATCTGGATTCAAAATCCTACTGATTTTGCTTATAACAAACATAAATCATAAAGAGTTAATGATATTTATCTAAAAAATAACCTCGGCATAATTTGAGTTGTGTAATAATTAATAAGAGCTACCATTCTTTGATTATTTACTATGGATGAAACTTTGTAACAAGTTCTTTACAGACATTACTTTCAATTTCTTTCAAATTACAAAAAAGAAATGTGTTTCTAATGTATATGTCAAAAAAATTCTTCATTTAAATGGCTGTATATGCATATAACTTATTTAGCCATTGCCCCATTATTTAATATTCATTGTAAGATCGTTTTTATTGTTACAAATAATGCTAGTGAACATATCATACATATGTTTTTATTTGAATTTCTATTTCTACACAGTCAAAAGTCTATGAACATTTTTAAGGTTCTTCATTTATATTGCAGAAGTGCTTTTAGAAAGGTTATGCTAAATTTCACTGCTACTCTGTTATCACACTCTTACCATGGTTTTTTAATAATTTTTTCTCTCCACATACAGGCATCACCATGGTGTTTTAAATAGGTGGACATGATATCTCATTTAAAATAGTATTTATTGGGTCATGACTGAAATAAAATGTTTTCATATATTTACTTACCACTGCATTTCTTGTTTGGAGAAATGTCTGTATATATCCTTTGCCCATTTTGTCTATTAGAGTTTTATTTAATATATACTTTGTAAAAGTTATTCAGATGTTAAGGCTTCTAATATTTTACCTGAGTTGCAGCAAATATCTTCCCAACTTGTGTGCCTTTTATTTATGATGATTTTGATATTCTGAAGTTTATACCTGCCACATTGTACTCAGGATTCTTCCTCTTTTTAAATTTATTTAATTGCTTTTATTTTTAGGATGGCTTTCTTTTTTCACAGAAATAAATATTTTGTGCTTTCATTAAAACATAACTAATCCCTTAATCTAGCTGGAGTTTATTAAGATTAATGAGAAGTGTTAAGCAACCAGCCCAAAGTCATATCCCTACTGACTGGCAGAACCTGAATAATTCATACCTGTCTGATTTCAATGCTCTTGCTCCTTCCACCCAACTATGTTTTTCAGAAATGATAAAGCTTAAGAGTACAGGTGCAATAAGCTTGATGCATAGATTTGCTTGTCAGTTATCTCCTAAACTAGCAGTCACAAACTAGTATATTTGTAATGCATATAACAAAGAATTAATTCTAGATCATGGAAATAATGCATACACATCAAAATGCAGATGATTTGAAATAAAAATTCAGTTTTCATGTATTTTTATAAAAAATAAAATTCTTCATTTATGGTGCTTGCTCTGTACTGGACACAGTTTTCATGTGTTTTGTACACTATATTTTGGTTAACTTAATCTTTGCAATAACCATTTGAGGTAGTACTATAATTATTCCCATTTTACAGATGAGGAATCTGAGGCACAGGGTAACTTTCACAAGATCATGGAGCAAGTAAGTGGTGGAGCTGATGAGGCAGTTTAGTTCCAGAATCTGCTCTTATACTGCTTCTCAGACCAATATTTCTTACAGGAACAAATATTTTCCCTAACAGCTGAAATTTTTAGGACACAGAGTTAAGGTGGGTGATAGGCATAGGTAAAACAGAATGTTATAGTTTTCAGAATGTATGAGTAATATATTAATAATTTAGCAGTAACATCCTTTAATTTCCAATGTAGACGAAATTTTATATCTAAAAAGAACTAAAAAATGTTGCATTCCAAACCTCATTTTAAATGACTTACTTAATCACTAAATAGCTACTTGTTCCACAGTTATTTGTTCCATGTTGGGGCATCCTTACTCTTTTGAGTCCCAAGAGCTTTAACTCTTTTCTTTTATTTGAATATTTATAAGCTTTAGTAAATTGAGCTTAAGTATTATACTTTATCAATAGAAGCTGTCATATAATTTGTGATATATTTTTATATTATACGTACATATATTTCATTTGAGACTTTTTTGTTTAGATGTATCATAAGAATACTTAATAAAATATTTAAGCTTAAGCTTATGTAAAATATTCCTATATACTAACATTTAAAGTATCTAGCCCAGTATTGAACATAGCATTGACACTTTGTGCCTCCTTATAGACTGAGTGATTTGCATTTTCAAGATTTCAGGGTACTAGGGTTATATAAGGTTTTCATGACTGAGCCATCTTGAGTATCTCTGTCTTTGACTTTCATCAATAATACTGAGTTAATCAAATAAAGGATGTAATCAATGCACACAGACTATCTATAAAATGGATAGAATGTGAAATAATTGATAATAATAATTAAGATTTTGGAAAATTTCAAGAACAGCTTATATGTGCATTTATATGTGTCCGTACATGCACATATATTAAATTACTACTATAATGAATGTTACTTCTCTTCACTTTTTAGGACATAAGTATAACAACATGCCATATAAAAGCACAGAGCATTCAAAATATGTCATATATGCCACTCAAATCTGACAAGAATTGATATACAAGTTTGAAATAATACATGCTAGTCTGAATATTTGTGTCTCCTCAAAATTCATGTTGAAACCCTAACAACTAAAGTGAGCATATTAGCAGATGGAGCTTTTGGCGGGTAATTAGGTCATGAGGGTGTTGCGGGATTTGTGCCATAATGAAAGAGGCCAAGAGAGATCCATTGCCCCTTCTCTCATATTAAGACAAAGGGAAAAAAAGATGGCGGTCCATGAACCAGAAAGCAGGCCCTAGCCAGACACTAAATTTGTTGGTGCCTTGATCTTACTTAGACTTTCCAGTCCCCAGAATTGTAAGAAATAAATTTTTGTGAATTATAAGCCACCTAGCTTATGACATTTTGTTACAGCAGTCTGTATGGACTAAGATAATACATATCAATGGGCAACATTCAGAATAATCAGAGAACCAAAACAGAAAAGAATACTGTAATTGTATTAATTTTTAGAAGTTTCACTTAGCTAACCCTAACAGGAAGTGATTTTACTAAACATTATAATTACAACACAAAATATATGTTACTTATTCCCAACTGTATTTTTATTAAGAAATGTTTGAAATCTATTCAATTTGAATTGTTAAGCTTTTCAAATTAACATTAGTATCTGGAAGACAAATGGATCAGTCTGAAATAGTAATTTATAACATATTTTCTCAAACTCTTAAGGTAGCACAGACCCAACTGTAATAATAATTTAATAATTATTAACATATCATAACAAAAATAAATATCACAATAATAATAATTGATCTAAGAGACTGGTGAGAAACATAGCTGACAAAACATTTTTTATGTTGAGATCTACTTATGAGTAAAACTGATATATTACACAAGCACTAATCTTGTCAGATGCTCTAAATCAGGTCTGGAAGTAATTCTAAAAATTTGTGTAGCTGAAACTTAAGATGTTGTTTCATGTAACTTAACAAATAGTATTTTAAAATTTATTTTGTATTAGACTTGTTTAACAATTATTTTTAAAAATTGTCATATGAAATTTCATATGAGTAAGAAAAGGTAAAATACACCCTAATAAAGCATGCTACTTCTCATTTAAAATAAACTTCATTATGATTTGCAAGTGCTAAGTCAACATATTTTGCTGCTTCAAAATGTGTAATCAATTCCTCCATTTATTGTGTAGAAGATGTTGTAGTGACTGTAATTGGACCTCGTAATGCAATTGAAGGTCTTATAATTGTGGTTTAAACATAAAACATACATTTTGACCAAATATATTAGTGAAGTAATTGGACTTGTGAAATTATTTCTCCATCATATTTTGGGCTAAAATTTATAAAGAAAGATAACCAACTTGCATATTAATTGGAGATGTGAGTGACAGGCTAATAAAGATATTACCTTTTATTGGTCAGATACTACAGTCAGTTTTTGAAAAGCCTTAACTTTAGTTTGCTTTTATTAAACAGGTGAAATACATTCTGAATTGCTTGTCACAAAATTTACTGCTTCCTTTTCTAAAATAATTTCCTTTTTCTCTGAATGTTTTCTTATCGTCTGTATTATTCTCTCTTTACTCTTACTTTGGAAGAGAATGCATTAGTCTTTATTTATCTCTAGGCTTATGTGAGTTTGCAGAATCCCAAACACAATGCTGGTTAACATAGACCATGTCTCCCTTACAGTATTAGGGGTCTGTAACAGAAATCCAGAAAGCTCAGGTTTCAACTTCCTCATACTAGGAAGAAAAGGGGTGTTATAGATCTATAGCTACCATTACAATTTTAAAAGTGTATGTTAAGAGAGACTTCAAATTATGTTTAGTTAACTATGATAATTAATTTAGAACTTAATATTTGAAGACAATAAAACATTTTTGCCTCCATAAATTTAAACATCCCACATACATCCTAGATACCATTTTTTTTTTGTAAGAAAAGTTGCTTCCATTATTAATCCTCTCCTCTTTGGAGTCTTCAAATTCTCCCAACCAAGTCCTTTTCCTCTGCCTTTATGCATATCATAAAGATTCCTTTGCTCAACCTCTAAGTTGTACCTCTGAATTTTCTTCCCCCTCTAAGCTTAAATTCCTTATTATTCTCCTTGTTTTGCTACTACTAAATTACATGGTTCATTCCTTCCAACCAGCATTCGTTCTTAACATTTTCCGGTCGGTACTGTCAAAACCCTACTATCCTGAGTTTCTTTCTCTAATTCTTTCTGCATTGCTTAGAGACCTCCTAATCTTTTCTACTGTGGTCTGAAACCCTATTGCTTTTACTTAAATACAATATATCCCTCAGCTTCATCAGAGAACGTTCATTTCCTTTCGTATCATGAATGGAATGTTGACCCTTCAAGAATACTATCTTCCCTGAGGGAAACATTCTGAGGTGAAGCTGCTCAAAATCCTTTAACTTACATATATGCTATACAATCCCAGAAACGGTATCAGCATTCTTGGTATAAATTGCTCCTTCCACATGTTTACTTTTCTAATCTATGTGAAGTCTATGCCTTTTATGTTCATAGCATTATTCTTCCTTGTTGCTACCATCTATATTCTAGGCAATTTCCTTCACATATCTATCAAGCTGAGGCCCTCAATAATTTCAATGTCTGTATAAAAATGCTAGCATCAAAATTTGTAGCTTTATTTGCATTCCCAAACTGTAATCCATGCTCCATCTTGGAAACTCACTCCTTGAAACAAACATTGTATCTTCACATTATTTGGAATTGTCCAACATCTGAAACTTCTTAAGATAATTAAATTGTCTCTCATAATAACCTGCTCAGTTTGCTTCTATTGCCTTAGATATCGCCACAAATTTCAGTTCTATCATTGAGACCTTATCTCCCAATTCATGAAAAATTCTGCATGATTTCACATGAAAACATGATTTCACACAACTAACATCCTTCCCAATCCATTTGAACATTACTTCAACTACTTCCCTTGCCAACCACCCTTGACATCCCTATTCTTTTCTTCTTTCTATATAACCGCCCACAAAGTTCCAACTGTGATCCAAATGATTAATTACTACATCCGAAGTGTGCTAATGAGCCAATCATTACACAATCTTAGAGAACCAATGCCATCACAAATGTAGGGTCTCCACTCAGCTAAACTATAACCATTCTTCAGGATATCCTTGGGGACCTTCCTGTCTTATTTCCCATGGTATTCTTAACTTTAAAATTTCCCCAAGCCATCAAGAAGCCTAGTTTATATTAACTACCTTCATTTTTTTCTTTTCCATCTCCTTTTCCTTCTCTTCTATTTGGTTTCTACCTACAACTTGACTGAATCAATAAGGCAAAGATCATTACTGTCTAGTTCTACCATTTAACAACATATTTGTCTTCTCTGGAATTTGTCTCTGCTGATTGTACCCCTTTCTTAAGATTCACTTCTATCACAGATTTTTTTAAATTCTCTTCTTTCATGAATATCCGTCTTTAATCATTTTCAACATACTTTTCTGGCTTTTGTTCTTTCATCCATTCCTTAAATGTAAATAAGTGCTGGTGATCCCCAAATTTTGATTCTTGTCTCTCTTATTACTCTTCATATGCTACTGACAATTCCATTAATTCCAATGGCATCACTTGAATGCTGATATGCTACCCTAATCTATGTCTCTAGCCCAGACTTCTCTCCTGAATTCCAGACCACCAATCATCTCTATAAGATATTTATACTTGAATATTTCAAATGAGGCTTCAATTTTACCTATCCTAAAAGTGAACTCTATCTTTCCCCTGAAACTTGTATAACATATATTCCCTATCCTAATAAAATGTACCATCAAACATTTCAGTCACCTGAAATCATCTTATTCCTCCTCTTTCTGCATCAATAATATCTAGTCTGATCAGTGACCAGGACTTGTAGGTTCAACATCTTTATATAACTTCTCATGTATTGACTGCCTCTACTGATACCTTAATTCAGACCATTATCATTTCTTAACTGATTCATTACACTATTCCCATATATGATCTTTCTGCTTATATTGCTCCGGTCCATCTTTTATATAACTGCCAAAGTAATCTTTCTAGAAACAAACATCTGACCTATTCTGTTGCTTTATATGTGTCAGTAACCTACATAATCTTCATAAATCTGGTCTCTGCCTACTTTCGCCAAACTTGTGTGAAGCTACTGGCCATACTGTTTCCTCTGCCTGAAATGCTCTCTACAAAAGAGGCTAACAGTGTTCTAGCGTTTAATATTCAATTAAATTCTTCTATGAAGTCTTTCTTGAACTAATATCCATCCTCCCCAGGGGAAAGGAATCATACCATCTTTTCTGATTCCATTATATTTTATATATGTGTGTATATACATGTACATACATATTTTTTATATATATAAAATATATACACTCACACTAGGAAACGCCTGCAAGGATAGGGAGCTATTGTGTGTCTCCTGTTACTTCCAGCACCTAGAACAGTACCACATGTGTTCAAGTTTCAGCTCAAATGTTACCTCTTCCAAGACACTTTTTCTGACTGTCTAGTTGAAATAAACTTCATTTCAGTTTATATCTCTGTAGAATATATTGTCAGAATAAGCTGCCTTGACACATAAACAGTGCATGTTACCCACATCTCTTAACTCTTCAGTGATATTGATAGCTTTTTTAGGGTATTAGGTCTTTGGTATTCTCCACAGTGTAGAACACTGATGAACTCATGTTAGAAATCAAATACTTTTGGGATTATTTTAAAAAGCAAAAAACTAGTTTTAAGTCTAAAATGCTTGAAACCAAACATATGTGTATGTGTGTACCTAAATATACATATGCATACATACACATCCTATTTGCCTTTAGTTATTCAGTTTATGGAAAAATTACATCTATACATATTACATAAAAATTAATTATTTTACTTTTATCCATCTAATTGGAGCAGTTGCTGTTGATAGTTGAATGCACAAATACCTAAATCAAAATGCTCATAAGATTTAATATTTTGTTATATTACAAAGGAATGAAAAACTATGAAATGAGTAAAAAAATGATTAAACATTTCTAGGACAAGTTAGATAAATAAAATAATAACAAAAAAAGCAGAAGAGACAGACCTGCATATCTTCTCCTTGTAGAGTCCAGTTCTTCTGTGATCACATCGTGTAATGGACAGACATAGACAAAGGAGATGGGAGTGAGTGGATATACTCCAAAGGTAAAAAGTGACACTGATGGAAAGGGCCTCAAATCATTTTGAGAAAGAATCCTGTGTACAGTTTTAGGGAAGGTATAATCAAATGCATTCCACAAAAAATACATAAGAACTGATGGCAAGTTGATTTTGCTACTATAGGTTAGCGGATTCAGAAAAATAAAGTTAGTGTAGAAATAAAGAAGATCCAGAAGTTTACAATTATTTACGTACAGCAAATCCTGAACACCAATGCTGAAGAAAGATACCATTAGTAAAAACAGTGTTAGTTGCATGACCACATTGTTCAAGACATTACTGAGTCAATTTAAAGTCTGTTACAATGCTTTCAAACTTTTAATTATCTGAAGAAAAGATTTAATTGAGTCATCACCAAAAAGAGCAATAAAAATAGTTTCAACAGATTTCTATTCCTTTTATGTTTCCCCAGTAAACCAGTGTGCACACAAAAACAAAGAATGGTCATCAGGCCAATATTTAATTGAATTATTTCAATACAGCAAAATATCATAAAAATTTTATGAAGTAATAATTATAGTACAAGTCTTTACTAGAAGAGTAGCTGAAATACATGGCTTCATTTCAGCATTAAAAATCCAAACTAAACTTCAATGTAGACAAATTTTCTTTGATCATATTCCCTTTTAATGCCTATTCATTCAACAGATTCTTACAAATGCCACTTTATAGATTATTAAAATTTACGCTAAAATGTATCCATCCAAATCCATCAACTATAACAGATATGACATGATATGTTTTGGAAAAACTTTTTTCCCTAGTGCTAGTGAAGAAGTTAAAATAACATTTTATACAGTGACTTGGAAACAGAAAAATGTCTGTTAAACTCAGCATTCTAAGAAAAAATTTCTTCCAAAGATATTAGCGAACTAGTATGACTGACACAGATGAACAATATGCCACAAAACCAAAATCTCCTATTTTAATTTAAACACTTAGCTTTGAATCAGATACTACAAATTCTAAAATCAAACACCACATTTAAGTTCTGCAAGAGTTGCATCATTATTTTTGAGTGACTTATATAGCAAAGCATATTGCATCAAAATATACTTGCAATATCAACATATTAAAATTATAGCTCTTTAGAGAATGATTTCCTATGACAAATTTGTCTCTTTATATGAATAGTGATAAAATGAAAACATTCCATCAGACTAAGTCCATTAGTGCTAAGATGACCAAAACAATTTTTCTTAGAAAAAAACCAGAAATCTTAGCATGAATTATAGAAAACTGGAAAAGAAATGACATTTTGAAATTTAGTATCATTTTTATTATTATATGAACACATTTTTTCACCTGTTGAAAATAAGACATTAAATCTCATCACAATTAAATTACAAATCATACTGCTAACAGGATTAACCCCTAGAAAAAAAATCTTCAGATTCTCCAGAAATATACTAATACACATTAAAATGACACATGCTATATTTTTGTTTCCATCATCAATCCACCTGCTTCTCAAAGAAGAATAAGGTAGGATAATCACAGTTTATTAATACCCTAGGCAAATGCCGACTTTCGTATGTTGCATTGTGTTTTTATACACAAAATTTCCCTAGATACACATTTTCCATACTACTAAAATAGTTCCCTCACAAGTAAAAATGAAATTGGTATGAAGTGGATGAAATAATGGCTTCCATATATTCCATCTCTAAGAAAAGATCTTATTGTTTGCAGAAAGTATAAAAACTACGTAAATAAATGAAGCTTTTTTCTTCATCTAGTATTTTCCTATATTTTGAATTACTTTATGTGTCATCAATGCAATGGTTTTCATATTATGTGGATCCAAACATGAAAAATTATTCTCAATTCACTCATGAATTAATTTTAGTGAATAACAGAGGCACACATAGTTCCAGTGACTTACCCAATGATACAAAACAAGTTCAGTTGCAGAGCCAGAAATAGAACACAGGTCTCCTGATTACCAGGTCAATTTTCTTTGGACTAGGTACTATATGACCCAATAAAAACATGTAAAATACAAAATCAAACAAAGAAGAAAAAATAATTCTCTCATGGTGACGCCTGAACTGGATATTTTATTATATAGTATTTAATTGGAAACAGTTGTTTTCAAAGTGGCACATTCTACAACTGTCGAGTAATTCACCAATGCTTTCATTCTTATAAGGAATATGGCAAAACTTATCTTAGAATCAATAATAAAAATTTTTTTTTCAGGAAGTACAAAATTTATATGATTAATAAGGTGATGAAAATGAAATATTTTGAAAATGATTTCACTACTAAAAGTATCAATTAAGTCATTTGCCATAGTTTATCTGAATATGATCTATTAATAATTAGTCCATAACTAAGCCTACATAAAAATATAACTTTAGCAAATAAAAATTCATGTAATGCATAAAATCTCAATATATAACTATAGTTGTATCAGATATATTTAAAACATTTTTGGTTTTTTTGATTTCCTGTGGTTATAGTTTTATTATGTACTATTGCATTTAAACAGCCTCATTTTAAAAGAGAAACTTATAGTCAACTCCCTTACGTAAGCAGCCATGTCTTAGGCAAATGATAATATGCTGTAAGTATTTATTTTGCATATAGTATTATAATGAATAGCAGACTTCAGTGAAACTTGGAAGAAGCTAAGAGTATCCCCTCTACTTCTCCCATATTTCTCATTACCATGCCACAGTCAAATATTCTACTTTTTAGTGCAGTTAATGAAGGGTTCTAATGAGAACTCTTTCTTTTTCATTTATCCAATAACCAGTTACCAGACTCTTCTATAACAAACAAACCCAACTTTTCATCTAATCAATAACCAGTTAAGACTGATTAAGGATAGTAAAAGTATTCCCTCTTTTAGGTGTCCAGGTACTATCAAAATTATGGCTGGATCTTTGTTTCAGACAGAAAATATAAAGAATTTCTTTGTAAAAACAAAAACAAGTGCGGTATTTTTTGTTCATTCCATCATACAAAAGAAAATATTTTCACAAATTACAATGAAATAAAAGATACATAAAATATAATGAATAAACTCATAAGCACCATTTCATCACTTACGGTAAATTATATTACAACAAATATTTTGAAATTTAAGATACCATCAAGTTGCAAACTATTTAATATAAAAAGCAAGATGGGTGTGATTTCATTATTGTGTATTATAGAGTGTAATTACACAAACCTACATGGTATAGCCTACTACACACCCAGGCTATGATATAGTCCTGTTGTGCCTAGGCTACAAACCTGTACAGCATGTTATTCTATTCAATACTATAGGCAACTGTGACACAATTGTATTTTGTATATCCAAACATAGAAAACATACAGTAAAAATACAGTATTATAATCTTATGGAACCACTGTCATATATGCATCCATCCTTGACTGAACTGTCATTATGTGATGCATGACTGTATATCTACATATCTACATATATAGATATTAATGCATGTATAAAATCACTTTCATCAAGCATATTTGGTAATATAGTAAGCTCATGAGAATATGATGTGAGCTTTTATGTAAAATTTTGTGCAAACTAAGAATTCTTTCCTTGCCAATGTAAAATGTTTTAACTATTGTTATGTTTCAACTGAACACATGTCTCAAGTTCAAACAGAAATGATCATCTGTAATCAACTTAAAAAAGACAAACACTTGGGGCCTCTTTATCCACAAACGCAGTTTTCACCAAGGGTGTTTGATATCTATCTGAAATTCTGCTGATTGGCTAATGTTCTCACTTACCACCATTTACAACAGGCATACACTTGGTACTGTTACCAGATTTAATTGTAGTTGAACAATATGTGTCTATGTGTCTATGTCTCATAGAAACAAGCATTATGTTAAAAACATTCCTGACACAATGAAACAGAAGCATGAAGATTCTAAGTGTATATTAGAATTTGAACATAATTAGAAGCTAATCATAGTGTGAGGGCTCATTAAAGGTCACAGAGTCTTAGAATGTTTCCTCTGGGGGAAGGAGAGATACCTTTCAAAAAATAAGCCTAAGTAAGAACCTAGTAGGAGGACCTCAGTGAATAGAATAGAATAGAAGTCTCCTATAAAAACTAAATGCTTACCAAGTTTACAGATGACAAACTAGAACATCTCCACAGTGACAAAACCTTTTTGAAAAATTTCTCAATCCAAATGATGTGAACTAATCATTTCTAAACTGATTATTTCCAATAATTTTGTCTACAACCATAAAATTACTGAACATTTACAATAATTTCAACCTATTAAATGGCCATCTATTAAATTAGGAGCAGTATTTTCAAATACTTTGCTATTTTTAAAAATTCACTATGCTTACATAAAAAGGTTATTTTTTATTTACTTTTTTTTTTTAGAAGGAGTCTCACTGTGTTGCCCAGGCTGGACTGAAGTGGGACGATCTTGGCTCACTGCAAGCTCTGCCTCCTGGGTTCAAGTGATTCTCCTGCCTCAGCCTCCTGAGTAGCTGGGATTACAGGTGCACGCCACCACACCCAGCTAACTTTTGTATTTTTAGTAGAGACAGGGTTTCACCATGTTGGTCAGTCTGGTCTCGAACTCCTGACCTCATGATCCGCCCACCTCGGCCTCCTAAAGTGCTGGGATTACAGGTATGAGCTCTTGTGCCCAGCCTAAAAAGGTTATTTTTTAAATGCCTTCCTATTTTGGGCTGTGCTGTTTTTCTCTGACTTTATCTTTGAAATCCAACATATAATACATTTTTAAATGCAGAAAAAAAGAGAGTATGTACTGAGGGAGTTTAAAATAATTTATTTCCAGACCGGGCGCTGTGGCTCATGCCTGTAATCTCAGCACTTTGGGAGGCTGAGGCAGGCGGATCACGAGGTCAGGAGACAGAGACCATCCTGGCTAACATGGTGAAATCCTGTCTCTACTAAAAATACAAAAAAATTAGCCAGGCATGGTGGCCGGCACCTGTAATCCCAGCTACATGGGAGGCTGAGGCAGGAGAATGGGGTGAACCCAGGAGGCGGAGCTTGCAGTGAGCCGAGAATGCACCATCGCACTCCAGCCTGGGTGACAGAGCGAGACCCCATCTCAAATAAATACATAAATAAAATAAAATAAATTTTATTTCAAAACTATAGCATGCTGTTTATCATAAGAAGGATGGTTACTGAAAAATAGGCTTGGCATTACAAACTTATCTGTATGTGCAGAGAAAACTGAACTAATTTTAAATGAGCAACTAACTTCATAAATCATGAAATTTCACTTCATGGTTACAACGAAAGAATGTGTTATTTACTTCTTAAGATACTAGTAGTAGTTAATTCCAAATTCTATCACCTGATTTGTCATATAAAACATTTGTTTGTCTTACATAAATTTTTTCAATTAAGAATAAAATATGTTTATTTTACAACAATTCAGAAATTATCAAGCTGCTGATAATGACCAAGAACAGAACCCTGATTCCTTTTTCCAGACTGGATGGCTTAAACTAGCATTTAATAAGAAGACTGATGTGGAATACTGCTTTAGACTAAAATAAATTTTTTCTACTTTCAAAAAATCTTAAACATTCAAGAATAAAAAGAAACAAAAGTACAAAGTATCAAAATACTCAAAAAAAATTTTACAGTATAAAATTCACTAACAAAATGCTTAATTGAATATTTACTTTTCCTAAAGATACATTTTATAAAACATAATTCCAAAGGTAAAATTAAGTAAAAAAAAAAACCCTACCTACACCATACTTATATATTCCATAAAGAACACAATATGGAAATGTACATGTTAGAAAAAAATTAAAGGTTAATATATTAATTAAAGCAAATAATGCCAAATCTGGGAGCTTATGTACACATTAAAATATTATAGTAAGTTGTAAAACACAATTTGTTACTCTGAATATTTTCAATTTTCAAAAATACT
The DNA here is from genome assembly GCF_029289425.2 of Pan paniscus. Taxonomy (NCBI): domain Eukaryota; kingdom Metazoa; phylum Chordata; class Mammalia; order Primates; family Hominidae; genus Pan; species Pan paniscus. The sequence goes on along the minus strand of NC_073256.2, from coordinate 121,390,711 downwards.
GTTAAATCATACAGTATATCAGCAAAGGGTTTAGTTGCCTTCACTTTTACAAAAAAAAAAAACAGTTATTTTCCATATAAGATACAAGATAAGAGCACGTTATGGTGTCAGTTGCAATAACAATAGCTGTGTCAATTCAAGATTTTCCTAGATGTAGCATAACTTACACTCAGAAAATAACAAATCAAAGCTCATAATCATTTTAAAGTTATATGTCCAAGTAAATAAACTCTGAACTATGTAAGTCCAAGATTAGTTTCTAAGACTAATTTTGGAGAATATGCAAAATTGTAACACTTCCAAAACATTCATTAAGCCTGAAGAACTTCTAATTTCAGGGAGCTTTCCCACTACTTTTTTGTGTGGTAATTAAAATATCAGCTTAAAATATTTTATATGTAAATGTGCTCTTTTCTCATAAACATTTCTAATTACTATAAGGAAAGATAAACTCACAAGTTAAAAATTATTAATATGATAAATATTACATTTCCCAGTGATCTTTATCTATACTGATGTCAATTAAGGTAAAAATACTGCAAGTAGGGCTGGGCGCCGTACCTCATGCCTGTAATTCCAGCACTTTGGGAGGCTGAGGTGGGTGGATCACCTGAGTTCAGGAGTTTGAGACCATCCTGGCCAACATGGTGAAACCCCGTCTCTACTAAAAATACAAAAATTATCCAGGCGCGGTGGCGGGTGCCTGTAATCCCAGCTACTTGGTAGGCTGAGGCAGGAGAATTGCTTGAACCAGGAGGTGGAGGCTACAGTGAGCCGAGATCGCACCATTGCACTCCAGCCTGGGCAACAAGAGTGAAACTCTGTTTCAAAAAAAAAAAAAAAAAAAAGATACTGCAAGTAAATCACTTGTTTTGCTGATAATCCTCTCAAGACATCCCAGTTCAGAAATACCAAGATCATTCTTTAAAAAAAGCAATTACTAGTCATAGTACTCAAAATTCATCCAAATACTTGTTAACTCGTTTTCTAGTCCATGTCATACCATTTAGCTCCTTGGTTCTATAGTCTCACATTTAAAATAAAAATTCCAAGTGTTATTTGCATTGCTAGTAAACATCCCAGAAATGGCAAATTCCCAGGTATTATAAATTGTTCTGGCATAGATTTTCATAAAACACCAATTGAAAAGGAAAACAATATATGCTATTGATGCACAGCCAACTTTCCATCTCAAGTTTGGGCTCATTCCCATACAGTTTTTCTGATGCCACAAGTTTGCCACATTAACCCTTTGACGAGGAATCTTTGACAATTTATTGAAGTGGGTTTCTTAGATTTCAGCACATAAAAATTATACATTAAGCACTTTACATTCAATAGATTATTAATATCATAAATGCACTTAAACATAAGAGAAATAACTCCAAACATGTCTTCTGTAAAGCATAGGCATATATAAACATGTTGTTGAAATATAATCTGCTATACCTGCATCCTACTACTTTCCTCCCATTTTATCACTCCAAAGTTTTGATACTTAAAAATATTCTTTAAATATCCCAATTTCCTTTTAGAAACAAACAGATAAGAATATTTGTGAAGCACTAAAATTTAACATTGTTTTTACTGCCTTAGAATATTGCATACTTACTCATGACATTTAGGGTTTCAATTTCCAGGACCAATTTTCCTAGTATACAGGAAAAAAAAAATCGCCAAAACAAAAAAAAACTATAATCATTTTCAACTATGACATTAAGGCACTATAGTTAAATTCAACTAAGTAAAATATTTAAAATAGATCTTTAAAATGTTGTGTTTCTGAGATGTCAAAATATTTTTTAAACATTGCATTGTTTTGTGTTTTAATATACAATGTAACTTATTTACATAGATACATATGGCCACAAACATATTCGTGTATTGGACATGATGACAAAGTGGACAACAAATAAATAATAGCTTATGATCAAGGATAACCTGTATCACACAATGTAGCAAGGGGAGAGGTTTACAGTAATAATTTTTGATATATAAATCATAACATAAAACATTAATTTTATATTTATCTTGTTTACTTAAAAATATCCTTAAATCTATTAAGCTAATCACTATTTTCCCAATAAACTGATATTAACTGAAGATTTGAAAAAATATATATTTTCTTACAACTTTACGAAAAAATTTAAATTCCCAATGTGAATTCCAGTTTATTTTATTACATTTTCAGTAGGTACTGTTTTACTAAAAAATAATTCACAGATTAATATTAGCACTACGCCATCTTTCTTTGCTCTTCAGACTTATGTTACATGATACATTTTCTCAAAGCATCCTATTCTCCTTAATAGCACTTACTACAATTGTAATAGCTTAATCATTATTATAATTATTTTTAAATTATGTATTTTCACAGACATAATATGCTGTGTGAGGGTAACTGCTGTATCTGTCTTGTCTACACTAATAGGTCAGTGCCAAGTATAATGTTTGGAATACAGCAGGATGGCAACAAATACTTGTTAAAGACTAGTTTAATTTTTACATTGACATCTTTTAAAATATGGGTCTTAGAGCTGTAACATGAAATAATGAGTCGGCACATAAAAATACTTTAACATTATTACTACAGACACAACTATTTTTAATTATAATCTCATTAGTAAAACTCCCCTTGAAGTTTTAAATTTTCAATGAAAATTTCAATGTATTCTCATCCAATTACTAATTAAAAGTAGTACTGGTTTTTTAGTTAATCAATTATCTCTGCACTTTGTCTTTTTTCATTTTATTCTTGGTTCAAGTTTTGTCTCCTACTTAATCCATTTATGCCTAGTGTTCCATAATTGGAATGCTAAGCTTGTGGGAGTTATTTATATCCTACTGCTTAAGGTCATTGCCAAGGTCTGATTTTCACACAAAAAAATGTGTAACCTCCAGCATAAATGGGTTAATTACATCTCTCCACAAAAAAATAAGAAAGGGAGAGGAAAACAAAAACACTTTGTTTCAATTCACTGGTAGAATTAACAGTTTGAAGAGACTCCTTATTGAATTCACATACCATGCTAACCCTCTTCCTTGTGGTTGGTGATATTTTTTATCTCCAGAGATTGTAAATAAATAATTACCAATATATGGTATAAATATCTCAATAGCATTTGCAATTAAATAATGGAAATATCCTACAAAGACAAACTTTAGATAGTATATTGAGCTTTTATTGTACTTTTTAGGGAAGCAAGTACCTCTGCATTAAAGTACTTCAATTTTAGTCAACATAATCAAATATGTAAAGTGGATGACCATCTGTATTTAAATTAGTCATTTTTTCCCTAAAGGACTAATCTTCATAATAATAAAATAACTATATTTTTTCCCAAAATATGTGTAATTAGTTTTCTAAACAAATCTTGAAATAAAGTGTTTACCACACTAATCTAAATGGAATCTACACACTATCAAGTCCACACCAAAATGAGAAAAATGAGGTACAACAAGCACACACGCATTTTAAAAAGCATGAAATGCAATGCTTGTAGTCTCATGCTTTCATATGGTTTCCAAACCCTGACAAACCTGTCTCAGACTGGTGTTTCTTTTTCGGCAATGGTTTGTCATCACTTATTGTACCATTCACCTTTTTCTGCTGGTCTTCCCATGTAACTTCTAGTATAAATCAAAAATAATAATCAGGGCTTATCAGAAACATTAGATAATATGCATAACAAGAATCTAAATATACTTCAGGGATCTATGGGATTTTGGGGGATATTTTTCCTAAATTCTCACATAAACTATGTAATATGCAGTTAACATTTTAAATATAGAAATGTGACATTAAAATTTTGCTTAATAGATTTCAAATTCCAAAGCACAAAATTTACTTCTAGTATATCCCAAACTTTATTTTCAATAAAATGAATGCAGTCAAGGTATGAATAAACTAATAATTAAAATGGTTTGACAAGGTCTTTTCTTAGTTTATATTACATAATACATACTAGCTTATTTTAGAAATAAGCATTTTACTAAACACTGTTTTATTGTGATGAAATGAAATGTTTATATAGAATTACAATGTAGAAATTTTGAAACATCAAGAGAAAATTCATAAATACATTTCAATACATGAGATAAAACGGCTATTTTATTATCATATTTAGTATCTTCATAAATGACAAACATTTATATGCTATGAGATATTATTTCGATAAAAATCTTGATAAGGGAAGACAAAGATATTTAGTAGTAACAGCTTGGTATCATTGAATATGAGTTACTTGGCTCATCTAAGATTATCTACAATTATTTCTCATGTGGTTAACAATCATTCATTTAATAAATATATGCTCAGCACCTACTATAATCCAGGCATGTCTGGGTACAGGGATATAACAACAAACAAAACAGGCAAAACCCCATACATTCATAAAGTTTATATTTTAATGGGAGAGAGTGATTATAAACAAGATAAGTAAAATATACTATGACCTAAATATTGATAAATGCTAAAAAGACAAACAAAGTAGGTAAGAAGGAAATAAAATATCCAGAGGTAATGGAATTTTTGATAAGGCAGGAAGGGAAGTCTTCTCTAAGAAGGCAACTTTTGAGTATAGAACTTAAGATAGTAAGGGAGTTAGCCATATGGTTATTTAAAGAGAAGGTATTCCAGGCAGAGGAGCAGCATGTGCAAATGTCCTGAGTTAGAAGCATGTCTGATATGTCCCAGAAAAGCATGGAGGTCACTTTGGCTGGGGCATAACAAACAAAGAAAAAAGTAATAGATGAGGTTAAAGTAGTAATGGAGATGGGAAGTGGGGGAGCACAGGTCATGTAGGGCATTATAGGCCATGGAACAAAAGATTCACTGGCCACCATTTAATCTTATTCTAATAGTAGCATTCACAAATAATCATATATCTTATAACTTGCCTTTCTTTTTATTTATATGTTTCTAAAGCCATACTATAAGTCAATCAGTTATTAATTATGTATATTTTATTTTTATTTAGGAAATATTTTAGCCACACGATCTTGCTATGTTACTCAGGCTGGTCTTGAACTCCTGGTCTCAAGTTATCCTCCCGCTTCAGCTTCCCGAGTAGCTGGGATTATGGCATGAGCCACCTTGCCAGGCTCTATGTGTATTTTAATCCCTATAGAGTTTCACCATGCCATACACAATGCTCTGGTATCCTATCTACCTTTAGCCATAAATAGTGGAATACTAACATATTTTATAATATCAAGCTAAGTAAAACATAACTGGAAAGAAGAAACCACTGCCAAAAATGGAAAAATATGCTATACTGTAACATCAAATATAGGTGATTTTGGATACACTACTGCTCCCTGATGAGCATTAATCTGCGGTAATGCAAAAAACAACAGAGTATTTCCCCCATGTTGGGAAAAATAATCTCATTAATATTAAAGTATTTGTTGATTCTGAATTACCTACACTTTTTGTTATCTACGAATAATTAAGAAAGATTTTACAAGTGTTACAGAGTTGTTCCCAAAATCAAATGCTACATGGTTATCATTTTTAAAAGCTATTTCACCTTTTGCCATTTCATAAATTTGTGATGTTCCAAAAAATAGATGACATTCTATCTTCTGAAGCAAGATTGAGTACACAGAAGAAGAAATAGGCTGTTTTAAAAATAGTCAGCCTATCTGTAAATTGGCAGACAGCATTTTCTGAAATGTGGAGGAAAAAATAAACCTTTGAAATTAGCAAATATTTGTTGAAAAGTAATATATGCTGGTAACAGAAAAGTTCCAATAACCATAAATTTATGAATATCAGCTTAAGACAATGAAGGAACTAGATCAAAGCTATCAATGATTGATAGAAAAGGTAATATATATGTCACCATATTGAGCCAGGAAAGCTGGCTGGTCGGAATATCTCTGCCATTAACTAGGCCTATAACTTTAGGCAAGTTTTGTCAGAAGAATTTGAACCAGAGCAACTGCATGTTGAATAGGGGCTGGGTAAAATAAGGCTGAAATTTGCTGGGCTACATTCCCAGGATGTTAGGCATTCTAAGTCACAGGATGAGACAGGAGATCATGAAGACCTTGCTAATAAAACAGCATGCAGCAAAGAAGCCAGCCAAATCCCACCAAAACCAAGATGGCAACGAGAGGGACTTCTTTGTCCTCACGGCTCATATGCTAGTTAGAATGCATTAGCATGCTAAAAGGCACTTACTCCAGTGCCATTTCAGTTTACAAATGGCATGGCAATGTCAGGAAGTTACCCTATATGGTCTAAAAAGGGGAGAATCCCTCAGTTCTGGGAATTGTCCACCCCTTTCTTGGAAAATTCATGAATAATCCACCTCTTGTTTAGCATATAATCAAAAATAACCATAAAAATAGGCAACCAGCAGCAGGCTGCTCTGCCTATGTAGTAACCATTCTCTATTCCTTTACTTTCTTAATAGACTTGCTTTCACTTTGTGGACTTGCCTTGAATTCTTTCTTGTTTGAGATACGAGAATCCTCTCTTGGAGTCTGGATCAGGGCTCCCTTCCAGTAACATCTTGATAACCTCTCTGACATCTAGATTTGTTATATTTGATGTGATAAAGCTGGTCTTGAAAATTTATAAGGTTATTTCCACCTCTAAAATTAGTTACTCTTACATCTTATGATCTTAAGTTGATTTGTCAAATGGGATTTTATAGAAGAGTACCTATAACAGAGATGGTGAAATTGAGGCACTGAGAGTTTACAAGATTTTCCAGAAGTTCCAAATGTGGCTACTATTAAGCTTTATACTGAAACTCAAGCATCTATTTTTAAAACATAATTAAAGTCATACAAAGAACAGAATTAATTAAAATGGCATGTAATTAAAAGTTAATTTGTTTTTAAAATTCAATAAAATACAGAAGAACAAGCTTTAAGATTTGAAATTCTTAAATGATCATTATATGTATCCCATCTTTAACTTGTAGATTAAAGCTTGATTTAATAAATATTAGGTAATTTGAAGAGTGATTATATTCATGGAGACTTAACTATGAGGTGACTTTTTAGTAAGTAATATTTAAGAAACCCATATGTCTGCAAAGTAATTATATTCTAGCTAGTCTTCATCACAACATGTAGCCAATTCTATCTGAACACTATAATTTAAAGAGCATACAGTTTGAGACCAGCCTGGACAACATAGGTTCTCTTTCTTTAGATCTTTTTTTTTTTTAGAGATTCTATCTCTAAAAAAACTTTTAAAAATTAGCCAGGCATAGTGGCATGTGCCTGTAGTTCAGCTACTTGGAAGGCTGAGGTGTGAGAATCAGTTGAGCCCAGGAGGTCAAGGCTGCAGTGAGCTATTATCACACCATTCCACTCCAGCCTGAGTGAGAGTGAGACCCTTTCTCTAAATAAAATAAAATAGCATAAATTCATTTATTAGTAAGATTTGTATAATAGTATATGTTCCAATATGCTTTCACAGATGGCATCACATTTGACCCTACAAAACACAGATGGGACCTTCTATTAGGTGGTTTATACAGGTGAGAAAATAGAACTGACAGATAAGGATAAGCACTGAAAAATTATCTTAGTTTACAATTTCATACTCATTACATCACTTGATTTTCATAGTCGCATACTGGGAATGAGAGAAATATGTTACAATTTCCTTTTCTCAGATGAACTAACTTGGGGCAAGGGTCTAGAGTCACACAGTTAGTACATTGTAAAGCAGGCCCTGAGGCAAAGTTTCAAGAACTACACTCTTTCTCTTGTATCATATCACCTTCCTAAGATTGTCACTTTCAACAACAAAGAGAAGATGATTTAAGGATTGCATTTAGGAAGTCAACAATGATATGGCCTTGAAGAATGACTAAGTTCGCAGGAAGGTATGAGGTGAAAGGGAGTTCTTTTCTAAATTTGTTTAGTCAGTTGGGACTTTGGAAGCATAGAAGAAATAAGACGAGAAAAGGGAAACAAAAGTAAATTAAAGGGGAAAGGCTCCCAGAATGAAAGGAAAGGTTAGGAAAAGAAATTACAAATATTCATTTACAAGTATTTCACTTAAACAACAGGTACACTTAAGCTTATGGATTATGAATGGGGAGAGGAAATCTTAAGTGCATTCCTTCCTCTTTATTCCAACCTCTGCTTTAGTTCAGGCCATCAAATACCAGATGACTGAATTGCCCTAAATGGTCCTATGCCCTCAGTTTCTCCTCTTTCAAGTCCATCTTGCTTGCTGTCACCAAGTTACTTTTCTTAATACAGATGTGACTGAATGTCCATCCTGCTCAAAAACATATGATAAATCCCTTGGTATTTTAAAGTATCCCTGAATCTCTCTCATATTAATTTTGGACACATGGTCATTTATCTAAGTTGGGAGGGAATGATATACTTAGGAAATATCCACCAATTCCACCATAAAATCCATTCCTAGCTAGATATTAATCAAATTTGGAAATTAAGATATGGGTGCTAACATTCTCCCTGCCCTAGTAGCATTCATGAGAATAGAAAGAGGCAACAAAACAAAGCCAAGCTCCTTCATCACTGTTGTATCCTGTCACCCTAAATGGTATCCAATACCTAGAATGCCTGCAGAAGCAATCATTAATTACAAAGACTGTCAAAATAACTATCACTTTTGGTTCCTTTGTAAACTTTTTAAATATGTTTGTTTGTTTTTATTTTCCCCCCTCTCCTCCCTCTTTCCATTTCTTTCTTTCTTATTTATAAGGTTATCTGTATTTGAAACAATGTAGAAATTGTACACATTAAAGAAACAAAATTTTTTTTCCATCTCATTGTGTATTTTCAGGGATCTGACTTTTTAATAGGTGATACGGTAGGCTTTAGTCTATATAATCCTGGCAAAGAATTAATCACTAAAAGCCAATTAGGAAGGTTGTAGATGTTAACTTTCCAAAACCAAACAAAATTAACAAACAATAATAAAACATAAACAATAAATTGGAAACAAAACTATTTGAGACTTTAGACTTTATCAGCCACATCTCCAAAAATTCTTACTTTTTGTTAAATCCTAATGGATTAAACAGTTCTCTGGCCTAGAGAAAAGTATCCTAAAATTTGCATATTGATTTTTACACATGCATTGAAATATGTAGAAATGTATTAGCACATTATGAAATAACTTATACTGCAATCCAATTCTATTTATTTCCACCCTGGTATTGTTTCTTATGCAAGTCATTTGATTAAAAATAGCATTGTGATTACTAATTTCCAAAAATCTACTAAACTATATACAGTCATACATTGCTCAACGACAGGGATATGTTCTGAGAAATGCATTGTTAGGTGATTTCGTCATTGTGCAAAGATTACAGAGTGTACTCACACAAACCTAGATGGGGTAGCCTATTATATACCTAGGCTATTTGATATGGCTTATTGCTCCTAGGCTACAAACCTGTGCAGCTTGTTACCATACTAAATACTGCAGGCAATTACAACACAATAAGTATATATGTATTTAAACATATCTAAATATAGAAAAGGTACAGGAAAAACACAGTATGATAATATTATGAGACTATTGTTGTATATGGAGTCTGTTATTGACCAAAACAGCATTATGTGGTACATTACTGTGTGTGTGTGTGTGTGTGTGTGTGTGTGTGTGTGTGTGTACGTTTAACAACTGCTTCAGGGTGATCATAATCAGACTTAATTTGGCTTTAAATATAAAACAAAAATTTTCAGATTTTGTGCCGCAAATACAAAATTATAGCAAGACATTACTAAGAAATTACAGTAATAACTAACATTTATATAGTAATTATTATGCAACAAGTATTGTTTCACTTCATCTTCCCAACTTCAAACTTATTTGTTTGTATATTTGCTTTACAGACAGAGTCACCCTCTGTCACCCAGGCTGGAGTGTGGTGGTGCAGTCACAGCTCACTGGAGCCTCAAACTCCTGGGCTCAGCGATCTTCCTGCCTCAAGCTCCCAAGTAACTGGGACTAGAGGTGTGCAACACTATGCCTGGGTAATTTTTAAATTTTTTTGTTTTTGGTAGAGGCAGGGTCTTATTAGGTTGTCCAGGCTGGTCTCAAACTCCTTTCCTCAAGCAAGTCTCCTAAAGCTTTGGGATTACAGCTGTGAGCCACTGCACCTGGCCTATTATGTGACAACTATTTGTTCTAAGCAATTTTAATATACCAAGTTATTTTAAAAAGTAGATTTATAGCATATCTACACGGCAAATAATAAAATTTAGAATGAACAGATTTTGCCATTATAACCCTTCCAAGACAACTAGCACTCTACCACATCTTTCAGCATCCTTTTTCCTACACTTGATTTTCTCCACCCACTTGCTTTCTATGAAGATTTGTATGTGACAATAGCTTGGGATAGTGCCCTCAGGAATATTTATATTTCAGTGTTCCAGAAAGGCTAAAAGCTTTGTATTATGAAAATAAGCCATTAGGTAATAGCAGAATATGAAATACTATGACAGGTAATAGGAGAGATATTTAGGACTGAACCCCCTACCCAGAACCTCTCAAAACTTACCTTCTCCTTATAAAATTGACCCTGAATATGTACCACAATCTTAAGACACTTTATATAAGTTACACATTATAGAGTAATTTTACCAGCTATGTTTTATTTCTTATCATTATATTATTTTTTCCCTTGGGAGCTCCCCAAAGGCAAGAAATATATCTTGTTCATCTTTGCATCCTCAATGGCTACCTAATACAACACATTTAAAATAGCACACATTGGTTGAACTACATCTTTAGCTAATGTCTAAAAACAACAACAACAACAACAACAACAACAACAACGAAACCGGTTGAAGTCCATGCAAAGAGAACACAATCTACAACAGTGTCATAGAATGCTATGAAGAGGCATGGTATATCAACACATGAGATTAACAGTCTAGACTACAGATCTGCTGCTATGTGGATTGAAGAAAGGTAGTTATCCTCCAGAATTCTCCTCCTTTATCTATAAGGGAAAACAGTTTTAACAAAAGATTTATAATGTCCCTTCCAAATCTAAAAGTCTTTGATTCTAAATCAAGGAGCTAAGTCACAGAACACTGATAGATATCTTGGTAAACTACAAGCACAAGGTTCGAGGCCACATGGCATTACACAGCCAAGTGGCAGAGCTGGATCAGAAGAAGCCAAGTGAACAAGAAGTTTCCCACATATCCTTCATGTATTCTGTTTCTTTGACCTCTCCTCATGGCTCTAGATATTTTTCTTTTCTTCCCTTTACAGCCTTTCAAAGGTGTCTGCACTTGCTGTCTCCATTCCTCTCTTTCCTTGAATCCCCTCTAATCAGTCCTTTAGCCCTTATCACTCCACCGAAACTGCTCTTAATAAAGGTCAACATAGTGACTTCCTACTTGCTAAGTCCGATGATCATTTCATATTCTTGATAAATTCTCTCCTTCAAGTAATTTCTTAACTTGTCCCTCTTCTCCCACTTTCTTCATCTCTGGTTGCTTCATCTTCTCAACTTCAAAATATCAAAGTGGTCCAGTTTACACTTCTTGGACCTCTTCGTTATCTACCTACATGTGTCCACTTGTCCTCTTGATAACCAGTCTTATGGTGGTAAATACCTCTTTATAAGGATGAGTCCCAGATTTATAGCTACAGTCCACACCTCTAATATGAAATGTAGACCATATTTAATTTGGCATCTTCACTTGGATGTCTAACAGCATCTCTAACTTAACATATCCAAAACTGAGCACCTGATATTCCCACTCAACCTATTATTCTCAAGTATTTCCCTGTATTAGTTAACAGAAACTCCATTATTTTTCTATTCAGGCTAAAAACCTGGATGTCATTATTGAATCTTTCTTTCTCTTTTACCTTGTTAGGAAATTTTGTTGGCTCTATCTTCAATATCTATTCAGAATCCAGCTACTTATACTGCTATCATGCTGGTCTAAGCCACTATCATCTCTTTCCTGGGTTAGTGCAAAACCTTCTAACAATGTTCCCTGTTTGCAATCTTAATTCTTCAGGGTATTCTCAATGTAGTAATTGACATCATCTTACTTAAAAAAAAAAAAGTGGTATTGTGTCACTTTAATCCAAACTTTCCCATTTTATGTGATAAAAACCAAAATCCTAAATATGATCTGTAAGTTCATATATGAGTCACCCCTCCAGCCTCAACTATGCTTCTGACTGCACCTGCTACAACAATATACTTTAACATATCCACGAAATGCTTTAACCAATTAAAAAAACAATGTCCTCCCTTAAACTTACTCATGAACTTTATTGTGATACATAAAATAAACTGTAAATAAAAAGCCATTCTCTCAGAAGATAGCAAAAGGACAAATTGAATAACCAAATCTTAATTACAGGTAAATAATCAAAATATTAAGCCAAGTAAAACCAAGTTAGCATATGTGAAATATGTACAGAGTTCTCATCTTACAAATTTATTCATTAATTTCTAGGTTCAACTATATCATATGTTGGATTGATTTATATAGCAATAGCAATATTTTGCAGTGGAGAGGATTTCATATAAATGATAAAAACAAATTTATAAGTGTGTGTATAAAAACAAATTTATAACTGAGGTTCCAATAATCATTGTCACTAGAAAACTTTACATGTGAAACTGCCTGTGCAAAATCAAGACATTAAGAGAAATCTGAGGCTTGGAGTGGTGGCTCACACCTGTAATCCCAGCACTTTGGGAGGCCGAGACAAGGCGGGAGGATCACCTGAGGTCAGGAGTTTGAGACCAGCCTGGCCAAGGTGGTGAAACCCGTCTTTACTAGAAATACAAAACTTAGCTGGGTGTGGTGGCAGGTGCCTCTAATCCCAGCTACTCAGAAGGCTGAGGCAGGAGAATCCCTTGAGCCGGGAGGTGGAGGTTGCAGTGAGCTGAGACTGTGCACCACTGCACTCCAGCCTGGGCGAGAGAGCAAGACCCTGTCTTAAAAAAAACAAAAAAAGAGAGAAATCTGACACAGTTGACTCCATCTTGCTTCTAACCTCCAAGCTGTCTTTAATCATTCCTGTGTGTGGGAGGAATTTAATTTATAGTTTAACTTTAAAGCAAGGATAAAAACAGCCCTTCCCCAAAACAAAACTGCCTTTGTAAAACCAATCAAAGGCCATAAGGCTAGGATTATGAGACGGGCCTGACTTCTGCTAAAATGTAGGCTTAAATAATAACCAGCCATTGTTCCAGATGTCACAAGATTTTAACTTCTCCAGTTACTTCTGTAGATAACATCACTATTGTAAACCTAATACAGTCTTTTGAGATATTTTTCAGACTTTTGCATTTTGGAGGATTGACTGATTCCATCCAGCCCTGCGACTGATGACTGAATCCACATCCTGTGGCTCCCACCCAGAGATTAACTCAGCACATAAGAAACATTTTCCACAGCCTTACAATTTCATCCCCAACCAATCAACATTCCCCATTCCCTACTCCATGCCCACCAAACTATCTTTGAAAAACCTTAATCTCTTAGCCTTCAGGGAGACTGGTTTGAGTGACTCTAACTCGTTATTCTGCCTGCAGTACCACTGTCTTAATGAACTGGTTTTGTCTGTGCGGGGGGCAGGAAGAATCTGTCATGGTGATTGCACATGCAAGATCATAGGAAATAAGAAGAAAGCATAACAGTCTGAAGGTAAAAGATGTGAAAGTATTCAGGGCCAACTAGAAGTCAAGAAGACAAAAAAACCTTATGATAATACTTCCTCAGTTAGTTAAAATATTTAGCCTAGTGAGTTCATGTGAAAAGATACGATCTTGACACATTTAAATGCACCTAAATACAAAATGGCATTAAATGTTCTCAAAACTTGTTGAACATTTAGGAAGATATATTTATTATTTCAGATTGCCGACATATATTTAAGTACATATCAACATTTCCTTTCATAATTACTAATCAAAAATCATGGAGCTCGTGAAATAGATAAAAATGACAAATATGTAAAAACATGTTGAGATGTTGAGAAGTCATTTAAATGTTTATTGTCTTATGAATACTATTCATATTTACATGATTTAACTTTATTTTGTTACATTATCTTTTAAATCATATTCTAGAATGTGCATTAAAGAATAATTAATACTTCGCAGTAAGAAAAACTGTATTTTAGTGTTAATTAGGTTTTACAAATAACACTATAGACATTCTTTATAAAAGAAGAAGACAGGGAAGAATACATTCAAGACTAAAAACCATTTCAATGAAATTAATGAAGCATAAAACTACTTATTTCTTAATTTGGTCCAGTAATGGGCCAAATTTTATGATATAGAATGGGATGTTACTTTTTTGATAAAATCATTTTAAAATGCTAATATTCTAAATCAATATATGTAGACATATTTGATTATCAATTACTGCAAAACACACACAGTCCTACCATTTTGACAGAATTTGGTTGTGGTAGATTCCAGAATTATGTCAGCAATAATTATAGGAAAATCAAATCTAAGTATTAAAATCAATCATCTTTTTACTTTCCAGGCAATATTAATTCATGTGTATAGAACTATGAAAAATCCACAAATGCTATAAATCTTTTTATATTATTGTTTAACTTATGATTAAATTTGTCTCATTTTCTACTTTAAACTTCTACTTTAAAATGTTTTAAAAATAATTCAATTTTAAAACAATTTCTGGATTGAAAAACATCCATGCTGTGATTTTGTAAATGTATAACATGACCACTAGTATCTTCCTCAGAATCCTTTCCCTTAACATGATCAACAAAGTAAATCTTCCAATTTTAATGCCATTACATTCAATAAAATAGAATTGTATCAGAATCATTAAAGGTAAGTATTTTGAAGACTAATTTCATATTCAGAAATAAAAAAGAATAGACATTTTAAATACTGGATAACTTAAATTGAGACTAATACTTGTGCTTATTTTAAAAAGCATATTCAAATACATTACAAATGTCAATATGGAGTGTCTAATATCTAGAAAGATACCATAAACTTCATTTTAAGACTTGCCTTTTTTCCCATTAGTAGGTGGTGTTGATGTTTCTCCCTCATTGTCTTTATAATATTGAAAATAGACAATAGTGATTAATGATTAAGATCATTAATAACCAAAATAAAAACCAAGCACATCAAAAAAGATGAAATCACACAATAGGGAAACAAATCCATGCACTAAACATGACACTCTATATTAATGAACACAAGAGAAAAGTATATACTTCCTATCTCACAGGAAAAGTAATAAAAACCAAATAAATGAAAAATCATTTTTATAGTATATGGTTATGCTTTTATGTTAATTTAAAAACTGATGCAACTTACTAATTACTTTTGACAATAAAACAGCAGCAACAAACTGGTTTAGCACATGGGCTTCTTTATCTTAATGAATTTAAAATAAATAAAAGTGATATTAACTATTGCTGAAGTCCCCAAACTAATGCTACCTTAAAAAATGACTTTAATGTGGAAGACAATTAACAGTGTGAAAGGCTGCAGTGTTTGTATGGACTATATGAGATACAGAGGAATGAGCTAATGGGAAAACATTAACTTAACAGCTAAGCTAAAATGAAATTCATTCTTATAGTATTCCATAAAAATGCAATTCCTAAATTATTGCAGGAAAATGGAAGAAGGGTGACATTCTAAAAGTTAGATAGTAGATATTCAGAACCAAAGCAATTCTACATGTCTAGAAATATGCAATTAAACTTGCCTGTTTCCATTATCAGATGACTGATGATATTTGTCACCTTTATGACATTAAAAAGTTACTGATAATGAGCAATTCTAGTAGCTTAAGAGATGTTTTCAGTTGTAAAACTAAAAACTCCACTGAGAGAATGCTTCCATGAAAATATATCTTATGTACAATATACGTAATGGCATTGCTTTCACACCATGAAAACCAGAGGAAAAAAAGGCACAAAAAGTACACTCTATTATTCATAAATAAAAAGTGGTCAGTTAAACACTTGACAAAATTAAAGGTATTCTGTATTATTCAAAGAAAGTTACAATTAAACTTGATAATTGGTAAGATTAGTATTCAATTCTGAGTTTCAAATAAAAATAGTGAAAATTTGATAAAAGAAGTATATAAAAATATACTGATTTACTGATTATATAATGTTTTAACTTTTTTGAGACAGAGTCTCGCTCTGCTGCCCAGGCTGGAGTGTAGTGATGTGATCTTGGCTCACTGCAACCTCTGCCTCCCAGGTTCAAGCGACTCTCCTGCTTCAGTCTCCCAAGTAGCTGGGACTACAGGCATGCACCACCACGCCCAGCTAATTTTTTTATTTTTAGTAGAGATGGGGTTTTGCCATGTTGGCCAGGCTGGGATCTTTTAAGTTTTAAAATCCTTTCAAGAACATTAAACATTATGATATATAAACATAATAGGGACTTTAAAAACAACAAAAATAAAAGGTATGCATTTCATTTAGAAAGATGGGGAGAAATTATGATTGACAATAAATGTTAGAGTAATATTGAACTGGGATGAAGAAGAGAAGCCTGTAATTGCTTTATTTTAGGAAAAAAATATAATGGAAAAAATGATCATGGTCTACAAATGTTTTAATGGAATTTATATTCCGTTCTATATTTCTTTATAATTTGCTTCTACTAGATTCAAAATCCATAGGAGAAGGGGCTAAAGCTTCAACAAAACTTTACTCACCATAACACATGATAAAATATAGTTTTCTAGTAGGTACTCATTAAATATTTTTGAATAAACAAATGAACTGAATGTAAAGCTGGGTAAAGGGTAGGTGTATGTCTTGGTCGGGGCACTACCTATAATTCTAGTTTGATTTAAACATCAGGGAAAATATTTAGCCAGTTGGGTAAATTAAATATTCTGACAAATTGCCTAGATAGCTTAAGTAATACCCATTCATTAACAAAATGAGGTAATTTATCTTAAAGTTAGTTGTGAAAAACAATCTATTCTTCATTGTGCATTTATAAATTTGGAGCCTAAAGTCTTATGTAAAATTGAAAAGTCATATTTGAAAACAATCACTTATTTATTTTAGATACACAGTCAGACAGACAGACCTGCCTTGACCTCTTCTCCCTGCTTTTCTTCCCCCTGCTCTTCCACATGCTCAGTTTCTTCATTAACTTCTGTACTTGCAGAAGCAAAAGTAAAGAAAAATATAAGACCAAATAGGTATATCTGTTACTCTTCAATGAAACTAAACAAATAACAAATTCTAAATTATTCAGAATGATAAAGACACCAATAGATACTTATTATTTAGAAACAGAGTCTCACTGTCACCCAGGCTGGAGTGCAGTGGCACAATCACGGCTCACTGCAACCTGCGTCTCCTGGGCTCCAGTGATCCTCCCACCTCAGCCTCCCGAGTAGCTGGGACTATGGGAGTGGGCCATCATGCCTGGCTAATTTTACATTTTTTATAGCGATGGGTTTCACCATGTTACCGAGGCTGGTCTTGAACTCCCGAGCTCAAGCAATCCACCCACCTCAGCCTCTCAAAGTGCTGGGATTACAGACGTGAGCCACGTGGGCCAGTGCAACTGGCCCAATAGGTTATTTTTAATACGTTTCTGACATGCTATAGAAAAGTAAATAAATTTACTGGTTAATTATCACATCGCTTTTATGATGACTTCGATTTGTAAAAGAGAAATTGTGACTTTTAAAATATTTGTAATATGTGGATAACTGGGTAAAGTAGGCAAAATACTTTATATATAAACTTGGTATATTACTAAAAAAAGTTATATAACTTTTCTTCTAGAAAAAGAGAAAATGACATTTTATAAAATGGCAGTACATAAAAGTTAGGGAAAAATAATAATAATGCCTTATAGTTTTTTAGTACATTGTGCTTTCTATACTATTCTTATTTTACTTCTCTGGTTCTAAACAAAGATAAATGGCTAAATATATAACAGACTAAAATATAAAATAATCAAAATCATAAAGAGTTAAATTATGACTTGCTCATATTTTGGCTGTTGAAAAGGATTTGAAAATAAATATTTCAACACTTTAATTCTAAAATAATGCCATTAAATTACAACTTCTCATAATTAACTTTTTAGGTGATAATCCAAACATAATTTGATTTAGACCATCAACTGATAGTCTATTTTGTGTTACTTACTGAAGATTAACTGAAGTTGAGATTTCTAAAAGAGATATTATATATCTTCTTTAAAACTAAAAAAAATTGCATAATCTACTGAAGTCTCCATATCAACATTTATAAAAACACTTTAAAAAATCATCCATACTTTTATATAAAACAAAACTAAAAAACAAAACCCCTTTTATTTCATACTAAAAAGGATAAGGGAGGTTTTGGCTCCTCTTTGTTTTATGAAATAAAAAAAATGGAAAAATCACAATCGGGGACTTTAAAGGAAAACTGTGGTTTTAATTAATTTTATAGGGACAAAAACAATAGTAAAGATAATCTTTATTGAGAAGCCCATCAGAAACCTCACCAACTCTGAATTTCGGTATTACCAGTAGGCTCTGTTTTCTAGGATACTTGCTATTACAAAGAATAGAGCTACTTATATTTCAGTAGACTATTGCTATAAACAACATTAAAAATTCAATTTTAAAAATGTGCATAAATTATAGTTTCTGACTTTAAATGCCAATAAATGATGTTAAAACTCCATCTTTAAAAACACTGAAGAGACAAAAAGTTCCATAAATATTACTAAACTTTCCTTAGGAAAAGTGATTTAAAATTCTATGCCCCCAATTTTAAGCAAATAATTAAGAACTATAAAAACGCTGTGAAGTCTTTTTCTCAGGCAGCATAACAGACCGTCAGTCACAATATCACTGGATTGTTCAAAATTATGGTACTTGGAAATAGAAAGAACGACAAAACAGAAGTTGACCATCATCCAGTTAACAAGAACACAACTTATATCAACAAGTTATATAAGGGTATAAAATATTGCTGCTCGAATGCAGCACACTTACAAATTTGTTACAAATAGGTTACAGAAATATAAATTTAATATAAACATATATATAATGACGAGATTATTTTAGTGGTACTTTGTATACTATTTGAGGTAGCTTTTCCCTTTTTAAATAAATATTTCATGAATTCATTCAACAAAGATTTATTGAGGGTCTACAATGTGCCAGGCATTATTCTATGTGCTAGAGATTCATAAGTAAACAGTCAACAAGTTTTTAAAGATACAAAGTTAATTTCAGATTTCCATAACTGGTAGAGAATTTTGTATTGATCTAGCAAATGTACGACACTCCATATATCACCATTCAGTATTTTCTTCTGAGTCATAATGTAGTGTTTGATAATAAAACTATATCATATTTAACTCTGATATACTGTAAGCAGCCTTGCTACAACATGAAAAATGATGTTGGAAACGCAAGCCACAATCACTTTCTAATTCAACAACTTTCTTTTCTAGAAAGCCAAATTTAATAATTAAAAACATCATCATAAATAAAAAATGAAATATATGATGGTAAATATAACTACACTATGTGTACATCCTCAATGATGTAAATGTAGACTGCAATTGATATCTTTGGTTAAAGTCTTACTCGAAATCTAGTTTCTGGTTAAAAGGTACATAAAAATTTTATGAAAGAGCACATTTTATCTGCTCATTTAAAAGAAGTTAAACTCTGCATTCTTATTTGAATCAAAGATATTTAACTCCTTGGTATAATTTCCAAGTTAAAAAAAAGTTGAATACTTTGTCAGATATCATAAAACAAAATAATTTTACTGTATTTAAGTCTACACAACGAAAGGATATCAATTGCAGTTGGGTTTATTTTTGCTTACTAGCCCCCCAAAAAGGCTGTTAGCACAAAACAAACCCTCTTTTATGTACAGACCTTCATAAGGTTCTATCTCCTTGACTCCATTGTCTAGGGAAAACAAAATAAAAACAAAAAACAGAACAAAAACAAACAAACAAAAAGGGAACCAAAGCACAGGGGTTAAAAACAACAGAAATTTCCAAAAGCACAGAATGTATTATCTACTAGAGAAAAGTTAAATGATTTAAATATATATGTATTATTTGCAAAGCACATCCAGTTACTAAATAAAGGGATCATTTAAAAAATGATCTTAAAAACCATTATATTCAGTTATCCATGCTTTTAGAGGTCCTTTATCCAAGAATTTATAGATGTTTGGGAAGTATGTTCATGTGTGTGTCAGCAAATAGTGCTTCTTATGCAAAAATGTAAAATTAATAGAACATCAGTACAACATGCATCTTTCATTGTATATTCTTGATTACCTTTTTCTTGTTCTCCAGTTTTGAGAAGGATCACCATTGTTGTGCATCAGCTAACCAGTCCTTTGCAGTGTGTGAAAATTGATTTGGCTAGTTACTAATAAACTTTATATAACTATCAACAATTACATAAACTTATTTGTAGCAAAGAAATATTATCCAACAGCTTATTTAAGAGTATTGTTTACTTTTTAAGATGCATTTATTCAAATTTAAAAATGTGCAAGAGCAATAAAGATACCTTATTTTACCTGGAAATATTACAAATTTTTATTCAAAAATACATAATATTTATAAATATAACTATTATCAAATACAGACAAGGCATACAATTAACAAAAGAAGAAAATTAACACAAAGGTAATAAGAAAATCTTGATTCACCTTAGCTTCCATGTGTATTTCCTAAACGAGACAATTAGAAATAAAACTTACTTCTATCCAACGTTCCCTTTGGTGGAAGCTGTGGAAGCTGTCGGCCCCTTCGTCCTGCCACTGGAGTACTTGATGGGCTTGTCTGGACAGACCCAGTACGAGGATGAGACCTAAAGACACACCATTAATATTCATTTTCAGTATAATGAGTTACATATTTTTAATACCTACATTTGGTTCATATGATAGCTGTATAAATACAATTTAAAAAGAAGTTTAGCTGCAGATTAAAAGGTTAGGAAAACTGGACAAAATATGGATATCTGAATGATTAAATAGCAAAAGATGTTTATTTTTGGTGTAATATGCATACATACACATACATGCACACAAAACCCTACAGTAAAATCCATGGAACTATTAATGTAAATTAGTACTCTATCCATTGAAAGCAAGAGAATTTCGCTGCTCAAGAAAGAAAAGGTAGTACTTTTCTTTCTACCAGATTTCAAACTTTCAACACTAACCTTTCTCCCTTGATCCAGAGATTTTTACTCAGGCTTATATTAAATATCCCTTTATTAGAAAACATTTCATGAAACTACAAATAAAATCCTGAACAATTCAAGATTCAACTAAGGAAAATACTGGTTAATACATAATATTAGTATCGATAGAAAGAAACTTAAAAAATCTAGTTTTATTTATAATCATTATGATGATTTGAAAAGTGATGTGTAATGGACACAAATAGTTTCTCATTCTGTAGGAGAGGAACATGACAGTTAATGACAGAATTTACCCAGGACTCCTGATTAATGAGAAATCACAAAACAAATGCAGTCAGGACAGTTAATAAACAAATTACAATGGTAGCCACACACTATTATATCCAGTGAATATAAATAGTGTGTTTACATTGAAAAGGTTAGTATTGATTGTTACTAGTGATCAGCCAAAGATGATAGAAGAGACCAGTTAACTGCTGGGAAAATAAAATGGTGTGCTGGTGGGGCAAAGGGGAAATTAGTCTGATTGATTTATCTTTCACCTCGATAAGGCAGGTGAAGGAGGGGCAGATCTTCCAGTCATTAATGAAGGCATCGACCTCATGAGGTTTGTATCAGGACGTTCAGTGGATCTGGAGCGGGTGGTGGTCCGCTCAAGAAGAGGCCGTTGTTCTGTTGATCTGGATCTGTGATATGGCTGTCTATCTGCTGCTTCACAATCCCTGAAACGTTAGTCAAAAAGCAGCTCAGTTGATCTTTAGTGCCCTTCTTCTATTTGGTTATGATGCATCAAACTGATTTTGAAAAAGGTAATTGTTTAAAATTATGGAGTATGTAAAAAGTTTTCTTTTCCCCAACATATTCTGAGCAATTTCAAACGAAACTTAAGAATTTCTAAAAAACCAAAATCTGCCTTTCGAAGTAATTCCCAGCAAAGATAATAGTTGCTCAGTTATAATAAACAACAAACAAAACTGCCTGCTTTCCGAAATGAATTCCCTAAATGGAATACGTGAAATATGTGAATTATTCTATTTTAAAAGAATTCAATGACTTTTCCTAACATTTTCAAGAGTGAAGAAAACCATATAAGCATTAATTCTGTAGCACCTGAAGCTGTTTAGTACTATACCAACTAAGATATAAAAAGGCTTTCAGAAAACACTATACACCTGAACATTTAAACAGAAGAATCAAAATAAGGTTATAAGAAAATAGGGTGACTGTGAAGTCTGTAGCCATATTTAAACCTGATCCACAAGAAAAATCACTCTGTAGAAAACTGGTTAACTGGCTGTCTATCTTGGTGCACTTTAGCTATGCCAACTGATTCAATTCAGAGTGGGTATTAATTGAAATAATAATTCTGAAACAACATGATCTCTTTGACCACAAACAAATCTAATACCAAAACTTAATCCTTGTTGAAGGAAGTATCCTTAAATTTAAGCAACCTCTCATTGTTGACCTTTCTATCCCTGGAACCTAGCATAATACTTTTACATTTAACATGATCAATCAATGTTTTCTAACATCAGCCCCACAATTTGGGAGATGACTTTAAAAACACTAGCTTTGGCTCCAGAATTCAAAAGTAAAACATATGTCAAAGTATATTTCAAATAAAATTATTACCTCCCCATCCAGTTGTAAGCACAAAAATGGAAATGCTTATATAATATAGACAGTCAAGAAAGCATTAGTCTCCCTCAAAGCTAATGTTTCAATGACATCCACTTTACCTATAAGTTATCTCAACCTTATTTTGGATAATGAAAAGTGCAAGTAATTAAAAAAAAAAAAAAAGAAAAAAAGGACATAATTTCCCAAATGTCATGAATTATATGGCAAACAATTTTATACTACTTGATATTAGATTAGGTGACTTTAGAAAGTGAATATTGGCTTTATTCTACACCATATCTTGTGATTATTTTACATTTTAAAGTCATAGGGTAACATAAAAGTCAGAGCATTTTTAAATACTTTTAAGTCCGTATACTATCATGTGATTTACTTTCTAAGTTTAGTATTTTCATATAAGTGCCTCAAGAACATGTCAAAATAACTGACATTAAATGTAAATATATAAAAAATATTTAACTACTAGTAACAGTTAAATGGTAAGAGAAATGAAAAGGTAACCTCATAGTGTAAATATCACAGCTGTCTTTTTGTTTCTGAAAAACTATTTTAAAAGAACACTTTTCTTTACAAATAAGTGTGTTCAGTAGTTTGCTGCATGTTTTTAGTCTAACATCTTTATATATCTTCATCACAATCAACAGAAACAAAGGGTATATCTATGTATGATTTCTTAAATTGCTTAAAGCCTATTTTTTAAGAGTACCAATCTTTACATTTATTTAAAGATTCATCTTACATTAATTATAAACATCTTATTATATAACAAATCTTTGGGAAATAGCTACAATTACCCTAGCAGAAAGTTAGACTAATATTTCATGTATTTATATACAATTTCATTTATTCTGATTCCATCAAGAAATTTTTCCAAGTGGAAAGTGGAGTAAATGTTAGGATATGCAGTTTCACTTCTTTGTGAAGAATCATTTTTAATAATTGAAAAATATGATAATGAGTGAAAACCAGAGAATTATTTTAAATGTGTTATGTCCTATGTCCTCAAAAGGAGACCATTATTTATAAAACAGAGGTCACTCCTTAGGAAGTAGCTCTTACAAAAAATGTCTCTTTATAAAAAAGTTGTTTGACAATTAACCCATCTTTTACATTTTACTTATATATTTTTCTCCGTAAATACAAAGTATATATTAAATAAATACCATAGTGTGAAATGAAAATAGGTTAATAAATGAAAAGAACCACAGTAGAAGGTAGAAATTTCCCCAAATGTCCCAACACAGTTAAGGGGAATGGAAAGCTACCACATTTTAAACTTTGACAGCACATAAGAGAAGGCTGACACAGGCTCCTGCTCCCACATTGGATAAAAATAGGTCTGACTAGCTTAGACACGATGTTACTGCTATGAAAATTTAAAGCAGCAATGCCTAAATTACACAGTCTTACATCAGGTCCCTTAAAGGGATTGAGATATAGTACTCACAAACTCCCACCAAAATTCTGAATTAGTTTTAATTTTAAGATGAGAATATATAATTAATTTTGAATAGCAGCAACTGAAAAGTGGGAAATAATAAATACTTGCAAGGCTTAAAATATTTTAGGGCCCACTTAGGGTTCTTAACTTGGAGTGTTTATTTCAATATAAGTCGTTTCCTCTGTAACCATTTTATTTACCTTATTTTATGTTATGCATATAAAATATTATTCCAAAAAGAGTGGCCATGGTTTTATCAGATTACCAAAGGGTAAGCCACTGAAAAAGCCAGGGCCCCCTCACCTGTAAATTTAAATCTTTCTTAGGTAAATAATTCCATTGTCTTTTAAAAAGTGATTTAATATCTATCACTGTTACATTTTTTGAATAGTTTCTATTTTCTAATCTCTGTTTATAGTTCTTTTTTTTGTACTTGAATTGATCTAGGCTACTGTCCATCATTATCTAATGGGTGCTATTCTAAACTGCATGCGTTCACAAAGGATACTGTGTTATCAGCCCCTCCACTAATTTACATTGACTAACAATGTTATAACAATACATACTATTGTTAACAACCCAGTCTTAAAAGCACATTATTAGCATATGCAGATTTTGAGATGAGGATGAACTGACAATAGGCCACAATAATAAAGAGAACAACTTAGAAGGCCTTTGTCTTAAACAGCAATCTTTATGCATAAGAAAAACTAAAACTGAAAGTGTTTAGTATTTATTTTCAGTCATTCTAAGGGAAAAATAATTTTATAATCATCCAGCAAAGTTGTCAGTTTTGAATCATTTTTTTGGGTCAACATAGTTGCTCATAAAAGATTTTTTAAAATTTCCAAGTATTTGATGCAACTTCCTACCTATTTTATCAGTTTTGCGATGTACTTTAGGTTTCTTAATTCAATGAAAGGACAAGGGATTTGTATGCAAGGGATTGTATGCAAGGGAATTGTCTTGCAAGGGATTTCCTTCTAGTAGTGGGAACTCTTGTCTATAACCCAATGTTATTGCCTGCCTGCCGTCCGTCCGTCCATCCATCCATCCATCCATCCATCCATCCATCCATATCTTTCACAATGATACAACTCCAGATCAAAGTAAGCTCAATGTAGAGTATCTCTACAGGTATGATAAATACTAAGAATACTAAAACTCAGAAATCAATGAAAATTTCCCCAATATGTAACTCAGGACCTAGTCTGTATTAAATCAGACTTACTTCATGTTTATATTGGAAAGATGTCATAAGTAAATGTAATAGGTTTTCTTGAAAAGTAAACTTGTAAAAAGTAAAGCTACTTAGGAATTATTCTTTTCCTTTATAAAGCTGACATCTTAAATTTAAAAAAATTGGATATATCTCTGAAGAACAAGTATGGTCTCAGGTTTGGGGCAAGAAATGACTTCTCTATATCCATACTGTACAGAATAAGCTGATCAATAGCAGAAGTGCCTGACACAGTGGCTCATGTCTGTAATCTCAGCACTTTCAGATGCTGAGGCAGACAGATGGCTTGAGCTTAGGTGTTTGAGACCAGACTGGGCAACATGGTGAAACCCTGTATCTACAAAAAATAAAAATAAAAAATAGCGGGTGTGGTGGCAAACACCTATAGTCCTAGTTGTTCAGGAGGCTAAAGTGGGAGGATTGCTTGAGCTCGGGAGGTCGAGGCTGCAGTGAGCTGTGATCATACCATTGCATTCCAGTCTGGGTGACAGAGTGAGACCCTGTCTCAAAAAATAATAAAAAAAAAAAACAGCAGAAACATTATATTTTTGTTAAAATATCTTGAATGTCTACAGATTTTCTGCGCATTAACTGCATAACTGAAGTATAAATATATGATAAAATATACTAGAAAACAATTAAAAATGAAACATTTTAGAATAATTAATATAGCATATATATATTTGTATATAATAAATAACTTAAAGTAATTATGACAACTTTAAAATTACAATTCTCATGTTCATCATTAATGTGCAAGATTAACTTTTTAAAAACTCTAGCTCATTATTTTAGCATCGTTTCTAATGTTATGAGGATTGCAAGATACAAAATATTTGCCATAGAAATCATGGTAAATAAGCAAATAGGTAATGTGCACAAATACGAATATTATATTATTTTGGAGGAAGATTAATTTATCCTTGGGTGTAATAGCATTATTCTACAGAATCTTTCTGTTGAGTTAGATGTAAAGACTCTATGTTAGTTAAAAGTAAATAAGCTTATTCAAAGATGACAACAATATTTAGAGTCAGCCAAGTTAATAACAATATAAAATGTGAAAATGGTATAATATATATATTGATGTGACAAAGCAAGACACCATTCACGTAGAAAAAAATTACTATTACCCACAAGCCTATTATTTTATTATCAAAAAGAGAAGTATTCTCACATCTACAAAGGTATTTAAAAAATATATTCATTATTGAAAATTGCATGAAGAAATGACCAAACGTCCCAATTTCCTCAAGAAAATTAGGGACAAATACAATACTGAACAGTAACATATACTGTATTATTAAACACACACACACACACACACACACAAACATATAAGATGTAAATATTTTGAAGATATTTTTAGTATATTAAATATTTATAATTTTCATTGTTAATTTTTATTTAAAAAATAACAGAAACAAAACCACAAATAAGCAGGAATATTTACCCATAATAATTAATACAGAACAAATTAATAAATCTTTAAAATATAAATTTTAAGAATACTGAGAGATAATATGACATGTTACCTGTAAAATCCTTATTTTTATGAAATAGGTTCCCATATTCAGTGAATGTTTGAATTTAATAATGATTCGTCAAATGTAAAAATTAAAGTTATTCCACCAAGGTACTGGCCCTACTTTATCACTTCCCAGATTCTCAGATTCCATAAAATAGCAAACATTTTTTAAAGTATATCTCTAAACAATATAATTATGAATTGCTATTGTATTATATCAGTATATCTGATGAGGTATGGCTCTCAAGCTAGAATACAGATTCAATAGTTTCACTGATCAATTTTGAACAATTCACCAGCATTCCTTTTGTTTTGCTGTTTTTACGTGGATAGAGAAATGGGTATAATACAAATCCCTCATATGCACTGTTGCCTGCTGCCAGTAGCAGTCACTTCATAATAAGTCCAAATCTCATACTCAGATGTAGCAGTCTGAAGGTTGTTTAATGCTCCCCAACACCCCAACTAACAGAACAAAATTTGTGCTCATTTTCAAGCATAAATACTATCTGCCTCAGTCATTACTGATGATATGATCTCAACATTCAATACCAATTTATTGGAAACACAAAAAAAGCATGACAAATAAGACCTACTGTTAAGGACAAAGCACCAACAGAGGCCAACTAAGAGATGGTATAGATGTTGAATCTATCAAATGGGGAATTTGAAATAAGTCTGCTTGATATGGTAAAGACTGTAGTAAAAAAGATGAACAGCATGCATGAACAGATGGGGAAATTTCAGCAGACACATAGATGATGGAAGATAAAATAGTCAAATGGAAATGCTAGGAATAACAGAAAGCAGAATATGGTAAAATGTTAGTTAAAAAATTAGATCGGAATCCATTTATGACAATTTTTAATGTCTAGTTAAGAGGTTTAAACAGTTTAATTTTCAATGAGAGTAATAAGAAAAACTTCTGAACAAAGGTAATTTCCAAGTAATAAATTAAGAAGAATAATTCAGCAGTAGTGCAGAGAATGAGCTAGATTAGGAAAAGGCTCTGACTTGTAGTAATGAGGGTGGAAATAGAGAAGAAGGTATGAATGATAAACATTACAAATCACAATATACAAAATATATAATATAAAATATAGAGAACATACATAATATTCAGAAGCATACAAACAATGTTAGTGATAGAAGGAATCTCAGAAGTTATATAATCCAAACTCTCTCACTTTAGAAATGAGCAAACTAAGGCTTATAGAAGCTTGGATGAATTCACATAATTTGATATTTTCTGGGCTGGAACTTGAACTGGGCTGTCTTTATTCTAAGCCTGGTAATTTCACTGAACTGTGTTTTCTTTGATAGCAGGGATAGTTTTTTCTCTCAATAATGTTTGACAAATCACCATATAAATTAAATATAAAAAAACCTTTAAAATTTTCAGCCTCAGAAATGAAATGATGATCTATTAACAGAAATTAAATAGTCCAAAAAAGGCACATACAAAAACCCAAACCCAAATATATATATATATTATCAGTAAAGCACTGGAGGTAGAGGTCAAACCATAGAAGGTTAAGGCTTAGGAGCTGATGGAGTGAAGGAAGCATATGTAAAAATACACACTTGAGATATCTGACCTAAGTAAAAAGAGAGAGACACAGAGAGAGAGAGAGAGAAATAGATCACTCTCAAGTTAGCTTGAAGGGGTAGCAGAACAGAAAGAAGGTATTATTATTATTGTTTATTTTTATTTTTGAGGAGTTTTGCTCTTGTTGCCCAGGCTGGAGTACAATGGCACCATCTCAGCTCACCACAACCTCCGCCTCCCAGGTTCAAGTGATTCTCCTGCCTCAGCCTCCTGAGCAGCTGGGATTACAGGCATGCACCACCACGCCCGGCTAATTTTGTATTTTTAGTAGAGATAGGGTTTCTCCATGTTGGTCAGGCTGGTCTCAAACTCCCGACCTCAAGGTGATCTGCCCACCTCGGCCTCCCAAAGTGCTGGGATTACAGGCGTGAGCTACCGCGCCCAGCCAGAAGGTATTATTAAGACAATTTCAACAGTAATTTGCGGAGAAATAAAATCAGTAAAGGAAGAAAGATTGAAATACAACAGAAACAAGAAATAATAAATGCAGGAAAATTCTAGAGAAACTAAGATAGGCTAGAGTCAGAAATGTAAATAGAACTTAGTTTTGATGGAGAACAAAACAGTTGTAAGAGGACAGAAGATGATTGGTAATGTAGAGAAATTAAGATTAAAAATGATAGCAGTTGGGAAAGTGTGTTATTGGCTTAGATCACATTGACTAAGAGTTCTCAGCACTACCTTACATGTAGGGAATCTTTAAGAAAACAGTCTATGTAGAACATAGAACATAGTCTATGTTCTACATAGACTGTTTTCGTCCTTTACCATGACTCCACTAGCTTTGTCAGAATCCTTTCTTTAACCAGGGTTCTAGTTATGTTACCCATCTTGACAAAGGACCATCATTGCCTCTCTTCAAACTTCATAGCAGCCCTCATCATTAATCTGGACACAGGTCAAACCTGTCCAGGGACCCTCAGCCAGTTCTGGCATTAAAACAACTGACAATTAACTTAGAATATTTTAATTTAATCAGTTCTATTCAAGTATGTTATCTCTGTGATTCTTGGCTATCAAGTAAAAGGCTATCCCCTCTGCCCCCTGATATCTTCTCCCAAAATTCTTCTTTTACTATACTCTCTTCCATACCATTCTTAATCTCTTCTAATTCTCTTCTGTATTTTTGAGAATCCTTACTCCATTGTTAATAAACTTCCTTAAACATCAACCTTCCTGCAGGATGGTTTTTGCATATTCTTGCCTTAAATAATATTTAGTTCAACTGTGTAGCCTCTGCTTCCATTGTAGCCTTCATCTGCAGAAGCTACTTATTCTTTCACATTTCACAGTCCAGGAATCCAGGAGGGGAAACTGGCTCCCTAGAGACATTTCTGACAATTACCCCCCGAATCATAATGGACACAGTCCTTACTTCTCTTAAGCATTCCACTTGGCAGTAACATTCATTATTAATACAGGTTGCTATTATCTATCCAACTTCCAATCACTATCCCTTAGTCATTGGTAATTTTAGGGATTGACTATGGTAGTGCTAGAAGATTTCAATGCAAAGGCAGAAAATCATTGAACAATCATGAACCCCAGTCTCCAGATTTTCAAGACTGCAATAACCCTTACTTTATTCTGGCATCAGTCCCACCAATTCCTGGCAGTATATATCACCATCTTTGACTTTCTTCTTTCCTTATCCACCCTGGACTCTATGACTGATCATCTGAACCACTCCCATACAGCACTCAGATTCCCTTCTAACCAATCTTCCTACTCACACAGTCATTAAAACACTAACAATGGTTTAATAACAAACTTAATTTCTCTCTATTAGCATCCTTTTACTCAGCTTCACTTCTCCCATCTATTTTCTTCCTGTCTCAGTGGTAAATAATAGCTTCTTTCTGTTCACAAAATCCATCTGTGTGTTTAGTCTGATGACCTCCTACCTCCCCTAAGACTCTTCTTCCAATCATTCTGTCTTTTTTTCTGTATTTTTGACTTATCTTTCTCTAAAACATCCTTTGCTCCAGTGTGTGAACACATGGACATATTTCTTACTCGAAGGGAAAGAAATATCTTTTGATATCACATATGCTATCTAATTTTTCTCCTTCACACTTTCTTGATAAGTTCATTTTCTTATCTCCTGGTCATACTTAGGCTACTGCAACCTGTTTTTTCCCCCCTCACCATCCTTCTAAAATTACCCCAGCTAAAGTCATCCATGACACCTCACTTGACATATCCAACAGGCATTTTTCATTCATTATTTTTACTGTAATGTTATTACTTTCTTCTTGAAACTATTCCTTTAGCTCTCGTCATTCCACTTTTCTCATTCTTTATGTCACTCAGAAGCTCCTCTTCCTCCCTCTGCCACTTAATGTTAATGTTCCTCAGGCAGGGAAAAACTTCTAAGCCCTCATTTCATGGGTTGTTTCTCAGACTGATTTCACTTACTTTTTATGACTGCTTACCATTAGTAGTGAATTTACTCTGAAATTACTCTGTAGCTTAGGTAACTTCAAGTTCAAAAATTGTTTACTCTGTTCCTGCTAGATATTTCCTCTTAGCTTTCTCAGTAATTCCAAAACTGAACTTGTCTCACACCTAAACTGATTCCTCCCCTAAGAACCCACTTGGACCCTGTTAAGGTACCTTATGAATCTAGTTATTGAAGGTATAAGACTGGGAATTTTTCATGACTCTGCACTCTCTCAAAATCCAAATTCCATTATTTATCAAGTATTGCTGATTTTAATTTATTAAAACCACTATTTTCTCTCTGTTCTTCCATCTACTACATGTCTCTCTTTTGCTTTTTTCTCTTCAAATCGATCATTCACATAGTTTATAGGTAGGTACTCTAAGGTGAATGAACTTGTTATCACCATTTCTAATTAAATCCCTTCCAAGTACCTCTAGAACCTACAGTCTTTGATCTAAGTTCCTTAACATTTATGAAGAGTATATAAGATTCTTCAGGCTAGGAATGGTGGCTCACACCTATAATCCCAGTGCTTTGGGAGGCCAAAGCGGGCAGATCACCTGAGGTCAGGAGTTCGAGACTAGCCTGGCCAACATGGGGAAAAACCATCTCTACTAAAAATACAAAAATTAGCCAGATGCAGTGGCACATGCCTGTAATCTCAGCTACTCAGGAGGCTGAGGCAGGAGAATCGCGTGAACCTGGGAGGTGGAGGTTGCAGTGAGCCAAGATCATGCCATTGGCACTCCAGCCTGGTGACAGAGTGAGACTCCATTGCAAAAAAAAAAAAAAAAAAAAAAAAGATTCTTCACAAGTGGAACCCTCTCTATCATTCCAGATTCATTTCTTGCTATTTCCTGCCTTGCCAATAATGTTACAACAATTCTAAAATACGATATTTATTACTTCTGTGACCCTCTTCATACATTTCTTTAAAATGTCACAAATATCCTCCCTCACCTCCACATCAATCTAAATAATTCCTATTTATTCTTTAAGATACAGCTGAGTTGTTGTGTCTTCCATGATACTTTACATAAAAATCTAGCTGCCCACCATAGATGTTAGTAGTTCCTTAATATGTTGTGTATAGCTCTAAGCAGGGATAAGTACTAGAAAAATAAGTAGGGTACAAAGGTAAATGTTAAAAAAGGTTATATTTATTAAAATAAAGGGTATATTTTAATAAAGAGATATTAATAAAGGGTAACATGATATCCATCCTAAACATGTTTGCTCAAATGAGTGAATTTAAAAATGCACAATGAATCAAATATTATTTCATACTAGTTAGCATAACCTGGACAGAAGACATGCTTTGATTTCTAGTGTTAGTTAATATTGTCTCTTGAAGTAATATAAAAAAGCTTAGCAAACATTATTTAAGTCTCTACTCTCCTGTTCCCAAAGAGGTAGTCCTTATAACTTTTCATGTTATACCCCAGGGTAGAGAGACCAGTGAAAGCCCAGCTTCTTCTAATGGAGTGGGCATAACTGGGGATGCCATGTTAAATTTACTACCTTCATCCCATTCATTTAGAAAGTTCCAGATATCATATAGCCAAACTATGGCCCAACTGAAGCTATTAATACATATTTTATTCCTAGGAAACAATTTCCAGTTGAAAGTATATGCTACCTTGAAACCGAGGCTAGAGAACTGAATACTTAGATACTGATGTTACTTTCTTTTTCCACAGCTCTCAATAAAAAAGTTACTTTTTATTGTCCACTTCTATGTGGTCAATTATTTTGACTCAAGTAAGTAAAAATTTGGATAATCTAGTCCAAAAACAATTCTACAAGAGAAAGAGAGTAATCCAGGTTTGAACTTTGTTAAATAGGTAAAAGAAGAACAATGCAGCAAGAGAACTGAGGATATTTTTGAGAATGGATTCAACTTCTGGATATGTAAGTAGATAAATAAAGATGGAGGCTAACAGCAAGAATAAAGGGATCAAGAGAGTAGCATTCTCTACTGAGACAGAAGAACAAGTGAAGTAGAAATAACTTAATGAAACAATAAGAAAAAAAAGTGTGCAATCATGGAGTCCAAGGGCATAGTATTCAAATTAAGATTTTAGAGCTAGAACAATTTCTACTGATAATAAAATGTAAAGTATGGTCATGAGAGTGACCGACCAAAGTAGAATTGGAGGTAAAGCTTGCTACATTAGAGAAAGTTAAGGAAGTGAGTGGGTGCTAAATAGATTATTCAGGTAAATGCTGACATTACTCAGGCTTGATGGCAGGAACTGTGAAGTTTAGGAAGACTACAGCCAGGTTCTAAAATCATCCGTGAATAAAATGATATTACTAAGAGCTCAACAAATGACAGCAACAAGGAAGGGTAGTGGGTGGTTGTGTTTAGTTGCATTACATACAAAGGTACAAGATATAAAAATAACAAGCACGAAACATTACAGAAATAAATACAGGAGAATGGATAGATTACTAGGTCAGCATTCACATGTTCAACAAATGTCCAAAAAAAGGTCAGTCCAAGAATCTCAAAGTGGATTGGGATGGAGGTCAGAGGGAAGAGAAACTTAGAAAGTTAGTAGAGTAAATAACAAATGATCAAAGTCCCTTAAAAAAGATAAAAAAAAGAGAAAGTTACACTGCAAACTCAGCATAGCATTTATTACTTCTGTGAAAGAGGCACAGGGATATAACAGGCAAGGAGAGTGCAGGGAAATATAAGATACATAATTAGATGTTCTGTTCTTGGTTTGGGTAGTAGATTCAAGGATGTTCATGTTATTACATTGTGTTGTAACTAATACACATTCATTTATATGTAGCAAAATTAGAATGAAAGCTAATATTTTAAAAAAATTTATGGATACATAATAGTTGTACATATTTATGGGGTACTGTTACATTTTGATACAAATATATAATATGTAATGATCAAATTTGGGTAATTGGGATATACATCACTTCAAACATTTACATTTCATTGTGTTGGGAACATTTCAAATCTTCTCTTCCAGATATTTTAAAATATACAGTAAGCTATTGTTAATTATAGTTGCCTGACTGTGCTATTGAACACTAGATTTTATTCCTTCTATCTAGCAAAGATTTCTTGAGTAAGACCTCAAAAACACAGGCAACCAAAGCAAAAATTGACAAATGAGATTCTATCAAGGTGAAAAGCTTCTGTACAGTTTAGAAAACAATAAACAAAGTGAAGTGACACCTACAGAATGGAAGAAAATATTTGCAAGCTATTCATCCAACAAGGGATTAATAAACAGAATATATAACGAACTCAAACAACTCAATAGCACAAAATAACAATAATAATCTGATTTTTTTAAATGGATAAAATATTTGAATAGACATTTCTCAAAAGAAGACATACAATGGCCAACAGGTATATAAAAAAATGCTCAACATCACTAATTATCAGAGAAATGCAAATCAAAACCACAATGAGATATCATTTCACCCAGGTTAAAATGCCTATTATTAAAAAATTCTGAAAATAACAAGTGCTGGAGAGGATGAAGAGAAAGGGGAGTGCTTGTACACTGCTGGTGGAAATATAAATTAATACAACCAGTATAGAAAACAGTATGGAGGTTCCTAAAAATCTAAACATGGAACTATCATATGATCTAGCAATCCCTTTGCTGGGTATATATTCATGAGAAAGGAAATCAGTATATTGAAGAGATACCTGCACTCCCATGTTTACTGCAGCACTATTTACAATAGCCAAGATATGGAATCAACCTAATTGTCCATCAACAAATGAATGCATAAAGAAAATGTGATATATATACACACAATGGAGTATCAGCTAAAACAGAAAGAATAAAATCAGGTATGAAATGCATGATTAGCAAGATGAATGAAAATGGAGGACATTATATTAAATGAAATAAGCTAGGCACGGAAAGACAAATATTGCATGTTTCCACTCATATATGGGAGCTAAAAATTGATCTCATGGAGGCAGTGAATAGAATGGTAGTTACCAAAGACTGGGAAGGATAGTAGAGAGAAGGAGATGAAGAGGGGTTGGTTAATGGGTACAAAATATTTTTTAAAAAAACAAAGGAACTTCATTCTTACAAATTCTACCCATATTGTCTAGGTCACTAGACTTAGGTCCTCAAGAGTTTCTGTTGCACTAGGGCAAGGCAAATACTTTAATACATATAAAATAAATATTACATATACATGTAAATATACATAGTAAATCCTACATTAGATATTTGATAACTTGCTTGTGGAAACAGATTTTAACATGTTATATTTTAATATAAACATTAATGATCTCTGTTTTCTCAGCACAAACCAAATTGTGGCACAGAAAGACAATTCATAAATGTCTTCCTCAAAATGGGCCAATTAGGCCGAAGTTGAGAATTTGGGGAAAAGTACAAAATTGAGATGATCAAGAACTAATTCTAGCTACATTGCTGAATGGAAAAACTAAGTAACATGAAGTAGATAACCTATCTGTTGATAACTGAGACTAAGAAAATACAAACTATTGAAAAAGTGATGTGATATGACTTTAACTTAGCATGAAATGAAGAGACACCAGAGTATATACAGTAAGTCTATAATCAGTAATGTCTCATTCATGTATGTCACCCACCTTTAAAAAAGGTTTAGCCAATTATCAAAATACAGTTATATAACTACTTTTCCATATTTTTGTAAGGTAAATGTATAATTACTGAAAGTAAAAAATAGTCGGAATGCAATATATAGCAACAGTAAAACAAAAAACAACAAAAG
Organism: Pan paniscus; assembly: GCF_029289425.2. Classification (NCBI taxonomy): domain Eukaryota; kingdom Metazoa; phylum Chordata; class Mammalia; order Primates; family Hominidae; genus Pan; species Pan paniscus. The sequence continues at coordinate 121,354,871 of NC_073256.2, read as the reverse complement.
ATAATTATTTAGGATTGAAGCAGAATAACAAAAAAGAGTGAAAAAATGCAAAAGAAAATTAAATATAGCAATAACCATTATCATATAATAAACTGGAAGGCACTAAATTTCAATCATATTTGCTGAAAGACATTACAAAAGTTATTAGTAAATTACTGTTGCTATTACCTCTTATGTTTCCTTTCACATTAACCCACATAAATAAAATACTTATAAATTTACTCTTTAGTTTTTAATCATTTTTATAAACTCTTTTATTATCAACTCTTAGTTAATTTCATAGGGATGAAGGAAGTCACACATAACTCCAAATCACTTAGAAACAACAGTCAAGGTGACCAACCATGGCACATAATTCCTAATTTATACTAGCTAAGCCTTCCACCACATTATTTCTTTACCTAAAGGATCTCAAATGTTGTCACTGGCTCAGATCTCTAAATCTCCATACAGCCTTGAGAACTTTTCAGATTTTAGAGATCTTCTCTCTCTCTTTTCTTTCTAATTAACCCCTCTTTCTAGTTAACCCCTCTTGCTATTATATGCCAGGTAACTGAGATTTCCCTCCAATGTAAATTATATTTCCTTAAGGCATTGTAGCTGTACTATCTATGATTCACTGCAAATTCCCACTTTGGAAAGAGAAATGGTGGTAGGGTAGAAATGACAAGTGTTTTCTCACAGACTCAGTATTCTCTGCAGATAAGGATTATCTACTACGACAAAGGAGTAGATTACAGCCACCTCTGACAAGGCAACCACAAACAAATCAGTTCAACCTAAGCACTTCAAGGACAGATTCCTCTACTCTGGAGGTGGGAAAGTGAGTTTTCAAGACCTATGCCATCTAAATACCTAATTATGGACTCTGCTGAGGAAGGTGAGTAGTCAACTGGAGTTAATTTAAAGATAATACTCTTATTCTATATTTGTAGATAAATAGAGAGTTAACTGTAATTCCTGATGAACTAAATTTTTAGAATCACCAAAGAGATTCTCCTAATTTACAAAAGGGACACTGTATTTTTGATGTCCTACTACAATTAGTTAATACGTTTTATTTCATGTTATTTTATGTGGGTGATATTTCTATATTTCATTAACAAACATATATGTATATACATAAAAACAGAAATAAAAGTGAACTATATCATATCAATACACAGGCACAAGCAATTCCACAAACAGACTCAATTGTAAGAAAAATATACCTGCCATCCCTGTGATGATGGTCAATGGTCTGACTGTATCTGGAGCGAGGTAGAGTAAGAAAATGACTGCAAGCATGGCAGAAACAAGAATATAAATAAGACTCAAGAAAGAAGTGAAAAAAAAGTATAGTTTAATTTAAAAAGTGAGATTTTAAAAGATAGGCAGACAGTAAGCAAAGCACATGGAAACTGTTATTGGAAAGCTTGCCCCCTCCTCCCAATGTTCACTGTAATATGACAGTGCCAAAGGTTAAAATATTCTAAATATTTTAAAATAAAATGCAACAACAATATAACATTATCAGTTATTACTCAAACATCTTTAGCACCACCTAGAATATGTTATATGATAGAGATGCTTTACCATTTTTTATGAGGAAAGATGAGATGAGAAAAATAAAATAAGCAGAAAGTTTAAGAAGGAAATAATAAATGAGGTAATTTCAAATACTTATAAAAGTTGGGAAATTTAAAAGGTAACTATTTCTCTTTTAATTATTAATAATTAAAAATAACTACAAAGGGCCTTAACAATTCCATTTAATAAAGAGTAAACTGATCCAAATTACTTTGATTATTAATTGTATTTATTAAATTTATTGGGTGCTATTCATTTTTCCATTCACTATGTTTATTATGTATTATGTATTACATGCTATTGGCTTTGCTACCTTTCACGCCTCATAACTACCATAAGCAATCCAAGCAGCACACTGATCTTTTACCCATCTCTTCTTTCCACAGCACTAATTTAAAATTTCCTACTTTCTTAGAACCTTTAATACTAAAACAATTAATCTTAGCAGATTATCATTATGTTTCCATAAACAATGGAAATGAACCTTGAACTCTCTCAACTTCCACAATTCTATCTCTAAATATAAAGTAAACATACATTTAAATCTTCACTTGTCCTTGTCTTCTGCACCAAAAGAGATGCCTCTACTTGTAATCCTGCTTCCCATATGACCTTGCTTCATTTATTATTCCCTTCCTCAACTGCACTTAATCCTAAAAATAAAACCCTTGCTAATCTTTCCTTCCTCTCAAGCCACTGTATCTCGCTCATTTTCTTTTCAACATAGAACATCTTAAAATACATATCTACAATTCTTGCCACCTCTGCTAGAGTTTGCTTTCATGCTTTAAGCTTACTGTAATTTGACTTCTGCTTCTACCACACTCTCGAAGCTATCTTATGAATGTGCAATTCCCCCAAAATTCTTTCGTCTCCTCTTAATCCTCATCATACTCCACTTACCTTTGGTATTAGACATTGATTTTCAAACCTCTATTTTTTAATACTCTCTCCTTTTTTGGTTTCTGAAACCTCTCTAGCTATTAAAAATAGTCTTTATTTAACTTATAGTTCAGTTCATATACACTGAACTATATGCTGAGTACTCCATTAAAAGCTTTGCCTACATTATCTCATTTACTTCTCATAACAACTCTTTGAGGTAGGTTCTACTATTCCCACTTTTGCACAGACAGATAAACTGAGGCTATGAGTGCTTGTTCAGAGCTATATAGTAAGTGGCAGGACTGGGTTTCAAACTCAGGGCTTTCTTAATTCAAAACTCAGGCTCTTAACACATTTGTACATACAGCCTGGTCTCTCACCTATATGAGTGGTTCTTCATGCATTTAATGTACTGGATTTCCTTTCTCTGTAGAGAGGCAGTGGTTTTCCAAGATTCATTTCCTGATCTTATATTCCAACATGTTCTTTCTAAATAATGCAATTGCTTTTATGGTGTAAACAATAACTCTGCTTTATTACTGATTATTCTTTGGGTTGCACAACACTTTTCCATCTGCTTCTGGGCTCTCCACATAATGCTTGAGTGACATGTAGACACTTCAGGAAAACATATGTTCATTGTGAGACTAGAACAATACCCTTTGCCTATTTATGCGGAGGTTCAAGCAGTGGTTTTCAAACTCTATTTTTTTTTTAGCAGATCACTTTTTTTCCAAACAAAATTTGATATAGAATCAATATACAGTAATCAAATAATATCAGGATGATGCTGGCTAAAGAGAGTAAGAAGCCTAGATCTCTATCCATTTGGCCTCATTTTTACCTGTCATAGCAGTCTCTCAGGTACCTCTACAAAACACAGGAGTCCATCATCTCTAAAGTCCCTTCTAATTTCTAACGTAATTCTTTAATCCCCCTTTGGAATTTAATATAATACTTCAGCTATTCTTTTTTGTAATCTCTTGCAATTCCAGCTTCAACTAAGGATTAAAATATTTATTTAATAAACCAAGTTTTACAGTCTCAAAATTTAACTCCTCCATTTCCTCATTTTTCACATTCAATGGATTTACAAGCCTTGCTTGTTCTGATGCCTAAATAACTCAGATTTCTCTCCTTTACCTTTTCTCCTGCCACCACCTTAAATCAGGTTTACTATGTCTATTGAAACAACCTTCTCTTAGGTCTTCCTACCTTCAGACCCCAGTCTTCCCCTGACTAAATACAATCTTCATCCTGTCTACAGAAGTTTATTTGCATATTATGCTTTCTGATCACATAGGTACCTTACTAAAAATCCTTCACTGGTTCCTGATATCAAAAAACAAGTATAAATTCCCTAAAAGTTCTAAACTACTTTCAATCTTCATCTTCTATCACTTTCCATTCCCCATACCACTGCCTCTTATCTAGGTACAACAGACTACCTAAGATTCTCTAAATTATCATGTGTTTTCCTGACTCCAAGAATTTGTTCATGTTCATCATTCTGTCAAGAATGCCCACCATTCTCCCTCTGTCTCCACTGCTTCACTTTTCACAATCTTATTCAATCTTTAAAGCCCAACTTCTCTGTGATGCCTTTTCCAGTTCACCCAATCAAGTAATTTTCTCTCCAATCTGTTCCAGTATTGTTATCCTTCTGCCACACAGTCTTCAACATTTTAAAATTAGTTGATATACGATAATTTGTCTGGCTAGACCAGGATAATGTCTGTTTTAAATCTTTGTGCACAATGGCTGACCCACTCAAATATATTTTGGATTGCACTAAAAAGTAAAATCAAAATTATACTGTTTTCACGATGAGCCTTCTCTCAAAAAAGAGCAGTGGTTCATATAATTATAGAAACATTCTAGAAACATAAACAGAAGATTATGAGCCTATGTAAGAAAATATTTAAAACAGTATACATAGCTTTATGAAGAAGAGAAATAATACCCAACAGTTGTGATGTTGGGCTTTACTGCTTTAAAAGGAATAGGTTTTCTCCAAAATTACTTAAGAATAACAGAAAATATGTAAATTTCAAAGCTTGTTAAAATTTATAAATTTATAAAATATATATATAAAATCATCCAATTTCTAATAGTTTCCTTGAAGAGTCTTATAATTAACTTTGTCCCTATAAAGCCAAAGCAGCCATTAAGCAAGAATCACCTTTATCAAGCATCAATTTATTTTATTTCTCTTTTCTGTCTCTAGTCATGTTAGTTCTTAACCTTATCTGGTCATGACCCTCCTTGAGATTCTGTTGAAAACTATAAAAACTCATGCATGAACATTATACAAAATTTACCATTGTGTTTTAGTAAGCCCTCTAAAATCTACCTAAGGTCCACAGCCATACTCAAGGTCCTTTGCTGCATCCACTTGGTACAACCTTAAAACATATTACACTTCTCCACTGAACCATGCTTACTTTTTTTCCAAAATTAATGGACATTATTAAATTTGAGCAATAAGTATGCATAGTGTCTTAAATATGCATAATGACTAAACAAATAAAGTAAGTTATATTAAAACTGCAGTTAGTCCAATCTGAGCAGTAAATCACTGTAAAAGAAAAAAATAGAAAAACAATACATTTACTAAATTTTAAAAAGCAAAAACAAAATAAAGAAGTCATAGATTCTAAGGCTCATGATAAAAAATTACTATTCAAAGTATTAAACTAGATTACTAATCCAATTTCTAGACACTTTGATTCTTAAGCAATATAACCTTTAAAGACAACACAAAATTATATTTATAATGAATTGTCCTTCCACTATATGAAATTAGCCGAATGTCCCCTTTAGGAATCACTTTAGTCCATACAAAAAAGAACTGCAAAAATGGGAGATAAAGTATTCCATTCTTAAGTAAAACTATAGCTTCCAAAAACCCTTACTTAATGCAAAAACAGTTTTTTATTCTTTTTTTTTTTTTTTTTTTGAGACAGGGTCTTGCTCTGTCACCCTGGCTGGACTGAAGTGGTGCGATCTCAGCTCACTGCAGCTTTGACTTCCCTAGGCTCATGCAATCCTCCCACCTCAGCCTCCTGAGTAGCTGGAATAAAAAAAAGGTGCACACCACCACACCTGGGCTAATTTTATTTATTTTTTATTTTTTGTGTGTGTTTGTGGAGATAGGGTCTCACTATATGGCCTAGACTGGTTGAGAACTCCTGGGCTCAAGTGATGTGCCTGCTTAAACCTCCCAAAGTTCTGGCATTACAGGCATGAGCCACTGTGCCTGGCACGTGTCTTTAATATTGTTAATGCTTTCCTTATGTTGTAGTCCCTACATTCTACTCAGTATGATTTAACTGTCTTAAAATGTTTCCGAAATACAGCAAATAAAATAAGTAAAATAAAACGTTATATTATTTTTGTAAAGTGAATTTTCTTTTTTCATTTACTTCATAATTTTAAACTATCAGAGATATGTTTCCTTCATAGTTGATAACTGAAAGGAAAAAAGAGACTATTCTTTTTGGTGAAATAGTTATGAGTATGAGTTACACTTTCTGGTAGCTGACTTCCTGACAAGGAACAGATAAATAGCATGAGTGTGTAAGGTATGCCAGTGGTCCATATAATAGGGCATTTTCCTTTTTAGAATATATATCTATTAATTGAATGTATAGGAGAAAAAAAGCTTATAAATTTATCTTTTGCCAACATTAATTGTATTCTTATGATGCTAAAAGTATACTCCATGGAAATAAATGCATCTAATGTATTTTGGCCTCCAGGATAGACATAAAAATGCATACTGTGGAGTACTTCTGACATGTTACAGAAATATTATCTAATACTCTATACTTATTCTAATAGTAAACTAATTCAAGTAAACAAAAAGCTCTTAAAATATATTTTTTTTTTTTGAGACAGTCTTACTCTGTCACCCAGGCTGGAGTGCAGTGGCGCGATCTCGCCTCACTGCAACCTCTGCCACTCGGGTTCAAGCAATTCTCCTGCCTCAGCCTCCTGAGTAGCTGGGATTATAGGCACCTGCCACCGTGCCCGGCTAATTTTTGTATTGATTTCTAATACTAAGGCCACATAGTCTGCCTCAGGAAAAATTATGTTCCTAGTTGTAGTAGTTACCAGGACTTATCAGAAAAACAATGGTATAAAAAGCGGTGGAATGGAAGTAGGAGATGAAAGATATGCTTAATAATTCCTTGTTTTAGCTGAGTCCTTGCATCCAGGTTACTAAATTACTTGTGAAGAATCTATCTACTTTGCAAAGCAGAATAGGATTTTGACTAATGATAACACAGTGAGATAGGCAGAGAAACAAAGACCTAATAAAAATTTAAAGTGTAAATTATTTTTACATTACCTATAGAAAGGATATAAATACTATATCTTCTCCTTACACCACCCAAGTTTAACCAAGTACTATTAATGAATATCAAATAGCATCTTTTCTCACTCATTATAGTCTATCCTTGCTCTTGGTCTTGCCTGAATAAACATGCCCATTTTTCAAGGTCCAATTCATGCCCTAAACAAACAAACAAACAAAAAACTACATGGGCCAGGCGCGGTGGCTCATGCCTGTAATCCCAGCACTTTGGGATACCCAGGCAGGTGGATCACCTGAAGTCAGGAGTTCAAGACCAGGCTGGCCAACATGGCGAAACCCCGTTTCTACTAAAAATACAAAAAAAAAAAAAATAAAAAAAATTAGCTGGACATGGTGGCACATGCCTGTAATCCCAGCTATTTGGGAGGCTGAGGCAGGAGAATCGCTTGAACCTGGGAGGCAGAGGTTGCAGTGAGCTGAGAAAACGCCATTGAACTCCAGCCTGGGTGACCCAGTGAGACACTGTCTCAAAAAACAAACAAACAAAACAACAACAACACTAAGTGAACTGGCTGATTTCTCTCTCTCTCTTTTTTTCTTGTTTACTAAGCACATTAAATGTAAATTATTTGCAAGTGAATATATCCTTTTAAAATGGTAAGGTTAAGGCACGTATTTTCAATACCTACTATACAATTGGAGGCAGTGTCATTTAATCTACACAACTCAATAAAGTTGATACAAGTCATTTAATCTACACAACTCAGTAAAGTTGATACTGATATTCTAATTTTACAGATAAGAAAATCAAGTGTCAAAGAGGTTAATTTTCCCAAAGACACAGGTAGCAAGAGGTTAAATCCTGCATTCAAAATCAAGGCCATTTGGTTTCAAATCCTATAAAAAAGATTCAATAAAATATTACATTCAATAAAATACTATTCTAGTCCAGTGCATCAATTCTTACTGACAAGAAAGGTTAGTCATTGTACCTCTCAAAAGACCTAAATTACTATTATTATCTCAAAGGAAATTCTCTCTTAGGCTTTTTAATCAACATTATTATTGATTAAAATGCTATTCATGAAAATTCACTGTAAGAGTTCTAGAGTATTCTTATCTTCTAAAAATCATAACGCACCCATATGCATTTTATTACCAAAACTCTTAGAATATTAAGATAAAACAGAGATTAAGAATTTGTTGCTTAATGTGACAGACCACATATATAATATTGAACTTTTAAATTTTTTATTCCTCATGTTAATAAATAATTACACAGATAAATAATATTAGAAATGGTTTTATATTTCTATTTAAATAAAATTCTATTTTATTTATTTGAAAAAAGGATTTAAGGCAGCTCACAATTAAGAGGAATTGTGATCTGGCATTGACAGTGCTCTAAAAGAGAAATAAAAACCACATGGATCAATTTTCTTGAAAACTTCAGAAAATAGTTATATGAACATTTTTGCTAAACTGAAAGATTTATAAATTTTTTAAATAAAAAATAAAAATATAATGATGTTTCAGTTGCAGACATAAATTGGGACAGACCATAAAAATGCACATTGTAGGATATCTCTGACATGATAATTACCTAATATGACCATATTAACTAATACCAAGGATTAATCATCTAGGCTTTAATAGGAAGCTTTGCTGCCATTAAACCTAGGGTCATTTGCCTTTAAATATTTATAAAGTATTATGCATTTGACATGATAGCAATCATTTTTATTTATAATTCTAGATGTTAATTTTATTTTTCTTCAAGATTTAGACAGCATTTATTTGTCTTAAAGAAAACAAAGTCCATTTTTTCATTAAAATAAAACTTTACATAAAATTGAAGACAGTTTAAATTCATTTCAGAATTTTCTCTCTCATCATTTCCATTAACAAACCTTCAAGGAACAAGGATTTTATGACTTGGTATATAAATAATTTCCAGAAACAATCAAGCTCATTAAAATGCTATATTAGGCAACTAAAATACCTCTTCATTCATCCTAATGACTCCTTTCAACTCCTAATCATGCCAACATAGTTACCCTTCTTTCTATTACAGTATTGTTCTTGATAAGCATCAACTTCTACAGGTAGCATGTCTATAATTACCCCTAAACACAGAGATCACTTTGAAAAAGTTAAGCAAATTAAAAGAAAATAAAATACTACATTAGCTTTCATTTATCACTAAAAGCAATATTAATTTAATAACTTCTTACATATAATTTCTTCTTAGATCTCAGGCACAAAAGCCAATACTTGTTAGACACTATTGAAGACTATGATAGCCCCTCTTTAGTTCTGGAGAAGTATACTAAATCACAGTGAAATTAAGCATGAATTAAGTATAATCTTAATTTAGACAAAAAAATTAAGTGTTTAAATGTAAACAGTAATTTCTCATATCAGCTTATTTAAAAGCCCCCAAATGTTCTTCCTAAAATCGGTTTAGGATGCATACAAAGGGACTTCTGAGTTCCTTCGTTATTTTATCATATCTTTGAATAGTTTGGGAAATATAATGGCATTTACTTCATGTATAACCAAAGCATGAATTAGAGAGTTTATTGATTTGCTTAAGTTAAAAATATTAATAGCAGCTAATGTAAGCATTGTAACATACCATGTTACTTCCAAGTTCGTGACATTTAATGGAGCAAATTCAGAGAGCTCTTCCAAATACAGCAAACAATCTTTAAGATGCTTAAAAGGTTTACTGAAAGCCATGAGGAAAAACCTCTTCATGAATCATAAAATGTTTCCTAAACAAATCAGACTCCGTCTCAATACTTCCATATGTGAAAAGTCACACCAATTTCTCTGATGAATGTAAAAGACTTTAAAATCTTTTGTCTCATGAAAGTATTTATATATATAATTGTTTATGACAAGGAAAAATAATAAAACATCTTGGTTTCACTATAATTAACATTATAATCATTTATACAGATTCACTAACTTAACTGGTTTGATTAAACCAAAAACAAAATGGTAGGAGAAAGATAATTTTGTTTTTTTCTTACCAGAGAAAAGGTTGTTTGTATTTATTTACCTTTAACAATGTGGCAGTCATAAGAAATAATGTAAGCATTGTAACAGAAAAACATTGTTTCAGAAACTAAGAAAAAGGAATATGTGAAAACATTTTATGGTAACCCCTTCCTGAAAGCAGTGATTATATTAATAATAAGGTCTAATAGTATTTAATCATATTTACCTGTCTCTATCTGGAGAATAATGGTCATCCATGACACGATGTCTATCCATTCGGCTAATTGTATTATAATGTCCGGTCGTAGTGCGGGTCCCTCGAAGCCCCTGTTCCACATTCCGACTAAAACAACAAGATCTATTAAATATCTTAGTAAACCATTTGAAACACTAAGAAACGAGGTTTATTTTAAAGCACAGTAGAAAAAGACAAAGTCACTATATGGTGAAGTCCAAATTTTGTTTTAATTAATTGCATCTCTAACTAAAGGTATAAGTTTCAGTGGAAGGTTGACAGTTAAGTAAGATTACTGCTACAAGAGATGCAGCACAAGGAGCTCAAATTAAACTAATAACAGTGGGGATATGATAAGGACTATCATATATCCTTATATATAACCATCATATGGATGACTACCAGGTCTCTAGTACTGATACTCAATAATATACTCAAGAGGAGAAGATTTGTATGGAGAAAATATGTTCAGTGTTAGACACATTTGTATATATGACCTATAGGATTGCAGATAGAGATGCCTCATAGGTGGTTGGACATGAGTTCGGAGCTTAGGGGAACAAGTCAAAATTTGCACACTTTGCGCCATCTCCCTTGATACCACTCTAGTCCAAACTACCATCTTTGTGAATATACCATAAAATAGCTACCTAGGCTGGGTGTGGTGGCTCATGCTTGTAATTCCAGCACTTTGGGAGGCTGAGGTGGGCAGATCACGTGAGGTCGGGAGTTCGAGACCAGCCTGACCAACATGGAGAAACCCTGTCTCTACTAAAAAATAAAAAATCAGCAAGGTGTGGTGGTGCATGCCTGCAATCCGAGCTACTCGGGTGGCCAAGGCAGAAGAATCGCTTGAACCCGGGAGGTGGAGGCTGCAGTGAGCAGAGATCCCACCATTGCACTTTAGCCTGGGCAACAAGAGCGAAACTCCATCTCAAAAAATAAAAAAGCTACCTAAGTAATCTCTGGCTTCAACTCTTACCTCATCCATGATGACACGCAACAGCCCTTTAAAACACAATTAAGACATGGCATGTCATATTGTAGGATGAAAGATAGGAGTCCAGTTTTTAATTTATTCCATTGGTGAGCTAATTTTCCTACCCTGTCTGACCCACCCCTTGCATATTAATTGTGGTGCCACTTTATCATCATATGTCAAGTTCACATACAAATATCGCTGTAAATGTATATATATTATTATTTTACTGTCGATTCCCTTCAATATGTCTATTTTGCTGCTGTTATTCAAGTTCCATCCTAGTTTTAATTATTTTTGCCTGCTGGCAAATTTTTCTCTTCTTTTTTCAAAATGGATTTATTGGTATGTCTTTATCCTTCCACATAATGCCTAGAACAAGTTTGTAAAATTGCACACAAAATTTTGATTGTTATGGCATTAGATTTATAAATTAATTTATGGAAAATTGATATCTTTATTATAGGAAGTAATTTTACCCATGCATAGGGCATATCTCTCATTAATTCCTTACCCAAAGTTTTACCTCTTACTTAAAAAGATCCTGTGAATTCTTAGTACATGAATTGTTGGATACTTTGGGTTACTTTTGAGAACAGTACTTATATTTTACTATATTTTCCAATTAGTAATTACTCATAAGTTGATCTATGGACAGCTACTTGACAGAACTCCTATATTAGTTTTAATATTTTGGTTATGTTGGGTTTCCTGTGGAGATAATCCTGTCATTAACAAATAATGATGGTTTTCATCTCTTCTCTTCCAATCCTGAAACCTCTTATTTCCTTTTCTCAACATTTTTCAGGACCTGAAGTACTATTTTAAACAGTGACAATATTAATGAACATCCATCTCTTATTTCTGCTATTAATG